>NC_085067.1:10839647-11484647 GCF_963662255.1 Cinclus cinclus | reverse complement strand
TTCCAAGCCCTTTTAGGCCACTTGGTCTTACAATGATCCATTTGATTCCTGGCATTCATGGTGTCATAATGGTTCCTTGCTTCTATAGGTCCCCATGCTGTCAGAGTTCATCCGTTGTCCTTTTGCGCCCCCTGGTGTCAAAAGGGATTCTTAGATTGTTAGCCTGCATTGGGTCACAATGGTTCCTTGCTTCTCTTAACCCCTGTGCTGTCACAATGCATCCCATGCCCTTTTAGGCCACATGATGTCACAATGAATCATTTGATTTTTGGCCTCCACGGTGGCATAATTGTGCCAGGTTTTACTTGGGCCCCATGGTTTCACAATTCATCCCTGGCCCTTTTAGGCCCATTGGTGTCACAAGGGATCATTAGATTGTTAGCCTGCATTGGGTCACAATGGTTCCTTGCTTCTCTTAACCCCTGTGCTGTCAAAATGCATCCCATGCCCTTTTAGGCCACTTGATGTCACAATGAATTATTTGATTCGTGGCCTCCATGGTGGCATAATAGATCCTTGCTTCTATTGGTCCCCGTGCTGTAACAATTCATCCCTGGCCCTTTTAGGCCCATTGGTGTCACAAGGGATCATTAGATTGTTAGCCTGCATTGGGTCACAATGGTTCCTTGCTTCTCTTAACCTCTGTGGTGTCACAATGCATCCCATGCCCTTTTAGGCCACATGATGTGACAATGAATCATTTGATTTTTGGCCTCCATGGTGGCATAATTGTACCAGGTTTTACTTGGGCCCCATGCTTTCACAATTCATCGCTGCCCCTTTTAGTCCCATTGGTGTCACAAGGGATCATTAAATTGTTAGCCTGCATTGGGTCACAATGGTTCCTTGCTTCTCTTAACCTCTGTGGTGTCACAATGCATCCCATGCCCTTTTAGGCCACTTGATGTCACAATGAATCATTTGATTCTTGGCCTCCATGGTGTCATAATGGTTCCTTGTTTCTATTGGGCCCCATGCTGTCACAATTCATCCCTGGCCCTTTTACGCCCCCTGGTGTCAAATGGGATCCTGGGATTATTAGCCTCCATTGGGTCACAATGGATCCTTGCTTGTCTTAACCTCTGTGGTGTCACAATGCATCCCATGCCCATTTAGGCCACTTGATGTCACAATGAATCATTTGATTCTTGGCCTCCACGGTGGCATAATAGATCCTTGCTTCTATTGTTCCCCGTGCTGTAACAATCCATCCCTGGCCCTTTTTATACCCCCTGGTGCCACAAGGGATCATTAGATTGTTAGCCTGCATTGGGTCACAATGGTTCCTTGCTTCTCTTAACCTCTGTGGTGTCACAATGCATCCCATGCCCTTTTAGGCCACTTGATGTCACAATGAATCATTTGATTCTTGGCCTCCATGGTGTCATAATGGTTCCTTGTTTCTATTGGGCCCCATGCTTTCACAATTCATCCCTGCCACTTTTAGGCCCATTGGTGTCACAAGGGATCATTAGATTGTTAGCCTGCATTGGGTCACAATGGTTCCTTGTTTCTCTTAACCTCTGTGGTGTCACAATGCATCCCATGCCCTTTTAGGCCACTTGATGTCACAATGAACCATTTGATTCTTGGCCTTCATGGTGTCATAATGGTTCCTTGCTTCTATAGGTCCCCATGCTGTCAGAGTTCATCCGTTGTCCTTTTGCGCCCCCTGGTGTCAAAAGGGATTCTTAGATTGTTAGCCTGCATTGGTTCACAATGGTTCCTTGCTTCTCTTAACCCCTGTGCTGTCACAATGCATCCCATGCCCTTTTAGGCCACTTGATGTCACAATGAATCATTTGATTCTTGGCCTCCATGGTGGCATAATTGTACCAGGTTTTACTCGGTCCCCATGCTTTCACAATTCATCCCTGGCCCTTTTAGGCCCATTGGTGTCACAAGGGATTATTAGATTGTTAGCCTCCATTGGGTCACAATGGATCCTTGCTTCTCTTAACCCCTGTGCTGTCACAATGCATCCCATGCCCTTTTAGGCCACTTGATGTCACAATGAATCATTTGATTCTTGGCCTCCACGGTGGCATAATAGATCCTTGCTTCTATTGGTCCCCGTGCTGTAATAATCTATCCCTGGCCCTTTTTATACCCCCTGGTGCCACAAAGGATCATTAGATTGTTAGCCTGCATTGGGTCACAATGGTTCCTTGCTTCTCTTAACCTCTGTGGTGTCACAATGCATCCCATGCCCTTTTAGGCCACATGATGTGACAATGAATCATTTGATTTTTGGCCTCCATGGTGGCATAATTGTACCAGGTTTTACTTGGGCCCCATGCTTTCACAATTCATCGCTGCCCCTTTTAGTCCCATTGGTGTCACAAGGGATTATTAGATTGTTAGCCTGCATTGGGTCACAATGGTTCCTTGCTTCTCTTAACCTCTGTGGTGTCACAATGCATCCCATGCCCTTTTAGGCCACTTGATGTCACAATGAATCATTTGATTCTTGGCCTCCATGGTGTCATAATGGTTCCTTGTTTCTATTGGGCCCCATGCTGTCACAATTCATCCCTGGCCCTTTTACGCCCCCTGGTGTCAAATGGGATCCTGGGATTATTAGCCTCCATTGGGTCACAATGGATCCTTGCTTCTCTTAACCTCTGTGGTGTCACAATGCATCCCATGCCCATTTAGGCCACTTGATGTCACAATGAATCATTTGATTCTTGGCCTCCACGGTGGCATAATAGATCCTTGCTTCTATTGTTCCCCGTGCGGTAACAATCCATCCCTGGCCCTTTTTATACCCCCTGGTGCCACAAGGGATCATTAGATTGTTAGCCTGCATTGGGTCACAATGGTTCCTTGCTTCTCTTAACCTCTGTCGTGTCACAATGCATTCCAAGCCCTTTTAGGCCACTTGGTCTTACAATGAACCATTTGATTCCTGGCCTTCATGGTGTCATAATGGTTCCTTGCTTCTATAGGTCCCCATGCTGTCAGAGTTCATCCGTGGTCCTTTTGCGCCCCCTGGTGTCAAAAGGGATTCTTAGATTGTTAGCCTGCTTTGGGTCACAATGGATCCTTGCTTCTCTTAACCCCTGTGGTGTCACAATGCATCCCATGCCCTTTTATGCCACTTGATGTCACAATGAATCATTTGATTCTTGGCCTCCATGGTGGTGTAATTGTACCAGGTTTTAATTGGGACCCATGCTTTCACAATACATCCCTGCCCCTTTTAGGCCCATTGGTGTCACAAGGGATCCTGGGATTATTAACCTCCATTGGGTCACAATGGTTCCTTGCTTCTCTTAACCTCTGTGGTGTCACAATGCATTCCAAGACCTTTTAGGCCACTTGGTCTTACAATGAACCATTTGATTCTTGGCCTCCATGGCGGCATAATAGATCCTTGCTTCTATTGGTCCCCGTGCTGTAACAATCCATCCCTGGCCCCTTTAGGCCCATTGGTGTCACAAGGGATCATAAGATGGTTAGCCTGCATTGGGTCACAATGGTTCCTTGCTTCTCTTAACCTCTGTGGTGTCACAATGCATTCCAAGCCCTTTTAGGCCACTTGGTCTTACAATGAGCCATTTGATTCTTGGCCTTCATGGTGCCATAATGGTTCCTTGCTTCTATAGGTCCCCATGCTGTCAGAGTTCATCCGTTGTCCTTTTGCGCCCCCTGGTGTCAAAAGGGATTCTTAGATTGTTAGCCTGCATTGGGTCACAATGGTTCCTTGCTTCTCTTAACCCCTGTGCTGTCACAATGCATCCCATGCCCTTTTAGGCCACTTGATGTCACAATGAATCATTTGATTCTTGGCCTCCACGGTGGCATAATAGATCCTTGCTTCTATAGGTCCCCGTGCTGTAACAATCCATCACAGGACCTTTTAGGCCGATTGGTGTCACAAGGGATCATTAGATTGTTAGCCTGCATTGGGTCACAATGGTTCCTTGCTTCTCTTAACCTCTGTCGTGTCACAATGCATTCCAAGCCCTTTTAGGCCACTTGGTCTTACAATGAACCATTTGATTCTTGGCCTTCATGGTGTCATAATGGTTCCTTGCTTCTATAGGTCCCCATGCTGTCAGAGTTCATCCGTTGTCCTTTTGCGCCCCCTGGTGTCAAAAGGGATTCTTAGATTGTTAGCCTGCATTGGGTCACAATGGTTCCTTGCTTCTCTTAACCCCTGTGCTGTCACAATGCATCCCATGCCCTTTTAGGCCACTTGATGTCACAATGAATAAATTGATTCTTGGCCTCCATGGTGGCATAATTGTACCAGGTTTTACTTGGGCCCCATGCTTTCACAATTCATCCCTGGCCCTTTTTATAGCCCCTGGTGCCACAAGGAATCATTAGATTGTTAGCCTGCATTGGGTCACAATGGTTCCTTTCTTCTCTTAACCTCTGTGGTGTCACAATGCATCCCATGCCCTTTTAGGCCACATGATGTCACAATGAATTATTTGATTCTTGGCCTCCATGGTGGCATAATAGATCCTTGCTTCTATTGGTACCCGTGCTGTAACAATTCATCCCTGGCCCTTTTAGGCCCATTGGTGTCACAAGGGATCATTAGATTGTTAGCCTGCATTGCGTCACAATGGTTCCTTGCTTCTCTTAACCTCTGTGGTGTCACAATGCATCCCATGGCCTTTTAGGCCACTTGATATCACAATGAATCATTTGATTCTTGGCCTCCATGGTGTCATAATGGTTCCTTGTTTCTATAGGTCCCCATGCTGTCACAATTCATCCCTGGCCCTTTTACGCCCCCTGGTGTCAAATGGGATCCTTGGATTATTAGCCTCCATTGGGTCACAATGGATCCTTGCTTCTCTTAACCCCTGTGCTGTCACAATGCATCCCATGCCCTTTTAGGCCACATGATGTCACAATGAATTATTTGATTCTTGGCCTCCATGGTGGCATAATAGATCCTTGCTTCTATTGGTCCCCGTGCTGTAACAATCCATCCCTGGCCCTTCTTATACCCCCTGGTGCCACAAAGGATCATTAGATTGTTAGCCTGCATTGGGTCACAATGGTTCCTTGCTTCTCTTAACCTCTGTGGTGTCACAATGCATTCCAAGCCCTTTTAGGCCACTTGGTCTTACAATGATCCATTTGATTCCTGGCATTCATGGTGTCATAATGGTTCCTTGCTTCTATAGGTCCCCATGCTGTCAGAGTTCATCCGTTGTCCTTTTGCGCCCCCTGGTGTCAAAAGGGATTCTTAGATTGTTAGCCTGCATTGGGTCACAATGGTTCCTTGCTTCTCTTAACCCCTGTGCTGTCACAATGCATCCCATGCCCTTTTAGGCCACATGATGTCACAATGAATCATTTGATTTTTGGCCTCCACGGTGGCATAATTGTGCCAGGTTTTACTTGGGCCCCATGGTTTCACAATTCATCCCTGGCCCTTTTAGGCCCATTGGTGTCACAAGGGATCATTAGATTGTTAGCCTGCATTGGGTCACAATGGTTCCTTGCTTCTCTTAACCCCTGTGCTGTCACAATGCATCCCATGCCCTTTTAGGCCACTTGATGTCACAATGAATTATTTGATTCGTGGCCTCCATGGTGGCATAATAGATCCTTGCTTCTATTGGTCCCCGTGCTGTAACAATTCATCCCTGGCCCTTTTAGGCCCATTGGTGTCACAAGGGATCTTTAGATTGTTAGCCTGCATTGGGTCACAATGGTTCCTTGCTTCTCTTAACCTCTGTGGTGTCACAATGCATCCCATGCCCTTTTAGGCCACATGATGTGACAATGAATCATTTGATTTTTGGCCTCCATGGTGGCATAATTGTACCAGGTTTTACTTGGGCCCCATGCTTTCACAATTCATCGCTGCCCCTTTTAGTCCCATTGGTGTCACAAGGGATCATTAAATTGTTAGCCTGCATTGGGTCACAATGGTTCCTTGCTTCTCTTAACCTCTGTGGTGTCACAATGCATCCCATGCCCTTTTAGGCCACTTGATGTCACAATGAATCATTTGATTCTTGGCCTCCATGGTGGCATAATGGTTCCTTGTTTCTATTGGGCCCCATGCTGTCACAATTCATCCCTGGCCCTTTTACGCCCCCTGGTGTCAAATGGGATCCTGGGATTATTAGCCTCCATTGGGTCACAATGGATCCTTGCTTGTCTTAACCTCTGTGGTGTCACAATGCATCCCATGCCCATTTAGGCCACTTGATGTCACAATGAATCATTTGATTCTTGGCCTCCACGGTGGCATAATAGATCCTTGCTTCTATTGTTCCCCGTGCTGTAACAATCCATCCCTGGCCCTTTTTATACCCCCTGGTGCCACAAGGGATCATTAGATTGTTAGCCTGCATTGGGTCACAATGGTTCCTTGCTTCTCTTAACCTCTGTGGTGTCACAATGCATCCCATGCCCTTTTAGGCCACTTGATGTCACAATGAATCATTTGATTCTTGGCCTCCATGGTGTCATAATGGTTCCTTGTTTCTATTGGGCCCCATGCTTTCACAATTCATCCCTGCCACTTTTAGGCCCATTGGTGTCACAAGGGATCATTAGATTGTTAGCCTGCATTGGGTCACAATGGTTCCTTGTTTCTCTTAACCTCTGTGGTGTCACAATGCATCCCATGCCCTTTTAGGCCACTTGATGTCACAATGAACCATTTGATTCTTGGCCTTCATGGTGTCATAATGGTTCCTTGCTTCTATAGGTCCCCATGCTGTCAGAGTTCATCCGTTGTCCTTTTGCGCCCCCTGGTGTCAAAAGGGATTCTTAGATTGTTAGCCTGCATTGGTTCACAATGGTTCCTTGCTTCTCTTAACCCCTGTGCTGTCACAATGCATCCCATGCCCTTTTAGGCCACTTGATGTCACAATGAATCATTTGATTCTTGGCCTCCATGGTGGCATAATTGTACCAGGTTTTACTCGGTCCCCATGCTTTCACAATTCATCCCTGGCCCTTTTAGGCCCATTGGTGTCACAAGGGATTATTAGATTGTTAGCCTGCATTGGGTCACAATGGTTCCTTGCTTCTCTTAACCCCTGTGCTGTCACAATGCATCCCATGCCCTTTTAGGCCACTTGATGTCACAATGAATTATTTGATTCTTGGCCTCCATGGTGGCATAATAGATCCTTGCTTCTATTGGTCCCCGTGCTTTCACAATTCATCCCTGCCCCTTTTAGGCCCATTGGTGTCACAAGGGATCATTAGATTGTTAGCCTGCATTGGGTCACAATGGTTCCTTGTTTCTCTTAACCTCTGTGGTGTCACAATGCATCCCATGCCCTTTTAGGCCACTTGATGTCACAATGAATCATTTGATTCTTGGCCTCCATGGTGTCATAATGGTTCCTTGTTTCTATTGGGCCCCATGAGGCACAATTCATCCCTGGCCCTTTTACGCCCCCTGGTGTCAAATGGGATCCTGGGATTATTAGCCTCCATTGGCTCACAATGGATCCTTGCTTCTCTTAACCCCTGTGCTGTCACAATGCATCCCATGCCCTTTTAGGCCACTTGATGTCACAATGAATCATTTGATTCTTGGCCTCCACGGTGGCATAATAGATCCTTGCTTCTATTGGTCCCCGTGCTGTAATAATCTATCCCTGGCCCTTTTTATACCCCCTGGTGCCACAAAGGATCATTAGATTGTTAGCCTGCATTGGGTCACAATGGTTCCTTGCTTCTCTTAACCTCTGTGGTGTCACAATGCATCCCATGCCCTTTTAGGCCACATGATGTGACAATGAATCATTTGATTTTTGGCCTCCATGGTGGCATAATTGTACCAGGTTTTACTTGGGCCCCATGCTTTCACAATTCATCGCTGCCCCTTTTAGTCCCATTGGTGTCACAAGGGATCATTAAATTGTTAGCCTGCATTGGGTCACAATGGTTCCTTGCTTCTCTTAACCTCTGTGGTGTCACAATGCATCCCATGCCCTTTTAGGCCACTTGATGTCACAATGAATCATTTGATTCTTGGCCTCCATGGTGTCATAATGGTTCCTTGTTTCTATTGGGCCCCATGCTGTCACAATTCATCCCTGGCCCTTTTACGCCCCCTGGTGTCAAATGGGATCCTGGGATTATTAGCCTCCATTGGGTCACAATGGATCCTTGCTTCTCTTAACCTCTGTGGTGTCACAATGCATCCCATGCCCATTTAGGCCACTTGATGTCACAATGAATCATTTGATTCTTGGCCTCCACGGTGGCATAATAGATCCTTGCTTCTATTGTTCCCCGTGCGGTAACAATCCATCCCTGGCCCTTTTTATACCCCCTGGTGCCACAAGGGATCATTAGATTGTTAGCCTGCATTGGGTCACAATGGTTCCTTGCTTCTCTTAACCTCTGTCGTGTCACAATGCATTCCAAGCCCTTTTAGGCCACTTGGTCTTACAATGAACCATTTGATTCCTGGCCTTCATGGTGTCATAATGGTTCCTTGCTTCTATAGGTCCCCATGCTGTCAGAGTTCATCCGTGGTCCTTTTGCGCCCCCTGGTGTCAAAAGGGATTCTTAGATTGTTAGCCTGCTTTGGGTCACAATGGATCCTTGCTTCTCTTAACCCCTGTGGTGTCACAATGCATCCCATGCCCTTTTATGCCACTTGATGTCACAATGAATCATTTGATTCTTGGCCTCCATGGTGGTGTAATTGTACCAGGTTTTAATTGGGACCCATGCTTTCACAATACATCCCTGCCCCTTTTAGGCCCATTGGTGTCACAAGGGATCCTGGGATTATTAACCTCCATTGGGTCACAATGGTTCCTTGCTTCTCTTAACCTCTGTGTTGTCACAATGCATTCCAAGACCTTTTAGGCCACTTGGTCTTACAATGAACCATTTGATTCTTGGCCTCCATGGCGGCATAATAGATCCTTGCTTCTATTGGTCCCCGTGCTGTAACAATCCATCCCTGGCCCCTTTAGGCCCATTGGTGTCACAAGGGATCATAAGATGGTTAGCCTGCATTGGGTCACAATGGTTCCTTGCTTCTCTTAACCTCTGTGGTGTCACAATGCATTCCAAGCCCTTTTAGGCCACTTGGTCTTACAATGAACCATTTGATTCTTGGCCTTCATGGTGTCATAATGGTTCCTTGCTTCTATAGGTCCCCATGCTGTCAGAGTTCATCCGTTGTCATTTTGCGCCCCCTGGTGTCAAAAGGGATTCTTAGATTGTTAGCCTGCATTGGGTCACAATGGTTCCTTGCTTCTCTTAACCCCTGTGCTGTCACAATGCATCCCATGCCCTTTTAGGCCACTTGATGTCACAATGAATCATTTGATTCTTGGCCTCCACGGTGGCATAATAGATCCTTGCTTCTATTGGTCCCCGTGCTGTAACAATCCATCCCTGGCCCTTTTTATACCCCCTGGTGCCACAAAGGATCATTAGATTGTTAGCCTGCATTGGGTCACAATGGTTCCTTGCTTCTCTTAACCTCTGTGGTGTCACAATGCATTCCAAGCCCTTTTAGGCCACTTGGTCTTACAATGAACCATTTGATTCTTGGCCTTCATGGTGTCATAATGGTTCCTTGCTTCTATAGGTCCCCATGCTGTCAGAGTTCATCCGTTGTCCTTTTGCGCCCCCTGGTGTCAAAAGGGATTCTTAGATTGTTAGCCTGCATTGGTTCACAATGGTTCCTTGCTTCTCTTAACCCCTGTGCTGTCACAATGCATCCCATGCCCTTTTAGGCCACTTGATGTCACAATGAATCAATTGATTCTTGGCCTCCACGGTGGCATAATTGTGCCAGGTTTTACTTGGGCCCCATGCTTTCACAATTCATCCCTGGCCCTTTTAGGCCCATTGGTGTCACAAGGGATCATTAGATTGTTAGCCTGCATTGGGTCACAATGGTTCCTTGCTTCTCTTAACCCCTGTGCTGTCACAATGCATCCCATGCCCTTTTAGGCCACTTGATGTCACAATGAATCAATTGATTCTTGGCCTCCACGGTGGCATAATAGATCCTTGCTCCTATTGGTCCCCGTGCTGTAACAATTCATCCCTGGCCCTTTTAGGCCCATTGGTGTCACAAGGGATCTTTAGATTGTTAGCCTGCATTGGGTCACAATGGTTCCTTGCTTCTCTTAACCTCTGTGGTGTCACAATGCATCCTATGCCCTTTTAGGCCCCTTGATGTCACAATGAATCATTTGATTCTTGGCCTCCATGGTGTCATAATGGTTCCTTGTTTCTATTGGGCCCCATGCTGTCACAATTCATCCCTGGCCCTTTTACGCCCCCTGGTGTCAAATGGGATCCTGGGATTATTAACCTCCATTGGGTCACAATGGTTCCTTGCTTCTCTTAACCTCTGTGGTGTCACAATGCATTCCAAGCCCTTTTAGGCCACTTGGTCTTACAATGAACCATTTGATTCTTGGCCTTCATGGTGTCATAATGGTTCCTTGCTTCAATAGGTCCCCATGCTGTCAGAGTCCATCCGTGGTCCTTTTGCGCCCCCTGGTGTCAAAAGGGATTCATAGATTGTTAGCCTGCATTGGGTCACAATGGTTCCTTGCTTCTCTTAACCTCTGTCGTGTCACAATGCATTCCAAGCCCTTTTAGGCCACTTGGTCTTACAATGAACCATTTGATTCCTGGCCTTCATGGTGTCATAATGGTTCCTTGCTTCTATAGGTCCCCATGCTGTCAGAGTTCATCCGTTGTCCTTTTGCGCCCCCTGGTGTCAAAAGGGATTCTTAGATTGTTAGCCTGCTTTGGGTCACAATGGATCCTTGCTTCTCTTAACCCCTGTGGTGTCACAATGCATCCCATGCCCTTTTATGCCACTTGATGTCACAATGAATCATTTGATTCTTGGCCTCCATGGTGGTGTAATTGTACCAGGTTTTAATTGGGACCCATGCTTTCACAATACATCCCTGCCCCTTTTAGGCCCATTGGTGTCACAAGGGATCCTGGGATTATTAACCTCCATTGGGTCACAATGGTTCCTTGCTTCTCTTAACCTCTGTGTTGTCACAATGCATTCCAAGACCTTTTAGGCCACTTGGTCTTACAATGAACCATTTGATTCTTGGCTTCCATGGCGGCATAATAGATCCCTGCTTCTATTGGTCCCCGTGCTGTAACAATCCATCCCTGGCCCCTTTAGGCCCATTGGTGTCACAAGGGATCATAAGATGGTTAGCCTGCATTGGGTCACAATGGTTCCTTGCTTCTCTTAACCTCTGTGGTGTCACAATGCATTCCAAGCCCTTTTAGGCCACTTGGTCTTACAATGAACCATTTGATTCTTGGCCTTCATGGTGTCATAATGGTTCCTTGCTTCTATAGGTCCCCATGCTGTCAGAGTTCATCCGTTGTCATTTTGCGCCCCCTGGTGTCAAAAGGGATTCTTAGATTGTTAGCCTGCATTGGGTCACAATGGTTCCTTGCTTCTCTTAACCCCTGTGCTGTCACAATGCATCCCATGCCCTTTTAGGCCACTTGATGTCACAATGAATCATTTGATTCTTGGCCTCCACGGTGGCATAATAGATCCTTGCTTCTATTGGTCCCCGTGCTGTAACAATCCATCCCTGGCCCTTTTTATACCCCCTGGTGCCACAAAGGATCATTAGATTGTTAGCCTGCATTGGGTCACAATGGTTCCTTGCTTCTCTTAACCTCTGTGGTGTCACAATGCATTCCAAGCCCTTTTAGGCCACTTGGTCTTACAATGAACCATTTGATTCTTGGCCTTCATGGTGTCATAATGGTTCCTTGCTTCTATAGGTCCCCATGCTGTCAGAGTTCATCCGTTGTCCTTTTGCGCCCCCTGGTGTCAAAAGGGATTCTTAGATTGTTAGCCAGCATTGGTTCACAATGGTTCCTTGCTTCTCTTAACCCCTGTGCTGTCACAATGCATCCCATGCCCTTTTAGGCCACTTGATGTCACAATGAATCAATTGATTCTTGGCCTCCATGGTGGCATAATTGTGCCAGGTTTTACTTGGGCCCCATGCTTTCACAATTCATCCCTGGCCCTTTTAGGCCCATTGGTGTCACAAGGGATCATTAGATTGTTAGCCTGCATTGGGTCACAATGGTTCCTTGCTTCTCTTAACCCCTGTGCTGTCACAATGCATCCCATGCCCTTTTAGGCCACTTGATGTCACAATGAATCAATTGATTCTTGGCCTCCACGGTGGCATAATAGATCCTTGCTCCTATTGGTCCCCGTGCTGTAACAATTCATCCCTGGCCCTTTTAGGCCCATTGGTGTCACAAGGGATCATTAGATTGTTAGCCTGCATTGGGTCACAATGGTTCCTTGCTTCAATAGGTCCCCATGCTGTCAGAGTCCATCCGTGGTCCTTTTGCGCCCCCTGGTGTCAAAAGGGATTCATAGATTGTTAGCCTGCATTGGGTCACAATGGTTCCTTGCTTCTCTTAACCCCTGTGCTGTCACAATGCATCCCATGCCCTTTTAGGCCACTTGATGTCACAATGAATCATTTGATTCTTGGCCTCCATGGTGTCATAATGGTTCCTTGTTTCTATTGGGCCCCATGCTGTCACAATTCATCCCTGGCCCTTTTACGCCCCCTGGTGTCAAATGGGATCCTGGGATTATTAGCCTCCATTGGGTCACAATGGATCCTTGCTTCTCTTAACCCCTGTGCTGTCACAATGCATCCCATGCCCTTTTAGGCCACATGATGTCACAATGAATTATTTGATTCTTGGCGTCCATGGTGGCATAATAGATCCTTGCTTCTATTGGTCCCCGTGCTGTAACAATCCATCCCTGGCCCTTTTTATACCCCCTGGTGCCACAAGGAATGATAAGATTGTTAGCCTGCATTGGGTCACAATGGTTCCTTGCTTCTCTTAACCTCTGTGGTGTCACAATGCATTCCAAGCCCTTTTAGGCCACTTGGTCTTACAATGAACCATTTGATTCTTGGCCTTCATGGTGTCATAATGGTTCCTTGCTTCTATAGGTCCCCATGCTGTCAGAGTTCATCCGTTGTCCTTTTGCGCCCCCTGGTGTCAAAAGGGATTCTTAGATTGTTAGCCTGCATTGGTTCACAATGGTTCCTTGCTTCTCTTAACCCCTGTGCTGTCACAATGCATCCCATGCCCTTTTAGGCCACTTGATGTCACAATGAATCATTTGATTTTTGGCCTCCACGGTGGCATAATTGTGCCAGGTTTTACTTGGGCCCCATGGTTTCACAATTCATCCCTGGCCCTTTTAGGCCCATTGGTGACAAAAGGGATCATTAGATTGTTAGCCTGCATTGGGTCACAATGGTTCCTTGCTTCAATAGGTCCCCATGCTGTCAGAGTCCATCCGTGGTCCTTTTGCGCCCCCTGGTGTCAAAAGGGATTCATAGATTGTTAGCCTGCATTGGGTCACAATGGTTCCTTGCTTCTCTTAACCCCTGTGCTGTCACAATGCATCCCATGCCCTTTTAGGCCACTTGATGTCACAATGAATCATTTGATTCTTGGCCTCCATGGTGTCATAATGGTTCCTTGTTTCTATTGGGCCCCATGCTGTCACAATTCATCCCTGGCCCTTTTACGCCCCCTGGTGTCAAATGGGATCCTGGGATTATTAGCCTCCATTGGGTCACAATGGATCCTTGCTTCTCTTAACCCCTGTGCTGTCACAATGCATCCCATGCCCTTTTAGGCCACATGATGTCACAATGAATTATTTGATTCTTGGCGTCCATGGTGGCATAATAGATCCTTGCTTCTATTGGTCCCCGTGCTGTAACAATCCATCCCTGGCCCTTTTTATACCCCCTGGTGCCACAAGGAATGATAAGATTGTTAGCCTGCATTGGGTCACAATGGTTCCTTGCTTCTCTTAACCTCTGTGGTGTCACAATGCATTCCAAGCCCTTTTAGGCCACTTGGTCTTACAATGAACCATTTGATTCTTGGCCTTCATGGTGTCATAATGGTTCCTTGCTTCTATAGGTCCCCATGCTGTCAGAGTTCATCCGTTGTCCTTTTGCGCCCCCTGGTGTCAAAAGGGATTCTTAGATTGTTAGCCTGCATTGGTTCACAATGGTTCCTTGCTTCTCTTAACCCCTGTGCTGTCACAATGCATCCCATGCCCTTTTAGGCCACTTGATGTCACAATGAATCATTTGATTTTTGGCCTCCACGGTGGCATAATTGTGCCAGGTTTTACTTGGGCCCCATGGTTTCACAATTCATCCCTGGCCCTTTTAGGCCCATTGGTGACAAAAGGGATCATTAGATTGTTAGCCTGCATTGGGTCACAATGGTTCCTTGCTTCTCTTAACCCCTGTGCTGTCACAATGCATCCCATGCCCTTTTAGGCCACTTGATGTCACAATGAGTCATTTGATTCTTGGCCTCCATGGTGGTGTAATTGTACCAGGTTTTAATTGGGCCCCATGCTTTCACAATATATCCCTGCCCCTTTTAGGCCCATTGGTGTCAAAAGGGATCATTAGATTGTTAGCCTGCATTGGGTCACAATGGTTCCTTGCTTCTCTTAACCTCTGTGGTGTCACAATGCATCCCATGCACTTTTAGGCCACTTGATGTCACAATGAATCATTTGATTCTTGGCCTCCATGGTGTCATAATGGTTTCTTGTTTCTATTGGGCCCCATGCTTTCACAATTCATCCCTGCCACTTTTAGGCCCATTGGTGTCACAAGGGATCATTAGATTGTTAGCCTGCATTGGGTCACAATGGTTCCTTGTTTCTCTTAACCTCTGTGGTGTCACAATGCATCCCATGCCCTTTTAGGCCACTTGATGTCACAATGAACCATTTGATTCTTGGCCTTCATGGTGTCATAATGGTTCCTTGCTTCTATAGGTCCCCATGCTGTCAGAGTTCATCCGTTGTCCTTTTGCGCCCCCTGGTGTCAAAAGGGATTCTTAGATTGTTAGCCTGCATTGGGTCACAATGGTTCCTTGCTTCTCTTAACCCCTGTGCTGTCACAATGCATCCCATGCCCTTTTAGGCCACTTGATGTCACAATGAATCATTTGATTCTTGGCCTCCATGGTGGCATAATTGTACCAGGTTTTACTCGGTCCCCATGCTTTCACAATTCATCCCTGGCCCTTTTAGGCCCATTGGTGTCACAAGGGATTATTAGATTGTTAGCCTGCATTGGGTCACAATGGTTCCTTGCTTCTCCTCACCCCTGTGCTGTCACAATGCATCCCATGCCCTTTTAGGCCACATGATGTCACAATGAATTATTTGATTCTTGGCCTCCATGGTGGCATAATAGATCCTTGCTTCTATTGGTCCCCGTGCTGTAACAATTCATCCCTGGCCCTTTTAGGCCCATTGGTGTCACAAGGGATCATTAGATTGTTAGCCTGCATTGGGTCACAATGGTTCCTTGTTTCTCTTAACCTCTGTGGTGTCACAATGCATCCCATGCCCTTTTAGGCCACTTGATGTCACAATGAATCATTTGATTCTTGGCCTCCATGGTGTCATAATGGTTCCTTGTTTCTATTGGGCCCCATGCTGTCACAATTCATCCCTGGCCCTTTTACGCCCCCTGGTGTCAAATGGGATCCTGGGATTATTAGCCTCCATTGGGTCACAATGGATCCTTGCTTCTCTTAACCCCTGTGCTGTCACAATGCATCCCATGCCCTTTTAGGCCACTTGATGTCACAATGAATCATTTGATTCTTGGCCTCCACGGTGGCATAATAGATCCTTGCTTCTATTGGTCCCCGTGCTGTAATAATCTATCCCTGGCCCTTTTTATACCCCCTGGTGCCACAAAGGATCATTAGATTGTTAGCCTGCATTGGGTCACAATGGTTCCTTGCTTCTCTTAACCTCTGTGGTGTCACAATGCATCCCATGCCCTTTTAGGCCACATGATGTGACAATGAATCATTTGATTTTTGGCCTCCATGGTGGCATAATTGTACCAGGTTTTACTTGGGCCCCATGCTTTCACAATTCATCGCTGCCCCTTTTAGTCCCATTGGTGTCACAAGGGATCATTAAATTGTTAGCCTGCATTGGGTCACAATGGTTCCTTGCTTCTCTTAACCTCTGTGGTGTCACAATGCATCCCATGCCCTTTTAGGCCACTTGATGTCACAATGAATCATTTGATTCTTGGCCTCCATGGTGTCATAATGGTTCCTTGTTTCTATTGGGCCCCATGCTGTCACAATTCATCCCTGGCCCTTTTACGCCCCCTGGTGTCAAATGGGATCCTGGGATTATTAGCCTCCATTGGGTCACAATGGATCCTTGCTTCTCTTAACCTCTGTGGTGTCACAATGCATCCCATGCCCATTTAGGCCACTTGATGTCACAATGAATCATTTGATTCTTGGCCTCCACGGTGGCATAATAGATCCTTGCTTCTATTGTTCCCCGTGCTGTAACAATCCATCCCTGGCCCTTTTTATACCCCCTGGTGCCACAAGGGATCATTAGATTGTTAGCCTGCATTGGGTCACAATGGTTCCTTGCTTCTCTTAACCTCTGTCGTGTCACAATGCATTCCAAGCCCTTTTAGGCCACTTGGTCTTACAATGAACCATTTGATTCTTGGCCTTCATGGTGTCATAATGGTTCCTTGCTTCTATAGGTCCCCATGCTGTCAGAGTTCATCCGTGGTCCTTTTGCGCCCCCTGGTGTCAAAAGGGATTCTTAGATTGTTAGCCTGCTTTGGGTCACAATGGATCCTTGCTTCTCTTAACCCCTGTGGTGTCACAATGCATCCCATGCCCTTTTATGCCACTTGATGTCACAATGAATCATTTGATTCTTGGCCTCCATGGTGGTGTAATTGTACCAGGTTTTAATTGGGACCCATGCTTTCACAATACATCCCTGCCCCTTTTAGGCCCATTGGTGTCACAAGGGATCCTGGGATTATTAACCTCCATTGGGTCACAATGGTTCCTTGCTTCTCTTAACCTCTGTGGTGTCACAATGCATTCCAAGACCTTTTAGGCCACTTGGTCTTACAATGAACCATTTGATTCTTGGCCTCCATGGCGGCATAATAGATCCTTGCTTCTATTGGTCCCCGTGCTGTAACAATCCATCCCTGGCCCCTTTAGGCCCATTGGTGTCACAAGGGATCATAAGATGGTTAGCCTGCATTGGGTCACAATGGTTCCTTGCTTCTCTTAACCTCTGTGGTGTCACAATGCATTCCAAGCCCTTTTAGGCCACTTGGTCTTACAATGAACCATTTGATTCTTGGCCTTCATGGTGTCATAATGGTTCCTTGCTTCTATAGGTCCCCATGCTGTCAGAGTTCATCCGTTGTCCTTTTGCGCCCCCGGTGTCAAAAGGGATTCTTAGATTGTTAGCCTGCATTGGTTCACAATGGTTCCTTGCTTCTCTTAACCCCTGTGCTGTCACAATGCATCCCATGCCCTTTTAGGCCACTTGATGTCACAATGAATCAATTGATTCTTGGCCACCACGGTGGCATAATTGTGCCAGGTTTTACTTGGGCCCCATGCTTTCACAATTCATCCCTGGCCCTTTTAGGCCCATTGGTGTCACAAGGGATCATTAGATTGTTAGCCTGCATTGGGTCACAATGGTTCCTTGCTTCTCTTAACCTCTGTGGTGTCACAATGCATCCTATGCCCTTTTAGGCCCCTTGAAGTCACAATGAATCATTTGATTCTTGGCCTCCATGGTGTCATAATGGTTCCTTGTTTCTATTGGGCCCCATGCTGTCACAATTCATCCCTGGCCCTTTTACGCCCCCTGGTGTCAAATGGGATCATTAGATTGTTAGCCTGCATTGGTTCACAATGGTTCCTTGCTTCTCTTAACCCCTGTGCTGTCACAATGCATCCCATGCCCTTTTAGGCCACTCGATGTCACAATGAATCATTTGATTTTTGGCCTCCACGGTGGCATAATTGTGCCAGGATTTACTTGGGCCCCATGGTTTCACAATTCATCCCTGGCCCTTTTAGGCCCATTGGTGACAAAAGGGATCATTAGATTGTTAGCCTGCATTGGGTCACAATGGTTCCTTGTTTCTCTTAACCTCTGTGGTGTCACAATGCATCCCATGCCCTTTTAGGCCACTTGATGTCACAATGAGTCATTTGATTCTTGGCCTCCATGGTGGTGTAATTGTACCAGGTTTTAATTGGGCCCCATGCTTTCACAATATATCCCTGCCCCTTTTAGGCCCATTGGTGTCAAAAGGGATCATTAGATTGTTAGCCTGCATTGGGTCACAATGGTTCCTTGCTTCTCTTAACCTCTGTGGTGTCACAATGCATCCCATGACCTTTTAGGCCACTTGATGTCACAATGAATCATTTGATTCTTGGCCTCCATGGTGTCATAATGGTTCCTTGTTTCTATTGGGCCCCATGCTTTCACAATTCATCCCTACCACTTTTAGGCCCATTGGTGTCACAAGGGATCATTAGATTGTTAGCCTGCATTGGGTCACAATGGTTCCTTGTTTCTCTTAACCTCTGTGGTGTCACAATGCATCCCATGCCCTTTTAGGCCACTTGATGTCACAATGAACCATTTGATTCTTGGCCTTCATGGTGTCATAATGGTTCCTTGCTTCTATAGGTCCCCATGCTGTCAGAGTTCATCCGTTGTCCTTTTGCGCCCCCTGGTGTCAAAAGGGATTCTTAGATTGTTAGCCTGCATTGGGTCACAATGGTTCCTTGCTTCTCTTAACCCCTGTGCTGTCACAATGCATCCCATGCCCTTTTAGGCCACTTGATGTCACAATGAATCATTTGATTCTTGGCCTCCATGGTGGCATAATTGTACCAGGTTTTACTCGGTCCCCATGCTTTCACAATTCATCCCTGGCCCTTTTAGGCCCATTGGTGTCACAAGGGATTATTAGATTGTTAGCCTGCATTGGGTCACAATGGTTCCTTGCTTCTCCTCACCCCTGTGCTGTCACAATGCATCCCATGCCCTTTTAGGCCACATGATGTCACAATGAATTATTTGATTCTTGGCCTCCATGGTGGCATAATAGATCCTTGCTTCTATTGGTCCCCGTGCTTTCACAATTCATCCCTGGCCCTTTTAGGCCCATTGGTGTCACAAGGGATCATTAGATTGTTAGCCTGCATTGGGTCACAATGGTTCCTTGTTTCTCTTAACCTCTGTGGTGTCACAATGCATCCCATGCCCTTTTAGGCCACTTGATGTCACAATGAATCATTTGATTCTTGGCCTCCATGGTGTCATAATGGTTCCTTGTTTCTATTGGGCCCCATGCTGTCACAATTCATCCCTGGCCCTTTTACGCCCCCTGGTGTCAAATGGGATCCTGGGATTATTAGCCTCCATTGGCTCACAATGGATCCTTGCTTCTCTTAACCCCTGTGCTGTCACAATGCATCCCATGCCCTTTTAGGCCACATGATGTCACAATGAATCATTTGATTCTTGGCCTCCACGGTGGCATAATAGATCCTTGCTTCTATTGTTCCCCGTGCTGTAATAATCCATCCCTGGCCCTTTTTATACCCCCTGGTGCCACAAAGGATCATTAGATTGTTAGCCTGCATTGGGTCACAATGGTTCCTTGCTTCTCTTAACCTCTGTGGTGTCACAATGCATCCCATGCCCTTTTAGGCCACATGATGTGACAATGAATCATTTGATTTTTGGCCTCCATGGTGGCATAATTGTACCAGGTTTTACTTGGGCCCCATGCTTTCACAATTCATCGCTGCCCCTTTTAGTCCCATTGGTGTCACAAGGGATCATTAAATTGTTAGCCTGCATTGGGTCACAATGGTTCCTTGCTTCTCTTAACCTCTGTGGTGTCACAATGCATCCCATGCCCTTTTAGGCCACTTGATGTCACAATGAATCATTTGATTCTTGGCCTCCATGGTGTCTTAATGGTTCCTTGTTTCTATTGGGCCCCATGCTGTCACAATTCATCCCTGGCCCTTTTACGCCCCCTGGTGTCAAATGGGATCCTGGGATTATTAGCCTCCATTGGGTCACAATGGATCCTTGCTTCTCTTAACCTCTGTGGTGTCACAATGCATCCCATGCCCATTTAGGCCACTTGATGTCACAATGAATCATTTGATTCTTGGCCTCCACGGTGGCATAATAGATCCTTGCTTCTATTGTTCCCCGTGCTGTAACAATCCATCCCTGGCCCTTTTTATACCCCCTGGTGCCACAAGGGATCATTAGATTGTTAGCCTGCATTGGGTCACAATGGTTCCTTGCTTCTCTTAACCTCTGTGGTGTCACAATGCATCCCATGCCCTTTTAGGCCACTTGATGTCACAATGAATCATTTGATTCTTGGCCTCCATGGTGTCATAATGGTTCCTTGTTTCTATTGGGCCCCATGCTTTCACAATTCATCCCTGCCACTTTTAGGCCCATTGGTGTCACAAGGGATCATTAGATTGTTAGCCTGCATTGGGTCACAATGGTTCCTTGTTTCTCTTAACCTCTGTGGTGTCACAATGCATCCCATGCCCTTTTAGGCCACTTGATGACACAATGAACCATTTGATTCTTGGCCTTCATGGTGTCATAATGGTTCCTTGCTTCTATAGGTCCCCATGCTGTCAGAGTTCATCCGTTGTCCTTTTGCGCCCCCTGGTGTCAAAAGGGATTCTTAGATTGTTAGCCTGCATTGGTTCACAATGGTTCCTTGCTTCTCTTAACCCCTGTGCTGTCACAATGCATCCCATGCCCTTTTAGGCCACTTGATGTCACAATGAATCATTTGATTCTTGGCCTCCATGGTGGCATAATTGTACCAGGTTTTACTCGGTCCCCATGCTTTCACAATTCATCCCTGGCCCTTTTAGGCCCATTGGTGTCACAAGGGATTATTAGATTGTTAGCCTGCATTGGGTCACAATGGTTCCTTGCTTCTCTTAACCCCTGTGCTGTCACAATGCATCCCATGCCCTTTTAGGCCACTTGATGTCACAATGAATTATTTGATTCTTGGCCTCCATGGTGGCATAATAGATCCTTGCTTCTATTGGTCCCTGTGCTTTCACAATTCATCCCTGCCCCTTTTAGGCCCATTGGTGTCACAAGGGATCATTAGATTGTTAGCCTGCATTGGGTCACAATGGTTCCTTGTTTCTCTTAACCTCTGTGGTGTCACAATGCATCCCATGCCCTTTTAGGCCACTTGATGTCACAATGAATCATTTGATTCTTGGCCTCCATGGTGTCATAATGGTTCCTTGTTTCTATTGGGCCCCATGCTGTCACAATTCATCCCTGGCCCTTTTACGCCCCCTGGTGTCAAATGGGATCCTGGGATTATTAGCCTCCATTGGGTCACAATGGATCCTTGCTTCTCTTAACCCCTGTGCTGTCACAATGCATCCCATGCCCTTTTAGGCCACTTGATGTCACAATGAATCATTTGATTCTTGGCCTCCACGGTGGCATAATAGATCCTTGCTTCTATTGGTCCCCGTGCTGTAATAATCTATCCCTGGCCCTTTTTATACCCCCTGGTGCCACAAAGGATCATTAGATTGTTAGCCTGCATTGGGTCACAATGGTTCCTTGCTTCTCTTAACCTCTGTGGTGTCACAATGCATCCCATGCCCTTTTAGGCCACATGATGTGACAATGAATCATTTGATTTTTGGCCTCCATGGTGGCATAATTGTACCAGGTTTTACTTGGGCCCCATGCTTTCACAATTCATCGCTGCCCCTTTTAGTCCCATTGGTGTCACAAGGGATCATTAAATTGTTAGCCTGCATTGGGTCACAATGGTTCCTTGCTTCTCTTAACCTCTGTGGTGTCACAATGCATCCCATGCCCTTTTAGGCCACTTGATGTCACAATGAATCATTTGATTCTTGGCCTCCATGGTGGTGTAATTGTACCAGGTTTTAATTGGGACCCATGCTTTCACAATACATCCCTGCCCCTTTTAGGCCCATTGGTGTCACAAGGGTTCCTGGGATTATTAACCTCCATTGGGTCACAATGGTTCCTTGCTTCTCTTAACCTCTGTGGTGTCACAATGCATTCCAAGACCTTTTAGGCCACTTGGTCTTACAATGAACCATTTGATTCTTGGCCTCCATGGCGGCATAATAGATCCTTGCTTCTATTGGTCCCCGTGCTGTAACAATCCATCCCTGGCCCCTTTAGGCCCATTGGTGTCACAAGGGATCATAAGATGGTTAGCCTGCATTGGGTCACAATGGTTCCTTGCTTCTCTTAACCTCTGTGGTGTCACAATGCATTCCAAGCCCTTTTAGGCCACTTGGTCTTACAATGAGCCATTTGATTCTTGGCCTTCATGGTGTCATAATGGTTCCTTGCTTCTATAGGTCCCCATGCTGTCAGAGTTCATCCGTTGTCCTTTTGCGCCCCCTGGTGTCAAAAGGGATTCTTAGATTGTTAGCCTGCATTGGGTCACAATGGTTCCTTGCTTCTCTTAACCCCTGTGCTGTCACAATGCATCCCATGCCCTTTTAGGCCACTTGATGTCACAATGAATCATTTGATTCTTGGCCTCCACGGTGGCATAATAGATCCTTGCTTCTATAGGTCCCCGTGCTGTAACAATCCATCACAGGACCTTTTAGGCCGATTGGTGTCACAAGGGATCATTAGATTGTTAGCCTGCATTGGGTCACAATGGTTCCTTGCTTCTCTTAACCTCTGTCGTGTCACAATGCATTCCAAGCCCTTTTAGGCCACTTGGTCTTACAATGAACCATTTGATTCTTGGCCTTCATGGTGTCATAATGGTTCCTTGCTTCTATAGGTCCCCATGCTGTCAGAGTTCATCCGTTGTCCTTTTGCGCCCCCTGGTGTCAAAAGGGATTCTTAGATTGTTAGCCTGCATTGGGTCACAATGGTTCCTTGCTTCTCTTAACCCCTGTGCTGTCACAATGCATCCCATGCCCTTTTAGGCCACTTGATGTCACAATGAATAAATTGATTCTTGGCCTCCATGGTGGCATAATTGTACCAGGTTTTACTTGGGCCCCATGCTTTCACAATTCATCCCTGGCCCTTTTAGGCCCATTGGTGTCACAAGGGATCATTAGATTGTTAGCCTGCATTGGGTCACAATGGTTCCTTTCTTCTCTTAACCTCTGTGGTGTCACAATGCATCCCATGCCCTTTTAGGCCACATGATGTCACAATGAATTATTTGATTCTTGGCCTCCATGGTGGCATAATAGATCCTTGCTTCTATTGGTCCCCGTGCTGTAACAATTCATCCCTGGCCCTTTTAGGCCCATTGGTGTCACAAGGGATCATTAGATTGTTAGCCTGCATTGGGTCACAATGGTTCCTTGCTTCTCTTAACCTCTGTGGTGTCACAATGCATCCCATGGCCTTTTAGGCCACTTGATATCACAATGAATCATTTGATTCTTGGCCTCCATGGTGTCATAATGGTTCCTTGTTTCTATTGGGCCCCATGCTGTCACAATTCATCCCTGGCCCTTTTACGCCCCCTGGTGTCAAATGGGATCCTTGGATTATTAGCCTCCATTGGGTCACAATGGATCCTTGCTTCTCTTAACCCCTGTGCTGTCACAATGCATCCCATGCCCTTTTAGGCCACATGATGTCACAATGAATTATTTGATTCTTGGCGTCCATGGTGGCATAATAGATCCTTGCTTCTATTGGTCCCCGTGCTGTAACAATCCATCCCTGGCACTTTTTATACCCCTGGTGCCACAAAGGATCATTAGATTGTTAGCCTGCATTGGGTCACAATGGTTCCTTGCTTCTCTTAACCTCTGTGGTGTCACAATGCATTCCAAGCCCTTTTAGGCCACTTGGTCTTACAATGAACCATTTGATTCCTGGCCTTCATGGTGTCATAATGGTTCCTTGCTTCTATAGGTCCCCATGCTGTCAGAGTTCATCCGTTGTCCTTTTGCGCCCCCTGGTGTCAAAAGGGATTCTTAGATTGTTAGCCTGCATTGGTTCACAATGGTTCCTTGCTTCTCTTAACCCCTGTGCTGTCACAATGCATCCCATGCCCTTTTAGGCCACTTGATGTCACAATGAATTATTTGATTCGTGGCCTCCATGGTGGCATAATAGATCCTTGCTTCTATTGGTCCCCGTGCTGTAACAATTCATCCCTGGCCCTTTTAGGCCCATTGGTGTCACAAGGGATCTTTAGATTGTTAGCCTGCATTGGGTCACAATGGTTCCTTGCTTCTCTTAACCTCTGTGGTGTCACAATGCATCCCATGCCCTTTTAGGCCACTTGATGTCACAATGAATCATTTGATTCTTGGCCTCCATGGTGTCATAATGGTTCCTTGTTTCTATTGGGCCCCATGCTGTCACAATTCATCCCTGGCCCTTTTACGCCCCATGGTGTCAAATGGGATCCTGGGATTATTAACCTCCATTGGGTCACAATGGTTCCTTGCTTCTCTTAACCTCTGTCGTGTCACAATGCATTCCAAGCCCTTTTCGGCCACTTGGTCTTACAATGAACCATTTGATTCTTGGCCTTCATGGTGTCATAATGGTTCCTTGTTTCTATTGGGCCCCATGCTTTCACAATTCATCCCTGCCCCTTTTAGGCCCATTGGTGTCACAAGGGATCATTAGATTGTTAGCCTGCATTGGGTCACAATGGTTCCTTGTTTCTCTTAACCTCTGTGGTGTCACAATGCATCCCATGCCCTTTTAGGCCACTTGATGTCACAATGAACCATTTGATTCTTGGCCTTCATGGTGTCATAATGGTTCCTTGCTTCTATAGGTCCCCATGCTGTCAGAGTTCATCCGTTGTCCTTTTGCGCCCCGTGGTGTCAAAAGGGATTCTTAGATTGTTAGCCTGCATTGGGTCACAATGGTTCCTTGCTTCTCTTAACCCCTCTGCTGTCACAATGCATCCCATGCCCTTTTAGGCCACTTGATGTCACAATGAATCATTTGATTCTTGGCCTCCATGGTGGCATAATTGTACCAGGTTTTACTTGGGCCCCATGCTTTCACAATTCATCCCTGCCCCTTTTAGGCCCATTGGTGTCACAAGGGATTATTAGATTGTTAGCCTGCATTGGGTCACAATGGTTCCTTGCTTCTCTTAACCCCTGTGCTGTCACAATGCATCCCATGCCCTTTTAGGCCACTTGATGTCACAATGAATTATTTGATTCTTGGCCTCCATGGTGGCATAATAGATCCTTGCTTCTATTGGTCCCCGTGCTTTCACAATTCATCCCTGCCCCTTTTAGGCCCATTGGTGTCACAAGGGATCATTAGATTGTTAGCCTGCATTGGGTCACAATGGTTCCTTGTTTCTCTTAACCTCTGTGGTGTCACAATGCATCCCATGCCCTTTTAGGCCACTTGATGTCACAATGAATCATTTGATTCTTGGCCTCCATGGTGTCATAATGGTTCCTTGTTTCTATTGGGCCCCATGCTGTCACAATTCATCCCTGGCCCTTTTACGCCCCCTGGTGTCAAATGGGATCCTGGGATTATTAGCCTCCATTGGGTCACAATGGATCCTTGCTTCTCTTAACCCCTGTGCTGTCACAATGCATCCCATGCCCTTTTAGGCCACTTGATGTCACAATGAATCATTTGATTCTTGGCCTCCACGGTGGCATAATAGATCCTTGCTTCTATTGGTCCCCGTGCTGTAATAATCTATCCCTGGCCCTTTTTATACCCCCTGGTGCCACAAAGGATCATTAGATTGTTAGCCTGCATTGGGTCACAATGGTTCCTTGCTTCTCTTAACCTCTGTGGTGTCACAATGCATCCCATGCCCTTTTAGGCCACATGATGTGACAATGAATCATTTGATTTTTGGCCTCCATGGTGGCATAATTGTACCAGGTTTTACTTGGGCCCCATGCTTTCACAATTCATCGCTGCCCCTTTTAGTCCCATTGGTGTCACAAGGGATCATTAAATTGTTAGCCTGCATTGGGTCACAATGGTTCCTTGCTTCTCTTAACCTCTGTGGTGTCACAATGCATCCCATGCCCTTTTAGGCCACTTGATGTCACAATGAATCATTTGATTCTTGGCCTCCATGGTGTCATAATGGTTCCTTGTTTCTATTGGGCCCCATGCTGTCACAATTCATCCCTGGCCCTTTTACGCCCCCTGGTGTCAAATGGGATCCTGGGATTATTAGCCTCCATTGGGTCACAATGGATCCTTGCTTCTCTTAACCTCTGTGGTGTCACAATGCATCCCATGCCCATTTAGGCCACTTGATGTCACAATGAATCATTTGATTCTTGGCCTCCACGGTGGCATAATAGATCCTTGCTTCTATTGTTCCCCGTGCTGTAACAATCCATCCCTGGCCCTTTTTATACCCCCTGGTGCCACAAGGGATCATTAGATTGTTAGCCTGCATTGGGTCACAATGGTTCCTTGCTTCTCTTAACCTCTGTCATGTCACAATGCATTCCAAGCCCTTTTAGGCCACTTGGTCTTACAATGAACCATTTGATTCTTGGCCTTCATGGTGTCATAATGGTTCCTTGCTTCTATAGGTCCCCATGCTGTCAGAGTTCATCCGTTGTCCTTTTGCGCCCCCTGGTGTCAAAAGGGATTCTTAGATTGTTAGCCTGCATTGGGTCACAATGGATCCTTGCTTCTCTTAACCCCTGTGGTGTCACAATGCATCCCATGCCCTTTTATGCCACTTGATGTCACAATGAATCATTTGATTCTTGGCCTCCATGGTGGTGTAATTGTACCAGGTTTTAATTGGGACCCATGCTTTCACAATACATCCCTGCCCCTTTTAGGCCCATTGGTGTCACAAGGGTTCCTGGGATTATTAACCTCCATTGGGTCACAATGGTTCCTTGCTTCTCTTAACCTCTGTGGTGTCACAATGCATTCCAAGACCTTTTAGGCCACTTGGTCTTACAATGAACCATTTGATTCTTGGCCTCCATGGCGGCATAATAGATCCTTGCTTCTATTGGTCCCCGTGCTGTAACAATCCATCCCTGGCCCCTTTAGGCCCATTGGTGTCACAAGGGATCATAAGATGGTTAGCCTGCATTGGGTCACAATGGTTCCTTGCTTCTCTTAACCTCTGTGGTGTCACAATGCATTCCAAGCCCTTTTAGGCCACTTGGTCTTACAATGAGCCATTTGATTCTTGGCCATCATGGTGTCATAATGGTTCCTTGCTTCTATAGGTCCCCATGCTGTCAGAGTTCATCCGTTGTCCTTTTGCGCCCCCTGGTGTCAAAAGGGATTCTTAGATTGTTAGCCTGCATTGGGTCACAATGGTTCCTTGCTTCTCCTCACCCCTGTGCTGTCACAATGCATCCCATGCCCTTTTAGGCCACATGATGTCACAATGAATTATTTGATTCTTGGCCTCCATGGTGGCATAATAGATCCTTGCTTCTATTGGTCCCCGTGCTTTCACAATTCATCCCTGGCCCTTTTAGGCCCATTGGTGTCACAAGGGATCATTAGATTGTTAGCCTGCATTGGGTCACAATGGTTCCTTGTTTCTCTTAACCTCTGTGGTGTCACAATGCATCCCATGCCCTTTTAGGCCACTTGATGTCACAATGAATCATTTGATTCTTGGCCTCCATGGTGTCATAATGGTTCCTTGTTTCTATTGGGCCCCATGCTGTCACAATTCATCCCTGGCCCTTTTACGCCCCCTGGTGTCAAATGGGATCCTGGGATTATTAGCCTCCATTGGCTCACAATGGATCCTTGCTTCTCTTAACCCCTGTGCTGTCACAATGCATCCCATGCCCTTTTAGGCCACATGATGTCACAATGAATCATTTGATTCTTGGCCTCCACGGTGGCATAATAGATCCTTGCTTCTATTGTTCCCCGTGCTGTAATAATCCATCCCTGGCCCTTTTTATACCCCCTGGTGCCACAAAGGATCATTAGATTGTTAGCCTGCATTGGGTCACAATGGTTCCTTGCTTCTCTTAACCTCTGTGGTGTCACAATGCATCCCATGCCCTTTTAGGCCACATGATGTGACAATGAATCATTTGATTTTTGGCCTCCATGGTGGCATAATTGTACCAGGTTTTACTTGGGCCCCATGCTTTCACAATTCATCGCTGCCCCTTTTAGTCCCATTGGTGTCACAAGGGATCATTAAATTGTTAGCCTGCATTGGGTCACAATGGTTCCTTGCTTCTCTTAACCTCTGTGGTGTCACAATGCATCCCATGCCCTTTTAGGCCACTTGATGTCACAATGAATCATTTGATTCTTGGCCTCCATGGTGTCTTAATGGTTCCTTGTTTCTATTGGGCCCCATGCTGTCACAATTCATCCCTGGCCCTTTTACGCCCCCTGGTGTCAAATGGGATCCTGGGATTATTAGCCTCCATTGGGTCACAATGGATCCTTGCTTCTCTTAACCTCTGTGGTGTCACAATGCATCCCATGCCCATTTAGGCCACTTGATGTCACAATGAATCATTTGATTCTTGGCCTCCACGGTGGCATAATAGATCCTTGCTTCTATTGTTCCCCGTGCTGTAACAATCCATCCCTGGCCCTTTTTATACCCCCTGGTGCCACAAGGGATCATTAGATTGTTAGCCTGCATTGGGTCACAATGGTTCCTTGCTTCTCTTAACCTCTGTGGTGTCACAATGCATCCCATGCCCTTTTAGGCCACTTGATGTCACAATGAATCATTTGATTCTTGGCCTCCATGGTGTCATAATGGTTCCTTGTTTCTATTGGGCCCCATGCTTTCACAATTCATCCCTGCCACTTTTAGGCCCATTGGTGTCACAAGGGATCATTAGATTGTTAGCCTGCATTGGGTCACAATGGTTCCTTGTTTCACTTAACCTCTGTGGTGTCACAATGCATCCCATGCCCTTTTAGGCCACTTGATGACACAATGAACCATTTGATTCTTGGCCTTCATGGTGTCATAATGGTTCCTTGCTTCTATAGGTCCCCATGCTGTCAGAGTTCATCCGTTGTCCTTTTGCGCCCCCTGGTGTCAAAAGGGATTCTTAGATTGTTAGCCTGCATTGGTTCACAATGGTTCCTTGCTTCTCTTAACCCCTGTGCTGTCACAATGCATCCCATGCCCTTTTAGGCCACTTGATGTCACAATGAATCATTTGATTCTTGGCCTCCATGGTGGCATAATTGTACCAGGTTTTACTCGGTCCCCATGCTTTCACAATTCATCCCTGGCCCTTTTAGGCCCATTGGTGTCACAAGGGATTATTAGATTGTTAGCCTGCATTGGGTCACAATGGTTCCTTGCTTCTCTTAACCCCTGTGCTGTCACAATGCATCCCATGCCCTTTTAGGCCACTTGATGTCACAATGAATTATTTGATTCTTGGCCTCCATGGTGGCATAATAGATCCTTGCTTCTATTGGTCCCTGTGCTTTCACAATTCATCCCTGCCCCTTTTAGGCCCATTGGTGTCACAAGGGATCATTAGATTGTTAGCCTGCATTGGGTCACAATGGTTCCTTGTTTCTCTTAACCTCTGTGGTGTCACAATGCATCCCATGCCCTTTTAGGCCACTTGATGTCACAATGAATCATTTGATTCTTGGCCTCCATGGTGTCATAATGGTTCCTTGTTTCTATTGGGCCCCATGCTGTCACAATTCATCCCTGGCCCTTTTACGCCCCCTGGTGTCAAATGGGATCCTGGGATTATTAGCCTCCATTGGGTCACAATGGATCCTTGCTTCTCTTAACCCCTGTGCTGTCACAATGCATCCCATGCCCTTTTAGGCCACTTGATGTCACAATGAATCATTTGATTCTTGGCCTCCACGGTGGCATAATAGATCCTTGCTTCTATTGGTCCCCGTGCTGTAATAATCTATCCCTGGCCCTTTTTATACCCCCTGGTGCCACAAAGGATCATTAGATTGTTAGCCTGCATTGGGTCACAATGGTTCCTTGCTTCTCTTAACCCCTGTGCTGTCACAATGCATCCCATGCCCTTTTAGGCCACTTGATGTCACAATGAATCATTTGATTCTTGGCCTCCACGGTGGCATAATAGATCCTTGCTTCTATAGGTCCCCGTGCTGTAACAATCCATCACAGGACCTTTTAGGCCGATTGGTGTCACAAGGGATCATTAGATTGTTAGCCTGCATTGGGTCACAATGGTTCCTTGCTTCTCTTAACCTCTGTCGTGTCACAATGCATTCCAAGCCCTTTTAGGCCACTTGGTCTTACAATGAACCATTTGATTCTTGGCCTTCATGGTGTCATAATGGTTCCTTGCTTCTATAGGTCCCCATGCTGTCAGAGTTCATCCGTTGTCCTTTTGCGCCCCCTGGTGTCAAAAGGGATTCTTAGATTGTTAGCCTGCATTGGGTCACAATGGTTCCTTGCTTCTCTTAACCCCTGTGCTGTCACAATGCATCCCATGCCCTTTTAGGCCACTTGATGTCACAATGAATAAATTGATTCTTGGCCTCCATGGTGGCATAATTGTACCAGGTTTTACTTGGGCCCCATGCTTTCACAATTCATCCCTGGCCCTTTTAGGCCCATTGGTGTCACAAGGGATCATTAGATTGTTAGCCTGCATTGGGTCACAATGGTTCCTTTCTTCTCTTAACCTCTGTGGTGTCACAATGCATCCCATGCCCTTTTAGGCCACATGATGTCACAATGAATTATTTGATTCTTGGCCTCCATGGTGGCATAATAGATCCTTGCTTCTATTGGTCCCCGTGCTGTAACAATTCATCCCTGGCCCTTTTAGGCCCATTGGTGTCACAAGGGATCATTAGATTGTTAGCCTGCATTGGGTCACAATGGTTCCTTGCTTCTCTTAACCTCTGTGGTGTCACAATGCATCCCATGGCCTTTTAGGCCACTTGATATCACAATGAATCATTTGATTCTTGGCCTCCATGGTGTCATAATGGTTCCTTGTTTCTATTGGGCCCCATGCTGTCACAATTCATCCCTGGCCCTTTTACGCCCCCTGGTGTCAAATGGGATCCTTGGATTATTAGCCTCCATTGGGTCACAATGGATCCTTGCTTCTCTTAACCCCTGTGCTGTCACAATGCATCCCATGCCCTTTTAGGCCACATGATGTCACAATGAATTATTTGATTCTTGGCGTCCATGGTGGCATAATAGATCCTTGCTTCTATTGGTCCCCGTGCTGTAACAATCCATCCCTGGCACTTTTTATACCCCTGGTGCCACAAAGGATCATTAGATTGTTAGCCTGCATTGGGTCACAATGGTTCCTTGCTTCTCTTAACCTCTGTGGTGTCACAATGCATTCCAAGCCCTTTTAGGCCACTTGGTCTTACAATGAACCATTTGATTCCTGGCCTTCATGGTGTCATAATGGTTCCTTGCTTCTATAGGTCCCCATGCTGTCAGAGTTCATCCGTTGTCCTTTTGCGCCCCCTGGTGTCAAAAGGGATTCTTAGATTGTTAGCCTGCATTGGTTCACAATGGTTCCTTGCTTCTCTTAACCCCTGTGCTGTCACAATGCATCCCATGCCCTTTTAGGCCACTTGATGTCACAATGAATTATTTGATTCGTGGCCTCCATGGTGGCATAATAGATCCTTGCTTCTATTGGTCCCCGTGCTGTAACAATTCATCCCTGGCCCTTTTAGGCCCATTGGTGTCACAAGGGATCTTTAGATTGTTAGCCTGCATTGGGTCACAATGGTTCCTTGCTTCTCTTAACCTCTGTGGTGTCACAATGCATCCCATGCCCTTTTAGGCCACTTGATGTCACAATGAATCATTTGATTCTTGGCCTCCATGGTGTCATAATGGTTCCTTGTTTCTATTGGGCCCCATGCTGTCACAATTCATCCCTGGCCCTTTTACGCCCCATGGTGTCAAATGGGATCCTGGGATTATTAACCTCCATTGGGTCACAATGGTTCCTTGCTTCTCTTAACCTCTGTCGTGTCACAATGCATTCCAAGCCCTTTTCGGCCACTTGGTCTTACAATGAACCATTTGATTCTTGGCCTTCATGGTGTCATAATGGTTCCTTGTTTCTATTGGGCCCCATGCTTTCACAATTCATCCCTGCCCCTTTTAGGCCCATTGGTGTCACAAGGGATCATTAGATTGTTAGCCTGCATTGGGTCACAATGGTTCCTTGTTTCTCTTAACCTCTGTGGTGTCACAATGCATCCCATGCCCTTTTAGGCCACTTGATGTCACAATGAACCATTTGATTCTTGGCCTTCATGGTGTCATAATGGTTCCTTGCTTCTATAGGTCCCCATGCTGTCAGAGTTCATCCGTTGTCCTTTTGCGCCCCGTGGTGTCAAAAGGGATTCTTAGATTGTTAGCCTGCATTGGGTCACAATGGTTCCTTGCTTCTCTTAACCCCTCTGCTGTCACAATGCATCCCATGCCCTTTTAGGCCACTTGATGTCACAATGAATCATTTGATTCTTGGCCTCCATGGTGGCATAATTGTACCAGGTTTTATTTGGCCCCATGCTTTCACAATTCATCCCTGCCCCTTTTAGGCCCATTGGTGTCACAAGGGATTATTAGATTGTTAGCCTGCATTGGGTCACAATGGTTCCTTGCTTCTCCTCACCCCTGTGCTGTCACAATGCATCCCATGCCCTTTTAGGCCACATGATGTCACAATGAATTATTTGATTCTTGGCCTCCATGGTGGCATAATAGATCCTTGCTTCTATTGGTCCCCGTGCTTTCACAATTCATCCCTGCCCCTTTTAGGCCCATTGGTGTCACAAGGGATCATTAGATTGTTAGCCTGCATTGGGTCACAATGGTTCCTTGTTTCTCTTAACCTCTGTGGTGTCACAATGCATCCCATGCCCTTTTAGGCCACTTGATGTCACAATGAATCATTTGATTCTTGGCCTCCATGGTGTCATAATGGTTCCTTGTTTCTATTGGGCCCCATGCTGTCACAATTCATCCCTGGCCCTTTTACGCCCCCTGGTGTCAAATGGGATCCTGGGATTATTAGCCTCCATTGGGTCACAATGGATCCTTGCTTCTCTTAACCCCTGTGCTGTCACAATGCATCCCATGCCCTTTTAGGCCACTTGATGTCACAATGAATCATTTGATTCTTGGCCTCCACGGTGGCATAATAGATCCTTGCTTCTATTGGTCCCCGTGCTGTAATAATCTATCCCTGGCCCTTTTTATACCCCCTGGTGCCACAAAGGATCATTAGATTGTTAGCCTGCATTGGGTCACAATGGTTCCTTGCTTCTCTTAACCTCTGTGGTGTCACAATGCATCCCATGCCCTTTTAGGCCACATGATGTGACAATGAATCATTTGATTTTTGGCCTCCATGGTGGCATAATTGTACCAGGTTTTACTTGGGCCCCATGCTTTCACAATTCATCGCTGCCCCTTTTAGTCCCATTGGTGTCACAAGGGATCATTAAATTGTTAGCCTGCATTGGGTCACAATGGTTCCTTGCTTCTCTTAACCTCTGTGGTGTCACAATGCATCCCATGCCCTTTTAGGCCACTTGATGTCACAATGAATCATTTGATTCTTGGCCTCCATGGTGTCATAATGGTTCCTTGTTTCTATTGGGCCCCATGCTGTCACAATTCATCCCTGGCCCTTTTACGCCCCCTGGTGTCAAATGGGATCCTGGGATTATTAGCCTCCATTGGGTCACAATGGATCCTTGCTTCTCTTAACCTCTGTGGTGTCACAATGCATCCCATGCCCATTTAGGCCACTTGATGTCACAATGAATCATTTGATTCTTGGCCTCCACGGTGGCATAATAGATCCTTGCTTCTATTGTTCCCCGTGCTGTAACAATCCATCCCTGGCCCTTTTTATACCCCCTGGTGCCACAAGGGATCATTAGATTGTTAGCCTGCATTGGGTCACAATGGTTCCTTGCTTCTCTTAACCTCTGTCATGTCACAATGCATTCCAAGCCCTTTTAGGCCACTTGGTCTTACAATGAACCATTTGATTCTTGGCCTTCATGGTGTCATAATGGTTCCTTGCTTCTATAGGTCCCCATGCTGTCAGAGTTCATCCGTTGTCCTTTTGCGCCCCCTGGTGTCAAAAGGGATTCTTAGATTGTTAGCCTGCATTGGGTCACAATGGATCCTTGCTTCTCTTAACCCCTGTGGTGTCACAATGCATCCCATGCCCTTTTATGCCACTTGATGTCACAATGAATCATTTGATTCTTGGCCTCCATGGTGGTGTAATTGTACCAGGTTTTAATTGGGACCCATGCTTTCACAATACATCCCTGCCCCTTTTAGGCCCATTGGTGTCACAAGGGTTCCTGGGATTATTAACCTCCATTGGGTCACAATGGTTCCTTGCTTCTCTTAACCTCTGTGGTGTCACAATGCATTCCAAGACCTTTTAGGCCACTTGGTCTTACAATGAACCATTTGATTCTTGGCCTCCATGGCGGCATAATAGATCCTTGCTTCTATTGGTCCCCGTGCTGTAACAATCCATCCCTGGCCCCTTTAGGCCCATTGGTGTCACAAGGGATCATAAGATGGTTAGCCTGCATTGGGTCACAATGGTTCCTTGCTTCTCTTAACCTCTGTGGTGTCACAATGCATTCCAAGCCCTTTTAGGCCACTTGGTCTTACAATGAGCCATTTGATTCTTGGCCATCATGGTGTCATAATGGTTCCTTGCTTCTATAGGTCCCCATGCTGTCAGAGTTCATCCGTTGTCCTTTTGCGCCCCCTGGTGTCAAAAGGGATTCTTAGATTGTTAGCCTGCATTGGGTCACAATGGTTCCTTGCTTCTCTTAACCCCTGTGCTGTCACAATGCATCCCATGCCCTTTTAGGCCACTTGATGTCACAATGAATCATTTGATTCTTGGCCTCCACGGTGGCATAATAGATCCTTGCTTCTATAGGTCCCCGTGCTGTAACAATCCATCACAGGACCTTTTAGGCCGATTGGTGTCACAAGGGATCATTAGATTGTTAGCCTGCATTGGGTCACAATGGTTCCTTGCTTCTCTTAACCTCTGTGGTGTCACAATGCATTCCAAGCCCTTTTAGGCCACTTGGTCTTACAATGAACCATTTGATTCTTGGCCTTCATGGTGTCATAATGGTTCCTTGCTTCTATAGGTCCCCATGCTGTCAGAGTTCATCCGTTGTCCTTTTGCGCCCCCTGGTGTCAAAAGGGATTCTTAGATTGTTAGCCTGCATTGGGTCACAATGGTTCCTTGCTTCTCTTAACCCCTGTGCTGTCACAATGCATCCCATGCCCTTTTAGGCCACTTGATGTCACAATGAATAAATTGATTCTTGGCCTCCACGGTGGCATAATTGTGCCAGGTTTTACTTGGGCCCCATGGTTTCACAATTCATCCCTGGCCCTTTTAGGCCCATTGGTGTCACAAGGGATCATTAGATTGTTAGCCTGCATTGGGTCACAATGGTTCCTTTCTTCTCTTAACCCCTGTGCTGTCACAATGCATCCCATGCCCTTTTAGGCCACTTGATGTCACAATGAATAAATTGATTCTTGGCCTCCACGGTGGCATAATTGTGCCAGGTTTTACTTGGGCCCCATGGTTTCACAATTCATCCCTGGCCCTTTTAGGCCCATTGGTGTCACAAGGGATCATTAGATTGTTAGCCTGCATTGGGTCACAATGGTTCCTTTCTTCTCTTAACCTCTGTGGTGTCACAATGCATCCCATGCCCTTTTAGGCCACATGATGTCACAATGAATTATTTGATTCTTGGCCTCCATGGTGGCATAATAGATCCTTGCTTCTATTGGTCCCCGTGCTGTAACAATTCATCCCTGGCCCTTTTAGGCCCATTGGTGTCACAAGGGATCATTAGATTGTTAGCCTGCATTGGGTCACAATGGTTCCTTGCTTCTCTTAACCTCTGTGGTGTCACAATTCATCCCATGGCCTTTTAGGCCACTTGATATCACAATGAATCATTTGATTCTTGGCCTCCATGGTGTCATAATGGTTCCTTGTTTCTATTGGGCCCCATGCTGTCACAATTCATCCCTGGCCCTTTTACGCCCCCTGGTGTCAAATGGGATCCTTGGATTATTAGCCTCCATTGGGTCACAATGGATCCTTGCTTCTCTTAACCCCTGTGCTGTCACAATGCATCCCATGCGCTTTTAGGCCACATGATGTCACAATGAATTATTTGATTCTTGGCGTCCATGGTGGCATAATAGATCCTTGCTTCTATTGGTCCCCGTGCTGTAACAATCCATCCCTGGCCCTTTTTATACCCCCTGGTGCCACAAAGGATCATTAGATTGTTAGCCTGCATTGGGTCACAATGGTTCCTTGCTTCTTTTAACCTCTGTCGTGTCACAATGCATTCCAAGCCCTTTTAGGCCACTTGGTCTTACAATGAACCATTTGATTCCTGGCCTTCATGGTGTCATAATGGTTCCTTGCTTCTATAGGTCCCCATGCTGTCAGAGTTCATCCGTTGTCCTTTTGCGCCCCCTGGTGTCAAAAGGGATTCTTAGATTGTTAGCCTGCATTGGTTCACAATGGTTCCTTGCTTCTCTTAACCCCTGTGCTGTCACAATGCATCCCATGCCCTTTTAGGCCACCTGATGTGACAATGAATCATTTGATTTTTGGCCTCCACGGTGGCATAATTGTGCCAGGTTTTACTTGGGCCCCATGCTTTCACAATTCATCCCTGGCCCTTTTAGGCCCATTGGTGTCACAAGGGATCATTAGATTGTTAGCCTGCATTGGGTCACAATGGTTCCTTGCTTCTCTTAACCCCTGTGCTGTCACAATGCATCCCATGCCCTTTTAGGCCACTTGATGTCACAATGAATTATTTGATTCGTGGCCTCCATGGTGGCATAATAGATCCTTGCTTCTATTGGTCCCCGTGCTGTAACAATTCATCCCTGGCCCTTTTAGGCCCATTGGTGTCACAAGGGATCTTTAGATTGTTAGCCTGCATTGGGTCACAATGGTTCCTTGCTTCTCTTAACCTCTGTGGTGTCACAATGCATCCCATGCCCTTTTAGGCCACTTGATGTCACAATGAATCATTTGATTCTTCGCCTCCATGGTGTCATAATGGTTCCTTGTTTCTATTGGGCCCCATGCTGTCACAATTCATCCCTGGCCCTTTTACGCCCCCTGGTGTCAAATGGGATCCTGGGATTATTAGCCTCCATTGGGTCACAATGGATCCTTGCTTCTCTTAACCCCTGTGCTGTCACAATGCATCCCATGCCCTTTTAGGCCACATGATGTCACAATGAATCATTTGATTCTTGGCCTCCACGGTGGCATAATAGATCCTTGCTTCTATTGGTCCCCGTGCTGTAATAATCCATCCCTGGCCCTTTTTATACCCCCTGGTGCCACAAGGGATCATTAGATTGTTAGCCTGCATTGGGTCACAATGGTTCCTTGCTTCTCTTAACCTCTGTGGTGTCACAATGCATCCCATGCCCTTTTAGGCCACATGATGTGACAATGAATCATTTGATTTTTGGCCTCCATGGTGGCATAATTGTACCAGGTTTTACTTGGGCCCCATGCTTTCACAATTCATCGCTGCCCCTTTTAGTCCCATTGGTGTCACAAGGGATCATTAAATTGTTAGCCTGCATTGGGTCACAATGGTTCCTTGTTTCTCTTAACCTCTGTGGTGTCACAATGCATCCCATGCCCTTTTAGGCCACTTGATGTCACAATGAATCATTTGATTCTTGGCCTCCATGGTGTCATAATGGTTCCTTGTTTCTATTGGGCCCCATGCTGTCACAATTCATCCCTGGCCCTTTTACGCCCCCTGGTGTCAAATGGGATCCTGGGATTATTAGCCTCCATTGGGTCACAATGGATCCTTGCTTCTCTTAACCTCTGTGGTGTCACAATGCATCCCATGCCCATTTAGGCCACTTGATGTCACAATGAATCATTTGATTCTTGGCCTCCACGGTGGCATAATAGATCCTTGCTTCTATTGTTCCCCGTGCTGTAACAATCCATCCCTGGCCCTTTTTATACCCCCTGGTGCCACAAGGGGTCATTAGATTGTTAGCCTGCATTGGGTCACAATGGTTCCTTGCTTCTCTTAACCTCTGTGGTGTCACAATGCATCCCATGCCCTTTTAGGCCACTTGATGTCACAATGAACCATTTGATTCTTGGCCTTCATGGTGTCATAATGGTTCCTTGCTTCTATAGGTCCCCATGCTGTCAGAGTTCATCCGTTGTCCTTTTGCGCCCCCTGGTGTCAAAAGGGATTCTTAGATTGTTAGCCTGCATTGGTTCACAATGGTTCCTTGCTTCTCTTAACCCCTGTGCTGTCACAATGCATCCCATGCCCTTTTAGGCCACTTGATGTCACAATGAATCATTTGATTCTTGGCCTCCATGGTGGCATAATTGTACCAGGTTTTACTCGGTCCCCATGCTTTCACAATTCATCCCTGGCCCTTTTAGGCCCATTGGTGTCACAAGGGATTATTAGATTGTTAGCCTGCATTGGGTCACAATGGTTCCTTGCTTCTCTTAACCCCTGTGCTGTCACAATGCATCCCATGCCCTTTTAGGCCACTTGATGTCACAATGAATTATTTGATTCTTGGCCTCCATGGTGGCATAATAGATCCTTGCTTCTATTGGTCCCCGTGCTTTCACAATTCATCCCTGCCCCTTTTAGGCCCATTGGTGTCACAAGGGATCATTAGATTGTTAGCCTGCATTGGGTCACAATGGTTCCTTGTTTCTCTTAACCTCTGTGGTGTCACAATGCATCCCATGCCCTTTTAGGCCACTTGATGTCACAATGAATCATTTGATTCTTGGCCTCCATGGTGTCATAATGGTTCCTTGTTTCTATTGGGCCCCATGCTGTCACAATTCATCCCTGGCCCTTTTACGCCCCCTGGTGTCAAATGGGATCCTGGGATTATTAGCCTCCATTGGGTCACAATGGATCCTTGCTTCTCTTAACCCCTGTGCTGTCACAATGCATCCCATGCCCTTTTAGGCCACTTGATGTCACAATGAATCATTTGATTCTTGGCCTCCACGGTGGCATAATAGATCCTTGCTTCTATTGGTCCCCGTGCTGTAATAATCTATCCCTGGCCCTTTTTATACCCCCTGGTGCCACAAAGGATCATTAGATTGTTAGCCTGCATTGGGTCACAATGGTTCCTTGCTTCTCTTAACCTCTGTGGTGTCACAATGCATCCCATGCCCTTTTAGGCCACATGATGTGACAATGAATCATTTGATTTTTGGCCTCCATGGTGGCATAATTGTACCAGGTTTTACTTGGGCCCCATGCTTTCACAATTCATCGCTGCCCCTTTTAGTCCCATTGGTGTCACAAGGGATCATTAAATTGTTAGCCTGCATTGGGTCACAATGGTTCCTTGTTTCTCTTAACCTCTGTGGTGTCACAATGCATCCCATGCCCTTTTAGGCCACTTGATGTCACAATGAATCATTTGATTCTTGGCCTCCATGGTGTCATAATGGTTCCTTGTTTCTATTGGGCCCCATGCTGTCACAATTCATCCCTGGCCCTTTTACGCCCCCTGGTGTCAAATGGGATCCTGGGATTATTAGCCTCCATTGGGTCACAATGGATCCTTGCTTCTCTTAACCTCTGTGGTGTCACAATGCATCCCATGCCCATTTAGGCCACTTGATGTCACAATGAATCATTTGATTCTTGGCCTCCACGGTGGCATAATAGATCCTTGCTTCTATTGTTCCCCGTGCTGTAACAATCCATCCCTGGCCCTTTTTATACCCCCTGGTGCCACAAGGGGTCATTAGATTGTTAGCCTGCATTGGGTCACAATGGTTCCTTGCTTCTCTTAACCTCTGTGGTGTCACAATGCATCCCATGCCCTTTTAGGCCACTTGATGTCACAATGAACCATTTGATTCTTGGCCTTCATGGTGTCATAATGGTTCCTTGCTTCTATAGGTCCCCATGCTGTCAGAGTTCATCCGTTGTCCTTTTGCGCCCCCTGGTGTCAAAAGGGATTCTTAGATTGTTAGCCTGCATTGGTTCACAATGGTTCCTTGCTTCTCTTAACCCCTGTGCTGTCACAATGCATCCCATGCCCTTTTAGGCCACTTGATGTCACAATGAATCATTTGATTCTTGGCCTCCATGGTGGCATAATTGTACCAGGTTTTACTCGGTCCCCATGCTTTCACAATTCATCCCTGGCCCTTTTAGGCCCATTGGTGTCACAAGGGATTATTAGATTGTTAGCCTGCATTGGGTCACAATGGTTCCTTGCTTCTCTTAACCCCTGTGCTGTCACAATGCATCCCATGCCCTTTTAGGCCACTTGATGTCACAATGAATTATTTGATTCTTGGCCTCCATGGTGGCATAATAGATCCTTGCTTCTATTGGTCCCCGTGCTTTCACAATTCATCCCTGCCCCTTTTAGGCCCATTGGTGTCACAAGGGATCATTAGATTGTTAGCCTGCATTGGGTCACAATGGTTCCTTGTTTCTCTTAACCTCTGTGGTGTCACAATGCATCCCATGCCCTTTTAGGCCACTTGATGTCACAATGAATCATTTGATTCTTGGCCTCCATGGTGTCATAATGGTTCCTTGTTTCTATTGGGCCCCATGCTGTCACAATTCATCCCTGGCCCTTTTACGCCCCCTGGTGTCAAATGGGATCCTGGGATTATTAGCCTCCATTGGGTCACAATGGATCCTTGCTTCTCTTAACCCCTGTGCTGTCACAATGCATCCCATGCCCTTTTAGGCCACTTGATGTCACAATGAATCATTTGATTCTTGGCCTCCACGGTGGCATAATAGATCCTTGCTTCTATTGGTCCCCGTGCTGTAATAATCTATCCCTGGCCCTTTTTATACCCCCTGGTGCCACAAAGGATCATTAGATTGTTAGCCTGCATTGGGTCACAATGGTTCCTTGCTTCTCTTAACCTCTGTGGTGTCACAATGCATCCCATGCCCTTTTAGGCCACATGATGTGACAATGAATCATTTGATACTTGGCCTCCATGGTGGCATAATTGTACCAGGTTTTACTTGGGCCCCATGCTTTCACAATTCATCGCTGCCCCTTTTAGTCCCATTGGTGTCACAAGGGATCATTAAATTGTTAGCCTGCATTGGGTCACAATGGTTCCTTGCTTCTCTTAACCTCTGTGGTGTCACAATGCATCCCATGCCCTTTTAGGCCACTTGATGTCACAATGAATCATTTGATTCTTGGCCTCCATGGTGTCATAATGGTTCCTTGTTTCTATTGGGCCCCATGCTGTCACAATTCATCCCTGGCCCTTTTACGCCCCCTGGTGTCAAATGGGATCCTGGGATTATTAGCCTCCATTGGGTCACAATGGATCCTTGCTTCTCTTAACCTCTGTGGTGTCACAATGCATCCCATGCCCATTTAGGCCACTTGATGTCACAATGAATCATTTGATTCTTGGCCTCCACGGTGGCATAATAGATCCTTGCTTCTATTGTTCCCCGTGCGGTAACAATCCATCCCTGGCCCTTTTTATACCCCCTGGTGCCACAAGGGATCATTAGATTGTTAGCCTGCATTGGGTCACAATGGTTCCTTGCTTCTCTTAACCTCTGTCGTGTCACAATGCATTCCAAGCCCTTTTAGGCCACTTGGTCTTACAATGAACCATTTGATTCCTGGCCTTCATGGTGTCATAATGGTTCCTTGCTTCTATAGGTCCCCATGCTGTCAGAGTTCATCCGTGGTCCTTTTGCGCCCCCTGGTGTCAAAAGGGATTCTTAGATTGTTAGCCTGCTTTGGGTCACAATGGATCCTTGCTTCTCTTAACCCCTGTGGTGTCACAATGCATCCCATGCCCTTTTATGCCACTTGATGTCACAATGAATCATTTGATTCTTGGCCTCCATGGTGGTGTAATTGTACCAGGTTTTAATTGGGACCCATGCTTTCACAATACATCCCTGCCCCTTTTAGGCCCATTGGTGTCACAAGGGATCCTGGGATTATTAACCTCCATTGGGTCACAATGGTTCCTTGCTTCTCTTAACCTCTGTGGTGTCACAATGCATTCCAAGACCTTTTAGGCCACTTGGTCTTACAATGAACCATTTGATTCTTGGCCTCCATGGCGGCATAATAGATCCTTGCTTCTATTGGTCCCCGTGCTGTAACAATCCATCCCTGGCCCCTTTAGGCCCATTGGTGTCACAAGGGATCATAAGATGGTTAGCCTGCATTGGGTCACAATGGTTCCTTGCTTCTCTTAACCTCTGTGGTGTCACAATGCATTCCAAGCCCTTTTAGGCCACTTGGTCTTACAATGAGCCATTTGATTCTTGGCCATCATGGTGTCATAATGGTTCCTTGCTTCTATAGGTCCCCATGCTGTCAGAGTTCATCCGTTGTCCTTTTGCGCCCCCTGGTGTCAAAAGGGATTCTTAGATTGTTAGCCTGCATTGGTTCACAATGGTTCCTTGCTTCTCTTAACCCCTGTGCTGTCACAATGCATCCCATGCCCTTTTAGGCCACTTGATGTCACAATGAATCATTTGATTCTTGGCCTCCACGGTGGCATAATAGATCCTTGCTTCTATAGGTCCCCGTGCTGTAACAATCCATCACAGGACCTTTTAGGCCGATTGGTGTCACAAGGGATCATTAGATTGTTAGCCTGCATTGGGTCACAATGGTTCCTTGCTTCTCTTAACCTCTGTGGTGTCACAATGCATTCCAAGCCCTTTTAGGCCACTTGGTCTTACAATGAACCATTTGATTCTTGGCCTTCATGGTGTCATAATGGTTCCTTGCTTCTATAGGTCCCCATGCTGTCAGAGTTCATCCGTTGTCCTTTTGCGCCCCCTGGTGTCAAAAGGGATTCTTAGATTGTTAGCCTGCATTGGGTCACAATGGTTCCTTGCTTCTCTTAACCCCTGTGCTGTCACAATGCATCCCATGCCCTTTTAGGCCACTTGATGTCACAATGAATAAATTGATTCTTGGCCTCCATGGTGGCATAATTGTACCAGGTTTTACTTGGGCCCCATGCTTTCACAATTCATCCCTGGCCCTTTTAGGCCCATTGGTGTCACAAGGGATCATTAGATTGTTAGCCTGCATTGGGTCACAATGGTTCCTTTCTTCTCTTAACCTCTGTGGTGTCACAATGCATCCCATGCCCTTTTAGGCCACATGATGTCACAATGAATTATTTGATTCTTGGCCTCCATGGTGGCATAATAGATCCTTGCTTCTATTGGTACCCGTGCTGTAACAATTCATCCCTGGCCCTTTTAGGCCCATTGGTGTCACAAGGGATCATTAGATTGTTAGCCTGCATTGGGTCACAATGGTTCCTTGCTTCTCTCAACCTCTGTGGTGTCACAATGCATCCCATGGCCTTTTAGGCCACTTGATATCACAATGAATCATTTGATTCTTGGCCTCCATGGTGTCATAATGGTTCCTTGTTTCTATTGGGCCCCATGCTGTCACAATTCATCCCTGGCCCTTTTACGCCCCCTGGTGTCAAATGGGATCCTTGGATTATTAGACTCCATTGGGTCACAATGGATCCTTGCTTCTCTTAACCCCTGTGCTGTCACAATGCATCCCATGCCCTTTTAGGCCACATGATGTCACAATGAATTATTTGATTCTTGGCCTCCATGGTGGCATAATAGATCCTTGCTTCTATTGGTCCCCGTGCTGTAACAATCCATCCCTGGCCCTTTTTATACCCCCTGGTGCCACAAAGGATCATTAGATTGTTAGCCTGCATTGGGTCACAATGGTTCCTTGCTTCTTTTAACCTCTGTGGTGTCACAATGCATTCCAAGCCCTTTTAGGCCACTTGGTCTTACAATGAACCATTTGATTCCTGGCCTTCATGGTGTCATAATGGTTCCTTGCTTCTATAGGTCCCCATGCTGTCAGAGTTCATCCGTTGTCCTTTTGCGCCCCCTGGTGTCAAAAGGGATTCTTAGATTGTTAGCCTGCATTGGTTCACAATGGTTCCTTGCTTCTCTTAACCCCTGTGCTGTCACAATGCATCCCATGCCCTTTTAGGCCACCTGATGTCACAATGAATCATTTGATTTTTGGCCTCCACGGTGGCATAATTGTGCCAGGTTTTACTTGGGCCCCATGGTTTCACAATTCATCCCTGGCCCTTTTAGGCCCATTGGTGTCACAAGGGATCATTAGATTGTTAGCCTGCATTGGGTCACAATGGTTCCTTGCTTCTCTTAACCCCTGTGCTGTCACAATGCATCCCATGCCCTTTTAGGCCACTTGATGTCACAATGAATTATTTGATTCGTGGCCTCCATGGTGGCATAATAGATCCTTGCTTCTATTGGTCCCCGTGCTTTCACAATTCATCCCTGCCCCTTTTAGGCCCATTGGTGTCACAAGGGATCTTTAGATTGTTAGCCTGCATTGGGTCACAATGGTTCCTTGCTTCTCTTAACCTCTGTGGTGTCACAATGCATCCCATGCCCTTTTAGGCCACTTGATGTCACAATGAATCATTTGATTCTTGGCCTCCATGGTGTCATAATGGTTCCTTGTTTCTATTGGGCCCCATGCTGTCACAATTCATCCCTGGCCCTTTTACGCCCCCTGGTGTCAAATGGGATCCTGGGATTATTAGCCTCCATTGGGTCACAATGGATCCTTGCTTCTCTTAACCCCTGTGCTGTCACAATGCATCCCATGCCCTTTTAGGCCACATGATGTCACAATGAATCATTTGATTCTTGGCCTCCATGGTGGCATAATAGATCCTTGCTTCTATTGGTCCCCGTGCTGTAATAATCTATCCCTGGCCATTTTATACCCCCTGGTGCCACAAGGGATCATTAGATTGTTAGCCTGCATTGGGTCACAATGGTTCCTTGCTTCTCTTAACCTCTGTGGTGTCACAATGCATCCCATGCCCTTTTAGGCCACATGATGTGACAATGAATCATTTGATTTTTGGCCTCCATGGTGGCATAATTGTACCAGGTTTTACTTGGGCCCCATGCTTTCACAATTCATCGCTGCCCCTTTTAGTCCCATTGGTGTCACAAGGGATCATTAAATTGTTAGCCTGCATTGGGTCACAATGGTTCCTTGCTTCTCTTAACCTCTGTGGTGTCACAATGCATCCCATGCCCTTTTAGGCCACTTGATGTCACAATGAATCATTTGATTCTTGGCCTCCATGGTGTCATAATGGTTCCTTGTTTCTATTGGGCCCCATGCTGTCACAATTCATCCCTGGCCCTTTTACGCCCCCTGGTGTCAAATGGGATCCTGGGATTATTAGCCTCCATTGGGTCACAATGGATCCTTGCTTGTCTTAACCTCTGTGGTGTCACAATGCATCCCATGCCCATTTAGGCCACTTGATGTCACAATGAATCATTTGATTCTTGGCCTCCACGGTGGCATAATAAATCCTTGCTTCTATTGTTCCCCGTGCTGTAACAATCCATCCCTGGCCCTTTTTATACCCCCTGGTGCCACAAGGGATCATTAGATTGTTAGCCTGCATTGGGTCACAATGGTTCCTTGCTTCTCTTAACCTCTGTGGTGTCACAATGCATCCCATGCCCTTTTAGGCCACTTGATGTCACAATGAATCATTTGATTCTTGGCCTCCATGGTGTCATAATGGTTCCTTGTTTCTATTGGGCCCCATGCTTTCACAATTCATCCCTGCCACTTTTAGGCCCATTGGTGTCACAAGGGATCATTAGATTGTTAGCCTGCATTGGGTCACAATGGTTCCTTGTTTCTCTTAACCTCTGTGGTGTCACAATGCATCCCATGCCCTTTTAGGCCACTTGATGTCACAATGAACCATTTGATTCTTGGCCTTCATGGTGTCATAATGGTTCCTTGCTTCTATAGGTCCCCATGCTGTCAGAGTTCATCCGTTGTCCTTTTGCGCCCCCTGGTGTCAAAAGGGATTCTTAGATTGTTAGCCTGCATTGGGTCACAATGGTTCCTTGCTTCTCTTAACCCCTGTGCTGTCACAATGCATCCCATGCCCTTTTAGGCCACTTGATGTCACAATGAATAAATTGATTCTTGGCCTCCACGGTGGCATAATTGTGCCAGGTTTTACTTGGGCCCCATGGTTTCACAATTCATCCCTGGCCCTTTTAGGCCCATTGGTGTCACAAGGGATCATTAGATTGTTAGCCTGCATTGGGTCACAATGGTTCCTTTCTTCTCTTAACCCCTGTGCTGTCACAATGCATCCCATGCCCTTTTAGGCCACTTGATGTCACAATGAATAAATTGATTCTTGGCCTCCACGGTGGCATAATTGTGCCAGGTTTTACTTGGGCCCCATGGTTTCACAATTCATCCCTGGCCCTTTTAGGCCCATTGGTGTCACAAGGGATCATTAGATTGTTAGCCTGCATTGGGTCACAATGGTTCCTTTCTTCTCTTAACCTCTGTGGTGTCACAATGCATCCCATGCCCTTTTAGGCCACATGATGTCACAATGAATTATTTGATTCTTGGCCTCCATGGTGGCATAATAGATCCTTGCTTCTATTGGTCCCCGTGCTGTAACAATTCATCCCTGGCCCTTTTAGGCCCATTGGTGTCACAAGGGATCATTAGATTGTTAGCCTGCATTGGGTCACAATGGTTCCTTGCTTCTCTTAACCTCTGTGGTGTCACAATTCATCCCATGGCCTTTTAGGCCACTTGATATCACAATGAATCATTTGATTCTTGGCCTCCATGGTGTCATAATGGTTCCTTGTTTCTATTGGGCCCCATGCTGTCACAATTCATCCCTGGCCCTTTTACGCCCCCTGGTGTCAAATGGGATCCTTGGATTATTAGCCTCCATTGGGTCACAATGGATCCTTGCTTCTCTTAACCCCTGTGCTGTCACAATGCATCCCATGCGCTTTTAGGCCACATGATGTCACAATGAATTATTTGATTCTTGGCGTCCATGGTGGCATAATAGATCCTTGCTTCTATTGGTCCCCGTGCTGTAACAATCCATCCCTGGCCCTTTTTATACCCCCTGGTGCCACAAAGGATCATTAGATTGTTAGCCTGCATTGGGTCACAATGGTTCCTTGCTTCTTTTAACCTCTGTCGTGTCACAATGCATTCCAAGCCCTTTTAGGCCACTTGGTCTTACAATGAACCATTTGATTCCTGGCCTTCATGGTGTCATAATGGTTCCTTGCTTCTATAGGTCCCCATGCTGTCAGAGTTCATCCGTTGTCCTTTTGCGCCCCCTGGTGTCAAAAGGGATTCTTAGATTGTTAGCCTGCATTGGTTCACAATGGTTCCTTGCTTCTCTTAACCCCTGTGCTGTCACAATGCATCCCATGCCCTTTTAGGCCACCTGATGTGACAATGAATCATTTGATTTTTGGCCTCCACGGTGGCATAATTGTGCCAGGTTTTACTTGGGCCCCATGCTTTCACAATTCATCCCTGGCCCTTTTAGGCCCATTGGTGTCACAAGGGATCATTAGATTGTTAGCCTGCATTGGGTCACAATGGTTCCTTGCTTCTCTTAACCCCTGTGCTGTCACAATGCATCCCATGCCCTTTTAGGCCACTTGATGTCACAATGAATTATTTGATTCGTGGCCTCCATGGTGGCATAATAGATCCTTGCTTCTATTGGTCCCCGTGCTGTAACAATTCATCCCTGGCCCTTTTAGGCCCATTGGTGTCACAAGGGATCTTTAGATTGTTAGCCTGCATTGGGTCACAATGGTTCCTTGCTTCTCTTAACCTCTGTGGTGTCACAATGCATCCCATGCCCTTTTAGGCCACTTGATGTCACAATGAATCATTTGATTCTTCGCCTCCATGGTGTCATAATGGTTCCTTGTTTCTATTGGGCCCCATGCTGTCACAATTCATCCCTGGCCCTTTTACGCCCCCTGGTGTCAAATGGGATCCTGGGATTATTAGCCTCCATTGGGTCACAATGGATCCTTGCTTCTCTTAACCCCTGTGCTGTCACAATGCATCCCATGCCCTTTTAGGCCACATGATGTCACAATGAATCATTTGATTCTTGGCCTCCACGGTGGCATAATAGATCCTTGCTTCTATTGGTCCCCGTGCTGTAATAATCCATCCCTGGCCCTTTTTATACCCCCTGGTGCCACAAGGGATCATTAGATTGTTAGCCTGCATTGGGTCACAATGGTTCCTTGCTTCTCTTAACCTCTGTGGTGTCACAATGCATCCCATGCCCTTTTAGGCCACATGATGTGACAATGAATCATTTGATTTTTGGCCTCCATGGTGGCATAATTGTACCAGGTTTTACTTGGGCCCCATGCTTTCACAATTCATCGCTGCCCCTTTTAGTCCCATTGGTGTCACAAGGGATCATTAAATTGTTAGCCTGCATTGGGTCACAATGGTTCCTTGTTTCTCTTAACCTCTGTGGTGTCACAATGCATCCCATGCCCTTTTAGGCCACTTGATGTCACAATGAATCATTTGATTCTTGGCCTCCATGGTGTCATAATGGTTCCTTGTTTCTATTGGGCCCCATGCTGTCACAATTCATCCCTGGCCCTTTTACGCCCCCTGGTGTCAAATGGGATCCTGGGATTATTAGCCTCCATTGGGTCACAATGGATCCTTGCTTCTCTTAACCTCTGTGGTGTCACAATGCATCCCATGCCCATTTAGGCCACTTGATGTCACAATGAATCATTTGATTCTTGGCCTCCACGGTGGCATAATAGATCCTTGCTTCTATTGTTCCCCGTGCTGTAACAATCCATCCCTGGCCCTTTTTATACCCCCTGGTGCCACAAGGGGTCATTAGATTGTTAGCCTGCATTGGGTCACAATGGTTCCTTGCTTCTCTTAACCTCTGTGGTGTCACAATGCATCCCATGCCCTTTTAGGCCACTTGATGTCACAATGAACCATTTGATTCTTGGCCTTCATGGTGTCATAATGGTTCCTTGCTTCTATAGGTCCCCATGCTGTCAGAGTTCATCCGTTGTCCTTTTGCGCCCCCTGGTGTCAAAAGGGATTCTTAGATTGTTAGCCTGCATTGGTTCACAATGGTTCCTTGCTTCTCTTAACCCCTGTGCTGTCACAATGCATCCCATGCCCTTTTAGGCCACTTGATGTCACAATGAATCATTTGATTCTTGGCCTCCATGGTGGCATAATTGTACCAGGTTTTACTCGGTCCCCATGGTTTCACAATTCATCCCTGGCCCTTTTAGGCCCATTGGTGTCAAAAGGGATTATTAGATTGTTAGCCTGCATTGGGTCACAATGGTTCCTTGCTTCTCTTAACCCCTGTGCTGTCACAATGCATCCCATGCCCTTTTAGGCCACTTGATGTCACAATGAATTATTTGATTCTTGGCCTCCATGGTGGCATAATAGATCCTTGCTTCTATTGGTCCCCGTGCTTTCACAATTCATCCCTGCCCCTTTTAGGCCCATTGGTGTCACAAGGGATCATTAGATTGTTAGCCTGCATTGGGTCACAATGGTTCCTTGTTTCTCTTAACCTCTGTGGTGTCACAATGCATCCCATGCCCTTTTAGGCCACTTGATGTCACAATGAATCATTTGATTCTTGGCCTCCATGGTGTCATAATGGTTCCTTGTTTCTATTGGGCCCCATGCTGTCACAATTCATCCCTGGCCCTTTTACGCCCCCTGGTGTCAAATGGGATCCTGGGATTATTAGCCTCCATTGGGTCACAATGGATCCTTGCTTCTCTTAACCCCTGTGCTGTCACAATGCATCCCATGCCCTTTTAGGCCACTTGATGTCACAATGAATCATTTGATTCTTGGCCTCCACGGTGGCATAATAGATCCTTGCTTCTATTGGTCCCCGTGCTGTAATAATCTATCCCTGGCCCTTTTTATACCCCCTGGTGCCACAAAGGATCATTAGATTGTTAGCCTGCATTGGGTCACAATGGTTCCTTGCTTCTTTTAACCTCTGTGGTGTCACAATGCATTCCAAGCCCTTTTAGGCCACTTGGTCTTACAATGAACCATTTGATTCCTGGCCTTCATGGTGTCATAATGGTTCCTTGCTTCTATAGGTCCCCATGCTGTCAGAGTTCATCCGTTGTCCTTTTGCGCCCATTGGTGTCAAAAGGGATTATTAGATTGTTAGCCTGCATTGGGTCACAATGGTTCCTTGCTTCTCTTAACCTCTGTGGTGTCACAATGCATCCCATGCCCTTTTAGGCCACATGATGTGACAATGAATCATTTGATTTTTGGCCTCCATGGTGGCATAATTGTACCAGGTTTTACTTGGGCCCCATGCTTTCACAATTCATCGCTGCCCCTTTTAGTCCCATTGGTGTCACAAGGGATCATTAAATTGTTAGCCTGCATTGGGTCACAATGGTTCCTTGCTTCTCTTAACCTCTGTGGTGTCACAATGCATCCCATGCCCTTTTAGGCCACTTGATGTCACAATGAATCATTTGATTCTTGGCCTCCATGGTGTCATAATGGTTCCTTGTTTCTATTGGGCCCCATGCTGTCACAATTCATCCCTGGCCCTTTTACGCCCCCTGGTGTCAAATGGGATCCTGGGATTATTAGCCTCCATTGGGTCACAATGGATCCTTGCTTGTCTTAACCTCTGTGGTGTCACAATGCATCCCATGCCCATTTAGGCCACTTGATGTCACAATGAATCATTTGATTCTTGGCCTCCACGGTGGCATAATAAATCCTTGCTTCTATTGTTCCCCGTGCTGTAACAATCCATCCCTGGCCCTTTTTATACCCCCTGGTGCCACAAGGGATCATTAGATTGTTAGCCTGCATTGGGTCACAATGGTTCCTTGCTTCTCTTAACCTCTGTGGTGTCACAATGCATCCCATGCCCTTTTAGGCCACTTGATGTCACAATGAATCATTTGATTCTTGGCCTCCATGGTGTCATAATGGTTCCTTGTTTCTATTGGGCCCCATGCTTTCACAATTCATCCCTGCCACTTTTAGGCCCATTGGTGTCACAAGGGATCATTAGATTGTTAGCCTGCATTGGGTCACAATGGTTCCTTGTTTCTCTTAACCTCTGTGGTGTCACAATGCATCCCATGCCCTTTTAGGCCACTTGATGTCACAATGAACCATTTGATTCTTGGCCTTCATGGTGTCATAATGGTTCCTTGCTTCTATAGGTCCCCATGCTGTCAGAGTTCATCCGTTGTCCTTTTGCGCCCCCTGGTGTCAAAAGGGATTCTTAGATTGTTAGCCTGCATTGGGTCACAATGGTTCCTTGCTTCTCTTAACCCCTGTGCTGTCACAATGCATCCCATGCCCTTTTAGGCCACTTGATGTCACAATGAATAAATTGATTCTTGGCCTCCACGGTGGCATAATTGTGCCAGGTTTTACTTGGGCCCCATGGTTTCACAATTCATCCCTGGCCCTTTTAGGCCCATTGGTGTCACAAGGGATCATTAGATTGTTAGCCTGCATTGGGTCACAATGGTTCCTTTCTTCTCTTAACCCCTGTGCTGTCACAATGCATCCCATGCCCTTTTAGGCCACTTGATGTCACAATGAATAAATTGATTCTTGGCCTCCACGGTGGCATAATTGTGCCAGGTTTTACTTGGGCCCCATGGTTTCACAATTCATCCCTGGCCCTTTTAGGCCCATTGGTGTCACAAGGGATCATTAGATTGTTAGCCTGCATTGGGTCACAATGGTTCCTTTCTTCTCTTAACCTCTGTGGTGTCACAATGCATCCCATGCCCTTTTAGGCCACATGATGTCACAATGAATTATTTGATTCTTGGCCTCCATGGTGGCATAATAGATCCTTGCTTCTATTGGTCCCCGTGCTGTAACAATTCATCCCTGGCCCTTTTAGGCCCATTGGTGTCACAAGGGATCATTAGATTGTTAGCCTGCATTGGGTCACAATGGTTCCTTGCTTCTCTTAACCTCTGTGGTGTCACAATTCATCCCATGGCCTTTTAGGCCACTTGATATCACAATGAATCATTTGATTCTTGGCCTCCATGGTGTCATAATGGTTCCTTGTTTCTATTGGGCCCCATGCTGTCACAATTCATCCCTGGCCCTTTTACGCCCCCTGGTGTCAAATGGGATCCTTGGATTATTAGCCTCCATTGGGTCACAATGGATCCTTGCTTCTCTTAACCCCTGTGCTGTCACAATGCATCCCATGCGCTTTTAGGCCACATGATGTCACAATGAATTATTTGATTCTTGGCGTCCATGGTGGCATAATAGATCCTTGCTTCTATTGGTCCCCGTGCTGTAACAATCCATCCCTGGCCCTTTTTATACCCCCTGGTGCCACAAAGGATCATTAGATTGTTAGCCTGCATTGGGTCACAATGGTTCCTTGCTTCTTTTAACCTCTGTCGTGTCACAATGCATTCCAAGCCCTTTTAGGCCACTTGGTCTTACAATGAACCATTTGATTCCTGGCCTTCATGGTGTCATAATGGTTCCTTGCTTCTATAGGTCCCCATGCTGTCAGAGTTCATCCGTTGTCCTTTTGCGCCCCCTGGTGTCAAAAGGGATTCTTAGATTGTTAGCCTGCATTGGTTCACAATGGTTCCTTGCTTCTCTTAACCCCTGTGCTGTCACAATGCATCCCATGCCCTTTTAGGCCACCTGATGTGACAATGAATCATTTGATTTTTGGCCTCCACGGTGGCATAATTGTGCCAGGTTTTACTTGGGCCCCATGCTTTCACAATTCATCCCTGGCCCTTTTAGGCCCATTGGTGTCACAAGGGATCATTAGATTGTTAGCCTGCATTGGGTCACAATGGTTCCTTGCTTCTCTTAACCCCTGTGCTGTCACAATGCATCCCATGCCCTTTTAGGCCACTTGATGTCACAATGAATTATTTGATTCGTGGCCTCCATGGTGGCATAATAGATCCTTGCTTCTATTGGTCCCCGTGCTGTAACAATTCATCCCTGGCCCTTTTAGGCCCATTGGTGTCACAAGGGATCTTTAGATTGTTAGCCTGCATTGGGTCACAATGGTTCCTTGCTTCTCTTAACCTCTGTGGTGTCACAATGCATCCCATGCCCTTTTAGGCCACTTGATGTCACAATGAATCATTTGATTCTTCGCCTCCATGGTGTCATAATGGTTCCTTGTTTCTATTGGGCCCCATGCTGTCACAATTCATCCCTGGCCCTTTTACGCCCCCTGGTGTCAAATGGGATCCTGGGATTATTAGCCTCCATTGGGTCACAATGGATCCTTGCTTCTCTTAACCCCTGTGCTGTCACAATGCATCCCATGCCCTTTTAGGCCACATGATGTCACAATGAATCATTTGATTCTTGGCCTCCACGGTGGCATAATAGATCCTTGCTTCTATTGGTCCCCGTGCTGTAATAATCCATCCCTGGCCCTTTTTATACCCCCTGGTGCCACAAGGGATCATTAGATTGTTAGCCTGCATTGGGTCACAATGGTTCCTTGCTTCTCTTAACCTCTGTGGTGTCACAATGCATCCCATGCCCTTTTAGGCCACTTGATGTCACAATGAATTATTTGATTCTTGGCCTCCATGGTGGCATAATAGATCCTTGCTTCTATTGGTCCCCGTGCTTTCACAATTCATCCCTGCCCCTTTTAGGCCCATTGGTGTCACAAGGGATCATTAGATTGTTAGCCTGCATTGGGTCACAATGGTTCCTTGTTTCTCTTAACCTCTGTGGTGTCACAATGCATCCCATGCCCTTTTAGGCCACTTGATGTCACAATGAATCATTTGATTCTTGGCCTCCATGGTGTCATAATGGTTCCTTGTTTCTATTGGGCCCCATGCTGTCACAATTCATCCCTGGCCCTTTTACGCCCCCTGGTGTCAAATGGGATCCTGGGATTATTAGCCTCCATTGGGTCACAATGGATCCTTGCTTCTCTTAACCCCTGTGCTGTCACAATGCATCCCATGCCCTTTTAGGCCACTTGATGTCACAATGAATCATTTGATTCTTGGCCTCCACGGTGGCATAATAGATCCTTGCTTCTATTGGTCCCCGTGCTGTAATAATCTATCCCTGGCCCTTTTTATACCCCCTGGTGCCACAAAGGATCATTAGATTGTTAGCCTGCATTGGGTCACAATGGTTCCTTGCTTCTCTTAACCTCTGTGGTGTCACAATGCATCCCATGCCCTTTTAGGCCACATGATGTGACAATGAATCATTTGATACTTGGCCTCCATGGTGGCATAATTGTACCAGGTTTTACTTGGGCCCCATGCTTTCACAATTCATCGCTGCCCCTTTTAGTCCCATTGGTGTCACAAGGGATCATTAAATTGTTAGCCTGCATTGGGTCACAATGGTTCCTTGCTTCTCTTAACCTCTGTGGTGTCACAATGCATCCCATGCCCTTTTAGGCCACTTGATGTCACAATGAATCATTTGATTCTTGGCCTCCATGGTGTCATAATGGTTCCTTGTTTCTATTGGGCCCCATGCTGTCACAATTCATCCCTGGCCCTTTTACGCCCCCTGGTGTCAAATGGGATCCTGGGATTATTAGCCTCCATTGGGTCACAATGGATCCTTGCTTCTCTTAACCTCTGTGGTGTCACAATGCATCCCATGCCCATTTAGGCCACTTGATGTCACAATGAATCATTTGATTCTTGGCCTCCACGGTGGCATAATAGATCCTTGCTTCTATTGTTCCCCGTGCGGTAACAATCCATCCCTGGCCCTTTTTATACCCCCTGGTGCCACAAGGGATCATTAGATTGTTAGCCTGCATTGGGTCACAATGGTTCCTTGCTTCTCTTAACCTCTGTCGTGTCACAATGCATTCCAAGCCCTTTTAGGCCACTTGGTCTTACAATGAACCATTTGATTCCTGGCCTTCATGGTGTCATAATGGTTCCTTGCTTCTATAGGTCCCCATGCTGTCAGAGTTCATCCGTGGTCCTTTTGCGCCCCCTGGTGTCAAAAGGGATTCTTAGATTGTTAGCCTGCTTTGGGTCACAATGGATCCTTGCTTCTCTTAACCCCTGTGGTGTCACAATGCATCCCATGCCCTTTTATGCCACTTGATGTCACAATGAATCATTTGATTCTTGGCCTCCATGGTGGTGTAATTGTACCAGGTTTTAATTGGGACCCATGCTTTCACAATACATCCCTGCCCCTTTTAGGCCCATTGGTGTCACAAGGGATCCTGGGATTATTAACCTCCATTGGGTCACAATGGTTCCTTGCTTCTCTTAACCTCTGTGGTGTCACAATGCATTCCAAGACCTTTTAGGCCACTTGGTCTTACAATGAACCATTTGATTCTTGGCCTCCATGGCGGCATAATAGATCCTTGCTTCTATTGGTCCCCGTGCTGTAACAATCCATCCCTGGCCCCTTTAGGCCCATTGGTGTCACAAGGGATCATAAGATGGTTAGCCTGCATTGGGTCACAATGGTTCCTTGCTTCTCTTAACCTCTGTGGTGTCACAATGCATTCCAAGCCCTTTTAGGCCACTTGGTCTTACAATGAGCCATTTGATTCTTGGCCATCATGGTGTCATAATGGTTCCTTGCTTCTATAGGTCCCCATGCTGTCAGAGTTCATCCGTTGTCCTTTTGCGCCCCCTGGTGTCAAAAGGGATTCTTAGATTGTTAGCCTGCATTGGTTCACAATGGTTCCTTGCTTCTCTTAACCCCTGTGCTGTCACAATGCATCCCATGCCCTTTTAGGCCACTTGATGTCACAATGAATCATTTGATTCTTGGCCTCCACGGTGGCATAATAGATCCTTGCTTCTATAGGTCCCCGTGCTGTAACAATCCATCACAGGACCTTTTAGGCCGATTGGTGTCACAAGGGATCATTAGATTGTTAGCCTGCATTGGGTCACAATGGTTCCTTGCTTCTCTTAACCTCTGTGGTGTCACAATGCATTCCAAGCCCTTTTAGGCCACTTGGTCTTACAATGAACCATTTGATTCTTGGCCTTCATGGTGTCATAATGGTTCCTTGCTTCTATAGGTCCCCATGCTGTCAGAGTTCATCCGTTGTCCTTTTGCGCCCCCTGGTGTCAAAAGGGATTCTTAGATTGTTAGCCTGCATTGGGTCACAATGGTTCCTTGCTTCTCTTAACCCCTGTGCTGTCACAATGCATCCCATGCCCTTTTAGGCCACTTGATGTCACAATGAATAAATTGATTCTTGGCCTCCATGGTGGCATAATTGTACCAGGTTTTACTTGGGCCCCATGCTTTCACAATTCATCCCTGGCCCTTTTAGGCCCATTGGTGTCACAAGGGATCATTAGATTGTTAGCCTGCATTGGGTCACAATGGTTCCTTTCTTCTCTTAACCTCTGTGGTGTCACAATGCATCCCATGCCCTTTTAGGCCACATGATGTCACAATGAATTATTTGATTCTTGGCCTCCATGGTGGCATAATAGATCCTTGCTTCTATTGGTACCCGTGCTGTAACAATTCATCCCTGGCCCTTTTAGGCCCATTGGTGTCACAAGGGATCATTAGATTGTTAGCCTGCATTGGGTCACAATGGTTCCTTGCTTCTCTCAACCTCTGTGGTGTCACAATGCATCCCATGGCCTTTTAGGCCACTTGATATCACAATGAATCATTTGATTCTTGGCCTCCATGGTGTCATAATGGTTCCTTGTTTCTATTGGGCCCCATGCTGTCACAATTCATCCCTGGCCCTTTTACGCCCCCTGGTGTCAAATGGGATCCTTGGATTATTAGACTCCATTGGGTCACAATGGATCCTTGCTTCTCTTAACCCCTGTGCTGTCACAATGCATCCCATGCCCTTTTAGGCCACATGATGTCACAATGAATTATTTGATTCTTGGCCTCCATGGTGGCATAATAGATCCTTGCTTCTATTGGTCCCCGTGCTGTAACAATCCATCCCTGGCCCTTTTTATACCCCCTGGTGCCACAAAGGATCATTAGATTGTTAGCCTGCATTGGGTCACAATGGTTCCTTGCTTCTTTTAACCTCTGTGGTGTCACAATGCATTCCAAGCCCTTTTAGGCCACTTGGTCTTACAATGAACCATTTGATTCCTGGCCTTCATGGTGTCATAATGGTTCCTTGCTTCTATAGGTCCCCATGCTGTCAGAGTTCATCCGTTGTCCTTTTGCGCCCCCTGGTGTCAAAAGGGATTCTTAGATTGTTAGCCTGCATTGGTTCACAATGGTTCCTTGCTTCTCTTAACCCCTGTGCTGTCACAATGCATCCCATGCCCTTTTAGGCCACCTGATGTCACAATGAATCATTTGATTTTTGGCCTCCACGGTGGCATAATTGTGCCAGGTTTTACTTGGGCCCCATGGTTTCACAATTCATCCCTGGCCCTTTTAGGCCCATTGGTGTCACAAGGGATCATTAGATTGTTAGCCTGCATTGGGTCACAATGGTTCCTTGCTTCTCTTAACCCCTGTGCTGTCACAATGCATCCCATGCCCTTTTAGGCCACTTGATGTCACAATGAATTATTTGATTCGTGGCCTCCATGGTGGCATAATAGATCCTTGCTTCTATTGGTCCCCGTGCTTTCACAATTCATCCCTGCCCCTTTTAGGCCCATTGGTGTCACAAGGGATCTTTAGATTGTTAGCCTGCATTGGGTCACAATGGTTCCTTGCTTCTCTTAACCTCTGTGGTGTCACAATGCATCCCATGCCCTTTTAGGCCACTTGATGTCACAATGAATCATTTGATTCTTGGCCTCCATGGTGTCATAATGGTTCCTTGTTTCTATTGGGCCCCATGCTGTCACAATTCATCCCTGGCCCTTTTACGCCCCCTGGTGTCAAATGGGATCCTGGGATTATTAGCCTCCATTGGGTCACAATGGATCCTTGCTTCTCTTAACCCCTGTGCTGTCACAATGCATCCCATGCCCTTTTAGGCCACATGATGTCACAATGAATCATTTGATTCTTGGCCTCCATGGTGGCATAATAGATCCTTGCTTCTATTGGTCCCCGTGCTGTAATAATCTATCCCTGGCCTTTTTACGCCCCCTGGTGCCACAAGGGATCATTAGATTGTTAGCCTGCATTGGGTCACAATGGTTCCTTGCTTCTCTTAACCTCTGTGGTGTCACAATGCATCCCATGCCCTTTTAGGCCACATGATGTGACAATGAATCATTTGATTTTTGGCCTCCATGGTGGCATAATTGTACCAGGTTTTACTTGGGCCCCATGCTTTCACAATTCATCGCTGCCCCTTTTAGTCCCATTGGTGTCACAAGGGATCATTAAATTGTTAGCCTGCATTGGGTCACAATGGTTCCTTGCTTCTCTTAACCTCTGTGGTGTCACAATGCATCCCATGCCCTTTTAGGCCACTTGATGTCACAATGAATCATTTGATTCTTGGCCTCCATGGTGTCATAATGGTTCCTTGTTTCTATTGGGCCCCATGCTGTCACAATTCATCCCTGGCCCTTTTACGCCCCCTGGTGTCAAATGGGATCCTGGGATTATTAGCCTCCATTGGGTCACAATGGATCCTTGCTTGTCTTAACCTCTGTGGTGTCACAATGCATCCCATGCCCATTTAGGCCACTTGATGTCACAATGAATCATTTGATTCTTGGCCTCCACGGTGGCATAATAAATCCTTGCTTCTATTGTTCCCCGTGCTGTAACAATCCATCCCTGGCCCTTTTTATACCCCCTGGTGCCACAAGGGATCATTAGATTGTTAGCCTGCATTGGGTCACAATGGTTCCTTGCTTCTCTTAACCTCTGTGGTGTCACAATGCATCCCATGCCCTTTTAGGCCACTTGATGTCACAATGAATCATTTGATTCTTGGCCTCCATGGTGTCATAATGGTTCCTTGTTTCTATTGGGCCCCATGCTTTCACAATTCATCCCTGCCACTTTTAGGCCCATTGGTGTCACTAGGGATCATTAGATTGTTAGCCTGCATTGGGTCACAATGGTTCCTTGTTTCTCTTAACCTCTGTGGTGTCACAATGCATCCCATGCCCTTTTAGGCCACTTGATGTCACAATGAACCATTTGATTCTTGGCCTTCATGGTGTCATAATGGTTCCTTGCTTCTATAGGTCCCCATGCTGTCAGAGTTCATCCGTTGTCCTTTTGCGCCCCCTGGTGTCAAAAGGGATTCTTAGATTGTTAGCCTGCATTGGTTCACAATGGTTCCTTGCTTCTCTTAACCCCTGTGCTGTCACAATGCATCCCATGCCCTTTTAGGCCACTTGATGTCACAATGAATCATTTGATACTTGGCCTCCATGGTGGCATAATTGTACCAGGTTTTACTCGGTCCCCATGCTTTCACAATTCATCCCTAGCCCTTTTAGGCCCATTGGTGTCACAAGGGATTATTAGATTGTTAGCCTGCATTGGGTCACAATGGTTCCTTGCTTCTCTTAACCCCTGTGCTGTCACAATGCATCCCATGCCCTTTTAGGCCACTTGATGTCACAATGAATCATTTGATTCTTGGCCTCCATGGTGGCATAATAGATCCTTGCTTCTATTGGTCCCCGTGCTGTAACAATTCATCCCTGGCCCTTTTAGGCCCATTGGTGTCACAAGGGATCATTAGATTGTTAGCCTGCATTGGGTCACAATGGTTCCTTGTTTCTCTTAACCTCTGTGGTGTCACAATGCATCCCATGCCCTTTTAGGCCACTTGATGTCACAATGAATCATTTGATTCTTGGCCTCCATGGTGTCATAATGGTTCCTTGATTCTATTGGGCCCCATGCTGTCACAATTCATCCCTGGCCCTTTTACGCCCCCTGGTGTCAAATGGGATCCTGGGATTATTAGCCTCCATTGGGTCACAATGGATCCTTGCTTCTCTTAACCCCTGTGCTGTCACAATGCATCCCATGCCCTTTTAGGCCACTTGATGTCACAATGAATCATTTGATTCTTGGCCTCCACGGTGGCATAATAGATCCTTGATTCTATTGGTCCCCGTGCTGTAATAATCTATCCCTGGCCCTTTTTATACCCCCTGGTGCCACAAAGGATCATTAGATTGTTAGCCTGCATTGGGTCACAATGGTTCCTTGCTTCTCTTAACCTCTGTGGTGTCACAATGCATCCCATGCCTTTTTAGGCCACATGATGTGACAATGAATCATTTGATTTTTGGCCTCCATGGTGGCATAATTGTACCAGGTTTTACTTGGGCCCCATGCTTTCACAATTCATCGCTGCCCCTTTTAGTCCCATTGGTGTCACAAGGGATCATTAAATTGTTAGCCTGCATTGGGTCACAATGGTTCCTTGCTTCTCTTAACCTCTGTGGTGTCACAATGCATCCCATGCCCTTTTAGGCCACTTGATGTCACAATGAATCATTTGATTCTTGGCCTCCATGGTGTCATAATGGTTCCTTGTTTCTATTGGGCCCCATGCTGTCACAATTCATCCCTAGCCCTTTTACGCCCCCTGGTGTCAAATGGGATCCTGGGATTATTAGCCTCCATTGGGTCACAATGGATCCTTGCTTCTCTTAACCTCTGTGGTGTCACAATGCATCCCATGCCCATTTAGGCCACTTGATGTCACAATGAATCATTTGATTCTTGGCCTCCACGGTGGCATAATAGATCCTTGCTTCTATTGTTCCCCGTGCGGTAACAATCCATCCCTGGCCCTTTTTATACCCCCTGGTGCCACAAGGGATCATTAGATTGTTAGCCTGCATTGGGTCACAATGGTTCCTTGCTTCTCTTAACCTCTGTCGTGTCACAATGCATTCCAAGCCCTTTTAGGCCACTTGGTCTTACAATGAACCATTTGATTCCTGGCCTTCATGGTGTCATAATGGTTCCTTGCTTCTATAGGTCCCCATGCTGTCAGAGTTCATCCGTGGTCCTTTTGCGCCCCCTGGTGTCAAAAGGGATTCTTAGATTGTTAGCCTGCTTTGGGTCACAATGGATCCTTGCTTCTCTTAACCCCTGTGGTGTCACAATGCATCCCATGCCCTTTTATGCCACTTGATGTCACAATGAATCATTTGATTCTTGGCCTCCATGGTGGTGTAATTGTACCAGGTTTTAATTGGGACCCATGCTTTCACAATACATCCCTGCCCCTTTTAGGCCCATTGGTGTCACAAGGGATCCTGGGATTATTAACCTCCATTGGGTCACAATGGTTCCTTGCTTCTCTTAACCTCTGTGGTGTCACAATGCATTCCAAGACCTTTTAGGCCACTTGGTCTTACAATGAACCATTTGATTCTTGGCCTCCATGGCGGCATAATAGATCCTTGCTTCTATTGGTCCCCGTGCTGTAACAATCCATCCCTGGCCCCTTTAGGCCCATTGGTGTCACAAGGGATCATAAGATGGTTAGCCTGCATTGGGTCACAATGGTTCCTTGCTTCTCTTAACCTCTGTGGTGTCACAATGCATTCCAAGCCCTTTTAGGCCACTTGGTCTTACAATGAACCATTTGATTCTTGGCCTTCATGGTGTCATAATGGTTCCTTGCTTCTATAGGTCCCCATGCTGTCAGAGTTCATCCGTTGTCATTTTGCGCCCCCTGGTGTCAAAAGGGATTCTTAGATTGTTAGCCTGCATTGGGTCACAATGGTTCCTTGCTTATCTTAACCTCTGTGCTGTCACAATGCATCCCATGCCCTTTTAGGCCACTTGATGTCACAATGAATCATTTGATTCTTGGCCTCCACGGTGGCATAATAGATCCTTGCTTCTATTGGTCCCCGTGCTGTAACAATCCATCCCTGGCCCTTTTTATACCCCCTGGTGCCACAAAGGATCATTAGATTGTTAGCCTGCATTGGGTCACAATGGTTCCTTGCTTCTCTTAACCTCTGTGGTGTCACAATGCATTCCAAGCCCTTTTAGGCCACTTGGTCTTACAATGAACCATTTGATTCTTGGCCTTCATGGTGTCATAATGGTTCCTTGCTTCTATAGGTCCCCATGCTGTCAGAGTTCATCCGTTGTCCTTTTGCGCCCCCTGGTGTCAAAAGGGATTCTTAGATTGTTAGCCTGCATTGGTTCACAATGGTTCCTTGCTTCTCTTAACCCCTGTGCTGTCACAATGCATCCCATGCCCTTTTAGGCCACTTGATGTCACAATGAATCAATTGATTCTTGGCCTCCACGGTGGCATAATTGTGCCAGGTTTTACTTGGGCCCCATGCTTTCACAATTCATCCCTGCCCCTTTTAGGCCCATTGGTGTCACAAGGGATCATTAGATTGTTAGCCTGCATTGGGTCACAATGGTTCCTTGCTTCTCTTAACCCCTGTGCTGTCACAATGCATCCCATGCCCTTTTAGGCCACTTGATGTCACAATGAATCAATTGATTCTTGGCCTCCACGGTGGCATAATAGATCCTTGCTCCTATTGGTCCCCGTGCTGTAACAATTCATCCCTGGCCCTTTTAGGCCCATTGGTGTCACAAGGGATCTTTAGATTGTTAGCCTGCATTGGGTCACAATGGTTCCTTGCTTCTCTTAACCTCTGTGGTGTCACAATGCATCCTATGCCCTTTTAGGCCCCTTGATGTCACAATGAATCATTTGATTCTTGGCCTCCATGGTGTCATAATGGTTCCTTGTTTCTATTGGGCCCCATGCTGTCACAATTCATCCCTGGCCCTTTTACGCCCCCTGGTGTCAAATGGGATCCTGGGATTATTAACCTCCATTGGGTCACAGTGGTTCCTTGTTTCTCTTAACCTCTGTGGTGTCACAATGCATTCCAAGCCCTTTTAGGCCACTTGGTCTTACAATGAACCATTTGATTCTTGGCCTTCATGGTGTCATAATGGTTCCTTGCTTCAATAGGTCCCCATGCTGTCAGAGTCCATCCGTGGTCCTTTTGCGCCCCCTGGTGTCAAAAGGGATTCTTAGATTGTTAGCCGGCATTGGGTCACAATGGTTCCTTGCTTCTCTTAACCCCTGTGGTGTCACAATGCATCCCATGCCCTTTTAGGCCACTTGATGTCACAATGAATCATTTGATTCTTGGCCTCCATGGTGGCATAATAGATCCTTGCTTCTATTGGTCCCCGGGCTGTAACAATCCATCCCTGGCCATTTTAGGCCCCCTGGTATCACGAGGGATCATTAGATTGTTAGCCTGCATTGGGTCACAATGGTTCCTTGCTTCTCTTAGCCCCTGTGGTGTCACAATGCATCCCATGCCCTTTTAGGCCACTTGGTGTTACAATGAATCATATGAGTCTTGGCCTCTATTGTGTCATAATATTTCCATGATTTTATTGAGCCCCATGCTTTCACAATCCATCCCTGGCCCTATTACAACCCCTGGTGTCAAATTGGATCATTAGATTGTTAGCCTGCATTGGGTCACAATGGTTCCTTACTTCTCTTAACCTCTGTGGTGTCACAATGCATTCCAAGACCTTTTAGGCCACTTGGTCTTACAATGAACCATTTGATTCTTGGCCTCCATGGTGTCATAATGGTTCCTTGATTCTATAGGTCCCCATGGCGTCAGAGTTCATCCGTGGTCCTTTTGCGCCCCCTGGTGTCAAAAGGGATTCTTAGATTGTTAGCCTGCATTGGGTCACAATGGTTCCTTGCTTCTCTTAACCCCTGTGGTGTCACAATGCATCCCATGCCCTTTTAGGCCACTTGATGTCACATTGAATCATTTGATTCTTGGCCTCCATGGTGGCATAATAGATCCTTGTTTCTATTGGTCCCCGTGCTGTAACAATCCATCCCTGGCCATTTTAGGCCCCCTGGTGTCACAAGGGATCATTAGATTGTTAGCCTGCATTGGGTCACAATGGCTCCTTGCTTCTCTTAACCCCTGTGGTGTCACAATGCATCCCATGCCCTTTTAGGCCACTTGGTGTTACAATGAATCATTTGATTCTTGGCCGATATGGTGTCATAATATTTCCATGATTTTATTGTGCCCCATGCTTTCACATTTCATCCCTGGCCCTATTACAACCCCTGGTGTCACAATGGATCATTAGATTGTTAGCCTGCATTGGGTCACAATGGTTCCTTGCTTCTCTTAACCTCTGTGGTGTCACAATGCATTCCAAGACCTTTTAGGCCACTTGGTCTTATAATGAACCATTTGATTCTTGGCCTCCATGGTGTCATAATGGTTCCTTGCTTCTATAGGTCCCCATGCTGGCAGAGTTCATCCGTGGTCCTTTTGCGCCCCCTGGTGTCAAAAGGGATTCTTAGATTGTTAGCCTGCCTTGGGTCACAATGGTTCCTTGCTTCTCTTAACCCCTGTGGTGTCACAATGCATCCCATGCCCTTTTAGGCCACTTGATGTCACAATGAATCATTTGATTTTTGGCCTCCATGGTGGCATAATTGTACCAGGTTTTAATTGGGCCCCATGCTTTCACAATTCATCCCTGGCCCTTCTAGGCCCATTGGTGTCACAAGGGACCATTACATTATTAGCCTGCATTGGGTCACAATGGTTCCTTGCTTCTCTTAACCTCTGTGGTGTCACAATGCATTCCATGCCATTTTAGGCCACTTGATGTCACAATGAATCATTCGATTCTTGGCCTCCATGGTGTCATAATGGTTCCTTGATTCTATTGGCCCCCATGCTGTCACAATTCATCCCTGGCCCTTTTACGCCCCCTGGTGTCAAATGGGATCTTGGGATTATTAGCCTCCATTGGGTCACAATGGATCCTTGCTTCTCTTAACCCCTGTGCTGTCACAATGCATCCCATGCCCTTTTAGGCCACTTGATGTCACAATGAATCATTTGATTCTTTGCCTCCATGGTGGCATAATAGATCCTGGCTTCTCTTGGTCCCCGTGCTGTAACAATTCATCCCTGGCCCTTTTTATACCCCCTGGTGCCACAAGGGATTCTTAGATTGTTAACCTGCCTTGGGTCACAATGGTTCCTTGCTTCTGTTAGCCCCTGTGGTGTCACAATGCATCCCATGCCCTTTTAGGCCACTTGGTGTTACAATGAATCATTTGATTCTTGGCCTCCATGGTGTCATAATATTTCCATGATTTTATTGTGCCCCATGCTTTCACAATTCATCCCTGGACCTATTACAAACCCTGGTGTCACAATGGATCATTAGATTGTTAGCCTGCATTGGGTCACAATGGTTCCTTGCTTCTCTTAACCTCTGTGGTGTCACAATGCATTCCAAGCCCTTTTAGGCCACTTGGTCTTACAATGAACCATTTGATTCTTGGCCTCCATGGTGTCATAATGGTTCCTTGCTTCTATAGGTCCCCATGCTATCAGAGTTCATCCGTGGTCCTTTTGCGCCCTATGGTGTCAGAAGGGATTCTTAGATTGTTAGCCTGCCTTGGGTCACAATGGTTCCTTGCTTCTCTTAACCCCTGTGGTGTCACAATGCATCCCATGCCCTTTTAGGCCACTTGATGTCACAATGAATCATTTGATTTTTGGCCTCCATGGTGGCATAATTGTACCAGGTTTTAATTGGGCCCCATGCTTTCACAATTCATCCCTGGGCCTTTTAGGCCCATTGGTGTCACAAGGGACCATTACATTATTAGCCTGCATTGGGTCACAATGGTTCCTTGCTTCTCTTAACCTCTGTGGTGTCACAATGCATTCCATGCCATTTTAGGCCACTTGATGTCACAATGAATCATTCGATTCTTGGCCTCCATGGTGTCATAATGGTTCCTTGTTTCTATTGGCCCCCATGCTGTCACAATTCATCCCTGGCCTTTTTACGCCCCCTGGTGTCAAATGGGATCCTGGGATTATTAGCCTGCATTGGGTCACAATGGATCCTTGCTTCTCTTAACCCCTGTGGTGTCACAATGCATCCCATGCCCTTTTAGGCCACTTGATGTCACAATGAATCATTTGATTCTTTGCCTCCATGGTGGCATAATAGATCCTTGCTTCTATCGGTCCCCGTGCTGTAACAATTCATCCCTGGCCCTTTTTATACCCGGTGCTGCCACAAGGGATCATTAGATTGTTAGCCTGCATTGGGTCACAATGGTTCCTTGCTTCTCTTAACCCCTGTGGTGTCACAATGCATCCCATGCCCTTTTAGGCCACTTGATGTCACAATGAATCATTTGATTCTTGGCCTCCATGGTGGCATAATAGATCCTTGCTTATATCGGTCCCCGTGCTGTAACAATTCATCCCTGGCCCTTTTTATACCCGGTGCTGCCACAAGGGATCATTAGATTGTTAGCCTGCATTGGGTCACAATGGTTCCTTGCTTCTCTTAACCCCTGTGGTGTCACAATGCATCCCATGCCCTTTTAGGCCACTTGATGTCACAATGAATCATTTGATTCTTGGCCTCTATGGTGTCATAATATTTCCATGATTTTATTGTGCCCCATGCTTTCACATTTCATCCCTGGCCCTATTACAACCCCTGGTGTCACAATGGATCATTAGATTGTTAGCCTGCATTGGGTCACAATGGTTCCTTGCTTCTCTTAACCTCTGTGGTGTCACAATGCATTCCAAGACCTTTTAGGCCACTTGGTCTTACAATGAACCATTTGATTCTTGGCCTCCATGGTGTCATAATGGTTCCTTGCTTCTATAGGTCCCCATGCTATCAGAGTTCATCCGTGGTCCTTTTGCGCCCCATGGTGTCAAAAGGGATTCTTAGATTGTTAGCCGGCATTGGGTCACAATGGTTCCTTGCTTCTCTTAACCCCTGTGGTGTCACAATGCATCCCATGCCCTTTTAGGCCACTTGATGTCACAATGAATCATTTGATTCTTGGCCTCCATGGTGGCATAATAGATCCTTGCTTCTATTGGTCCCCGGGCTGTAACAATCCATCCCTGGCCATTTTAGGCCCCCTGGTATCACGAGGGATCATTAGATTGTTAGCCTGCATTGGGTCACAATGGTTCCTTGCTTCTCTTAGCCCCTGTGGTGTCACAATGCATCCCATGCCCTTTTAGGCCACTTGGTGTTACAATGAATCATATGAGTCTTGGCCTCTATTGTGTCATAATATTTCCATGATTTTATTGTGCCCCATGCTTTCACAATCCATCCCTGGCCCTATTACAACCCCTGGTGTCACAATGGATCATTAGATTGTTAGCCTGCATTGGGTCACAATGGTTCCTTGCTTCTCTTAACCTCTGTGGTGTCACAATGCATTCCAAGACCTTTTAGGCCACTTGGTCTTACAATGAACCATTTGATTCTTGGCCTCCATGGTGGCATAATGGTTCCTTGCTTCTATAGGTCCCCATGCTGTCACAGTTCATCCGTGGTCCTTTTGCGCCCCCTGGTGTCAAAAGGGATTCTTAGATTGTTAGCCTGCCTTGGGTCACAATGATTCCTTGATTCTCTTAACCCCTGTGGTGTCACAATGCATCCCATGCCCTTTTAGGCCACTTGATGTCACAATGAATCATTTGATTTTTGGCTTCCATGGTGGCATAATTGTACCTGGTTTTAATTGGGCCCCATGCTTTCACAATTCATCCCTGGCCCTTTTAGGCCCATTGGTGTCACAAGGGACCATTACATTATTAGCCTGCATTGGGTCACAATGGTTCCTTGCTTCTCTTAACCTCTGTGGTGTCACAATGCATTCCATGCCATTTTAGGCCACTTGATGTCACAATGAATCATTCGATTCTTGGCCTCCATGGTGTCATAATGGTTCCTTGTTTCTATTGGCCCCCATGCTGTCACAATTCATCCCTGGCCCTTTTACGCCCCCTGGTGTCAAATGGGATCCTGGGATTATTAGCCTGCATTGGGTCACAATGGATCCTTGCTTCTCTTAACGCCTGTGGTGTCACAATGCATCCCATGCCCTTTTAGGCCACTTGATGTCACAATGAATCATTTGATTCTTGGCCTCCATGGTGGCATAATAGATCCTTGCTTCTATCGGTCCCCGTGCTGTAACAATTCATCCCTGGCCCTTTTTATACCCGGTGCTGCCACAAGGGATCATTACATTGTTAGCCTGCATTGGGTCACAATGGTTCCTTGCTTCTCTTAACCCCTGTGGTGTCACAATGCATCCCATGCCCTTTTAGGCCACTTGATGTCACAATGAATCATTTGATTCTTGGCCTCCATGGTGGCATAATAGATCCTTGCTTCTATTGGTCCCCGTGCTGTAACAATCCATCCCTGGCCATTTTAGGCCCCCTGGTGTCACAAGGGATCATTAGATTGTTAGCCTGCATTGGGTCACAATGGTTCCTTGCTTCTCTTAACCCCTGTGGTGTCACAATGCATCCCATGCCCTTTTAGGCCACTTGGTGTTACAATGAATCATTTGATTCTTGGCCTCTATGGTGTCATAATATTTCCATGATTTTATTGTGCCCCATGCTTTCACATTTCATCCCTGGCCCTATTACAACCCCTGGTGTCACAATGGATCATTAGATTGTTAGCCTGCATTGGGTCACAATGGTTCCTTGCTTCTCTTAACCTCTGTGGTGTCACAATGCATTCCAAGACCTTTTAGGCCACTTGGTCTTATAATGAACCATTTGATTCTTGGCCTCCATGGTGTCATAATGGTTCCTTGCTTCTATAGGTCCCCATGCTGTCAGAGTTCATCCGTGGTCCTTTTGCGCCCCCTGGTGTCAAAAGGGATTCTTAGATTGTTAGCCTGCCTTGGGTCACAATGGTTCCTTGCTTCTCTTAACCCCTGTGGTGTCACAATGCATCCCATGCCCTTTTAGGCCACTTGATGTCACAATGAATCATTTGATTTTTGGCCTCCATGGTGGCATAATTGTACCAGGTTTTAATTGGGCCCCATGCTTTCACAATTCATCCCTGGCCCTTCTAGGCCCATTGGTGTCACAAGGGACCATTACATTATTAGCCTGCATTGGGTCACAATGGTTCCTTGCTTCTCTTAACCTCTGTGGTGTCACAATGCATTCCATGCCATTTTAGGCCACTTGATGTCACAATGAATCATTCGATTCTTGGCCTCCATGCTGTCATAATGGTTCCTTGATTCTATTGGCCCCCATGCTGTCACAATTCATCCCTGGCCCTTTTACGCCCCCTGGTGTCAAATGGGATCTTGGGATTATTAGCCTCCATTGGGTCACAATGGATCCTTGCTTCTCTTAACCCCTGTGGTGTCACAATGCATCCCATGCCCTTTTAGGCCACTTGATGTCACAATGAATCATTTGATTCTTTGCCTCCATGGTGGCATAATAGATCCTGGCTTCTCTTGGTCCCCGTGCTGTAACAATTCATCCCTGGCCCTTTTTATACCCCCTGGTGCCACAAGGGATTCTTAGATTGTTAACCTGCCTTGGGTCACAATGGTTCCTTGCTTCTGTTAGCCCCTGTGGTGTCACAATGCATCCCATGCCCTTTTAGGCCACTTGGTGTTACAATGAATCATTTGATTCTTGGCCTCCATGGTGTCATAATATTTCCATGATTTTATTGTGCCCCATGCTTTCACAATTCATCCCTGGACCTATTACAAACCCTGGTGTCACAATGGATCATTAGATTGTTAGCCTGCATTGGGTCACAATGGTTCCTTGCTTCTCTTAACCTCTGTGGTGTCACAATGCATTCCAAGCCCTTTTAGGCCACTTGGTCTTACAATGAACCATTTGATTCTTGGCCTCCATGGTGTCATAATGGTTCCTTGCTTCTATAGGTCCCCATGCTATCAGAGTTCATCCGTGGTCCTTTTGCGCCCTATGGTGTCAGAAGGGATTCTTAGATTGTTAGCCTGCCTTGGGTCACAATGGTTCCTTGCTTCTCTTAACCCCTGTGGTGTCACAATGCATCCCATGCCCTTTTAGGCCACTTGATGTCACAATGAATCATTTGATTTTTGGCCTCCATGGTGGCATAATTGTACCAGGTTTTAATTGGGCCCCATGCTTTCACAATTCATCCCTGGCACTTTTAGGCCCATTGGTGTCACAAGGGACCATTACATTATTAGCCTGCATTGGGTCACAATGGTTCCTTGCTTCTCTTAACCTCTGTGGTGTCACAATGCATTCCATGCCATTTTAGGCCACTTGATGTCACAATGAATCATTCGATTCTTGGCCTCCATGGTGACATAATAGATCCTTGTTTCTATTGGCCCCCATGCTGTCACAATTCATCCCTGGCCGATTTACGCCCCCTGGTGTCAAATGGGATCCTGGGATTATTAGCCTCCTTTGGGTCACAATGGATCCTTGCTTCTCTAAACCCCTGTGGTGTCACAATGCATCCCATGCCCTTTTAGGCCACTTGATGTCACAATGAATCATTTGATTCTTGGCCTCCATGGTGACATAATAGATCCTTGCTTCTCTTGGTCCCCGTGCTGTAACAATTAATCCCTGGCCCTTTTTATACCCCCTGGTGCCACAAGGGATTCTTAGATTGTTAGCCTGCCTTGGGTCACAATGTTTCCTTGCTTCTCTTAGCCCCTGTGGTGTCACAATGCATCCCATGCTCTTTTAGGCCACTTGCTGTTACAATGAATCATTTGATTCTTGGCCTCCATGGTGTCATAATATTTCCATGATTTTATTGTGCCCCATGCTTTCACAATTCATCCCTGGACCTATTACAACCCCTGGTGTCACAATGGATCATTAGATTGTTAGCCTGCATTGGGTCACAATGGTTCCTTGCTTCTCTTAACCCCTGTGGTGTCACAATGCATCCCATGCCCTTTTAGGCCACTTGGTGTTACAATGAATCATTTGATTCTTGGCCTCCATGGTGTCATAATGGTTCCTTGCTTCTATAGGTCCCCATGCTATCAGAGTTCATCCGTGGTCCTTTTGCGCCCCATGGTGTCAAAAGGGATTCTTAGATTGTTAGCCGGCATTGGGTCACAATGGTTCCTTGCTTCTCTTAACCCCTGTGGTGTCACAATGCATCCCATGCCCTTTTAGGCCACTTGATGTCACAATGAATCATTTGATTCTTGGCCTCCATGGTGGCATAATAGATCCTTGCTTCTATTGGTCCCCGGGCTGTAACAATCCATCCCTGGCCATTTTAGGCCCCCTGGTATCACGAGGGATCATTAGATTGTTAGCCTGCATTGGGTCACAATGGTTCCTTGCTTCTCTTAGCCCCTGTGGTGTCACAATGCATCCCATGCCCTTTTAGGCCACTTGGTGTTACAATGAATCATATGAGTCTTGGCCTCTATTGTGTCATAATATTTCCATGATTTTATTGAGCCCCATGCTTTCACAATCCATCCCTGGCCCTATTACAACCCCTGGTGTCAAATTGGATCATTAGATTGTTAGCCTGCATTGGGTCACAATGGTTCCTTACTTCTCTTAACCTCTGTGGTGTCACAATGCATTCCAAGACCTTTTAGGCCACATGGTCTTACAATGAACCATTTGATTCTTGGCCTCCATGGTGTCATAATGGTTCCTTGCTTCTATAGGTCCCCATGGCGTCAGAGTTCATCCGTGGTCCTTTTGCGCCCCCTGGTGTCAAAAGGGATTCTTAGATTGTTAGCCTGCATTGGGTCACAATGGTTCCTTGCTTCTCTTAACCCCTGTGGTGTCACAATGCATCCCATGCCCTTTTAGGCCACTTGATGTCACATTGAATCATTTGATTCTTGGCCTCCATGGTGGCATAATAGATCCTTGTTTCTATTGGTCCCCGTGCTGTAACAATCCATCCCTGGCCATTTTAGGCCCCCTGGTGTCACAAGGGATCATTAGATTGTTAGCCTGCATTGGGTCACAATGGCTCCTTGCTTCTCTTAACCCCTGTGGTGTCACAATGCATCCCATGCCCTTTTAGGCCACTTGGTGTTACAATGAATCATTTGATTCTTGGCCGATATGGTGTCATAATATTTCCATGATTTTATTGTGCCCCATGCTTTCACATTTCATCCCTGGCCCTATTACAACCCCTGGTGTCACAATGGATCATTAGATTGTTAGCCTGCATTGGGTCACAATGGTTCCTTGCTTCTCTTAACCTCTGTGGTGTCACAATGCATTCCAAGACCTTTTAGGCCACTTGGTCTTATAATGAACCATTTGATTCTTGGCCTCCATGGTGGCATAATGGTTCCTTGCTTCTATAGGTCCCCATGCTGTCACAGTTCATCCGTGGTCCTTTTGCGCCCCCTGGTGTCAAAAGGGATTCTTAGATTGTTAGCCTGCCTTGGGTCACAATGGTTCCTTGCTTCTCTTAACCCCTGTGGTGTCACAATGCATCCCATGCCCTTTTAGGCCACTTGATGTCACAATGAATCATTTGATTTTTGGCCTCCATGGTGGCATAATTGTACCAGGTTTTAATTGGGCCCCATGCTTTCACAATTCATCCCTGGCCCTTCTAGGCCCATTGGTGTCACAAGGGACCATTACATTATTAGCCTGCATTGGGTCACAATGGTTCCTTGCTTCTCTTAACCTCTGTGGTGTCACAATGCATTCCATGCCATTTTAGGCCACTTGATGTCACAATGAATCATTCGATTCTTGGCCTCCATGGTGTCATAATGGTTCCTTGATTCTATTGGCCCCCATGCTGTCACAATTCATCCCTGGCCCTTTTACGCCCCCTGGTGTCAAATGGGATCTTGGGATTATTAGCCTCCATTGGGTCACAATGGATCCTTGCTTCTCTTAACCCCTGTGCTGTCACAATGCATCCCATGCCCTTTTAGGCCACTTGATGTCACAATGAATCATTTGATTCTTTGCCTCCATGGTGGCATAATAGATCCTGGCTTCTCTTGGTCCCCGTGCTGTAACAATTCATCCCTGGCCCTTTTTATACCCCCTGGTGCCACAAGGGATTCTTAGATTGTTAACCTGCCTTGGGTCACAATGGTTCCTTGCTTCTGTTAGCCCCTGTGGTGTCACAATGCATCCCATGCCCTTTTAGGCCACTTGGTGTTACAATGAATCATTTGATTCTTGGCCTCCATGGTGTCATAATATTTCCATGATTTTATTGTGCCCCATGCTTTCACAATTCATCCCTGGACCTATTACAAACCCTGGTGTCACAATGGATCATTAGATTGTTAGCCTGCATTGGGTCACAATGGTTCCTTGCTTCTCTTAACCTCTGTGGTGTCACAATGCATTCCAAGCCCTTTTAGGCCACTTGGTCTTACAATGAACCATTTGATTCTTGGCCTCCATGGTGTCATAATGGTTCCTTGCTTCTATAGGTCCCCATGCTATCAGAGTTCATCCGTGGTCCTTTTGCGCCCTATGGTGTCAGAAGGGATTCTTAGATTGTTAGCCTGCCTTGGGTCACAATGGTTCCTTGCTTCTCTTAACCCCTGTGGTGTCACAATGCATCCCATGCCCTTTTAGGCCACTTGATGTCACAATGAATCATTTGATTTTTGGCCTCCATGGTGGCATAATTGTACCAGGTTTTAATTGGGCCCCATGCTTTCACAATTCATCCCTGGCCCTTTTAGGCCCATTGGTGTCACAAGGGACCATTACATTATTAGCCTGCATTGGGTCACAATGGTTCCTTGCTTCTCTTAACCTCTGTGGTGTCACAATTCATTCCATGCCATTTTAGGCCACTTGATGTCACAATGAATCATTCGATTCTTGGCCTCCATGGTGTCATAATGGTTCCTTGTTTCTATTGGCCCCCATGCTGTCACAATTCATCCCTGGCCTTTTTACGCCCCCTGGTGTCAAATGGGATCCTGGGATTATTAGCCTGCATTGGGTCACAATGGATCCTTGCTTCTCTTAACCCCTGTGGTGTCACAATGCATCCCATGCCATTTAGGCCACTTGATGTCACAATGAACCATTTGATTCTTGGCCTCCATGGTGTCATTATGGTTCCTTGCTTCTATCGGTCCCCGTGCTGTAACAATTCATCCCTGGCCCTTTTTATACCCGGTGCTGCCACAAGGGATCATTAGATTGTTAGCCTGCATTGGGTCACAATGGTTCCTTGCTTCTCTTAACCCCTGTGGTGTCACAATGCATCCCATGCCCTTTTAGGCCACTTGATGTCACAATGAATCATTTGATTCTTGGCCTCCATGGTGGCATAATAGATCCTTGCTTCTATCGGTCCCCGTGCTGTAACAATTCATCCCTGGCCCTTTTTATACCCGGTGCTGCCACAAGGGATCATTAGATTGTTAGCCTGCATTGGGTCACAATGGTTCCTTGCTTCTCTTAACCCCTGTGGTGTCACAATGCATCCCATGCCCTTTTAGGCCACTTGATGTCACAATGAATCATTTGATTCTTGGCCTCTATGGTGTCATAATATTTCCATGATTTTATTGTGCCCCATGCTTTCACATTTCATCCCTGGCCCTATTACAACCCCTGGTGTCAAATTGGATCATTAGATTGTTAGCCTGCATTGGGTCACAATGGTTCCTTGCTTCTCTTAACCTCTGTGGTGTCACAATGCATTCCAAGACCTTTTAGGCCACTTGGTCTTACAATGAACCATTTGATTCTTGGCCTCCATGGTGTCATAATGGTTCCTTGCTTCTATAGGTCCCCATGCTATCAGAGTTCATCCGTGGTCCTTTTGCGCCCCATGGTGTCAAAAGGGATTCTTAGATTGTTAGCCGGCATTGGGTCACAATGGTTCCTTGCTTCTCTTAACCCCTGTGGTGTCACAATGCATCCCATGCCCTTTTAGGCCACTTGATGTCACAATGAATCATTTGATTCTTGGCCTCCATGGTGGCATAATAGATCCTTGCTTCTATTGGTCCCCGGGCTGTAACAATCCATCCCTGGCCATTTTAGGCCCCCTGGTATCACGAGGGATCATTAGATTGTTAGCCTGCATTGGGTCACAATGGTTCCTTGCTTCTCTTAGCCCCTGTGGTGTCACAATGCATCCCATGCCCTTTTAGGCCACTTGGTGTTACAATGAATCATATGAGTCTTGGCCTCTATTGTGTCATAATATTTCCATGATTTTATTGTGCCCCATGCTTTCACAATCCATCCCTGGCCCTATTACAACCCCTGGTGTCACAATGGATCATTAGATTGTTAGCCTGCATTGGGTCACAATGGTTCCTTGCTTCTCTTAACCTCTGTGGTGTCACAATGCATTCCAAGACCTTTTAGGCCACTTGGTCTTACAATGAACCATTTGATTCTTGGCCTCCATGGTGGCATAATGGTTCCTTGCTTCTATAGGTCCCCATGCTGTCACAGTTCATCCGTGGTCCTTTTTCGCCCCCTGGTGTCAAAAGGGATTCTTAGATTGTTAGCCTGCCTTGGGTCACAATGATTCCTTGATTCTCTTAACCCCTGTGGTGTCACAATGCATCCCATGCCCTTTTAGGCCACTTGATGTCACAATGAATCATTTGATTTTTGGCTTCCATGGTGGCATAATTGTACCTGGTTTTAATTGGGCTCCATGCTTTCACAATTCATCCCTGGCCCTTTTAGGCCCATTGGTGTCACAAGGGACCATTACATTATTAGCCTGCATTGGGTCACAATGGTTCCTTGCTTCTCTTAACCTCTGTGGTGTCACAATGCATTCCATGCCATTTTAGGCCACTTGATGTCACAATGAATCATTCGATTCTTGGCCTCCATGGTGTCATAATGGTTCCTTGTTTCTATTGGCCCCCATGCTGTCACAATTCATCCCTGGCCCTTTTACGCCCCCTGGTGTCAAATGGGATCCTGGGATTATTAGCCTGCATTGGGTCACAATGGATCCTTGCTTCTCTTAACGCCTGTGGTGTCACAATGCATCCCATGCCCTTTTAGGCCACTTGATGTCACAATGAATCATTTGATTCTTGGCCTCCATGGTGGCATAATAGATCCTTGCTTCTATCGGTCCCCGTGCTGTAACAATCCATCCCTGGCCCTTTTTATACCCGGTGCTGCCACAAGGGATCATTACATTGTTAGCCTGCATTGGGTCACAATGGTTCCTTGCTTCTCTTAACCCCTGTGGTGTCACAATGCATCCCATGCCCTTTTAGGCCACTTGATGTCACAATGAATCATTTGATTCTTGGCCTCCATGGTGGCATAATAGATCCTTGCTTCTATTGGTCCCCGTGCTGTAACAATCCATCCCTGGCCATTTTAGGCCCCCTGGTGTCACAAGGGATCATTAGATTGTTAGCCTGCATTGGGTCACAATGGTTCCTTGCTTCTCTTAACCCCTGTGGTGTCACAATGCATCCCATGCCCTTTTAGGCCACTTGGTGTTACAATGAATCATTTGATTCTTGGCCTCTATGGTGTCATAATATTTCCATGATTTTATTGTGCCCCATGCTTTCACATTTCATCCCTGGCCCTATTACAACCCCTGGTGTCACAATGGATCATTAGATTGTTAGCCTGCATTGGGTCACAATGGTTCCTTGCTTCTCTTAACCTCTGTGGTGTCACAATGCATTCCAAGACCTTTTAGGCCACTTGGTCTTATAATGAACCATTTGATTCTTGGCCTCCATGGTGTCATAATGGTTCCTTGCTTCAATAGGTCCCCATGCTGTCAGAGTTCATCCGTGGTCCTTTTGCGCCCCCTGGTGTCAAAAGGGATTCTTAGATTGTTAGCCTGCCTAGGGTCACAATGGTTCCTTGCTTCTCTTAACCCCTGTGGTGTCACAATGCATCCCATGCCCTTTTAGGCCACTTGATGTCACAATGAATCATTTGATTCTTGGCCTCCATGGTGGCATAATTGTACCAGGTTTTAATTGGGCCCCATGCTTTCACAATTCATCCCAGGCACTTTTAGGCCCATTGGTGTCACAAGGGACCATTACATTATTAGCCTGCATTGGGTCACAATGGTTCCTTGCTTCTCTTAACCTCTGTGGTGTCGCAATGCATTCCATGCCATTTTAGGCCACTTGATGTCACAATGAATCATTCGATTCTTGGCCTCCATGGTGTCATAATGGTTCCTTGATTCTATTGGCCCCCATGCTGTCACAATTCATCCCTGGCCCTTTTACGCCCCCTGGTGTCAAATGGGATCCTGGGATTATTAGCCTGCATTGGGTCACAATGGATCCTTGCTTCTCTTAACCCCTGTGGTGTCACAATGCATCCCATGACCTTTTAGGCCACTTGGTGTTAAAATGAATCATTTGAGTCTTGGCCTCTATTGTGTCATAATATTTCCATGTTTTTATTGTGCCCCATGCTTTCACAATTCATCCCTGGCCCTATTACAACCCCTGGTGTCACAATGGATCATTAGATTGTTAGCCTGCATTGGGTCACAATGGTTCCTTGCTTCTCTTAACCTCTGTGGTGTCACAATGCATCCCATGCCCTTTTAGCCCACTTGATGTCACAATGAATCATTTAATTCTTGGCCTCCATGGTGACATAATAGATCCTTGCTTCTATTGGTCCCAGTGCTGTAACAATCCATCCCTGGCACTTTTTATACCCCCTGGTGCCACAAGGGATCATTAGATTGTTATCCTGCATTGGGTCACAATGTTTCCTTGCTTCTCTTAACCTCTGTGGTGTCACAATGCATCCCATGCCCTTTTAGGCCACTTGATGTCACAATGAATCAATTGATTTTTAGCCTCCATGGTGGCAAAATTGTACCAGGTTTTAATTGGGCCCCATGCTTTCACAATTCATCCCTGGCCCTTTTAGGCCCATTGGTGTCACAAGGGACCATTACATTATTAGCCTGCATTGGGTCACAATGGTTCCTTGCTTCTCTTAACCCCTGTGGTGTCACAATGCATCCCATGCCCTTTTTGGCCACTTGATGTCACAATGAATCATTTGATTCTTGGCCTCCATGGTGGCATAATAGATCCTTGCTTCTATCGGTCCCCGTGCTGTAACAATTCATCCCTGGCCCTTTTTATACCCGGTGCTGCCACAAGGCATCATTAGATTGTTAGCCTGCATTGGGTCACAATGGTTCCTTGCTTCTCTTAACCCCTGTGGTGTCACAATGCATCCCATGCCCTTTTAGGCCACTTGATGTCACAATGAATCATTTGATTCTTGGCCTCTATGGTGTCATAATATTTCCATGATTTTATTGTGCCCCATGCTTTCACAATTCATCCCTGGCCATATTACAACCCCTGGTGCCACAATGGATCATTAGATTGTTAGCCTGCATTGGGTCACAATGGTTCCTTGCTTCTCTTAACCTCTGTGGTGTCACAATGCATTCCAAGCCCTTTTAGGCCACTTGGTCTTACAATGAACCATTTGATTCTTGGCCTCCATGGTGTCATAATGGTTCCTTGCTTCTATAGGTCCCCATGCTATCAGAGTTCAGCCGATGTCCTTTTGCGCCCCATGGTGTCAAAAGGGATTCTTAGATTGTTAGCCGGCATTGGGTCACAATGGTTCCTTGCTTCTCTTAACCCCTGTGGTGTCACAATGCATCCCATGCCCTTTTAGGCCACTTGATGTCACAATGAATCATTTGATTCTTGGCCTCCATGGTGGCATAATAGATCCTTGCTTCTATTGGTCCCCGGGCTGTAACAATCCATCCCTGGCCATTTTAGGCCCCCTGGTATCACGAGGGATCATTAGATTGTTAGCCTGCATTGGGTCACAATGGTTCCTTGCTTCTCTTAGCCCCTGTGGTGTCACAATGCATCCCATGCCCTTTTAGGCCACTTGGTGTTACAATGAATGATTTGAGTCTTGGCCTCTATTGTGTCATAATATTTCCATGTTTTTATTGTGCCCCATGCTTTCACAATTCATCCCTGGCCCTATTACAACCCCTGGTGTCACAATGGATCATTAGATTGTTAGCCTGCCTTGGGTCACAATGGTTCCTTGCTTCTCTTAACCTCTGTGGTGTCACAATGCATTCCAAGACCTTTTAGGCCACTTGGTCTTACAATGAACCATTTCATTCTTGGCCTCCATGGTGGCATAATGGTTCCTTGCTTCTATAGGTCCCCATGCTGTCACAGTTCATCCGTGGTCCTTTTGCGCCCCCTGGTGTCAAAAGGGATTCTTAGATTGTTAGCCTGCCTTGGGTCACAATGGTTCCTTGATTCTCTTAACCCCTGTGGTGTCACAATGCATCCCATGCCCTTTTAGGCCACTTGATGTCACAATGAATCATTTGATTTTTGGCTTCCATGGTGGCATAATTGTACCAGGTTTTAATTGGGCCCCATGCTTTCACAATTCATCCCTGGCCCTTTTAGGCCCATTGGTGTCACAAGGGACCATTACATTATTAGCCTGCATTGGGTCACAATGGTTCCTTGCTTCTCTTAACCTCTGTGGTGTCACAATGCATTCCATGCCATTTTAGGCCACTTGATGTCACAATGAATCATTCGATTCTTGGCCTCCATGGTGTCATAATGGTTCCTTGTTTCTATTGGCCCCCATGCTGTCACAATTCATCCCTGGCCCTTTTACGCCCCCTGGTGTCAAATGGGATCCTGGGATTATTAGCCTGCATTGGGTCACAATGGATCCTTGCTTCTCTTAACCCCTGTGGTGTCACAATGCATCCCATGCCCTTTTAGGCCACTTGATGTCACAATGAATCATTTGATTCTTGGCCTCCATGGTGGCATAATAGATCCTTGCTTCTATCGGTCCCCGTGCTGTAACAATTCATCCCTGGCCCTTTTTATACCCGGTGCTGCCACAAGGGATCATTAGATTGTTAGCCTGCATTGGGTCACAATGGTTCCTTGCTTCTCTTAACCCCTGTGGTGTCACAATGCATCCCATGCCCTTTTAGGCCACTTGATGTCACAATGAATCATTTGATTCTTGGCCTCCATGGTGGCATAATAGATCCTTGCTTCTATTGGTCCCCGTGCTGTAACAATCCATCCCTGGCCATTTTAGGCCCCCTGGTGTCACAAGGGATCATTAGATTGTTAGCCTGCATTGGGTCACAATGGTTCCTTGCTTCTCTTAACCCCTGTGGTGTCACAATGCATCCCATGCCCTTTTAGGCCACTTGGTGTTACAATGAATCATTTGATTCTTGGCCTCTATGGTGTCATAATATTTCCATGATTTTATTGTGCCCCATGCTTTCACATTTCATCCCTGGCCCTATTACAACCCCTGGGGTCACAATGGATCATTAGATTGTTAGCCTGCATTGGGTCACAATGGTTCCTTGCTTCTCTTAACCTCTGTGGTGTCACAATGCATTCCAAGAACTTTTAGGCCACTTGGTCTTATAATGAACCATTTGATTCTTGGCCTCCATGGTGTCATAATGGTTCCTTGCTTCTATAGGTCCCCATGCTGTCAGAGTTCATCCGTGGTCCTTTTGCGCCCCCTGGTGTCAAAAGGGATTCTTAGATTGTTAGCCTGCCTTGGGTCACAATGGTTCCTTGCTTCTCTTAACCCCTGTGGTGTCACAATGCATCCCATGCCCTTTTAGGCCACTTGATGTCACAATGAATCATTTGATTTTTGGCCTCCATGGTGGCATAATTGTACCAGGTTTTAATTGGGCCCCATGCTTTCACAATTCATCCCTGGCACTTTTAGGCCCATTGGTGTCACAAGGGGCCATTACATTATTAGCCTGCATTGGGTCATAATGGTTCCTTGCTTCTCTTAACCTCTGTGGTGTCACAATGCATTCCATGCCATTTTAGGCCACTTGATGTCACAATGAATCATTCGATTCTTGGCCTCCATGGTGTCATAATGGTTCCTTGATTCTATTGGCAACCATGCTGTCACAATTCATCCCTGGCCCTTTTACGCCCCCTGGTGTCAAATGGGATCCTGGGATTATTAGCCTCCATTGGGTCACAATGGATCCTTGCTTCTCTTAACCCCTGTGGTGTCACAATGCATCCCATGCCCTTTTAGGCCACTTGATGTCACAATGAATCATTTGATTCTTGGCCTCCATGGTGGCATAATAGATCCTGGCTTCTCTTGGTCCCCGTTCTGTAACAATTCATCCCTGGCCCTTTTTATACCCCCTGGTGCCACAAGGGATTCTTAGATTGTAAGCCTGCCTTGGGTCACAATGGCTCCTTGCTTCTCTTAGCCCCTGTTGTGTCACAATGCATCCCATGCCCTTTTAGGCCACTTGGTGTTAAAATGAATCATTTGAGTCTTGGCCTCTATTGTGTCATAATATTTCCATGTTTTTATTGTGCCCCATGCTTTCACAATTCATCCCTGGCCCTATTACAACCACTGGTGTCACAATGGATCATTAGATTGTTAGCCTGCATTGGGTCACAATGGTTCCTTGCTTCTCTTAACCTCTGTGGTGTCACAATGCATCCCATGCCCTTTTAGCCCACTTGATGTCACAATGAATCATTTGATTCTTGGCCTCCATGGTGACATAATAGATCCTTGCTTCTATTGGTCCCAGTGCTGTAACAATCCATCCCTGGCACTTTTTATACCCCCTGGTGCCACAAGGGATCATTAGATTGTTATCCTGCATTGGGTCACAATGTTTCCTTGCTTCTCTTAACCTCTGTGGTGTCACAATGCATCCCATGCCCTTTTAGGCCACTTGATGTCACAATGAATCAATTGATTTTTGGCCTCCATGGTGGCAAAATTGTACCAGGTTTTAATTGGGCCCCATGCTTTCACAATTCATCCCTGGCCCTTTTAGGCCCATTGGTGTCACAAGGGACCATTACATTATTAGCCTGCATTGGGTCACAAAGGTTCCTTGCTTCTCTTAACCTCTGTGGTGTCACAATGCATTCCATGCCATTTTAGGCCACTTGATGTCACAATGAATCATTCGATTCTTGGCCTCCATGGTGTCATAATGTTTCCTTGTTTCTATTGGCCCCCATGCTGTCACAATTCATCCCTGGCCCTTTTACGCCCCCTGGTGTCAAATGGGATCCTGGGATTATTAGCCTGCATTGGGTCACAATGGATCCTTGCTTCTCTTAACCCCTGTGGTGTCACAATGCATCCCATGCCCTTTTAGGCCACTTGATGTCACAATGAATCATTTGATTCTTGGCCTCCATGGTGGCATAATAGATCCTTGCTTCTATCGGTCCCCGTGCTGTAACAATTCATCCCTGGCCCTTTTTATACCCGGTGCTGCCACAAGGGATCATTACATTGTTAGCCTGCATTGGGTCACAATGGTTCCTTGCTTCTCTTAACCTCTGTGGTGTCACAATGCATTCCAAGACCTTTTAGGCCACTTGGTCTTATAATGAACCATTTGATTCTTGGCCTCCATGGTGTCATAATTGTTCCTTGCTTCTATAGGTCCCCATGCTGTCAGAGTTCATCCGTGGTCCTTTTGCGCCCCCTGGTGTCAAAAGGGATTCTTAGATTGTTAGCCTGCCTTGGGTCACAATGGTTCCTTGCTTCTCTTAACCCCTGTGGTGTCACAATGCATCCCATGCCCTTTTAGGCCACTTGATGTCACAATGAATCATTTGATTTTTGGCCTCCATGGTGGCATAATTGTACCAGGTTTTAATTGGGCCCCATGCTTTCACAATTCATCCCTGGCCCTTTTAGGCCCATTGGTGTCACAAGGGACAATTACATTATTAGCCTGCATTGGGTCACAATGGTTCCTTGCTTCTCTTAACTTCTGTGGTGTCACAATGCATTCCATGCCATTTTAGGCCACTTGATGTCACAATGAATCATTCGATTCTTGGCCTCCATGGTGTCATAATGGTTCCTTGTTTCTATTGGCCCCCATGCTGTCACAATTCATCCCTGGCCCTTTTACGCCCCCTGGTGTCAAATGGGATCCTGGGATTATTAGCCTGCATTGGGTCACAATGGATCCTTGCTTCTCTTAACCCCTGTGGTGTCACAATGCATCCCATGCCCTTTTAGGCCACTTGATGTCACAATGAATCATTTGATTCTTGGCCTCCATGGTGGCATAATAGATCCTTGCTTCTCTTGGTCCCCGTGCTGTAACAATTCATCCCTGGCACTTTTTATACCCGGTGCTGCCTCAAGGGATCATTAGATTGTTAGCCTGCATTGGGTCACAATGGTTCCTTGCTTCTCTTAACCCCTGTGGTGTCACAATGCATCCCATGCCCTTTTAGGCCACTTGATGTCACATTGAATCATTTGATTCTTGGCCTCCATGGTGGCATAATAGATCCTTGTTTCTATTGGTCCCCGTGCTGTAACAATCCATCCCTGGCCATTTTAGGCCCCCTGGTGTCACAAGGGATCATTAGATTGTTAGCCTGCATTGGGTCACAATGGCTCCTTGCTTCTCTTAACCCCTGTGGTGTCACAATGCATCCCATGCCCTTTTAGGCCACTTGGTGTTAAAATGAATCATTTGAGTCTTGGCCTCTATTGTGTCATAATATTTCCATGTTTTTATTGTGCCCCATGCTTTCACAATTCATCCCTGGCCCTATTACAACCCCTGGTGTCACAATGGATCATTAGATTGTTAGCCTGCATTGGGTCACAATGGTTCCTTGCTTCTCTTAACCTCTGTGGTGTCACAATGCATCCCATGCCCTTTTAGGCCACTTGATGTCACAATGAATCATTTGATTCTTGGCCTCCATGGTGACATAATAGATCCTTGCTTCTATTGGCCCCAGTGCTGTAACAATCCATCCCTGACACTTTTTATACCCCCTGGTGCCACAAGGGATCATTAGATTGTTATCCTGCATTGGGTCACAATGGTTCCTTGCTTCTCTTAACCTCTGTGGTGTCACAATGCATCCCATGCCCTTTTAGGCCACTTGATGTCACAATGAATCATTTGATTTTTGGCCTCCATGGTGGCAAAATTGTACCAGGTTTTAATTGGGCCCCATGCTTTCACAATTCATCCCTGGCCCTTTTAGGCCCATTGGTGTCACAAGGGACCATTACATTATTAGCCTGCATTGGGTCACAATGGTTCCTTGCTTCTCTTAACCTCTGTGGTGTCACAATGCATTCCATGCCATTTTAGGCCACTTGATGTCACAATGAATCATTCGATTCTTGGCCTCCATGGTGTCATAATGGTTCCTTGTTTCTATTGGCCCCCATGCTGTCACAATTCATCCCTGGCCCTATTACAACCCCTGGTGTCTAATGGGATCCTGGGATTATTAGCCTCCATTCGGTCACAATGGATCCTTGCTTCTCTTAACCCCTGTGGTGTCACAATGCATCCCATGCCCTTTTAGGCCACTTGATGTCACAATGAATCATTTGATTCTTGGCCTCCATGGTGGCATAATAGATCCTTGCTTCTATCGGTCCCCGTGCTGTAACAATTCATCCCTGGCCCTTTTTATACCCGGTGCTGCCACAAGGGATCATTAGATTGTTAGCCTGCATTGGGTCACAATGGTTCCTTGCTTCTCTTAGCCCCTGTGGTGTCACAATGCATCCCATGCCCTTTTAGGCCACTTGGTGTTACAATGAATCATTTGAGTCTTGGCCTCCATGGTGTCATAATATTTCCATGATTTTATTGTGCCCCATGCATTCACAATTCATCCCTGGCCCTATTACAACCCCTGGTGTCACAATGGATCATTAGATTGTTAGCCTGCATTGGGTCACAATGGTTCCTTGCTTCTCTTAACCTCTGTGGTGTCACAATGCATCCCATGCCCTTTTAGGCCACTTGGTGTTAAAATGAATCATTTGATTCTTGGCCTCTATTGTGTCATAATATTTCCATGTTTTTATTGTGCCCCATGCTTTCACAATTCATCCCTGGCCCTATTACAACCCCTGGTGTCACAATGCATCATTAGATTGTTAGCCTGCATTGGGTCACAATGGTTCCTTGCTTCTCTTAACCTCTGTGGTGTCACAATGCATCCCATGCCCTTTTAGGCCACTTGATGTCACAATGAATCATTTGATTCTTGGCCTCCATGGTGACATAATAGATCCTTGCTTCTATTGGTCCCAGTGCTGTAACAATCGATCCCTGGCACTTTTTATACCCCCTGGTGCCACAAGGGATCATTAGATTGTTATCCTGCATTGGGTCACAATGTTTCCTTGCTTCTCTTAACCTCTGTGGTGTCACAATGCATCCCATGCCCTTTTAGGCCACTTGATGTCACAATGAATCATTTGATTCTTGGCCTCCATGGTGGCAAAATTGTACCAGGTTTTAATTGGGCCCCATGCTTTCACAATTCATCCCTGGCCCTTTTAGGCCCATTGGTGTCAAAAGGGACCATCACATTATTAGCCTGCATTGGGTCACAATGGTTCCTTGCTTCTCTTAACTTCTGTGGTGTCACAATGCATTCCATGCCATTTTAGGCCTCTTGATGTCACAATGAATCATTCGATTCTTGGCCTCCATGGTGTCATAATGGTTCCTTGTTTCTATTGGCCCCCATGCTGTCACAATTCATCCCTGGCCCTTTTACGCCCCCTGGTGTCTAATGGGATCCTGGGATTATTAGCCTCCATTGGGTCACAATGGATCCTTGCTTCTCTTAACCCCTGTGGTGTCACAATTCATCCCATGCCCTTTTAGGCCACTTGATGTCACAATGAATCATTTGATTTTTGGCCTCCATGGTGGCATAATAGATCCCTGCTTCTCTTGGTCCCCGTGCTGTAACAATTCATCCCTGGCACTTTTTATAGCCCCTGGTGCCACAAGGGATTCTTAGATTGTTAGCCTGCCTTGGGTCAAAATGGTTCCTTGCTTCACTTAGCCCCTGTGGTGTCACAATGCATCCCATGCCCTTTTAGGCCACTTGGTGTTACAATGAATCATATGAGTCTTGGCCTCTATTGTGTCATAATATTTCCATGTTTTTATTGTGCCCCATGCTTTCACAATTCATCCCTGGCCCTATTACAACCCCTGGTGTCACAATGGATCATTAGATTGTTAGCCTGCATTGGGTCACAATGGTTCCTTGCTTCTCTTAACCTCTGTGGTGTCACAATGCATCCCATGCCCTTTTAGGCCACTTGATGTCACAATGAATCATTTGATTCTTGGCCTCCATGGTGACATAATAGATCCTTGCTTCTATTGGTCCCAGTGCTGTAACAATCCATCCCTGGCACTTTTTATACCCCCTGGTGCCACAAGGGATCATTAGATTGTTATCCTGCATTGGGTCACAATGTTTCCTTGCTTCTCTTAACCTCTGTGGTGTCACAATGCATCCCATGCCCTTTTAGGCCACTTGATGTCACAATGAATCATTTGATTCTTGGCCTCCATGGTGGCAAAATTGTACCTGGTTTTAATTGGGCCCCATGCTTTCACAATTCATCCCTGGCCCTTTTAGGCCCATTGGTGTCAAAAGGGACCATCACATTATTAGCCTGCATTGGGTCACAATGGTTCCTTGCTTCTCTTAACCTCTGTGGTGTCACAATGCATTCCATGCCATTTTAGGCCACTTGATGTCACAATGAATCATTCGATTCTTGGCCTCCATGGTGTCATAATGGTTCCTTGTTTCTATTGGCCCCCATGCTGTTACAATTCATCCCTGGCCCTTTTACGCCCCCTGGTGTCTAATGGGATCCTGGGATTATTAGCCTCCATTCGGTCACAATGGATCCTTGCTTCTCTTAGCCCCTGTGGTGTCACAATGCATCCCATGCCCTTTTAGGCCACTTGGTGTTACAATGAATGATTTGAGTCTTGGCCTCTATTGTGTCATAATATTTCCATGTTTTTATTGTGCCCCATGCTTTCACAATTCATCCCTGGCCCTATTACAACCCCTGGTGTCACAATGGATCATTAGATTGTTAGCCTGCCTTGGGTCACAATGGTTCCTTGCTTCTCTTAACCTCTGTGGTGTCACAATGCATCCCATGCCCTTTTAGGCCACTTGATGTCACAATGAATCATTTGATTCTTGGCCTCCATGGTGACATAATAGATCCTTGCTTCTCTTGGTCCCCGTGCTGTAACAATTCATCCCTGGCCCTTTTTATACCCCCTGGTGCCACAAGGGATTCTTAGATTGTTAGCCTGCCTTGGGTCACAATGGTTCCTTGCTTCTGTTAGCCCCTGTGGTGTCACAATGCATCCCATGCCCTTTTAGGCCACTTGGTGTTACAATGAATCATTTGATTCTTGGCCTCCATGGTGGCATAATAGATCCTTGCTTCTATTGGTCCCCGGGCTGTAACAATCCATCCCTGGCCATTTTAGGCCCCCTGGTATCACGAGGGATCATTAGATTGTTAGCCTGCATTGGGTCACAATGGTTCCTTGCTTCTCTTAGCCCCTGTGGTGTCACAATGCATCCCATGCCCTTTTAGGCCACTTGGTGTTACAATGAATCATATGAGTCTTGGCCTCTATTGTGTCATAATATTTCCATGATTTTATTGAGCCCCATGCTTTCACAATCCATCCCTGGCCCTATTACAACCCCTGGTGTCAAATTGGATCATTAGATTGTTAGCCTGCATTGGGTCACAATGGTTCCTTACTTCTCTTAACCTCTGTGGTGTCACAATGCATTCCAAGACCTTTTAGGCCACATGGTCTTACAATGAACCATTTGATTCTTGGCCTCCATGGTGTCATAATGGTTCCTTGCTTCTATAGGTCCCCATGGCGTCAGAGTTCATCCGTGGTCCTTTTGCGCCCCCTGGTGTCAAAAGGGATTCTTAGATTGTTAGCCTGCCTAGGGTCACAATGGTTCCTTGCTTCTCTTAACCCCTGTGGTGTCACAATGCATCCCATGCCCTTTTAGGCCACTTGATGTCACATTGAATCATTTGATTCTTGGCCTCCATGGTGGCATAATAGATCCTTGTTTCTATTGGTCCCCGTGCTGTAACAATCCATCCCTGGCCATTTTAGGCCCCCTGGTGTCACAAGGGATCATTAGATTGTTAGCCTGCATTGGGTCACAATGGCTCCTTGCTTCTCTTAACCCCTGTGGTGTCACAATGCATCCCATGCCCTTTTAGGCCACTTGGTGTTACAATGAATCATTTGATTCTTGGCCGATATGGTGTCATAATATTTCCATGATTTTATTGTGCCCCATGCTTTCACATTTCATCCCTGGCCCTATTACAACCCCTGGTGTCACAATGGATCATTAGATTGTTAGCCTGCATTGGGTCACAATGGTTCCTTGCTTCTCTTAACCTCTGTGGTGTCACAATGCATTCCAAGACCTTTTAGGCCACTTGGTCTTATAATGAACCATTTGATTCTTGGCCTCCATGGTGTCATAATGGTTCCTTGCTTCTATAGGTCCCCATGCTGTCAGAGTTCATCCGTGGTCCTTTTGCGCCCCCTGGTGTCAAAAGGGATTCTTAGATTGTTAGCCTGCCTTGGGTCACAATGGTTCCTTGCTTCTCTTAACCCCTGTGGTGTCACAATGCATCCCATGCCCTTTTAGGCCACTTGATGTCACAATGAATCATTTGATTTTTGGCCTCCATGGTGGCATAATTGTACCAGGTTTTAATTGGGCCCCATGCTTTCACAATTCATCCCTGGCCCTTCTAGGCCCATTGGTGTCACAAGGGACCATTACATTATTAGCCTGCATTGGGTCACAATGGTTCCTTGCTTCTCTTAACCTCTGTGGTGTCACAATGCATTCCATGCCATTTTAGGCCACTTGATGTCACAATGAATCATTCGATTCTTGGCCTCCATGGTGTCATAATGGTTCCTTGATTCTATTGGCCCCCATGCTGTCACAATTCATCCCTGGCCCTTTTACGCCCCCTGGTGTCAAATGGGATCTTGGGATTATTAGCCTCCATTGGGTCACAATGGATCCTTGCTTCTCTTAACCCCTGTGCTGTCACAATGCATCCCATGCCCTTTTAGGCCACTTGATGTCACAATGAATCATTTGATTCTTTGCCTCCATGGTGGCATAATAGATCCTGGCTTCTCTTGGTCCCCGTGCTGTAACAATTCATCCCTGGCCCTTTTTATACCCCCTGGTGCCACAAGGGATTCTTAGATTGTTAACCTGCCTTGGGTCACAATGGTTCCTTGCTTCTGTTAGCCCCTGTGGTGTCACAATGCATCCCATGCCCTTTTAGGCCACTTGGTGTTACAATGAATCATTTGATTCTTGGCCTCCATGGTGTCATAATATTTCCATGATTTTATTGTGCCCCATGCTTTCACAATTCATCCCTGGACCTATTACAAACCCTGGTGTCACAATGGATCATTAGATTGTTAGCCTGCATTGGGTCACAATGGTTCCTTGCTTCTCTTAACCTCTGTGGTGTCACAATGCATTCCAAGCCCTTTTAGGCCACTTGGTCTTACAATGAACCATTTGATTCTTGGCCTCCATGGTGTCATAATGGTTCCTTGCTTCTATAGGTCCCCATGCTATCAGAGTTCATCCGTGGTCCTTTTGCGCCCTATGGTGTCAGAAGGGATTCTTAGATTGTTAGCCTGCCTTGGGTCACAATGGTTCCTTGCTTCTCTTAACCCCTGTGGTGTCACAATGCATCCCATGCCCTTTTAGGCCACTTGATGTCACAATGAATCATTTGATTCTTGGCCTCCATGGTGGCATAATAGATCCTTGCTTCTATCGGTCCCCGTGCTGTAACAATTCATCCCTGGCCCTTTTTATACCCGGTGCTGCCACAAGGGATCATTACATTGTTAGCCTGCATTGGGTCACAATGGTTCCTTGCTTCTCTTAACCCCTGTGGTGTCACAATGCATCCCATGCCCTTTTAGGCCACTTGATGTCACAATGAATCATTTGATTCTTGGCCTCCATGGTGGCATAATTGTACCAGGTTTTAATTGGGCCCCATGCTTTCACAATTCATCCCAGGCACTTTTAGGCCCATTGGTGTCACAAGGGACCATTACATTATTAGCCTGCATTGGGTCACAATGGTTCCTTGCTTCTCTTAACCTCTGTGGTGTCACAATTCTTTCCATGCCATTTTAGGCCACTTGATGTCACAATGAATCATTCGATTCTTGGCCTCCATGGTGTCATAATGGTTCCTTGTTTCTATTGGCCCCCATGCTGTCACAATTCATCCCTGGCCTTTTTACGCCCCCTGGTGTCAAATGGGATCCTGGGATTATTAGCCTGCATTGGGTCACAATGGATCCTTGCTTCTCTTAACCCCTGTGGTGTCACAATGCATCCCATGCCCTTTTAGGCCACTTGATGTCACAATGAATCATTTGATTCTTGGCCTCCATGGTGGCATAATAGATCCTTGCTTCTATCGGTCCCCGTGCTGTAACAATTCATCCCTGGCCCTTTTTATACCCGGTGCTGCCACAAGGGATCATTAGATTGTTAGCCTGCATTGGGTCACAATGGTTCCTTGCTTCTCTTAACCCCTGTGGTGTCACAATGCATCCCATGCCCTTTTAGGCCACTTGATGTCACAATGAATCATTTGATTCTTGGCCTCCATGGTGGCATAATAGATCCTTGCTTCTATCGGTCCCCGTGCTGTAACAATTCATCCCTGGCCCTTTTTATACCCGGTGCTGCCACAAGGGATCATTAGATTGTTAGCCTGCATTGGGTCACAATGGTTCCTTGCTTCTCTTAACCCCTGTGGTGTCACAATGCATCCCATGCCCTTTTAGGCCACTTGATGTCACAATGAATCATTTGATTCTTGGCCTCTATGGTGTCATAATATTTCCATGATTTTATTGTGCCCCATGCTTTCACATTTCATCCCTGGCCCTATTACAACCCCTGGTGTCACAATGGATCATTAGATTGTTAGCCTGCATTGGGTCACAATGGTTCCTTGCTTCTCTTAACCTCTGTGGTGTCACAATGCATTCCAAGACCTTTTAGGCCACTTGGTCTTACAATGAACCATTTGATTCTTGGCCTCCATGGTGTCATAATGGTTCCTTGCTTCTATAGGTCCCCATGCTATCAGAGTTCATCCGTGGTCCTTTTGCGCCCCATGGTGTCAAAAGGGATTCTTAGATTGTTAGCCGGCATTGGGTCACAATGGTTCCTTGCTTCTCTTAACCCCTGTGGTGTCACAATGCATCCCATGCCCTTTTAGGCCACTTGATGTCACAATGAATCATTTGATTCTTGGCCTCCATGGTGGCATAATAGATCCTTGCTTCTATTGGTCCCCGTGCTGTAACAATCCATCCCTGGCCATTTTAGGCCCCCTGGTATCACGAGGGATCATTAGATTGTTAGCCTGCATTGGGTCACAATGGTTCTTTGCTTCTCTTAGCCCCTGTGGTGTCACAATGCATCCCATGCCCTTTTAGGCCACTTGGTGTTACAATGAATCATATGAGTCTTGGCCTCTATTGTGTCATAATATTTCCATGATTTTATTGTGCCCCATGCTTTCACAATCCATCCCTGGCCCTATTACAACCCCTGGTGTCACAATGGATCATTAGATTGTTAGCCTGCATTGGGTCACAATGGTTCCTTGCTTCTCTTAACCTCTGTGGTGTCACAATGCATTCCAAGACCTTTTAGGCCACTTGGTCTTACAATGAACCATTTGATTCTTGGCCTCCATGGTGGCATAATGGTTCCTTGCTTCTATAGGTCCCCATGCTGTCACAGTTCATCCGTGGTCCTTTTGCGCCCCCTGGTGTCAAAAGGGATTCTTAGATTGTTAGCCTGCCTTGGGTCACAATGATTCCTTGATTCTCTTAACCCCTGTGGTGTCACAATGCATCCCATGCCCTTTTAGGCCACTTGATGTCACAATGAATCATTTGATTTTTGGCTTCCATGGTGGCATAATTGTACCTGGTTTTAATTGGGCCCCATGCTTTCACAATTCATCCCTGGCCCTTTTAGGCCCATTGGTGTCACAAGGGACCATTACATTATTAGCCTGCATTGGGTCACAATGGTTCCTTGCTTCTCTTAACCTCTGTGGTGTCACAATGCATTCCATGCCATTTTAGGCCACTTGATGTCACAATGAATCATTCGATTCTTGGCCTCCATGGTGTCATAATGGTTCCTTGTTTCTATTGGCCCCCATGCTGTCACAATTCATCCCTGGCCCTTTTACGCCCCCTGGTGTCAAATGGGATCCTGGGATTATTAGCCTGCATTGGGTCACAATGGATCCTTGCTTCTCTTAACGCCTGTGGTGTCACAATGCATCCCATGCCCTTTTAGGCCACTTGATGTCACAATGAATCATTTGATTCTTGGCCTCCATGGTGGCATAATAGATCCTTGCTTCTATCGGTCCCCGTGCTTTCACAATTCATCCCTGGCCCTTTTTATACCCGGTGCTGCCACAAGGGATCATTACATTGTTAGCCTGCATTGGGTCACAATGGTTCCTTGCTTCTCTTAACCCCTGTGGTGTCACAATGCATCCCATGCCCTTTTATGCCACTTGATGTCACAATGAATCATTTGATTCTTGGCCTCCATGGTGGCATAATTGATCCTTGCTTCTATTGGTCCCCGTGCTGTAACAATCCATCCCTGGCCATTTTAGGCCCCCTGGTGTCACAAGGGATCATTAGATTGTTAGCCTGCATTGGGTCACAATGGTTCCTTGCTTCTCTTAACCCCTGTGGTGTCACAATGCATCCCATGCCCTTTTAGGCCACTTGGTGTTACAATGAATCATTTGATTCTTGGCCTCTATGGTGTCATAATATTTCCATGATTTTATTGTGCCCCATGCTTTCACATTTCATCCCTGGCCCTATTACAACCCCTGGTGTCACAATGGATCATTAGATTGTTAGCCTGCATTGGGTCACAATGGTTCCTTGCTTCTCTTAACCTCTGTGGTGTCACAATGCATTCCAAGACCTTTTAGGCCACTTGGTCTTATAATGAACCATTTGATTCTTGGCCTCCATGGTGTCATAATGGTTCCTTGCTTCTATAGGTCCCCATGCTGTCAGAGTTCATCCGTGGTCCTTTTGCGCCCCCTGGTGTCAAAAGGGATTCTTAGATTGTTAGCCGGCATTGGGTCACAATGGTTCCTTGCTTCTCTTAACCCCTGTGGTGTCACAATGCATCCCATGCCCTTTTAGGCCACTTGATGTCACAATGAATCATTTGATTCTTGGCCTCCATGGTGGCATAATAGATCCTTGCTTCTATTGGTCCCCGTGCTGTAACAATCCATCCCTGGCCATTTTAGGCCCCCTGGTATCACGAGGGATCATTAGATTGTTAGCCTGCATTGGGTCACAATGGTTCTTTGCTTCTCTTAGCCCCTGTGGTGTCACAATGCATCCCATGCCCTTTTAGGCCACTTGGTGTTACAATGAATCATATGAGTCTTGGCCTCTATTGTGTCATAATATTTCCATGATTTTATTGTGCCCCATGCTTTCACAATCCATCCCTGGCCCTATTACAACCCCTGGTGTCACAATGGATCATTAGATTGTTAGCCTGCATTGGGTCACAATGGTTCCTTGCTTCTCTTAACCTCTGTGGTGTCACAATGCATTCCAAGACCTTTTAGGCCACTTGGTCTTACAATGAACCATTTGATTCTTGGCCTCCATGGTGGCATAATGGTTCCTTGCTTCTATAGGTCCCCATGCTGTCACAGTTCATCCGTGGTCCTTTTGCGCCCCCTGGTGTCAAAAGGGATTCTTAGATTGTTAGCCTGCCTTGGGTCACAATGATTCCTTGATTCTCTTAACCCCTGTGGTGTCACAATGCATCCCATGCCCTTTTAGGCCACTTGATGTCACAATGAATCATTTGATTTTTGGCTTCCATGGTGGCATAATTGTACCTGGTTTTAATTGGGCCCCATGCTTTCACAATTCATCCCTGGCCCTTTTAGGCCCATTGGTGTCACAAGGGACCATTACATTATTAGCCTGCATTGGGTCACAATGGTTCCTTGCTTCTCTTAACCTCTGTGGTGTCACAATGCATTCCATGCCATTTTAGGCCACTTGATGTCACAATGAATCATTCGATTCTTGGCCTCCATGGTGTCATAATGGTTCCTTGTTTCTATTGGCCCCCATGCTGTCACAATTCATCCCTGGCCCTTTTACGCCCCCTGGTGTCAAATGGGATCCTGGGATTATTAGCCTGCATTGGGTCACAATGGATCCTTGCTTCTCTTAACGCCTGTGGTGTCACAATGCATCCCATGCCCTTTTAGGCCACTTGATGTCACAATGAATCATTTGATTCTTGGCCTCCATGGTGGCATAATAGATCCTTGCTTCTATCGGTCCCCGTGCTTTCACAATTCATCCCTGGCCCTTTTTATACCCGGTGCTGCCACAAGGGATCATTACATTGTTAGCCTGCATTGGGTCACAATGGTTCCTTGCTTCTCTTAACCCCTGTGGTGTCACAATGCATCCCATGCCCTTTTATGCCACTTGATGTCACAATGAATCATTTGATTCTTGGCCTCCATGGTGGCATAATTGATCCTTGCTTCTATTGGTCCCCGTGCTGTAACAATCCATCCCTGGCCATTTTAGGCCCCCTGGTGTCACAAGGGATCATTAGATTGTTAGCCTGCATTGGGTCACAATGGTTCCTTGCTTCTCTTAACCCCTGTGGTGTCACAATGCATCCCATGCCCTTTTAGGCCACTTGGTGTTACAATGAATCATTTGATTCTTGGCCTCTATGGTGTCATAATATTTCCATGATTTTATTGTGCCCCATGCTTTCACATTTCATCCCTGGCCCTATTACAACCCCTGGTGTCACAATGGATCATTAGATTGTTAGCCTGCATTGGGTCACAATGGTTCCTTGCTTCTCTTAACCTCTGTGGTGTCACAATGCATTCCAAGACCTTTTAGGCCACTTGGTCTTATAATGAACCATTTGATTCTTGGCCTCCATGGTGTCATAATGGTTCCTTGCTTCTATAGGTCCCCATGCTGTCAGAGTTCATCCGTGGTCCTTTTGCGCCCCCTGGTGTCAAAAGGGATTCTTAGATTGTTAGCCTGCCTAGGGTCACAATGGTTCCTTGCTTCTCTTAACCCCTGTGGTGTCACAATGCATCCCATGCCCTTTTAGGCCACTTGATGTCACAATGAATCATTTGATTCTTGGCCTCCATGGTGGCATAATTGTACCAGGTTTTAATTGGGCCCCATGCTTTCACAATTCATCCCAGGCACTTTTAGGCCCATTGGTGTCACAAGGGACCATTACATTATTAGCCTGCATTGGGTCACAATGGTTCCTTGCTTCTCTTAACCTCTGTGGTGTCGCAATGCATTCCATGCCATTTTAGGCCACTTGATGTCACAATGAATCATTCGATTCTTGGCCTCCATGGTGTCATAATGGTTCCTTGATTCTATTGGCCCCCATGCTGTCACAATTCATCCCTGGCCCTTTTACGCCCCCTGGTGTCAAATGGGATCCTGGGATTATTAGCCTGCATTGGGTCACAATGGATCCTTGCTTCTCTTAACCCCTGTGGTGTCACAATGCATCCCATGCCCTTTTAGGCCACTTGGTGTTAAAATGAATCATTTGAGTCTTGGCCTCTATTGTGTCATAATATTTCCATGTTTTTATTGTGCCCCATGCTTTCACAATTCATCCCTGGCCCTATTACAACCCCTGGTGTCACAATGGATCATTAGATTGTTAGCCTGCATTGGGTCACAATGGTTCCTTGCTTCTCTTAACCTCTGTGGTGTCACAATGCATCCCATGCCCTTTTAGGCCACTTGATGTCACAATGAATCATTTAATTCTTGGCCTCCATGGTGACATAATAGATCCTTGCTTCTATTGGTCCCAGTGCTGTAACAATCCATCCCTGGCACTTTTTATACCCCCTGGTGCCACAAGGGATCATTAGATTGTTATCCTGCATTGGGTCACAATGTTTCCTTGCTTCTCTTAACCTCTGTGGTGTCACAATGCATCCCATGCCCTTTTAGGCCACTTGATGTCACAATGAATCAATTGATTTTTAGCCTCCATGGTGGCAAAATTGTACCAGGTTTTAATTGGGCCCCATGCTTTCACAATTCATCCCTGGCCCTTTTAGGCCCATTGGTGTCACAAGGGACCATTACATTATTAGCCTGCATTGGGTCACAATGGTTCCTTGCTTCTCTTAACCCCTGTGGTGTCACAATGCATCCCATGCCCTTTTTGGCCACTTGATGTCACAATGAATCATTTGATTCTTGGCCTCCATGGTGGCATAATAGATCCTTGCTTCTATCGGTCCCCGTGCTGTAACAATTCATCCCTGGCCCTTTTTATACCCGGTGCTGCCACAAGGCATCATTAGATTGTTAGCCTGCATTGGGTCACAATGGTTCCTTGCTTCTCTTAACCCCTGTGGTGTCACAATGCATCCCATGCCCTTTTAGGCCACTTGATGTCACAATGAATCATTTGATTCTTGGCCTCTATGGTGTCATAATATTTCCATGATTTTATTGTGCCCCATGCTTTCACAATTCATCCCTGGCCCTATTACAACCCCTGGTGCCACAATGGATCATTAGATTGTTAGCCTGCATTGGGTCACAATGGTTCCTTGCTTCTCTTAACCTCTGTGGTGTCACAATGCATTCCAAGCCCTTTTAGGCCACTTGGTCTTACAATGAACCATTTGATTCTTGGCCTCCATGGTGTCATAATGGTTCCTTGCTTCTATAGGTCCCCATGCTATCAGAGTTCAGCCGATGTCCTTTTGCGCCCCATGGTGTCAAAAGGGATTCTTAGATTGTTAGCCGGCATTGGGTCACAATGGTTCCTTGCTTCTCTTAACCCCTGTGGTGTCACAATGCATCCCATGCCCTTTTAGGCCACTTGGTGTTACAATGAATCATTTGATTCTTGGCCTCTATGGTGTCATAATATTTCCATGATTTTATTGTGCCCCATGCTTTCACATTTCATCCCTGGCCCTATTACAACCCCTGGGGTCACAATGGATCATTAGATTGTTAGCCTGCATTGGGTCACAATGGTTCCTTGCTTCTCTTAACCTCTGTGGTGTCACAATGCATTCCAAGAACTTTTAGGCCACTTGGTCTTATAATGAACCATTTGATTCTTGGCCTCCATGGTGTCATAATGGTTCCTTGCTTCTATAGGACCCCATGCTGTCAGAGTTCATCCGTGGTCCTTTTGCGCCCCCTGGTGTCAAAAGGGATTCTTAGATTGTTAGCCTGCCTTGGGTCACAATGGTTCCTTGCTTCTCTTAACCCCTGTGGTGTCACAATGCATCCCATGCCCTTTTAGGCCACTTGATGTCACAATGAATCATTTGATTTTTGGCCTCCATGGTGGCATAATTGTACCAGGTTTTAATTGGGCCCCATTCTTTCACAATTCATCCCTGGCACTTTTAGGCCCATTGGTGTCACAAGGGGCCATTACATTATTAGCCTGCATTGGGTCACAATGGTTCCTTGCTTCTCTTAACCTCTGTGGTGTCACAATGCATTCCATGCCATTTTAGGCCACTTGATGTCACAATGAATCATTCGATTCTTGGCCTCCATGGTGTCATAATGGTTCCTTGATTCTATTGGCAACCATGCTGTCACAATTCATCCCTGGCCCTTTTACGCCCCCTGGTGTCAAATGGGATCCTGGGATTATTAGCCTCCATTGGGTCACAATGGATCCTTGCTTCTCTTAACCCCTGTGGTGTCACAATGCATCCCATGCCCTTTTAGGCCACTTGATGTCACAATGAATCATTTGATTCTTGGCCTCCATGGTGGCATAATAGATCCTGGCTTCTCTTGGTCCCCGTTCTGTAACAATTCATCCCTGGCACTTTTTATACCCCCTGGTGCCACAAGGGATTCTTAGATTGTAAGCCTGCCTTGGGTCACAATGGCTCCTTGCTTCTCTTAGCCCCTGTTGTGTCACAATGCATCCCATGCCCTTTTAGGCCACTTGGTGTTAAAATGAATCATTTGAGTCTTGGCCTCTATTGTGTCATAATATTTCCATGTTTTTATTGTGCCCCATGCTTTCACAATTCATCCCTGGCCCTATTACAACCACTGGTGTCACAATGGATCATTAGATTGTTAGCCTGCATTGGGTCACAATGGTTCCTTGCTTCTCTTAACCTCTGTGGTGTCACAATGCATCCCATGCCCTTTTAGCCCACTTGATGTCACAATGAATCATTTGATTCTTGGCCTCCATGGTGACATAATAGATCCTTGCTTCTATTGGTCCCAGTGCTGTAACAATCCATCCCTGGCACTTTTTATACCCCCTGGTGCCACAAGGGATCATTAGATTGTTATCCTGCATTGGGTCACAATGTTTCCTTGCTTCTCTTAACCTCTGTGGTGTCACAATGCATCCCATGCCCTTTTAGGCCACTTGATGTCACAATGAATCAATTGATTTTTGGCCTCCATGGTGGCAAAATTGTACCAGGTTTTAATTGGGCCCCATGCTTTCACAATTCATCCCTGGCCCTTTTAGGCCCATTGGTGTCACAAGGGACCATTACATTATTAGCCTGCATTGGGTCACAATGGTTCCTTGCTTCTCTTAACCTCTGTGGTGTCACAATGCATTCCATGCCATTTTAGGCCACTTGATGTCACAATGAATCATTCGATTCTTGGCCTCCATGGTGTCATAATGTTTCCTTGTTTCTATTGGCCCCCATGCTGTCACAATTCATCCCTGGCCCTTTTACGCCCCCTGGTGTCAAATGGGATCCTGGGATTATTAGCCTGCATTGGGTCACAATGGATCCTTGCTTCTCTTAACCCCTGTGGTGTCACAATGCATCCCATGCCCTTTTAGGCCACTTGATGTCACAATGAATCATTTGATTCTTGGCCTCCATGGTGGCATAATAGATCCTTGCTTCTATCGGTCCCCGTGCTGTAACAATTCATCCCTGGCCCTTTTTATACCCGGTGCTGCCACAAGGGATCATTACATTGTTAGCCTGCATTGGGTCACAATGGTTCCTTGCTTCTCTTAACCTCTGTGGTGTCACAATGCATTCCAAGACCTTTTAGGCCACTTGGTCTTATAATGAACCATTTGATTCTTCGCCTCCATGGTGTCATAATTGTTCCTTGCTTCTATAGGTCCCCATGCTGTCAGAGTTCATCCGTGGTCCTTTTGCGCCCCCTGGTGTCAAAAGGGATTCTTAGATTGTTAGCCTGCCTTGGGTCACAATGGTTCCTTGCTTCTCTTAACCCCTGTGGTGTCACAATGCATCCCATGCCCTTTTAGGCCACTTGATGTCACAATGAATCATTTGATTTTTGGCCTCCATGGTGGCATAATTGTACCAGGTTTTAATTGGGCCCCATGCTTTCACAATTCATCCCTGGCCCTTTTAGGCCCATTGGTGTCACAAGGGACCATTACATTATTAGCCTGCATTGGGTCACAATGGTTCCTTGCTTCTCTTAACTTCTGTGGTGTCACAATGCATTCCATGCCATTTTAGGCCACTTGATGTCACAATGAATCATTCGATTCTTGGCCTCCATGGTGTCATAATGGTTCCTTGTTTCTATTGGCCCCCATGCTGTCACAATTCATCCCTGGCCCTTTTACGCCCCCTGGTGTCAAATGGGATCCTGGGATTATTAGCCTGCATTGGGTCACAATGGATCCTTGCTTCTCTTAACCCCTGTGGTGTCACAATGCATCCCATGCCCTTTTAGGCCACTTGATGTCACAATGAATCATTTGATTCTTGGCCTCCATGGTGGCATAATAGATCCTTGCTTCTCTTGGTCCCCGTGCTGTAACAATTCATCCCTGGCACTTTTTATACCCGGTGCTGCCTCAAGGGATCATTAGATTGTTAGCCTGCATTGGGTCACAATGGTTCCTTGCTTCTCTTAACCCCTGTGGTGTCACAATGCATCCCATGCCCTTTTAGGCCACTTGATGTCACATTGAATCATTTGATTCTTGGCCTCCATGGTGGCATAATAGATCCTTGTTTCTATTGGTCCCCGTGCTGTAACAATCCATCCCTGGCCATTTTAGGCCCCCTGGTGTCACAAGGGATCATTAGATTGTTAGCCTGCATTGGGTCACAATGGCTCCTTGCTTCTCTTAACCCCTGTGGTGTCACAATGCATCCCATGCCCTTTTAGGCCACTTGGTGTTAAAATGAATCATTTGAGTCTTGGTCTCTATTGTGTCATAATATTTCCATGTTTTTATTGTGCCCCATGCTTTCACAATTCATCCCTGGCCCTATTACAACCCCTGGTGTCACAATGGATCATTAGATTGTTAGCCTGCATTGGGTCACAATGGTTCCTTGCTTCTCTTAACCTCTGTGGTGTCACAATGCATCCCATGCCCTTTTAGGCCACTTGATGTCACAATGAATCATTTGATTCTTGGCCTCCATGGTGGCATAATAGATCCTTGCTTCTATTGGCCCCAGTGCTGTAACAATCCATCCCTGACACTTTTTATACCCCCTGGTGCCACAAGGGATCATTAGATTGTTATCCTGCATTGGGTCACAATGCTTCCTTGCTTCTCTTAACCTCTGTGGTGTCACAATGCATCCCATGCCCTTTTAGGCCACTTGATGTCACAATGAATCATTTGATTTTTGGCCTCCATGGTGGCAAAATTGTACCAGGTTTTAATTGGGCCCCATGGTTTCACAATTCATCCCTGGCCCTTTTAGGCCCATTGGTGTCACAAGGGACCATTACATTATTAGCCTGCATTGGGTCACAATGGTTCCTTGCTTCTCTTAACCTCTGTGGTGTCACAATGCATTCCATGCCATTTTAGGCCACTTGATGTCACAATGAATCATTCGATTCTTGGCCTCCATGGTGTCATAATGGTTCCTTGTTTCTATTGGCCCCCATGCTGTCACAATTCATCCCTGGCCCTTTTACGCCCCCTGGTGTCTAATGGGATCCTGGGATTATTAGCCTCCATTCGGTCACAATGGATCCTTGCTTCTCTTAACCCCTGTGGTGTCACAATGCATCCCATGCCCTTTTAGGCCACTTGATGTCACAATGAATCATTTGATTCTTGGCCTCCATGGTGGCATAATAGATCCTTGCTTCTATCGGTCCCCGTGCTGTAACAATTCATCCCTGGCCCTTTTTATACCCGGTGCTGCCACAAGGGATCATTAGATTGTTAGCCTGCATTGGGTCACAATGGTTCCTTGCTTCTCTTAGCCCCTGTGGTGTCACAATGCATCCCATGCCCTTTTAGGCCACTTGGTGTTACAATGAATCATTTGAGTCTTGGCCTCCATGGTGTCATAATATTTCCATGATTTTATTGTGCCCCATGCTTTCACAATTCATCCCTGGCCCTATTACAACCCCTGGTGTCACAATGGATCATTAGATTGTTAGCCTGCATTGGGTCACAATGGTTCCTTGCTTCTCTTAACCTCTGTGGTGTCACAATGCATCCCATGCCCTTTTAGGCCACTTGGTGTTAAAATGAATCATTTGATTCTTGCCCTCTATTGTGTCATAATATTTCCATGTTTTTATTGTGCCCCATGCTTTCACAATTCATCCCTGGCCCTATTACAACCCCTGGTGTCACAATGCATCATTAGATTGTTAGCCTGCATTGGGTCACAATGGTTCCTTGCTTCTCTTAACCTCTGTGGTGTCACAATGCATCCCATGCCCTTTTAGGCCACTTGATGTCACAATGAATCATTTGATTCTTGGCCTCCATGGTGACATAATAGATCCTTGCTTCTATTGGTCCCAGTGCTGTAACAATCCATCCCTGGCACTTTTTATACCCCCTGGTGCCACAAGGGATCATTAGATTGTTATCCTGCATTGGGTCACAATGTTTCCTTGCTTCTCTTAACCTCTGTGGTGTCACAATGCATCCCATGCCCTTTTAGGCCACTTGATGTCACAATGAATCATTTGATTCTTGGCCTCCATGGTGGCAAAATTGTACCAGGTTTTAATTGGGCCCCATGCTTTCACAATTCATCCCTGGCCCTTTTAGGCCCATTGGTGTCAAAAGGGACCATCACATTATTAGCCTGCGTTGGGTCACAATGGTTCCTTGCTTCTCTTAACCTCTGTGGTGTCACAATGCATTCCATGCCATTTTAGGCCACTTGATGTCACAATGAATCATTCGATTCTTGGCCTCCATGGTGTCATAATGGTTCCTTGTTTCTATTGGCCCCCATGCTGTCAAAATTCATCCCTGGCCCTTTTACGCCCCCTGGTGTCTAATGGGATCCTGGGATTATTAGCCTCCATTGGGTCACAATGGATCCTTGCTTCTCTTAACCCCTGTGGTGTCACAATTCATCCCATGCCCTTTTAGGCCACTTGATGTCACAATGAATCATTTGATTTTTGGCCTCCATGGTGGCATAATAGATCCCTGCTTCTCTTGGTCCCCGTGCTGTAACAATTCATCCCTGGCACTTTTTATAGCCCCTGGTGCCACAAGGGATTCTTAGATTGTTAGCCTGCCTTGGGTCAAAATGGTTCCTTGCTTCACTTAGCCCCTGTGGTGTCACAATGCATCCCATGCCCTTTTAGGCCACTTGGTGTTACAATGAATCATATGAGTCTTGGCCTCTATTGTGTCATAATATTTCCATGTTTTTATTGTGCCCCATGCTTTCACAATTCATCCCTGGCCCTATTACAACCCCTGGTGTCACAATGGATCATTAGATTGTTAGCCTGCATTGGGTCACAATGGTTCCTTGCTTCTCTTAACCTCTGTGGTGTCACAATGCATCCCATGCCCTTTTAGGCCACTTGATGTCACAATGAATCATTTGATTCTTGGCCTCCATGGTGACATAATAGATCCTTGCTTCTATTGGTCCCAGTGCTGTAACAATCCATCCCTGGCACTTTTTATACCCCCTGGTGCCACAAGGGATCATTAGATTGTTATCCTGCATTGGGTCACAATGTTTCCTTGCTTCTCTTAACCTCTGTGGTGTCACAATGCATCCCATGCCCTTTTAGGCCACTTGATGTCACAATGAATCATTTGATTCTTGGCCTCCATGGTGGCAAAATTGTACCTGGTTTTAATTGGGCCCCATGCTTTCACAATTCATCCCTGGCCCTTTTAGGCCCATTGGTGTCAAAAGGGACCATTACATTATTAGCCTGCATTGGGTCACAATGGTTCCTTGCTTCTCTTAACCTCTGTGGTGTCACAATGCATTCCATGCCATTTTAGGCCACTTGATGTCACAATGAATCATTCGATTCTTGGCCTCCATGGTGTCATAATGGTTCCTTGTTTCTATTGGCCCCCATGCTGTTACAATTCATCCCTGGCACTTTTACGCCCCCTGGTGTCTAATGGGATCCTGGGATTATTAGCCTCCATTCGGTCACAATGGATCCTTGCTTCTCTTAGCCCCTGTGGTGTCACAATGCATCCCATGCCCTTTTAGGCCACTTGGTGTTACAATGAATGATTTGAGTCTTGGCCTCTATTGTGTCATAATATTTCCATGTTTTTATTGTGCCCCATGCTTTCACAATTCATCCCTGGCCCTATTACAACCCCTGGTGTCACAATGGATCATTAGATTGTTAGCCTGCCTTGGGTCACAATGGTTCCTTGCTTCTCTTAACCTCTGTGGTGTCACAATGCATTCCAAGCCCTTTTAGGCCACTTGGTCTTACAATGAACCATTTGATTCTTGGCCTCCATGGTGTCATAATGGTTCCTTGCTTCTATTGGTCCCCATGCTGTCAGAGTTCATCCGTGGTCCTTTTGCGCCCCCTGTTGTCAAAAGGGATTCTTAGATTGTTAGCCTCCATTCGGTCACAATGGATCCTTGCTTCTCTTAACCCCTGTGGTGTCACAATGCATCCCATGCCCTTTTAGGCCACTTGATGTCACAATGAATCATTTGATTCTTGGCCTCCATGGTGGCATAATAGATCCTTGCTTCTATCGGTCCCCGTGCTGTAACAATTCATCCCTGGCCCTTTTTATACCCGGTGCTCCCACAAGGGATCATTAGATTGTTAGCCTGCATTGGGTCACAATGGTTCCTTGCTTCTCTTAACCCCTGTGGTGTCACAATGCATCCCATGCCCTTTTAGGCCACTTGATGTCACAATGAATCATTTGATTCTTGGCCTCCATGGTGGCATAATAGATCCTTGCTTCTATTGGTCCCCGTGCTGTAACAATCCATCCCTGGCCATTTTAGGCCCCCTGGTGTCACAAGGGATCATTAGATTGTTAGCCTGCATTGGGTCACAATGGTTCCTTGCTTCTCTTAACCCCTGTGGTGTCACAATGCATCCCATGCCCTTTTAGGCCACTTGGTGTTACAATGAATCATTTGATTCTTGGCCTCTATTGTGTCATAATATTTCCATGTTTTTATTGTGCCCCATGCTTTCACAATTCATCCCTGGCCCTATTACAACCCCTGGTGTCACAATGGATCATTAGATTGTTAGCCTGCATTGGGTCACAATGGTTCCTTGCTTCTCTTAACCTCTGTGGTGTCACAATGCATCCCATGCCCTTTTAGGCCACTTGATGTCACAATGAATCATTTGATTCTTGGCCTCCATGGTGACATAATAGATCCTTGCTTCTATTGGTCCCAGTGCTGTAACAATCCATCCCTGGCACTTTTTATACCCCCTGGTGCCACAAGGGATCATTAGATTGTTATCCTGCATTGGGTCACAATGTTTCCTTGCTTCTCTTAACCTCTGTGGTGTCACAATGCATCCCATGCCCTTTTAGGCCACTTGATGTCACAATGAATCACTTGATTTTTGGCCTCCATGGTGGCAAAATTGTACCAGGTTTTAATTGGGCCCCATGCTTTCACAATTCATCCCTGGCCCTTTTAGGCCCATTGGTGTCACAAGGGACCATTACATTATTAGCCTGCATTGGGTCACAATGGTTCCTTGCTTCTCTTAACCTCTGTGGTGTCACAATGCATTCCATGCCATTTTAGGCCACTTGATGTCACAATGAATCATTCGATTCTTGGCCTCCATGGTGTCATAATGGTTCCTTGTTTCTATTGGCCCCCATGCTGTCACAATTCATCCCTGGCCCTTTTACGCCCCCTGGTGTCAAATGGGATCCTGGGATTATTAGCCTGCATTGGGTCACAATGGATCCTTGCTTCTCTTAACCCCTGTGGTGTCACAATGCATCCCATGCCCTTTTAGGCCACTTGATGTCACAATGAATCATTTGATTCTTGGCCTCCATGGTGGCATAATAGATCCTTGCTTCTATCGGTCCCCGTGCTGTAACAATTCATCCCTGGCCCTTTTTATACCCGGTGCTGCCACAAGGGATCATTACATTGTTAGCCTGCATTGGGTCACAATGGTTCCTTGCTTCTCTTAACCCCTGTGGTGTCACAATGCATCCCATGCCCTTTTAGGCCACTTGATGTCACAATGAATCATTTGATTCTTGGCCTCCATGGTGGCATAATAGATCCTTGTTTCTATTGGTCCCCGTGCTGTAACAATCCATCCCTGGCCATTTTAGGCCCATTGGTGTCACAAGGGATCATTAGATTGTTAGCCTGCATTGGGTCACAATGGTTCCTTGCTTCTCTTAACCCCTGTGGTGTCACAATGCATCCCATGCCCTTTTAGGCCACTTGGTGTTACAATGAATCATTTGAGTCTTGGCCTCTATGGTGTCATAATATTTCCATGATTTTATTGTGCCCCATGCTTTCACATTTCATCCCTGGCCCTATTACAACCCCTGGTGTCACAATGGATCATTAGATTGTTAGCCTGCATTGGGTCACAATGGTTCCTTACTTCTCTTAACCTCTGTGGTGTCACAATGCATCCCATGCCCTTTTAGGCCACTTGATGTCACAATGAATCATTTGATTCTTGGCCTCCATGGTGACATAATAGATCCTTGCTTCTATTGGTCCCAGTGCTGTAACAATCCATCCCTGACCCTTTTTATACCCCCTGGTGCCACAGGGGATCATTAGATTGTTATCCTGCATTGGGTCACAATGGTTCCTTGCTTCTCTTAACCTCTGTGATGTCACAATGCATTCCAAGCCCTTTTAGGCCACTTGGTCTCATAATGAACCATATGCTTCTTGGCCTCCATGGTGTCATAATGGTTACTTGCTTCTATAGGTCCCCATGCTGTCAGAGTTCATCCGTGGTCCTTTTTCGCCCCCTGGTGTCAAAAGGGATTCTTAGATTGTTAGCCTGCCTTGGGTCACAATGGTTCCTTGCTTCTCTTAACCCCTGTGGTGTCACAATGCATCCCATGCCCTTTTAGGCCACTTGATGTCACAATGAATCATTTGATTTTTGGCCTCCATGGTGGCATAATTGTACCAGGTTTTAATTGGGCCCCATGCTTTCACAATTCATCCCTGGCCCTTTTAGGCCCATTGGTGTCAAAAGGGACCATTACATTATTAGCCTGCATTGGGTCACAATGGTTCCTTGCTTCTCTTAACCTCTGTGGTGTCACAATGCATTCCATGCCATTTTAGGCCACTTGATGTCACAATGAATCATTCGATTCTTGGCCTCCATGGTGTCATAATGGTTCCTTGTTTCTATTGGCCCCCATGCTGTCACAATTCATCCCTGGCCCTTTTACGCCCCCTGGTGTCAAATGGGATCCTGGGATTATTAGCCTCCATTGGGTCACAATGGATCCTTGCTTCTCTTAACCCCTGTGGTGTCACAATTCATCCCATGCCCTTTTAGGCCACTTGATGTCACAATGAATCATTTGATTTTTGGCCTCCATGGTGGCATAATAGATCCCTGCTTCTCTTGGTCCCCGTGCTGTAACAATTCATCCCTGGCACTTTTTATAGCCCCTGGTGCCACAAGGGATTCTTAGATTGTTAGCCTGCCTTGGGTCAAAATGGTTCCTTGCTTCTTTTAGCCCCTGTGGTGTCACAATGCATCCCATGCCCTTTTAGGCCACTTGGTGTTACAATGAATCATATGAGTCTTGGCCTCTATTGTGTCATAATATTTCCATGTTTTTATTGTGCCCCATGCTTTCACAATTCATCCCTGGCCCTATTACAACCCCTGGTGTCACAATGGATCATTAGATTGTTAGCCTGCATTGGGTCACAATGGTTCCTTGCTTCTCTTAACCTCTGTGGTGTCACAATGCATCCCATGCCCTTTTAGGCCACTTGATGTCACAATGAATCATTTGATTCTTGGCCTCCATGGTGACATAATAGATCCTTGCTTCTATTGGTCCCAGTGCTGTAACAATCCATCCCTGGCACTTTTTATACCCCCTGGTGCCACAAGGGATCATTAGATTGTTATCCTGCATTGGGTCACAATGTTTCCTTGCTTCTCTTAACCTCTGTGGTGTCACAATGCATCCCATGCCCTTTTAGGCCACTTGATGTCACAATGAATCATTTGATTTTTGGCCTCCATGGTGGCAAAATTGTACCAGGTTTTAATTGGGCCCCATGCTTTCACAATTCATCCCTGGCCCTTTTAGGCCCATTGGTGTCAAAAGGGACCATTACATTATTAGCCTGCATTGGGTCACAATGGTTCCTTGCTTCTCTTAACCCCTGTGGTGTCACAATGCATTCCATGCCATTTTAGGCCACTTGATGTCACAATGAATCATTCGATTCTTGGCCTCCATGGTGTCATAATGGTTCCTTGTTTCTATTGGCCCCCATGCTGTCACAATTCATCCCTGGCCCTTTTACGCCCCCTGGTGTCTAATGGGATCCTGGGATTATTAGCCTCCATTCGGTCACAATGGATCCTTGCTTCTCTTAGCCCCTGTGGTGTCACAATGCATCCCATGCCCTTTTAGGCCACTTGGTGTTACAATGAATGATTTCAGTCCTGGCCTCTATTGTGTCATAATATTTCCATGTTTTTATTGTGCCCCATGCTTTCACAATTCATCCCTGGCCCTATTACAACCCCTGGTGTCACAATGGATCATTAGATTGTTAGCCTGCCTTGGGTCACAATGGTTCCTTGCTTCTCTTAACCTCTGTGGTGTCACAATTCATTCCAAGCCCTTTTAGGCCACTTGGTCTTACAATGAACCATTTGATTCTTGGCCTCCATGGTGTCATAATGGTTCCTTGCTTCTATAGGTCCCCATGCTGTCAGAGTTCATCCGTGGTCCTTTTGCGCCCCCTGGTGTCAAAAGGGATTCTTAGATTGTTAGCCTGCCTTGGGTCACAATGGTTCCTTGATTCTCTTAACCTCTGTGGTGTCACAATGCATCCCATGCCATTTTAGGCCACTTGATGTCACAATGAATCATTTGATTTTTGGCCTCCATGGTGGCATAATTGTACCAGGTTTTAATTGGGCCCCATGCTTTCACAATTCATCCCTGGCCCTTTTAGGCCCATTGGTGTCACAAGGGACCATTACATTATTAGCCTGCATTGGGTCACAATGGTTCCTTGCTTCTCTTAACTTCTGTGGTGTCACAATGCATTCCATGCCATTTTAGGCCACTTGATGTCACAATGAATCATTCGATTCTTGGCCTCCATGGTGTCATAATGGTTCCTTGTTTCTATTGGCCCCCATGCTGTCACAATTCATCCCTGGCCCTTTTACGCCCCCTGGTGTCAAATGGGATCCTGGGATTATTAGCCTGCATTGGGTCACAATGGATCCTTGCTTCTCTTAACCCCTGTGGTGTCACAATGCATCCCATGCCCTTTTAGGCCACTTGATGTCACAATGAATCATTTGATTCTTGGCCTCCATGGTGGCATAATAGATCCTTGCTTCTATTGGTCCCCGTGCTGTAACAATCCATCCCTGGCCATTTTAGGCCCCCTGGTGTCACAAGGGATCATTAGATTGTTAGCCTGCATTGGGTCACAATGGTTCCTTGCTTCTCTTAACCTCTGTGGTGTCACAATGCATCCCATGCCCTTTTAGCCCACTTGATGTCACAATGAATCATTTGATTCTTGGCCTCCATGGTGACAAAATAGATCCGTGCTTCTATTGGTCCCAGTGCTGTAACAATCCATCCCTGGCACTTTTTATAGCCCCTGGTGCCACAAGGGATCATTAGATTGTTATCCTGCATTGAGTCACAATGTTTCCTTGCTTCTCTTAACCTCTGTGGTGTCACAATGCATCCCATGCCCTTTTAGGCCACTTGATGTCACAATGAATCATTTGATTCTTGGCCTCCATGGTGGCAAAATTGTACCAGGTTTTAATTGGGCCCCATGCTTTCACAATTCATCCCTGGCCCTTTTAGGCCCATTGGTGTCACAAGGGACCATTACATTATTAGCCTGCATTGGGTCACAATGGTTCCTTGCTTCTCTTAACCTCTGTGGTGTCACAATGCATTCCATGCCATTTTAGGCCACTTGATGTCACAATGAATCATTCGATTCTTGGCCTCCATGGTGTCATAATGGTTCTTTGTTTCTATTGGACCCCATGCTGTCACAATTCATCCCTGGCCCTTTTACGCCCCCTGGTGTCTAATGGGATCCTGGGATTATTAGCCTCCATTCGGTCACAATGGATCCTTGCTTCTCTTAACCCCTGTGGTGTCACAATGCATCCCATGCCCTTTTAGGCCACTTGATGTCACAATGAATCATTTGATTCTTGGCCTCCATGGTGGCATAATAGATCCTTGCTTCTATCGGTCCCCGTGCTGTAACAATTCATCCCTGGCCATTTTAGGCCCCCTGGTGTCACAAGGGATCATTAGATTGTTATCCTGCATTGGGTCACAATGGTTCCTTGCTTCTCTTAGCCCCTGTGGTGTCACAATGCATCCCATGCCCTTTTAGGCCACTTGGTGTTACAATGAATCATTTGAGTCTTGGCCTCTATGGTGTCATAATATTTCCATGATTTTATTGTGCCCCATGCTTTCACAATTCATCCCTGGCCCTATTACAACCCCTGGTGTCACAATGCATCATTAGATTGTTAGCCTGCATTGGGTCACAATGGTTCCTTGCTTCTCTTAACCTCTGTGGTGTCACAATGCATCCCATGCCCTTTTAGGCCACTTGATGTCACAATGAATCATTTGATTCTTGGCCTCCATGGTGACATGATAGATCCTTGCTTCTATTGGCCCCAGTGCTGTAACAATCCATCCCTGACACTTTTTATACCCCCTGGTGCCACAAGGGATCATTAGATTGTTATCCTGCATTGGGTCACAATGTTTCCTTGCTTCTCTTAACCTCTGTGGTGTCACAATGCATTCCAAGACCTTTTAGGCCACTTGGTCTCATAATGAACCATTTGCTTCTTGGCCTCCATGGTGTCATAATGGTTCCTTGCTTCTATAGGTCCCCATGCTGTCAGAGTTCATCCGTGGTCCTTTTGCGCCCCCTGGTGTCAAAAGGGATTCTTAGATTGTTAGCCTGCCTTGGGTCACAATGGTTCCTTGCTTCTCTTAACCCCTGTGGTGTCACAATGCATCCCATGCCCTTTTAGGCCACTTGATGTCACAATGAATCATTTGATTTTTGGCTTCCATGGTGGCATAATTGTACCAGGTTTTAATTGGGCCCCATGCTTTCACAATTCATCCCTGGCCCTTTTAGGCCCATTGGTGTCACAAGGGACCATTACATTATTAGCCTGCATTGGGTCACAATGGTTCCTTGCTTCTCTTAACCTCTGTGGTGTCACAATGCATTCCATGCCATTTTAGGCCACTTGATGTCACAATGAATCATTCGATTCTTGGCCTCCATGGTGTCATAATGGTTCCTTGTTTCTATTGGCCCCCATGCTGTCACAATTCATCCCTGGCCCTTTTACGCCCCCTGGTGTCAAATGGGATCCTGGGATTATTAGCCTCCATTGGGTCACAATGGATCCTTGCTTCTCTTAACCCCTGTGGTGTCACAATGCATCCCATGCCCTTTTAGGCCACTTGATGTCACAATGAATCATTTGATTTTTGGCCTCCATGGTGGCATAATAGATCCCTGCTTCTCTTGGTCCCCGTGCTGTAACAATTCATCCCTGGCACTTTTTATAGCCCCTGGTGCCACAAGGGATTCTTAGATTGTTAGCCTGCCTTGGGTCAAAATGGTTCCTTGCTTCTCTTAGCCCCTGTGGTGTCACAATGCATCCCATGCCCTTTTAGGCCACTTGGTGTTACAATGAATCATATGAGTCTTGGCCTCTATTGTGTCATAATATTTCCATGTTTTTATTGTGCCCCATGCTTTCACAATTCATCCCTGGCCCTATTACAACCCCTGGTGTCACAATGGATCATTAGATTGTTAGCCTGCATTGGGTCACAATGGATCCTTGCTTCTCTTAACCTCTGTGGTGTCACAATGCATCCCATGCCCTTTTAGGCCACTTGATGTCACAATGAATCATTTGATTCTTGGCCTCCATGGTGACATAATAGATCCTTGCTTCTATTGGTCCCAGTGCTGTAACAATCCATCCCTGGCACTTTTTATACCCCCTGGTGCCACAAGGGATCATTAGATTGTTGTCCTGCATTGGGTCACAATGTTTCCTTGCTTCTCTTAACCTCTGTGGTGTCACAATGCATTCCATGCCATTTTAGGCCACTTGATGTCACAATGAATCATTTGATTCTTGGCCTCCATGGTGTCATAATGGTTCCTTGTTTCTATTGGCCCCCATGCTGTCACAATTCATCCCTGGCCCTTTTACGCCCCCTGGTGTCTAATGGGATCCTGGGATTATTAGCCTCCATTCGGTCACAATGGATCCTTGCTTCTCTTAACCCCTGTGGTGTCACAATGCATCCCATGCCCTTTTAGGCCACTTGATGTCACAATGAATCATTTGATTCTTGGCCTCCATGGTGGCTTAATAGATCCTTGCTTCTATTGGTCCCCGGGCTGTTACAATCCATCCCTGGCCATTTTAGGCCCCCTGGTATCACGAGGGATCATTAGATTGTTAGCCTGCATTGGGTCACAATGGTTCCTTGCTTCTCTTAGCCCCTGTGGTGTCACAATGCATCCCATGCCCTTTTAGGCCACTTGGTGTTACAATGAATCATATGAGTCTTGGCCTCTATTGTGTCATAATATTTCCATGATTTTATTGTGCCCCATGCTTTCACAATTCATCCCTGGCCCTATTACAACCCCTGGTGTCACAATGGATCATTAGATTGCTAGCCTGCATTGGGTCACAATGGTTCCTTGCTTCTCTTAACCTCTGTGGTGTCACAATGCATTCCAAGACCTTTTAGGCCACTTGGTCTTACAATGAACCATTTGATTCTTGGCCTCCATGGTGTCATAATGGTTCCTTGCTTCTATAGGTCCCCATGCTGTCAGAGTTCATCCGTGGTCCTTTTGCGCCCCCTGGTGTCAAAAGGGATTCTTAGATTGTTAGCCGGCATTGGGTCACAATGGTTCCTTGCTTCTCTTAACCCCTGTGGTGTCACAATGCATCCCATGCCCTTTTAGGCCACTTGATGTCACAATGAATCATTTGATTTTTGGCCTCCATGGTGGCATAATTGTACCAGGTTTTAATTGGGCCCCATGCTTTCACAATTCATCCCTGGCCCTTTTAGGCCCATTGGTGTCACAAGGGACCATTACATTATTAGCCTGCATTGGGTCACAATGGTTCCTTGCTTCTCTTAACTTCTGTGGTGTCACAATGCATTCCATGCCATTTTAGGCCACTTGATGTCACAATGAATCATTCGATTCTTGGCCTCCATGGTGTCATAATGGTTCCTTGTTTCTATTGGCCCCCATGCTGTCACAATTCATCCCTGGCCCTTTTACGCCCCCTGGTGTCAAATGGGATCCTGGGATTATTAGCCTGCATTGGGTCACAATGGATCCTTGCTTCTCTTAACCCCTGAGGTGTCACAATGCATCCCATGCCCTTTTAGGCCACTTGATGTCACAATGAATCATTTGATTCTTGGCCTCCATGGTGGCATAATAGATCCTTGCTTCTCTTGGTCCCCGTGCTGTAACAATTCATCCCTGGCCCTTTTTATACCCGGTACTGCCACAAGGGATCATTAGATTGTTAGCCTGCATTGGGTCACAATGGTTCCTTGCTTCTCTTAACCCCTGTGGTGTCACAATGCATCCCATGCCCTTTTAGGCCACTTGATGTCACAATGAATCATTTGATTCTTGGCCTCCATGGTGGCATAATAGATCCTTGCTTCTATTGGTCCCCGTGCTGTAACAATCCATCCCTGGCCATTTTAGGCCCCCTGGTGTCACAAGGGATCATTAGATTGTTAGCCTGCATTGGGTCACAATGGTTCCTTGCTTCTCTTAACCACTGAGGTGTCACAATGCATCCCATGCCCTTTTAGGCCACTTGGTGTTACAATGAATCATTTGATTCTTGGCCTCTATGGTGTCATAATATTTCCATGATTTTATTGTGCCCCATGCTTTCACATTTCATCCCTGGCCCTATTACAACCCCTGGTGTCACAATGGATCATTAGATTGTTAGCCTGCATTGGGTCACAATGGTTCCTTGCTTCTCTTAACCTCTGTGGTGTCACAATGCATCCCATGCCCTTTTAGGCCACTTGATGTCACAATGAATCATTTGATTCTTGGCCTCCATGGTGACATAATAGATCCTTGCTTCTATTGGTCCCAGTGCTGTAACAATCCATCCCTGGCACTTTTTATACCCCCTGGTGCCACAAGGGATCATTAGATTGTTATCCTGCATTGGGTCACAATGTTTCCTTGCTTCTCTTAACCTCTGTGGTGTCACAATGCATCCCATGCCCTTTTAGGCCACTTGATGTCACAATGAATCATTTGATTTTTGGCCTCCATGGTGGCAAAATTGTACCAGGTTTTAATTGGGCCCCATGCTTTCACAATTCATCCCTGGCCCTTTTAGGCCCATTGGTGTCACAAGGGACCATTACATTATTAGCCTGCATTGGGTCACAATGGTTCCTTGCTTCTCTTAACCTCTGTGGTGTCACAATGCATTCCATGCCATTTTAGGCCACTTGATGTCACAATGAATCATTCGATTCTTGGCCTCCATGGTGTCATAATGGTTCCTTGTTTCTATTGGCCCCCATGCTGTCACAATTCATCCCTGGCCCTTTTACGCCCCCTGGTGTCTAATGGGATCCTGGGATTATTAGCCTGCATTGGGTCACAATGGATCCTTGCTTCTCTTAACCCCTGTGGTGTCACAATGCATCCCATGCCCTTTTAGGCCACTTGATGTCACAATGAATCATTTGATTCTTGGCCTCCATGGTGGCATAATAGATCCTTGCTTCTATTGGTCCCCGGGCTGTTACAATCCATCCCTGGCCATTTTAGGCCCCCTGGTATCACGAGGGATCATTAGATTGTTAGCCTGCATTGGGTCACAATGGTTCCTTGCTTCTCTTAGCCCCTGTGGTGTCACAATGCATCCCATGCCCTTTTAGGCCACTTGGTGTTACAATGAATCATATGAGTCTTGGCCTCTATTGTGTCATAATATTTCCATGATTTTATTGTGCCCCATGCTTTCACAATTCATCCCTGGCCCTATTACAACCCCTGGTGTCACAATGGATCATTAGATTGTTAGCCTGCATTGGGTCACAATGGTTCCTTGCTTCTCTTAACCTCTGTGGTGTCACAATGCATTCCAAGACCTTTTAGGCCACTTGGTCTTACAATGAACCATTAGATTCTTGGCCTCCATGGTGTCATAATGGTTCCTTGCTTCTATAGGTCCCCATGCTCTCTGAGTTCATCCGTGGTCCTTTTGCGCCCCCTGGTGTCAAAAGGGATTCTTAGATTGTTAGCCGGCATTGGGTCACAATGGTTCCTTGATTCTCTTAACCCCTGTGGTGTCACAATGCATCCCATGCCCTTTTAGGCCACTTGATGTCACAATGAATCATTTGATTCTTGGCCTCCATGGTGGCATAATAGATCCTTGCTTCTATTGGTCCCCGGGCTGTTACAATCCATCCCTGGCCATTTTAGGCCCCCTGGTATCACGAGGGATCATTAGATTGTTAGCCTGCCTTGGGTGACAATGGTTCCTTGCTTCTCTTAACCTCTGTGGTGTCACAATGCATCCCATGCCCTTTTAGGCCACTTGATGTCACAATGAATCATTTGATTCTTGGCCTCCATGGTGACATAATAGATCCTTGCTTCTATTGGTCCCAGTGCTGTAACAATCGATCCCTGGCACTTTTTATACCCCCTGGTGCCACAAGGGATCATTAGATTGTTATCCTGCATTGGGTCACAATGTTTCCTTGCTTCTCTTAACCTCTGTGGTGTCACAATGCATCCCATGCCCTTTTAGGCCACTTGATGTCACAATGAATCATTTGATTTTTGGCCTCCATGGTGGCAAAATTGTACCAGGTTTTAATTGGGCCCCATGCTTTCACAATTCATCCCTGGCCCTTTTAGGCCCATTGGTGTCACAAGGGACCATTACATTATTAGCCGGCATTGGGTCACAATGGTTCCTTGCTTCTCTTAACCTCTGTGGTGTCACAATGCATTCCAAGACCTTTTAGGCCACTTGATGTCACAATGAATCATTCGATTCTTGGCCTCCATGGTGTCATAATGGTTCCTTGTTTCTATTGGCCCCCATGCTGTCACAATTCATCCCTGGCCCTTTTACGCCCCCTGGTGTCTAATGGGATCCTGAGATTATTAGCCTGCATTGGGTCACAATGGATCCTTGCTTCTCTTAACCCCTGTGGTGTCACAATGCATCCCATGCCCTTTTAGGCCACTTGATGTCACAATGAATCATTTGATTCTTGGCCTCCATGGTGGCATAATAGATCCTTGCTTCTATTGGTCCCCGGGCTGTTACAATCCATCCCTGGCCATTTTAGGCCCCCTGGTATCACAATGGATCATTAGATTGTTAGCCTGCATTGGGTCACAATGGTTCCTTGCTTCTCTTAGCCCCTGTGGTGTCACAATGCATCCCATGCCCTTTTAGGCCACTTGGTGTTACAATGAATCATTTGAGTCTTGGCCTCTATTGTGTCATAATATTTCCATGATTTTATTGTGCCCCATGCTTTCACAATTCATCCCTGGCCCTATTACAACCCCTGGTGTCACAATGGATCATTAGATTGTTAGCCTGCATTGGGTCACAATGGTTCCTTGCTTCTCTTAACCTCTGTGGTGTCACAATGCATTCCAAGACCTTTTAGGCCACTTGGTCTTACAATGAACCATTTGATTCTTGGCCTCCATGGTGTCATAATGGTTCCTTGCTTCTATAGGTCCCCATGCTGTCAGAGTTCACCCGTGGTCCTTTTGCGCCCCCTGGTGTCAAAAGGGATTCTTAGATTGTTAGCCGGCATTGGGTAACAATGGTTCCTTGATTCTCTTAACCTCTGTGGTGTCACAATGCATCCCATGCCCTTTTAGGCCACTTGATGTCACAATGAATCATTTGATTTTTGGCCTCCATGGTGGCAAAATTGTACCAGGTTTTAATTGGGCCCCATGCTTTCACAATTCATCCCTGGCACTTTTAGGCCCATTGGTGTCACAAGGGACCATTACATTATTAGCCTGCATTGGGTCACAATGGTTCCTTGCTTCTCTTAACCTCTGTGGTGTCACAATGCATTCCATGCCATTTTAGGCCACTTGATGTCACAATGAATCATTCGATTCTTGGCCTCCATGGTGTCATAATGGTTCCTTGATTCTATTGGCCCCCATGCTTTCACAATTCATCCCTGGCCCTTTTACGCCCCCTGGTGTCAAATGGGATCCTGGGATTATTAGCCTGCATTGGGTCACAATGGATCCTTGCTTCACTTAACCCCTGAGGTGTCACAATACATCCCATGCCCTTTTAGGCCACTTGATGTCACAATGAATCATTTGATTCTTGGCCTCCATGGTGGCATAATAGATCCTTGCTTCTCTTGGTCCCCGTGCTGTAACAATTCATCCCTGGCCCTTTTTATACCCGGTGCTGCCACAAGGGATCATTAGATTGTTAGCCTGCATTGGGTCACAATGGTTCCTTGCTTCTCTTAACCCCTGTGGTGTCACAATGCATCCCATGCCCTTTTAGGCCACTTGATGTCACAATGAATCATTTGATTCTTGGCCTCCATGGTGTCATAATGGTTCCTTGCTTCTATAGGTCCCCATGCTGTCAGAGTTCATCCGTGGTCCTTTTGCACCCCCTGGTGTCAAAAGGGATTCTTAGATTGTTAGCCTGCATTGGGTCACAATGGTTCCTTGCTTCTCTTAACCCCTGTGGTGTCACAATGCATCCCATGCCCTTTTAGGCCACTTGATGTCACAATGAATCATTTGATTCTTGGCCTCCATGGTGGCATAATAGATCCTTGCTTCTATTGGTCCCCGGGCTGTAACAATCCATCCCTGGCCATTTTAGGCCCCCTGGTGTCACAAGGGATCATTAGATTGTTAGCCTGCATTGGGTCACAATGGTTCCTTGCTTCTCTTAGCCCCTGTGGTGTCACAATGCATCCCATGCCCTTTTAGGCCACTTGGTGTTACAATGAATCATTTGAGTCTTGGCCTCTATTGTGTCATAATATTTCCATGATTTTATTGTGCCCCATGCTTTCACAATTCATCCCTGGCCCTATTACAACCCCTGGTGTCACAATGGATCATTAGATTGTTAGCCTGCATTGGGTCACAATGGTTCCTTGCTTCTCTTAACCTCTGTGGTGTCACAATGCATCCCATGCCCTTTTAGGCCACTTGATGTCACAATGAATCATTTGATTCTTGGCCTCCATGGTGACATAATAGATCCTTGCTTCTATTGGTCCCTGTGCTGTAACAATCCATCCCTGGCACTTTTTATACCCCCTGGTGCCACAAGGGATCATTAGATTGTTATCCTGCATTGGGTCACAATGTTTCCTTGCTTCTCTTAACCTCTGTGGTGTCACAATGCATTCCAAGACCTTTTAGGGCACTTGGGATTACAGTGAACCATTTGATTCTTGGCCTTCATGGTGTCATAATGGTTCCTTGCTTCTATAGGTCCCCATGCTGTCAGAGTTCATCCGTGGTCCTTTTGCGCCCCCTGTTGTCAAAAGGGAGTCTTAGATTGTTAGCCGGCATTGGGTCACAATGGTTCCTTGCTTCTCTTAACCCCTGTGGTGTCACAATGCATCCCATGCCCTTTTAGGCCACTTGATGTCACAATGAATCATTTGATTCTTGGCCTCCAGGGTGGCATAATAGATCCTTGCTTCTATTGGTCCCCGGGCTATAACAATCCATCCCTGGCCATTTTAGGCCCCCTGGTATCACGAGGGATCATTAGATTGTTAGCCTGCATTGGGTCACAATGGTTCCTTGCTTCTCTTAGCCCCTGTGGTGTCACAATGCATCCCATGCCCTTTTAGGCCACTTGGTGTTACAATGAATCATTTGAGTCTTGGCCTCTATTGTGTCATAATATTTCCATGATTTTATTGTGCCCCATGCTTTCACAATTCATCCCTGGCCCTATTACAACCCCTGGTGTCACAATGGATCATTAGATTGTTAGCCTGCATTGGGTCACAATGGTTCCTTGCTTCTCTTAACCTCTGTGGTGTCACAATGCATTCCAAGACCTTTTAGGCCACTTGGTCTTACAATGAACCATTTGATTCTTGGCCTCCATGGTGTCATAATAGATCCTTGCTTCTATAGGTCCCCATGGCGTCAGAGTTCATCCGTGGTCCTTTTGCGCCCCCTGGTGTCAAAAGGGATTCTTAGATTGTAAGCCTCCATTGGGTCACAATGGTTCCTTGCTTCTCTTAACCCCTGTGGTGTCACAATGCATCCCATGCCCTTTTAGGCCACTTGATGTCACAATGAATCATTTGATTCTTGGCCTCCATGGTGGCATAATAGATCCTTGCTTCTATTGGTCCCCGTGCTGTAACAATCCATCCCTGGCCATTTTAGGCCCCCTGGTGTCACAAGGGATCATTAGATTGTTAGCCTGCATTGGGTCACAATGGTTCCTTGCTTCTCTTAGCCCCTGTGGTGTCACAATGCATCCCATGCCCTTTTAGGCCACTTGGTGTTACAATGAATCATTTGAGTCTTGGCCTCTATTGTGTCATAATATTTCCATGATTTTATTGTGCCCCATGCTTTCACAATTCATCCCTGGCCCTATTACAACCCCTGGTGTCACAATGGATCATTAGATTGTTAGCCTGCATTGAGTCACAATGGTTCCTTGCTTCTCTTAACCTCTGTGGTGTCACAATGCATTCCAAGACCTTTTAGGCCACTTGGTCTTACAATGAACCATTTGATTCTTGGCCTCCATGGTGTCATAATGGTTCCTTGCTTCTATAGGTCCCCATGCTGTCAGAGTGCATCCGTGGTCCTTTTGCGCCCCCTGGTGTCAAAAGGGATTCTTAGATTGTTAGCCGGCATTGGGTCACAATGGTTCCTTGATTCTCTTAACCTCTGTGGTGTCACAATGCATCCCATGCCCTTTTAGGCCACTTGATGTCACAATGAATCATTCGATTCTTGGCCTCCATGGTGTCATAATGGTTCCTTGTTTCTATTGGCCCCCATGCTGTCACAATTCATCCCTGGCCCTTTTACGCCCCCTGGTGTCAAATGGGATCCTGGGATTATTAGCCTGCATTGGGTCACAATGGATCCTTGCTTCTCTTAACCCCTGTGGTGTCACAATGCATCCCATGCCCTTTTAGGCCACTTGATGTCACAATGAATCATTTGATTCTTGGCCTTCATGGTGTCATAATGGTTCCTTGCTTCTATAGGTCCCCATGCTGTCAGAGTTCATCCGTGGTCCTTTTGCGCCCCCTGTTGTCAAAAGGGATTCTTAGATTGTTAGCCTGCCTTGGGTGACAATGGTTCCTTGCTTCTCTTAACCTCTGTGGTGTCACAATGCATCCCATGCCCTTTTAGGCCACTTGATGTCACAATGAATCATTTGATTCTTGGCCTCCATGGTGACATAATAGATCCTTGCTTCTATTGGTCCCAGTGCTGTAACAATCCATCCCTGGCACTTTTTATACCCCCTGGTGCCACAAGGGATCATTAGATTGTTATCCTGCATTGGGTCACAATGTTTCCTTGCTTCTCTTAACCTCTGTGGTGTCACAATGCATCCCATGCCCTTTTAGGCCACTTGATGTCACAATGAATCATTTGATTTTTGGCCTCCATGGTGGCAAAATTGTACCAGGTTTTAATTGGGCCCCATGCTTTCACAATTCATCCCTGGCCCTTTTAGGCCCATTGGTGTCACAAGGGACCATTACATTATTAGCCGGCATTGGGTCACAATGGTTCCTTGCTTCTCTTAACCTCTGTGGTGTCACAATGCATTCCATGCCATTTTAGGCCACTTGATGTCACAATGAATCATTCGATTCTTGGCCTCCATGGTGTCATAATGGTTCCTTGTTTCTATTGGCCCCCATGCTGTCACAATTCATCCCTGGCCCTTTTACGCCCCCTGGTGTCTAATGGGATCCTGAGATTATTAGCCTGCATTGGGTCACAATGGATCCTTGCTTCTCTTAACCCCTGTGGTGTCACAATGCATCCCATGCCCTTTTAGGCCGCTTGATGTCACAATGAATCATTTGATTCTTGGCCTCCATGGTGGCATAATAGATCCTTGCTTCTATTGGTCCCCGGGCTGTTACAATCCATCCCTGGCCATTTTAGGCCCCCTGGTATCACGAGGGATCATTAGATTGTTAGCCTGCATTGGGTCACAATGGTTCCTTGCTTCTCTTAGCCCCTGTGGTGTCACAATGCATCCCATGCCCTTTTAGGCCACTTGGTGTTACAATGAATCATTTGAGTCTTGGCCTCTATTGTGTCATAATATTTCCATGATTTTATTGTGCCCCATGCTTTCACAATTCATCCCTGGCCCTATTACAACCCCTGGTGTCACAATGGATCATTAGATTGTTAGCCTGCATTGGGTCACAATGGTTCCTTGCTTCTCTTAACCTCTGTGGTGTCACAATGCATTCCAAGACCTTTTAGGCCACTTGGTCTTACAATGAACCATTTGATTCTTGGCCTCCATGGTGTCATAATGGTTCCTTGCTTCTATAGGTCCCCATGCTGTCAGAGTTCACCCGTGGTCCTTTTGCGCCCCCTGGTGTCAAAAGGGATTCTTAGATTGTTAGCCGGCATTGGTTCACAATGGTTCCTTGATTCTCTTAACCTCTGTGGTGTCACAATGCATCCCATGCCCTTTTAGGCCACTTGATGTCACAATGAATCATTTGATTTTTGGCCTCCATGGTGGCAAAATTGTACCAGGTTTTAATTGGGCCCCATGCTTTCACAATTCATCCCTGGCACTTTTAGGCCCATTGGTGTCACAAGGGACCATTACATTATTAGCCTGCATTGGGTCACAATGGTTCCTTGCTTCTCTTAACCTCTGTGGTGTCACAATGCATTCCATGCCATTTTAGGCCACTTGATGTCACAATGAATCATTCGATTCTTGGCCTCCATGGTGTCATAATGGTTCCTTGATTCTATTGGCCCCCATGCTGTCACAATTCATCCCTGGCCCTTTTACGCCCCCTGGTGTCAAATGGGATCCTGGGATTATTAGCCTGCATTGGGTCACAATGGATCCTTGCTTCACTTAACCCCTGAGGTGTCACAATACATCCCATGCCCTTTTAGGCCACTTGATGTCACAATGAATCATTTGATTCTTGGCCTCCATGGTGGCATAATAGATCCTTGCTTCTCTTGGTCCCCGTGCTGTAACAATTCATCCCTGGCACTTTTTATACCCGGTGCTGCCACAAGGGATCATTAGATTGTTAGCCTGCATTGGGTCACAATGGTTCCTTGCTTCTCTTAACCCCTGTGGTGTCACAATGCATCCCATGCCCTTTTAGGCCACTTGATGTCACAATGAATCATTTGATTCTTGGCCTCCATGGTGGCATAATAGATCCTTGCTTCTATTGGTCCCCGTGCTGTAACCATCCATCCCTGGCCCTTTTAATATCCCCTGGTGCCACAAGGGATCATTAGATTGTTAGCCTGCATTGGGTCACAATGGTTCCTTGCTTCTCTTAACCTCTGTCGTGTCACAATGCATTCCAAGACCTTTTAGGCCACTTGGTCTTAAAATGAACCATTTGATTCTTGGCCTTCATGGTGTCATAATGGCTCCTTGCTTCTATAGGTCCCCATGGCGTCAGAGTTCATCCGTGGTCCTTTTGCGCCCCCTGGTGTCAAAAGGGATTCTTAGATTGTTAGCCTGCATTGGGTCACAATGGTTCCTTGTTTCTCTTAGCCCCTGTGGTGTCACCATGCATCCCATGCCCTTTTAGGCCCCTTGGTGTTACAATGAATCATTTGATTCTTGGCCTCTATGGTGTCATAATATTTCCATGATTTTATTGTGCCCCATGCTTTCACATTTCATCCCTGGCCCTGTTACAACCCCTGGTGCCACAAGGGATCATTAGATTATTAGCCTGCATTGGGTCACAATGGTTCCTTGCTTCTCTTAACCCCTGTGGTGTCACAATGCATCCCATGCCCTTTTAGGCCACTTGATGTCACAATGAATCATTTGATTCTTGGCCTCCATGGTGGCATAATAGATCCTTGTTTCTATTGCTCCCCGTGCTGTAACAATTCATCCCTGGCCCTTTTTATATCCCCTGGTGCCACAAGGGATCATTAGATTGTTAGCCTGCATTGGGTCACAATGGTTCCTTGCTTCTCTTAACCCCTGTGGTGTCACAATGCATCCCATGCCCTTTTAGGCCACTTGTTGTCACAATGAATCATTTGATTCTTGGCCTCCATGGTGGCATAATAGATCCTTGCTTCTATTGGTCCCCGTGCGGTAACAATCCATCCCTGGCCATTTTAGGCCCCCTGGTGTCACAAGGGACCATTAGATTGTTAGCCTGCATTGTGTCACAATGGTTCCTTGCTTCTCTTAACCTCTGTGGTGTCACAATGCATCCCATGCCCTTTTAGGCCACTTGATGTCACAATGAATCATTTGATTTTTGGCCTCCATGGTGTCATAATGGTTCCTTGTTTCTATTGGCCCCCATGCTGTCACAATTCATCCCTGGACCTTTTACGCCCCCTGGTGTCAAATGGGATCCTGGGATTATTAGCCTGAATGGGGTCACAATGGATCCTTGCTTCTCTTAACCCCTGTGGTGTCAAAATGCATCCCATGCCCTTTTAGGCCACTTGTTGTCACAATGAATCATTTGATTTTTGGCCTCCATGGTGGCATAATTGTACCAGGTTTTAATTGGGCCGCATGCTTTCACAATACATCCCTGGCCCTTTTAGGCCCATTGGTGTCACAAGGGACCATTAGATTGTTAGCCTGCATTGGGTCACAATGGTTCCTTGCTTCTCTTAACCTCTGTGGTGTCACAATGCATTTCATGCCATTTTAGGCCACTTGATGTCACAATGAATCATTTGATTCTTGGCCTCCATGGTGCCATAATGGTTCCTTGTTTCTGTTGGCCCCCATGCTGTCACAATTCATCCCTGGCCCTTTTACGCCCCCTGGTGTCAAATGGGATCCTGGGATTATTAGCCTCCATTCGGTCACAATGGATCCTTGCTTCTCTTCACCCCTGTGGTGTCACAATGCATCCCATGCCCTTTTAGGCCACTTGATGTCACAATGAATCATTTGATTCTTGGCCTCCATGGTGGCATAATAGATCCTTGCTTCTATTGGTCCCCGTGCTGTAACAATCCATCCCTGGCCATTTTAGGCCCCCTGGTGTCACAAGGGATCATTAGATTGTTAGCCTGCATTGGGTCACAATGGTTCCTTGCTTCTCTCTAGCCCCTGTGGTGTCACAATGCATCCCATGCCCTTTTAGGCCACTTGGTCTTACAATGAATCATTTGATTCTTGGCCTCTATGGTGTCATTATATTTCCATGTTTTTATTGTGCCCCATGCTTTCACAATTCATCCCTGGCCCTATTACAACCCCTGGTGTCACAATGGATCATTAGATTGTTAGCCTGCATTGGGCCACAAAGGTTCCTTGCTTCTCTTAACCTCTGTGGTGTCACAATGCATTCCAAGACCTTTTAGGCCACTTGGTGTCACAATGAACCATTTGATTCTTGGCCTCCATGGTGTCATAGTGGTTCCTTGCTTCTATAGGTCCCCATGCTGTCAGAGTTCATCCGTGGTCCTTTTGCGCCCCCTGGTGTCAAAAGTGATTCTTAGATTGTTAGCCGGCATTGGGTCACAATGGTTCCTTGCTTCTCTTAACCCCTGTGGTGTCACAATGCATCCCATGCCCTTTTAGGCCACTTGATGTCACAATGAATCATTTCATTTTTGGCCTCCATGGTGGCATAATTGTACCAGGTTTTAATTGGGCCCCATTCTTTCACAATTCATCCCTGGCCCTTTTACAACCCCTGGTGCCACAATGGATCATTAGATTATTAGCCTGCATTGGGTCACAATGGTTCCTTGCTTCTCTTAACCTCTGTGGTGTCACAATGCATTCCATGCCATTTTAGGCCACTTGATGTCACAATGAATAATTCGATTCTTGGCATCCATGGTGTCATAATGGTTCCTTGTTTCCATTGGCCCCCATGCAGTCACAATTCATCCCTGGCCCTTTTACGCCCCCTGGTGTCAAATGGGATCCTGGGATTATTAGCCTCCATTGGGTCACAATGGATCCTTGCTTCTCTTAACCCCTGTGGTGTCACAATGCATCCCATGCCCTTTTAGGCCACTTGATGTCACAATGAATCATTTGATTTTTGGCCTCCATAGTGACATAATAGATCCTTGCTTCTATTGCTCCCCGTGCTGTAACAATCCATCCCTGCCCCTTTTTATACCCCCTGGTGCCACAAGGGATCATTAGATTGTTAGCCTGCATTGGGTCACAATGGTTCCTTGCTTCTCTTAACCCCTGTGGTGTCACCATGCATCCCATGCCATTTTAGGCCACTTGATGTCACAATGAATCATTTGATTCTTGGCCGCTATGGTGTCATAATGGTTCCTTGCTTCTATAGGTCCCCATGCTGTCAGAGTTCATCCGTGGTCCTTTTGCGCCCCCTGGTGTCAAAAGGAATTCTTAGATTGTTAGCCGGCATTGGGTCACAATGGTTCCTTGCTTCTCTTAACCCCTGTGGTGTCACAATGCATCCCATGCCCTTTTAGGCCACTTGATGTCACAATGAATCATTTGATTCTTGGCCTCCATGGTGGCATAATAGATCCTTGCTTCTATTGGTCCCCGTGCTGTAACAATCCATCCCTGGCCATTTTAGGCCCCGTGGTGTCACAAGGGATCATTAGATTGTTAGCCTGCATTGGGTCACAATGGTTCCTTGCTTCTCTTAACCTCTGTGGTGTCACAATGCATTCCAAGACCTTTTAGGCCACTTGGTCTTACAATGAACCATTTGATTCTTGGCCTCCATGGTGTCATAATGGTTCCTTGCTTCTATAGGTCCCCATGCTGTCAGAGTTCATCCGTGGTCCTTTTGCGCCCCCTGGTGTCAAAAGGGATTCTTAGATTGTTAGCCTGCCTTGGGTCACAATGGTTCCTTGCTTCTCTTAACCCCTGTGGTGTCACAATGCATCCCATGCCCTTTTAGGCCACTTGATGTCACAATGAATCATTTGATTCTTGGCCTCCATGGTGGCATAATAGATCCTTGCTTCTATTGGTCCGTGTGCTGTAACAATCCATCCCTGGCCATTTTAGGCCCCCTGGTGTAACAAGGGATCATTAGATTGTTAGCCTGCATTGGGTCACAATGGTTCCTTGCTACTCTTAACCCCTGAGGTGTCACAATGCATCCCATGCCCTTTTAGGCCACTTGATGTCACAATGAATCATTTGATTCTTGGCCTCCATGGTGGCATAATAGATCCTTGCTTCTATTGGTCCCCGTGCTGTAACAATCCATCCCTGGCCATTTTAGGCCCCCTGGTGTCACAAGGGATCATTAGATTGTTAGCCTGCATTGGGTCACAATGGTTCCTTGCTTCTCTCTAGCCCCTGTGGTGTCACCATGCATCCCATGCCCTTTTAGGCCACTTGGTCTTACAATGAATCATTTGATTCTTGGCCTCTATGGTGTCATTATATTTCCATGTTTTTATTGTGCCCCATGCTTTCACAATTCATCCCTGGCCCTATTACAACCCCTGGTGTCACAATGGATCATTAGATTGTTAGCCTGCATTGGGCCACAAAGGTTCCTTGCTTCTCTTAACCTCTGTGGTGTCACAATGCATTCCAAGACCTTTTAGGCCACTTGGTGTCACAATGAACCATTTGATTCTTGGCCTCCATGGTGTCATAGTGGTTCCTTGCTTCTATAGGTCCCCATGCTGTCAGAGTTCATCCGTGGTCCTTTTGCGCCCCCTGGTGTCAAAAGTGATTCTTAGATTGTTAGCCGGCATTGGGTCACAATGGTTCCTTGATTCTCTTAACCTCTGTGGTGTCACAATGCATTCCATGCCATTTTAGGCCACTTGATGTCACAATGAATAATTCGATTCTTGGCGTCCATGGTGTCATAATGGTTCCTTGTTTCCATTGGCCCCCATGCAGTCACAATTCATCCCTGGCCCTTTTACGCCCCCTGGTGTCAAATGGGATCCTGGGATTATTAGCCTCCATTGGGTCACAATGGATCCTTGCTTCTCTTAACCCCTGTGGTGTCACAATGCATCCCATGCCCTTTTAGGCCACTTGATGTCACAATGAATCATTTGATTTTTGGCCTCCATAGTGACATAATAGATCCTTGCTTCTATTGCTCCCCGTGCTGTAACAATCCATCCCTGCCCCTTTTTATACCCCCTGGTGCCACAAGGGATCATTAGATTGTTAGCCTGCATTGGGTCACAATGGTTCCTTGCTTCTCTTAACCCCTGTGGTGTCACCATGCATCCCATGCCATTTTAGGCCACTTGATGTCACAATGAATCATTTGATTCTTGGCCGCTATGGTGTCATAATGGTTCCTTGCTTCTATAGGTCCCCATGCTGTCAGAGTTCATCCGTGGTCCTTTTGCGCCCCCTGGTGTCAAAAGGAATTCTTAGATTGTTAGCCGGCATTGGGTCACAATGGTTCCTTGCTTCTCTTAACCCCTGTGGTGTCACAATGCATCCCATGCCCTTTTAGGCCACTTGATGTCACAATGAATCATTTGATTCTTGGCCTCCATGGTGGCATAATAGATCCTTGCTTCTATTGGTCCCCGTGCTGTAACAATCCATCCCTGGCCATTTTAGGCCCCGTGGTGTCACAAGGGATCATTAGATTGTTAGCCTGCATTGGGTCACAATGGTTCCTTGCTTCTCTTAACCTCTGTGGTGTCACAATGCATTCCAAGACCTTTTAGGCCACTTGGTCTTACAATGAACCATTTGATTCTTGGCCTCCATGGTGTCATAATGGTTCCTTGCTTCTATAGGTCCCCATGCTGTCAGAGTTCATCCGTGGTCCTTTTGCGCCCCCTGGTGTCAAAAGGGATTCTTAGATTGTTAGCCTGCCTTGGGTCACAATGGTTCCTTGCTTCTCTTAACCCCTGTGGTGTCACAATGCATCCCATGCCCTTTTAGGCCACTTGATGTCACAATGAATCATTTGATTCTTGGCCTCCATGGTGGCATAATAGATCCTTGCTTCTATTGGTCCGTGTGCTGTAACAATCTATCCCTGGCCATTTTAGGCCCCCTGGTGTAACAAGGGATCATTAGATTGTTAGCCTGCATTGGGTCACAATGGTTCCTTGCTACTCTTAACCCCTGAGGTGTCACAATGCATCCCATGCCCTTTTAGGCCACTTGATGTCACAATGAATCATTTGATTCTTGGCCTCCATGGTGGCATAATAGATCCTTGCTTCTATTGGTCCCCGTGCTGTAACAATCCATCCCTGGCCATTTTAGGCCCCCTGGTGTCACAAGGGATCATTAGATTGTTAGCCTGCATTGGGTCACAATGGTTCCTTGCTTCTCTCTAGCCCCTGTGGTGTCACAATGCATCCCATGCCCTTTTAGGCCACTTGGTCTTACAATGAATCATTTGATTCTTGGCCTCTATGGTGTCATTATATTTCCATGTTTTTATTGTGCCCCATGCTTTCACAATTCATCCCTGGCCCTATTACAACCCCTGGTGTCACAATGGATCATTAGATTGTTAGCCTGCATTGGGCCACAAAGGTTCCTTGCTTCTCTTAACCTCTGTGGTGTCACAATGCATTCCAAGACCTTTTAGGCCACTTGGTGTCACAATGAACCATTTGATTCTTGGCCTCCATGGTGTCATAGTGGTTCCTTGCTTCTATAGGTCCCCATGCTGTCAGAGTTCATCCGTGGTCCTTTTGCGCCCCCTGGTGTCAAAAGTGATTCTTAGATTGTTAGCCGGCATTGGGTCACAATGGTTCCTTGCTTCTCTTAACCCCTGTGGTGTCACAATGCATCCCATGCCCTTTTAGGCCACTTGATGTCACAATGAATCATTTCATTTTTGGCCTCCATGGTGGCATAATTGTACCAGGTTTTAATTGGGCCCCATTCTTTCACAATTCATCCCTGGCCCTTTTACAACCCCTGGTGCCACAATGGATCATTAGATTATTAGCCTGCATTGGGTCACAATGGTTCCTTGCTTCTCTTAACCTCTGTGGTGTCACAATGCATTCCATGCCATTTTAGGCCACTTGATGTCACAATGAATAATTCGATTCTTGGCGTCCATGGTGTCATAATGGTTCCTTGTTTCCATTGGCCCCCATGCAGTCACAATTCATCCCTGGCCCTTTTACGCCCCCTGGTGTCAAATGGGATCCTGGGATTATTAGCCTCCATTGGGTCACAATGGATCCTTGCTTCTCTTAACCCCTGTGGTGTCACAATGCATCCCATGCCCTTTTAGGCCACTTGATGTCACAATGAATCATTTGATTTTTGGCCTCCATAGTGACATAATAGATCCTTGCTTCTATTGCTCCCCGTGCTGTAACAATCCATCCCTGCCCCTTTTTATACCCCCTGGTGCCACAAGGGATCATTAGATTGTTAGCCTGCATTGGGTCACAATGGTTCCTTGCTTCTCTTAACCCCTGTGGTGTCACCATGCATCCCATGCCATTTTAGGCCACTTGATGTCACAATGAATCATTTGATTCTTGGCCGCTATGGTGTCATAATGGTTCCTTGCTTCTATAGGTCCCCATGCTGTCAGAGTTCATCCGTGGTCCTTTTGCGCCCCCTGGTGTCAAAAGGAATTCTTAGATTGTTAGCCGGCATTGGGTCACAATGGTTCCTTGCTTCTCTTAACCCCTGTGGTGTCACAATGCATCCCATGCCCTTTTAGGCCACTTGATGTCACAATGAATCATTTGATTCTTGGCCTCCATGGTGGCATAATAGATCCTTGCTTCTATTGGTCCCCGTGCTGTAACAATCCATCCCTGGCCATTTTAGGCCCCGTGGTGTCACAAGGGATCATTAGATTGTTAGCCTGCATTGGGTCACAATGGTTCCTTGCTTCTCTTAACCTCTGTGGTGTCACAATGCATTCCAAGACCTTTTAGGCCACTTGGTCTTACAATGAACCATTTGATTCTTGGCCTCCATGGTGTCATAATGGTTCCTTGCTTCTATAGGTCCCCATGCTGTCAGAGTTCATCCGTGGTCCTTTTGCGCCCCCTGGTGTCAAAAGGGATTCTTAGATTGTTAGCCTGCCTTGGGTCACAATGGTTCCTTGCTTCTCTTAACCCCTGTGGTGTCACAATGCATCCCATGCCCTTTTAGGCCACTTTATGTCACAATGAATCATTTGATTCTTGGCCTCCATGGTGTCATAATGGTTCCTTGTTTCTATTGGTCCCCGTGCTGTAACAATTCATCCCTGGCACTTTTTATACCCCCTGGTGCCACAAGGGATCATTAGATTGTTAGCCTGCATTGGGTCACAATGGTTCCTTGCTTCTCTTAACCTCTGTGGTGTCACAATGCATTCCAAGCCCTTTTAGGCCACTTGGTCTTACAATGAATCATTTGATTCTTGGCCTCTATGGTGTCATAATATTTCCATGATTTTATTGTGCCCCATGCTTTCACATTTCATCCCTGGCCCTATTACAACCCCTGGTGCCACAAGGGATCATTAGATTGTTAGCCTGCATTGGGTCACAATGGTTCCTTGCTTCTCTTAACCTCTGTGGTGTCACAATGCATTCCAAGCCCTTTTAGGCCACTTGGTCTTACAATGAACCATTTGATTCTTGGCCTCCATGGTGTCATAATGGTTCCTTGCTTCTATAGGTCCCCATTCTGTCAGAGTTCATCCGTGGTCCTTTTGCGCCCCATGGTGTCAAAAGGGATTCTTAGATTGTTAGCCTGCATTGGGTCACAATGGTTACTTGCTTCTCTTAACCCCTGTGGTGTCACAATGCATCCCATGCCCTTTTAGGCCACTTGGTGTTACACTGAATCATTTGAGTCTTGGCCTCTATTGTGTCATAATATTTCCATGATTTTATTGTGCCCCATGCTTTCACATTTCATCCCTGGCCCTTCTATGCCCATTGGTGTCACAAGGGATCTTTAGATTGTTAGCCTGCATTGGGTCACAATGGTTCCTTGCTTCTCTTAACCTCTGTGGTGTCACAATGCATTTCATGCCATTTTAGCCCACTTGATGTCACAATGAATCATTTGATTCTTGGCCTCCATGGTGCCATAATGGTTCCTTGTTTCTATTGGCCCCCATGCTGTCACAATTCATCCCTGGCCCTTTTACGCCCCCTGGTGTCAAATGGGATCCTGGGATTATTAGCCTCCATTGGGTCACAATGGTTCCTTGCTTCTCTTAGCCCCTGTGGTGTCACAATGCATCCCATGCCCTTTTAGGCCACTTGATGTCACAATGAATCATTTGATTCTTGGCCTCCATGGTGTCATAATGGTTCCTTGTTTCTATTGGTCCCCGTGCTGTAACAATTCATCCCTGGCACTTTTTATACCCCCTGGTGCCACAAGGGATCATTAGATTGTTAGCCTGCATTGGGTCACAATGGTTCCTTGCTTCTCTTAACCTCTGTGGTGTCACAATGCATTCCAAGCCCTTTTAGGCCACTTGGTCTTACAGTGAATCATTTGATTCTTGGCCTCTATGGTGTCATAATATTTCCATGATTTTATTGTGCCCCATGCTTTCACATTTCATCCCTGGCCCTATTACAACCCCTGGTGCCACAAGGGATCATTAGATTGTTAGCCTGCATTGGGTCACAATGGTTCCTTGCTTCTCTTAACCTCTGTGGTGTCACAATGCATTCCAAGCCCTTTTAGGCCACTTGGTCTTACAATGAACCATTTGATTCTTGGCCTCCATGGTGTCATAATGGTTCCTTGCTTCTATAGGTCCCCATGCTGTCAGAGTTCATCCGTGGTCCTTTTGCGCCCCATGGTGTCAAAAGGGATTCTTAGATTGTTAGCCTGCATTGGGTCACAATGGTTACTTGCTTCTCTTAACCCCTGTGGTGTCACAATGCATCCCATGCCCTTTTAGGCCACTTGGTGTTACAATGAATCATTTGAGTCTTGGCCTCTATTGTGTCATAATATTTCCATGATTTTATTGTGCCCCATGCTTTCACATTTCATCCCTGGCCCTTCTAGGCCCATTGGTGTCACAAGGGACCATTAGATTGTTAGCCTGCATTGGGTCACAATGGTTCCTTGCTTCTCTTAACCTCTGTGGTGTCACAATGCATTTCATGCCATTTTAGGCCACTTGATGTCACAATGAATCATTTGATTCTTGGCCTCCATGGTGCCATAATGGTTCCTTGTTTCTATTGGCCCCCATGCTGTCACAATTCATCCCTGGCCCTTTTACGCCCCCTGGTGTCAAAAGGAATTCTTAGATTGTTAGCCGGCATTGGGTCACAATGGTTCCTTGCTTCTCTTAACCCCTGTGGTGTCACAATGCATCCCATGCCCTTTTAGGCCACTTGATGTCACAATGAATCATTTGATTCTTGGCCTCCATGGTGGCATAATAGATCCTTGCTTCTATTGGTCCCCGTGCTGTAACAATCCATCCCTGGCCATTTTAGGCCCCGTGGTGTCACAAGGGATCATTAGATTGTTAGCCTGCATTGGGTCACAATGGTTCCTTGCTTCTCTTAACCTCTGTGGTGTCACAATGCATTCCAAGACCTTTTAGGCCACTTGGTCTTACAATGAACCATTTGATTCTTGGCCTCCATGGTGTCATAATGGTTCCTTGCTTCTATAGGTCCCCATGCTGTCAGAGTTCATCCGTGGTCCTTTTGCGCCCCCTGGTGTCAAAAGGGATTCTTAGATTGTTAGCCTGCCTTGGGTCACAATGGTTCCTTGCTTCTCTTAACCCCTGTGGTGTCACAATGCATCCCATGCCCTTTTAGGCCACTTTATGTCACAATGAATCATTTGATTCTTGGCCTCCATGGTGTCATAATGGTTCCTTGTTTCTATTGGTCCCCGTGCTGTAACAATTCATCCCTGGCACTTTTTATACCCCCTGGTGCCACAAGGGATCATTAGATTGTTAGCCTGCATTGGGTCACAATGGTTCCTTGCTTCTCTTAACCTCTGTGGTGTCACAATGCATTCCAAGCCCTTTTAGGCCACTTGGTCTTACAATGAATCATTTGATTCTTGGCCTCTATGGTGTCATAATATTTCCATGATTTTATTGTGCCCCATGCTTTCACATTTCATCCCTGGCCCTATTACAACCCCTGGTGCCACAAGGGATCATTAGATTGTTAGCCTGCATTGGGTCACAATGGTTCCTTGCTTCTCTTAACCTCTGTGGTGTCACAATGCATTCCAAGCCCTTTTAGGCCACTTGGTCTTACAATGAACCATTTGATTCTTGGCCTCCATGGTGTCATAATGGTTCCTTGCTTCTATAGGTCCCCATTCTGTCAGAGTTCATCCGTGGTCCTTTTGCGCCCCATGGTGTCAAAAGGGATTCTTAGATTGTTAGCCTGCATTGGGTCACAATGGTTACTTGCTTCTCTTAACCCCTGTGGTGTCACAATGCATCCCATGCCCTTTTAGGCCACTTGGTGTTACACTGAATCATTTGAGTCTTGGCCTCTATTGTGTCATAATATTTCCATGATTTTATTGTGCCCCATGCTTTCACATTTCATCCCTGGCCCTTCTATGCCCATTGGTGTCACAAGGGATCTTTAGATTGTTAGCCTGCATTGGGTCACAATGGTTCCTTGCTTCTCTTAACCTCTGTGGTGTCACAATGCATTTCGTGCCATTTTAGGCCACTTGATGTCACAATGAATCATTTGATTCTTGGCCTCCATGGTGCCATAATGGTTCCTTGTTTCTATTGGCCCCCATGCTGTCACAATTCATCCCTGGCCCTTTTACGCCCCCTGGTGTCAAATGGGATCCTGGGATTATTAGCCTCCATTGGGTCACAATGGTTCCTTGCTTCTCTTAGCCCCTGTGGTGTCACAATGCATCCCATGCCCTTTTAGGCCACTTGGTGTTACAATGAATCATTTGAGTCTTGGCCTCTATGGTGTCATAATATTTCCATGATTTTATTGTGCCCCATGCTTTCACAATTCATCCCTGGCCCTATTACAACCCCTGGTGTCACAATGGATCATTAGATTGTTAGCCTGCATTGGGTCACAATGGTTCCTTGCTTCTCTTAACCTCTGTGGTGTCACAATGCATTCCAAGACCTTTTAGGCCACTTGGTCTTACAATGAACCATTTGATTCTTGGCCTTCATGGTGTCAAAATGGTTCCTTGCTTCTATGGGTCCCCATGCTGTCAGAGTTCATCCGTGGTCCTTTTGCGCCCCTCTGGTGTCAGAAGGGATTCTTAGATTGTTAGCCTGCATTGGGTCACAATGGTTCCTTGCTTCTCTTAACCCCTGTGGTGTCACAATGCATCCCATGCCCTTTTAGGCCACTTGATGTCACAATGAATCATTTGATTCTTGGCCTCCATGGTGTCATAATGGTTCCTTGTTTCTATTGGTCCCCGTGCTGTAACAATTCATCCCTGGCACTTTTTATACCCCCTGGTGCCACAAGGGATCATTAGATTGTTAGCCTGCATTGGGTCACAATGGTTCCTTGCTTCTCTTAACCTCTGTGGTGTCACAATGCATTCCAAGCCCTTTTAGGCCACTTGGTCTTACAGTGAATCATTTGATTCTTGGCCTCTATGGTGTCATAATATTTCCATGATTTTATTGTGCCCCATGCTTTCACATTTCATCCCTGGCCCTATTACAACCCCTGGTGCCACAAGGGATCATTAGATTGTTAGCCTGCATTGGGTCACAATGGTTCCTTGCTTCTCTTAACCTCTGTGGTGTCACAATGCATTCCAAGCCCTTTTAGGCCACTTGGTCTTACAATGAACCATTTGATTCTTGGCCTCCATGGTGTCATAATGGTTCCTTGCTTCTATAGGTCCCCATGCTGTCAGAGTTCATCCGTGGTCCTTTTGCGCCTTCTGGTGTCAAAAGGGATTCTTAGATTGTTAGCCTGCATTGGGTCACAATGGTTACTTGCTTCTCTTAACCCCTGTGGTGTCACAATGCATCCCATGCCCTTTTAGGCCACTTGGTGTTACAATGAATCATTTGAGTCTTGGCCTCTATTGTGTCATAATATTTCCATGATTTTATTGTGCCCCATGCTTTCACATTTCATCCCTGGCCCTTCTAGGCCCATTGGTGTCACAAGGGACCATTAGATTGTTAGCCTGCATTGGGTCACAATGGTTCCTTGCTTCTCTTAACCTCTGTGGTGTCACAATGCATTTCATGCCATTTTAGGCCACTTGATGTCACAATGAATCATTTGATTCTTGGCCTCCATGGTGCCATAATGGTTCCTTGTTTCTATTGGCCCCCATGCTGTCACAATTCATCCCTGGCCCTTTTACGCCCCCTGGTGTCACAAGGGATCATTAGATTGTTAGCCTGCATTGGGTCACAATGGTTCCTTGCTTCTCTTAACCCCTGTGGTGTCACAATGCATCCCATGCCCTTTTAGACCACTTGGTGTTACAATGAATCATTTGAGTCTTGGCCGCTATGGTGTCATAATATTTCCATGATTTTATTGTGCCCCATGCTTTCACAATTCATCCCTGGCCCTATTACAACCCCTGGTGTCACAATGGATCATTAGATTGTTAGCCTGCATTGGGTCACAATGGTTCCTTGCTTCTCTTAACCTCTGTGGTGTCACAATGCATTCCAAGACCTTTTAGGCCACTTGGTCTTACAATGAACCATTTGATTCTTGGCCTTCATGGTGTCAAAATGGTTCCTTGCTTCTATGGGTCCCCATGCTGTCAGAGTTCATCCGTGGTCCTTTTGCGCCCCTCTGGTGTCAGAAGGGATTCTTAGATTGTTAGCCTGCCTTGGGTCACAATGGTTCCTTGCTTCTCTTAACCCCTGTGGTGTCACAATGCATCCCATGCCCTTTTAGGCCACTTGATGTCACAATGAATCATTTGATTCTTGGCCTCCATGGTGACAAAAAAATCCTTGCTTCTATTGGTCCCCGTGCTGTAACAATCCATCCCTGGCCCTTTTAGGCACACTGGTGTCACAAGGGATCATTAGATTGTTAGCCTGCATTGGGTCACAATGGTTCCTTGCTTCTCTCTAGCCCCTGTGGTGTCACCATGCATCCCATGCCCATTTAGGCCACTTGGTGTTACAATGAATCATTTGATTTTTGGCCTCTATTGTGTCATAATATTTCAATGATTTTATTGTGCCCCATGCTTTAACAATTCATCCCGGGCCCTTTTACGCCCCCTGGTGTCACAATGGATCATTAGATTGTTAGCCTGCATTGGGTCACAATGGTTCCTTGCTTCTCTTAACCCCTGTGGTGTCACAATGCATCCCATGCCCCTTTAGGCCACTTGTTGCCACAATGAATCATTTGATTCTTGGCCTCCATGGTGGCATAATAGATCCTTGCTTCTATTGGTCCCCGTGCTGTAACAATCCATCCCTGGCCATTTTAGGCCCCCGGTGTCACAAGGGACCATTAGATTGTTAGCCTGCATTGGGTCACAATGGTTCCTTGCTTCTCTTAACCTCTGTGGTGTCACAATGAATCCCATGCCCTTTTAGGCCACTTGGTCTTACAATGAATCATATGATTCTTGGCCTCTATGGTGTCATAATATTTCCATGATTTTATTGTGCCCCATGATTTCACATTTCATCCCTGGCCCGATTACAACCCCTGGTGCCACAAGGGATCATTAGATTGTTAGCCTGCATTGGGTCACAATGGTTCCTTGCTTCTCTTAGCCCCTGTGGTGTCAGAATGCATCCCATGCCCTTTTAGGCCCCTTGGTGTTACAATGAATAATTGGAGTCTTGGCCTCTATTGTGTCATAATATTTCCATGATTTTATTGTGCCCCATGCTTTCACAATTCATCCCTGGCCCTATTACAACCCCTGGTGCCACAAGGGATCATTAGATTGTTAGCCTGCATTGGGTCACAATGGTTCCTTGCTTCTCTTAACCTCTGTGGTGTCACAATGCATTCCAAGCCCTTTTAGGCCACTTGGTCTTACAATGAACCATTTGATTCTTGGCCTCCATGGTGTCATAATGGTTCCTTGCTTCTATAGGTCCCCATGCTGTCAGAGTTCATCCGTGGTCCTTTTGCGCCCCCTGGTGTCAAAAGGGATTCTTAGACTGTTAGCCTGCATTGGGTCACAATGGTTCCTTTCTTCTCTTAGCCCCTGTGGTGTCAGAATGCATCCCATGCCCTTTTAGGCCCCTTGGTGTTACAATGAATCGTTTGATTCTTGTCCTCTATGGTGTCATAATATTTCCATGATTTTATTGTGCCCCATGCTTTCTCAATTCATCCCTGGCCCTATTACAACCCCTGGAGTCACAATGGATCATTAGATTGTTAGCCTGCATTGGGTCACAATGGTTCCTTGCTTCTCTTAACCCCTGTGGTGTCACAATGCATCCCATGCCCTTTTAGGCCACTTGATGTCACAATGAATCATTTGATTTTTGGCCTCCATGGTGGCATAATTGTAGCAGGTTTTAATTGGGCCCCATGCTTTCACAATTCATTCCTGGCCCTTTTAGGCCCATTGGTGTCACACGGGACCATTAGATTGTTAGCCTCCATTGGGTAACAATGGTTCCTTGCTTCTCTTAACCTCTGTGCTGTCACAATGCATTCCAAGCCCTTTTAGGCCACTTGGTCTAACAATGAACCATTTGATTCTTGGCCTTCATGGTGTCATAATGGTTCCTTGCTTCTATGGGTCCCCATGCTGTCAGAGTTCATCCGTGGTTCTTTTATGCGCCCTGGTGTCAAAGGGGATTCTTAGATTGTTAGCCTCCATTGGGTAACAATGGTTCCTTGCTTCTCTTAACCTCTGTGGTGTCACAATGCATCCCAAGCCCTTTTAGGCCACTTGATGTCACAATGAATCATTTGATTTTTGGCCTCCATGGTGGCATAATTGTACCAGGTTTTAATTGGGCCCCATGCTTTCACAATTCATCCCTGGCCCTTTTAGGCCCATTGGTGTCACAAGGGACCATTAGATTGTTAGCCTGCATTGGGTCACAATGGTTCCTTGCTTCTCTTAACCTCTGTGGTGTCACAATGCATCCCATGCCCTTTTAGGCCACTTGATGTCACAATGAATCATTTGATTCTTGGCCTCCATGGTGTCATAGTAGTTCCTTTTATCTATTGGGCCCCATGATGTCACAATTCATCCCTGGCCCTTTTACGCCCCCTGGTGTCAAATGGGATCCTGGGATTATTAGCCTCCATTAGGTCACAATGGATCCTTGCTTCTCTTAACTCCTGTGGTGTCACAATGCATCCCATGCCCTTTTAGGCCACTTGATGTCACAATGAATCATTTGATTCTTGGCCTCCATGGTGACAAAAGAGATCCTTGCTTCTATTGGTCCCCGTGCTGTGACAATTCATCCCTGGCCCCTTTTTATACCCCCTGGTGCCACAAGGGATCATTAGATTGTTAGCCTGCATTGGGTCACAATGGTTCCTTGCTTCTCTTAACCCCTGTGGTGTCACAATGCATCCCATGCCCTTTTAGGCCACTTGTTGTCACAAGGAATTATTTGATTCTTGGCCTCCATGGTGGCATAATAGATCCTTGCTTCTATTGGTCCCCGTGCGGTAACAATCCATCCCTGGCCATTTTAGGCCCCCTGGTGTCACAAGGGACCATTAGATTGTTAGCCTGCATTGGGTCACAATGGTTCCTTGCTTCTCTTAACCTCTGTGGTGTCACAATGAATCCCATGCGCTTTTAGGCCACTTGGTCTTACAATGAATCATATGATTCTTGGCCTCTATGGTGTCATAATATTTCCATGATTTTATTGTGCCCCATGCTTTCACATTTCATCCCTGGCCCTATTACAACCCCTGGTGCCACAAGGGATTCTTAGATTGTTAGCCTGCATTGGGTCACAATGGTTCCTTGCGTCTCTTAACCCCTGTGGTGTCACAATGCATCCCATGCGCTTTTAGGCCACTTGGTGTTACAATGAATCATTTGATTCTTGGCCTCTATGGTGTCATAATATTTCCATGTTTTTATTGTGCCCCATGCTTTCACAATTCATCCCTGGCCCTATTACAACCCCTGGTGTCACAATGGATCATTAGATTGTTAGCCTGCATTGGGTCACAATGGTTCCTTGCTTCTCTTAACCTCTGTGGTGTCACAATGAATCCCATGCCCTTTTAGGCCACTTGGTCTTACAATGAACCATTTGATTCTTGGCCTTCATGGTGTCAGAATGGTTCCTTGCTTCTATGGGTCCCCATGCTGTCAGAGTTCATCCGTGGTCCTTTTGCGCACCTCTGGTGTCAGAAGGGATTCTTAGCTTGTTAGCCTGCCTTGGGTCAAAATGGTTCCTTGCTTCTCTTAACCCCTGTGGTGTCACAATGCATCCCATGCCCTTTTAGGCCACTTGATGTCACAATGAATCATTTGATTCTTGGCCTCCATGGTGACATAATAGATCCTTCCTTGTCTTGTTCCCCGTGCTGCAACAATTCATCCCTGGCCCTTTTTATACCCCCTGGTGCCACAAGGGATCATTAGATTGTTAGCCTGCATTGGGTCACAATGGTTCCTTGCGTCTCTTAACCCCTGTGGTGTCACCATGCATCCCATGCCCTTTTAGGCCACTTGGTCTTACAATGAATCATTTGATTCTTGGCCCCTATGGTGTCATAATATTTCCATGTTTTTATTGTGCCCCATGCTTTCACAATTCATCCCTGGCCCTATTACAACCCCTGGTGTCACAATGGATCATTAGATTGTTAGCCTGCCTGGGGTCACAATGGTTACTTGCTTCTCTTAACCCCTGTGGTGTCACAATGCATCCCATGCCCTTTTAGGCCACTTGATGTCACAATGAATCATTTGATTCTTGGCCTCCATGGTGTCATAATGGTTCCTTGTTTCTATTGGCCCCCATGCTGTCACAATTCATCACTGGCCCTTTTACGACCCCTGGTGTCAAATGGGATCCTGGGATTATTAGCCTCCATTGGGTCACAATGGACCCTTGCTTCTCTTAACCCCTGTGGTGTCACAATGCATCCCATGCTCTTTTAGGCCACTTGATGTCTCAATGAATCATTTGATTCTTGGCCTCCATGGTGGCATAATAGATCCTTGCTTGTCTTGGTCCCCGTGCTGCAACAAGTCACCCTGGCCCTTATTATACCCCCTGGTGTCACAAGGGATCATTAGATTGTTAGCCTGCATTGGGTCGCAATGGTTCCTTGCTTCTCTTAACCCCTGTGGTGTCACAATACATCCCATGCGCTTTTAGGCCACTTGGTGTTACAATGAATCATTTGAGTCTTGGCCTCTATTTTGTCATAATATTTCCATGTTTTTATTGTGCCCCATGCTTTCACAATTCATCCCTGGCCCTATTACAACCCCTGGTGTCACAATGGATCATTAGATTGTTAGCCTGCATTGGGTCACAATGGTTCCTTGCTTCTCTTAACCTCTGTGGTGTCACAATGCATTCCAAGCCCTTTTAGGCCACTTGGTCTTATAATGAACCCTTTTATTCTTGGCCTCCATGGTGTCATAATGGTTCCTTGCTTCTCTAGGTCCCCATGCTGTCAGAGTTCATCCGTGGTCCTTTTGCGCCCCCTGGTGTCAAAAGGGATTCTTAGATTGTTAGCCTGTAGTGGGTCACAATGGTTCCTTGCTTCTCATAACCCCTGTGGTGTCACAATGCATCCCATGCCCTTTTAGGCCACTTGATGTCACAATGAATTATTTCATTTTTGGCCTCCATGGTGGCATAATTGTACCATGTTTTAATTGGGCCCCATGATTTCACAATTCATCCCTGGCACTTTTAGGCCCATTGGTAGCACAGGCGACCATTAGATTGTTTGCCTCCATTGGGTAACAATGGATCCTTGCTTCTCTTAACCTCTGAGGTGTCACAATGCATCCCATGCCATTTTAGGCCACTTGATGTCACAATGAATCACTTGATTCTTGGCCTCCATGGTGTCATAATAGTTCCTTTTTTCTACTGGGCCCCATGCTGTCACAATTCTCCACTGGCCCTTTTACGCCCCCTGGTGTCAAATGGGATCCTGGGATTATTAGCCTCCATTGGGTCACAATGGATCCTTCCTTCTCTTAACCCCTGTGGTGTCACAATGCATCCCATGCCATTTTAGGCCACTTGATGTCACAATGAATCATTTGATTCTTGGCCTCCATGGTGTCATAATGGTTCCTTGTTTCCACTGGGCCCCATGCTGTAACAATCCATCCCTGGCCCTTTTACGCCCCCTGGTGTCAAATGGGATCCTGGGATTATTAGCCTCCATTGGGTCACAATGGATCCTTGCTTCTCTTAACCCCTGTGCTGTCACAATGCATCCCATGCCCTTTTAGGTCACTTGATGTCACAATGAATCATTTGATTCTTGGCCTCCATGGTGACATAATAGATCCTTGCTTCTCTTGGTCCCCGTGCTGCAACAATTCATCCCTGGCCCTTTTTATACCCCCTGGTGCCACAAGGGATCATTAGATTGTTAGCCTGCATTGGGTCACAATGGTTCCTTGCGTCTCTTAACCCCTGTGGTTTCACAATGCATCCCATGCCCTTTTAGGCCACTTGGTCTTACAATGGATCATTTGAGTCTTGGCCTCTATGGTGTCATAATATTTCCATGTTTTTATTGTGCCCCATGCTTTCACAATTCATCCCTGGCCATATTACAACCCCTGGTGCCACAAGGGATCATTAGATTCTTAGCCTGCATTGGGTCACAATGGATCCTTGCTTCTCTTAACCTCTGTGGTGTCACAATGCATTCCAAGACCTTTTAGGCCACTTGGTCTTACAATGAATCATTTGATTATTGGCGTCCATGGTGTCAAAATGGTTCCTTGCTTCTATAGGTCCCCATGCTGTCAGAGTTCATCCGTGGTCCTTTTGCGCCCCCTGGTGTCAAAAGGGATTCTTAGATTGTTGCCCTGCCTGGGGTCACAATGGTTCCTTGCTTCTCTTAACCCCTGTGCTGTCACAATGCATCCCATGAACTTTTAGGCCACTTGATGTCACAATGAATCATTTGATTCTTGGCCTCCATGGTGACATAATAGATCCTTGCTTCTATTGGTCCCCGTGCTGTAACAATTCATCCCTTGCCCTTTTTATACCCCCTGGTGCCACAAGGGATCATTAGATTGTTAGCCTGCATTGGGTCACAATGGTTCCTTGCTTCTCTTAACCTCTGTGGTGTCACAATGCATTCCAAGCCCTTTTAGGCCACTTGGTCTTACAATGAACCATTTGATTCTTGGCCTTCATGGTGTCATAATGGTTCCTTGCTTCTATAGGTCCCCATGGTGTCAGAGTTCATCCGTGGTCCTTTTGCGCCCCCTGGTGTCAAAAGGGATTCTTAGATTGTTAGCCGGCATTGGGTCACAATGGTTCCTTGCTTCTCTTAACCCCTGTGGTGTCACAATGCATCCCATGCCCTTTTAGGCCACTTGATGTCACAATGAATCATTTGATTCTTGGCCTCCATGGTGGCATAATAGATCCTTGCTTCTATTGGTCCCCGTGCTGAAACAATCCATCCCTGGCCATTTTAGGCCCCTGGTGACACAAGGGATCATTAGATTGTTAGCCTGCATTGGGTCACAATGGTTCCTTGCTTCTCTTAACCCCTGTGCTGTCACAATGCATCCCATGCCCTTTTAGGCCACTTGGTGTTACACTGAAACATTTGAGTCTTGGCCTCTATTGTGTCATAATATTTCCATGTTTTTATTGTGCCCCATGCTTTCACATTTCATCCCTGGCCCTATTATAACCCCTGGTGTCACAATGGATCATTAGATTGTTAGCCTCCCTTGGATCACAATGGTTCCTTGCTTCTCTTAACCTCTGTGGTGTCACAATGCATTCCAAGACCTTTTAGGCCACTTGGTCTTACAATGAACCATTTGATTCTTGGCCTCCATGGTGTCATAATGGTTCCTTGCTTCTATAGGTCCCCATGCTGTCAGAGTTCATCCGTGGTCCTTTTGCGCCCCCTGGTGTCAAAAGGGATTCTTAGATTGTTAGCCTGCCTTGGGTCACAATGGTTCCTTGCTTCTCTTAACCCCTGTGGTGTCACAATGCATCCCATGCCCTTTTAGGCCACTTGATGTCACAATGAATCATTTGATTCTTGGCCTCCATGGTGACATAATAGATCCTTGCTTCTATTGGTCCCCGTGCTGTAACAATCCATCCCTGGACATTTTAGGCCCCCTGGTGACAAAAGGGATCATTAGATTGTTATCCTGCATTGGGTCACAATGGTTCCTTGCTTCTCTTAGCCCCTGTGGTGTCACAATGCATCCCACGCCCTTTTAGGCCACTTGGTCTTACAATGAATCATCTGAGTCTTGGCCTCTGTTGTGTCATGATATTTCCATGTTTTTATTGTGCCCCATGCTTTCACAATTCATCCCTGGCCCTATTACCACCCCTGGTGACACAATGGATCTTTAGATTGTTAGCTTGCATTGTGTCACAATGGTTCCTTGCTTCTCTTAACCTCTGTGGTGTCACAATGCATTCCAAGACCTTTTAGGCCACTTGGTCTTACAATGAACCATTTGATTATTGGCCTTCATGGTGTCATAATGGTTCCTTGCTTCTATAGGTCCCCATGCTGTCACAGTTCATCCGTGGTCCTTTTGCGCCCCCTGGTGTCAAAAAGGATTCTTAGATTGTTAGCCTGCATTGGGTCACAATGGTTCCTTGCTTCTCTTAACCCCTGTGGTGTCACAATGCATCCCATGCCCTTTTAGGCCACTTGATGTCACAATGAATCATTTGATTCTTGGCCTCCATGGTGACATAATTGATCCTTGCTTCTATTGGTCCCCGTGCTGTAACAATCCATCCCTGGCCCTTTTTATACCCCCTGGTGCCACAAGGGATCATTAGATTGTTAGCCTGCATTGGGTCACAATGGTTCCTTGCTTCTCTTAACCTCTGTGGTGTCACAATGCATTCCAAGACCTTTCAGGCCACTTGGTCTTACAATGAATCATATGATTCTTGGCCTCTATGGTGTCATAATATTTCCATGATTTTATTGTGCCCCATGCTTTCACATTTCATCCCTGGCCCTATTACAACCCCTGGTGCCACAAGGGATTCTTAGATTGTTAGCCTGCATTGGGTCACAATGGTTCCTTGCGTCTCTTAACCCCTGTGGTGTCACAATGCATCCCATGCGCTTTTAGGCCACTTGGTGTTACAATGAATCATTTGATTCTTGGCCTCTATGGTGTCATAATATTTCCATGTTTTTATTGTGCCCCATGCTTTCACAATTCATCCCTGGCCCTATTACAACCCCTGGTGTCACAATGGATCATTAGATTGTTAGCCTGCATTGGGTCACAATGGTTCCTTGCTTCTCTTAACCTCTGTGGTGTCACAATGAATTCCAAGCCCTTTTAGGCCACTTGGTCTTACAATGAACCATTTGATTCTTGGCCTTCATGGTGTCAGAATGGTTCCTTGCTTCTATGGGTCCCCATGCTGTCAGAGTTCATCCGTGGTCCTTTTGCGCACCTCTGGTGTCAGAAGGGATTCTTAGCTTGTTAGCCTGCCTTGGGTCAAAATGGTTCCTTGCTTCTCTTAACCCCTGTGGTGTCACAATGCATCCCATGCCCTTTTAGGCCACTTGATGTCACAATGAATCATTTGATTCTTGGCCTCCATGGTGACATAATAGATCCTTGCTTGTCTTGTTCCCCGTGCTGCAACAATTCATCCCTGGCCCTTTTTATACCCCCTGGTGCCACAAGGGATCATTAGATTGTTAGCCTGCATTGGGTCACAATGGTTCCTTGCGTCTCTTAACCCCTGTGGTGTCACCATGCATCCCATGCCCTTTTAGGCCACTTGGTCTTACAATGAATCATTTGATTCTTGGCCCCTATGGTGTCATAATATTTCCATGTTTTTATTGTGCCCCATGCTTTCACAATTCATCCCTGGCCCTATTACAACCCCTGGTGTCACAATGGATCATTAGATTGTTAGCCTGCCTGGGGTCACAATGGTTACTTGCTTCTCTTAACCCCTGTGGTGTCACAATGCATCCCATGCCCTTTTAGGCCACTTGATGTCACAATGAATCATTTGATTCTTGGCCTCCATGGTGTCATAATGGTTCCTTGTTTCTATTGGCCCCCATGCTGTCACAATTCATCACTGGCCCTTTTACGACCCCTGGTGTCAAATGGGATCCTGGGATTATTAGCCTCCATTGGGTCACAATGGACCCTTGCTTCTCTTAACCCCTGTGGTGTCACAATGCATCCCATGCTCTTTTAGGCCACTTGATGTCTCAATGAATCATTTGATTCTTGGCCTCCATGGTGGCATAATAGATCCTTGCCTGTCTTGGTCCCCGTGCTGCAACAAGTCACCCTGGCCCTTATTATACCCCCTGGTGTCACAAGGGATCATTAGATTGTTAGCCTGCATTGGGTCACAATGGTTCCTTGCTTCTCTTAACCCCTGTGGTGTCACAATACATCCCATGCGCTTTTAGGCCACTTGGTGTTACAATGAATCATTTGAGTCTTGGCCTCTATTTTGTCATAATATTTCCATGTTTTTATTGTGCCCCATGCTTTCACAATTCATCCCTGGCCCTATTACAACCCCTGGTGTCACAATGGATCATTAGATTGTTAGCCTGCATTGGGTCACAATGGTTCCTTGCTTCTCTTAACCTCTGTGGTGTCACAATGCATTCCAAGACCTTTTAGGCCACTTGGTCTTATAATGAACCATTTTATTCTTGGCCTCCATGGTGTCATAATGGTTCCTTGCTTCTCTAGGTCCCCATGCTGTCAGAGTTCATCCGTGGTCCTTTTGCGCCCCCTGGTGTCAAAAGGGAATCTTAGATTGTTAGCCTGTAGTGGGTCACAATGGTTCCTTGCTTCTCATAACCCCTGTGGTGTCACAATGCATCCCATGCCCTTTTAGGCCACTTGATGTCACAATGAATTATTTCATTTTTGGCCTCCATGGTGGCATAATTGTACCATGTTTTAATTGGGCCCCATGATTTCACAATTCATCCCTGGCACTTTTAGGCCCATTGGTAGCACAGGCGACCATTAGATTGTTTGCCTCCATTGGGTAACAATGGATCCTTGCTTCTCTTAACCTCTGAGGTGTCACAATGCATTCCATGCCATTTTAGGCCACTTGATGTCACAATGAATCACTTGATTCTTGGCCTCCATGGTGTCATAATAGTTCCTTTTTTCTACTGGGCCCCATGCTGTCACAATTCTCCACTGGCCCTTTTACGCCCCCTGGTGTCAAATGGGATCCTGGGATTATTAGCCTCCATTGGGTCACAATGGATCCTTCCTTCTCTTAACCCCTGTGGTGTCACAATGCATCCCATGCCATTTTAGGCCACTTGATGTCACAATGAATCATTTGATTCTTGGCCTCCATGGTGTCATAATGGTTCCTTGTTTCCACTGGGCCCCATGCTGTAACAATCCATCCCTGGCCCTTTTACGCCCCCTGGTGTCAAATGGGATCCTGGGATTATTAGCCTCCATTGGGTCACAATGGATCCTTGCTTCTCTTAACCCCTGTGCTGTCACAATGCATCCCATGCCCTTTTAGGTCACTTGATGTCACAATGAATCATTTGATTCTTGGCCTCCATGGTGACATAATAGATCCTTGCTTCTCTTGGTCCCCGTGCTGCAACAATTCATCCCTGGCCCTTTTTATACCCCCTGGTGCCAAAAGGGATCATTAGATTGTTAGCCTGCATTGGGTCACAATGGTTCCTTGCGTCTCTTAACCCCTGTGGTTTCACAATGCATCCCATGCCCTTTTAGGCCACTTGGTCTTACAATGGATCATTTGAGTCTTGGCCTCTATGGTGTCATAATATTTCCATGTTTTTATTGTGCCCCATGCTTTCACAATTCATCCCTGGCCATATTACAACCCCTGGTGCCACAAGGGATCATTAGATTGTTAGCCTGCATTGGGTCACAATGGATCCTTGCTTCTCTTAACCTCTGTGGTGTCACAATGCATTCCAAGACCTTTTAGGCCACTTGGTCTTACAATGAACCATTTGATTATTGGCGTCCATGGTGTCAAAATGGTTCCTTGCATCTATAGGTCCCCATGCTGTCAGAGTTCATCCGTGGTCCTTTTGCGCCCCCTGGTGTCAAAAGGGATTCTTAGATTGTTGCCCTGCCTGGGGTCACAATGGTTCCTTGCTTCTCTTAACCCCTGTGCTGTCACAATGCATCCCATGAACTTTTAGGCCACTTGATGTCACAATGAATCATTTGATTCTTGGCCTCCATGGTGACATAATAGATCCTTGCTTCTATTGGTCCCCGTGCTGTAACAATTCATCCCTTGCCCTTTTTATACCCCCTGGTGCCACAAGGGATCATTAGATTGTTAGCCTGCATTGGGTCACAATGGTTCCTTGCTTCTCTTAACCTCTGTGGTGTCACAATGCATTCCAAGCCCTTTTAGGCCACTTGGTCTTACAATGAACCATTTGATTCTTGGCCTTCATGGTGTCATAATGGTTCCTTGCTTCTATAGGTCCCCATGGTGTCAGAGTTCATCCGTGGTCCTTTTGCGCCCCCTGGTGTCAAAAGGGATTCTTAGATTGTTAGCCTGCATTGGGTCACAATGGTTCCTTGCTTCTCTTAACCCCTGTGGTGTCACAATGCATCCCATGCCCTTTTAGGCCACTTGATGTCACAATGAATCATTTGATTCTTGGCCTCCATGGTGGCATAATAGATCCTTGCTTCTATTGGTCCCCGTGCTGAAACAATCCATCCCTGGCCATTTTAGGCCCCTGGTGACACAAGGGATCATTAGATTGTTAGCCTGCATTGGGTCACAATGGTTCCTTGCTTCTCTTAACCCCTGTGCTGTCACAATGCATCCCATGCCCTTTTAGGCCACTTGGTGTTACACTGAAACATTTGAGTCTTGGCCTCTATGGTGTCATAATATTTCCATGTTTTTATTGTGCCCCATGCTTTCACATTTCATCCCTGGCCCTATTACAACCCCTGGTGTCACAATGGATCATTAGATTGTTAGCCTCCCTTGGATCACAATGGTTCCTTGCTTCTCTTAACCTCTGTGGTGTCACAATGCATTCCAAGACCTTTTAGGCCACTTGGTCTTACAATGAACCATTTGATTCTTGGCCTCCATGGTGTCATAATGGTTCCTTGCTTCTATAGGTCCCCATGCTGTCAGAGTTCATCCGTGGTCCTTTTGCGCCCCCTGGTGTCAAAAGGGATTCTTAGATTGTTAGCCTGCCTTGGGTCACAATGGTTCCTTGCTTCTCTTAACCCCTGTGGTGTCACAATGCATCCCATGCCCTTTTAGGCCACTTGATGTCACAATGAATCATTTGATTCTTGGCCTCCATGGTGACATAATAGATCCTTGTTTCTATTGGTCCCCGTGCTGTAACAATCCATCCCTGGACATTTTAGGCCCCCTGGTGACAAAAGGGATCATTAGATTGTTATCCTGCATTGGGTCACAATGGTTCCTTGCTTCTCTTAGCCCCTGTGGTGTCACAATGCATCCCACGCACTTTTAGGCCACTTGGTCTTACAATGAATCATCTGAGTCTTGGCCTCTATTGTGTCATGATATTTCCATGTTTTTATTGTGCCCCATGCTTTCACAATTCATCCCTGGCCCTATTACCACCCCTGGTGACACAATGGATCTTTAGATTGTTAGCTTGCATTGTGTCACAATGGTTCCTTGCTTCTCTTAACCTCTGTGGTGTCACAATGCATTCCAAGACCTTTTAGGCCACTTGGTCTTACAATGAACCATTTGATTATTGGCCTTCATGGTGTCATAATGGTTCCTTGCTTCTATAGGTCCCCATGCTGTCACAGTTCATCCGTGGTCCTTTTGCGCCCCCTGGTGTCAAAAAGGATTCTTAGATTGTTAGCCTGCATTGGGTCACAATGGTTCCTTGCTTCTCTTAACCCCTGTGGTGTCACAATGCATCCCATGCCCTTTTAGGCCACTTGATGTCACAATGAATCATTTGATTCTTGGCCTCCATGGTGACATAATTGATCCTTGCTTCTATTGGTCCCCGTGCTGTAACAATCCATCCCTGGCCCTTTTTATACCCCCTGGTGCCACAAGGGATCATTAGATTGTTAGCCTGCATTGGGTCACAATGGTTCCTTGCTTCTCTTAACCTCTGTGGTGTCACAATGCATTCCAAGACCTTTCAGGCCACTTGGTCTTACAATGAACCATTTGATTCTTGGCCTCCATGGTGGCATAATAGATCCTTGCTTCTATTGGTCCCCGGGCTGTAACAATCCATCCCTGGCCATTTTAGGCCCCCTGGTGACAAAAGGGATCATTAGATTGTTATCCTGCATTGGGTCACAATGGTTCCTTGCTTCTCTTAGCCCCTGTGGTGTCACAATGCATCCCACGCCCTTTTAGGCCACTTGGTCTTACAATGAAGCATCTGAGACTTGGCCTCTATTGTGTCATGATATTTCCATGTTTTTATTGTGCCCCATGCTTTCACAATTCATCCCTGCGCCTATTACCAGCCCTGGTGACACAATGGGTCTTTAGATTGTTAGCTTGCATTGTGTCACAATGGTTCCTTGCTTCTCTTAACCTCTGTGGTGTCACAATGCATTCCAAGCCCTTTTAGGCCACTTGGTCTTACAATGAACCATTTGATTCTTGGCCTTCATGGTGTCATAATGGTTCTTTGCTTCTATAGGTACCCATGCTGTCAGAGTTCATCCGTGGTCCTTTTGCGCCCCCTGGTGTCAAAAAGGATTCTTAGATTGTTAGCCTGCATTGGGTCACAATGGTTCCTTGCTTCTCTTAACCCCTGTGGCGTCACAATGCATTCCAAGACCTTTTAGGACACTTCGTGTTACCATGAATCATTTGAGTCTTGGCCTCTATGGTGTCATAATATTTCCATGTTTTTATTGTGCCCCATGCTTTCACAATTCATCCCTGGCCCTATTACAACCCCTGGTGTCACAATGGATCATTAGATTGTTAGCCTGCATTGGGTCACAATGGTTCCTTGCTTCTCTTAACCTCTGTGGTGTCACAATGCATTCCAAGACCTTTTAGGCCACTTGGACTTATAATGAACCATTTGATTCTTGGCCTTCATGGTGTCATAATGGTTCCTTGCTTCTATAGGTCCCCATGCTGTCACAGTTCATCCGTGGTCCTTTTGCGCCTCCTGGTGTCAAAAGGGATTCTAAGATTGTTAGCCTGCCTTGGGTCACAATGGTTCCTTGCTTCTCTTAACCCCTGTGGTGTCACAATGCATCCCAAGCCCTTTTAGGCCACTTGATGTCACAATGAATCATTAGATTCTTGGCCTCCATGGTGACATAATAGATCCTTGCTTCTATTGGTCCCCGTGCTGTAACAATCCATCCCTGGACATTTTAGGCCCCTGGTGACAAAAGGGATCATTAGATTGTTAGCCTGCTTTGGGTCACAATGGTTCCTTGCTTCTCTTAACCCCTGTGGTGTCACAATGCATCCCATGCCCTTTTAGGCCACTTGGTGTTACAATGAATCATTTGATTCTTGGCCTCTATGGTGTCATAATATTTCCATGATTTTATTGTGCCCCATGCTTTCACATTTCATCCCTGGCCCTATTACAACCCCTGGTGCCACAAGGGATCATTAGATTGTTAGCCTGCATTGGGTCACAATGTTTCCTTGCTTCTCTTAACCTCTGTGGTGTCACAATGCATTCGAAGACCTTTTAGGCCACTTGGTCTTACAATGAACCATTTGATTCTTGGCCTTCATGGTGTCATAATGGTTCCTTGCTTCTATAGGTCCCCATGCTGTCACAGTTCATCCGTGGTCCTTTTGCGCCCCCTAGTGTCAAAAGGGATTCTTAGATTGTTAGCCTGCTTTGGGTTACAATGGTGCCTTGCTTCTCTTAACCCCTGTGGTGTCACAATGCATCCCATGACCTTTTAGGCCACTTGATGTCACAATGAATCATTTGATTCTTGGCCTCCATGGTGGCATAATTGTACCAGGTTTTAATTGGCTCCATGCTTTCACAATTCATCCCTGGCCCTTTAAGGCCCATTGGTGTCACAAGGGACCATTAGATTGTTAGCCTGCATTGGGTCACAATGGATCCTTGCTTCTCTTAACCTCTGTGGTGTCACAATGCATTCCATGCCATTTTAGGCCACTTGATGTCACAATGAATCATTTCATTTTTGGCCTCCATGGTGGCATAATTGTACCAGGTTTAATTGGGCCCCATGCTTTCACAATACAACCCTGGCCATTTTAGGCCCCCTGGTGTCACAAGGGATCATTAGATTATTAGCCTGCATTGGGTCACAATGGTTCCTTGCTTCTCTTAACCCCTGTGGTGTCACCATGCATCCCATGCCCTTTTAGGCCACTTGGTGTTAAAATGAATCATTTGAGTCTTGGCCTCTATTGTGTCATAATATTTCCATGTTTTTATTGTGCCCCATGCTTTCACAATTCATCCCTGGCCCTATTACAACCCCTGGTGTCACAATCGATCATTAGATTGTTAGCCTGCATTGGGTCACAATGGTTCCTTGCTTCTCTTAACCCCTGTGGTATCACAATGCATCCCATGCCCTTTTAGGCCACTTGATGTCACAATGAATCATTTGATTCTTGGCCTCCATGGTGGCATAATAGATCCTTGCTTCTATTTGTCCCCGTGTTGTAACAATCCATCCCTGGACATTTTAGGACCCCTGGTGTCACAAGGGATCATTAGATTGTTAGCCTGCATTGGGTCACAATGGTTCCTTGCTTCTCTTAGCCCCTGTGGTGTCACAATGCATCCCATGCCCTTTTAGGCCACTTGGTGTTACAATGAATCATTTGATTCTCGGCCTCTATTGTGTCAAAATATTTCCATGTTTTTATTGTGCCCCATGCTTTCACAATTCATCCCTGGCCCTATTACAACCCCTGGTGTCACAATGGACCATTAGATTGTTAGCCTGCATTGGGTCACAATGGATCCTTGCTTCTCTTAACCCCTGTGGTATCACAATGCATCCCATGCCCTTTTAGGCCACTTGATGTCACAATGAATCATTTGATTCTTGGCCTCCATGGTGACATAATAGATCCTTGCTTCTATTGGTCCCCGTGCTGTAACAATCCAACCCTGGCCCTTTTTATACCCCCTGGTGCCACAAGGGATCATTAGATTGTTAGCCTGCATTGGGTCACAATGGTTCCTTGCTTCTCTTAACCTCTGTGGTGTCACAATGCATTCCAAGACCTTTTAGGCCACTTGGTCTTACAATGAACCATTTGATTCTTGGCCTCCATGGTGTCATTATGGTTCCTTGCTTCTATTGGGCCCCATGCTGTCACAATCCATCCCTGGCCCTTTTACGCCCCCTGGTGTCAAATGGGATTCTTAGATTGTTAACCTGCATTGGGTCACATTGGTTCCTTGTTTCTTTTAACCCCCGTGGTGTCACTATGCATTCCAAGACCTTTTAGGCCACTTGGTGTTACAATGAATCATTTGAGTCTTGGCCTCTATGGTGTCATAATATTTCCATGTTTTTATTGTGCCCCATGCTTTCACAATTCATCCCTGGCCCAATTACAAGCCCTGGTGTCACAATGGATCATTAGATTGTTAGCCTGCATTGGGTCACAATGGTTCCTTGCTTCTCTTAACCCCTGTGGTGTCACAATGCATCCCATGCCCTTTTAGGCCACTTGATGTCACAATGAATCATTTGATTCTTGGCCTCCATGGTGGCATAATAGATCCTTGCTTCTATTGGTCCCCGTGCTGTAACAACCATCCCTGGCAATTTTAGGCCCCCTGGTGTCACAAGGGATCATTAGATTGTTAGCCTGCATTGGGTCACAATGGTTCCTTGCTTCTCTTAACCCCTGTGGTGTCACCATGCATCCCATGCCCTTTTAGGCCCCTTGGTGTTACAATGAATCATTTGAGTCTTGGCCTCTATTGTGTCATAATATTTCCATGTTTTTATTGTGCCCCATGCTTTCACAATTCATCCCTGGCCCTATTACAACCCCTGGGGTCACAATGGATCATTAGATTGTTAGCCTGCATTGGGTCACAATGGTTCCTTGCTTCTCTTAACCTCTGTGGTGTCACAATGCATTCGAAGCCCTTTTAGGCCACTTGGTCTTACAATGAACCATTTGATTCTTGGCCTTCATGGTGTCATAATGCTTCCTTGCTTCTATAGGTCCCCATGCTGACAGAGTTCATCCGTGGTCCTTTTGCGCCCCCTGGTGTCAAAAGGGATTCTTAGATTGTTAGCCTGCCTTGGGTCACAATGGTTCCTTGCTTCTCTTAACCCCTGTGGTGTCACAATGCATCCCATGCCCTTTTAGGCCACTTGATGTCACAATGAATCATTTCATTTTTGGCCTCCATGGTGGCATAATTGTACCAGGTTTTAATTGGGCCCCATGCTTTCACAATTCATCCCTGGCCCTTTTAGGCCCATTGGTGTCACAAGGGACCATTAGATTGTTAGCCGGCATTGGGTCACAATGGATCCTTGCTTCTCTTAACCTCTGTGGTGTCACAATGCATCCCATGCCCTTTTAGGCCACTTGATGTCACAATGAATCATTTGATTCTTGGCCTCCATGGTGACATAATAGATCCTTGCTTCTATTGGTCCCCGTGCTGTAACAATCCATCCCTGGCCCTTTTTATACCCCCTGGTGCCACAAGGGATCATTAGATTGTTAGCCTGCATTGGGTCACAATGGTTCCTTGCTTCTCTTAACCTCTGAGGTGTCACAATGCATTCCAAGACCTTTTAGGCCACTTGGTGTCACAATGAATCATTTGATTCTTGGCCTCCATGGTGACATAATCGATCCTTGCTTCTATTGGTCCCCGTGCTGAAACAATCCATCCCTGGCCGTTTTTATATCCCCAGGTGCCACAAGCGATCATTAGATTGTTAGCCTGCATTGGGTCACAATGGTTCCTTGCTTCTCTTAACCCCTGTGGTGTCACCATGCATCCCATGCCCTTTTAGGCCACTTGATGTCACAATGAATCATTTGATTCTTGGCCTCCATGGTAGCATAATTGTTCCAGGATTTAATTGGGCCCCATGCTTTCACAATTCATCCCTGGCCCTATTACAACCCCTGGTGTCACAATGGATCATTAGATTGTTAGCCTGCATTGGGTCACAATTGTTCCTTTCTTCTCTTAACCTCTGTGGTGTCACAATGCATTCCAAGCCCTTTTAGGCCACTTGGTCTTACAATGAACCATTTGATTCTTGGCCTCCATGGTGTCATAATTGTTCCTTGCTTCTATAGGTACCCATGCTGTCAGAGTTCATCCGTGGTCCTTTTGCGCCCCCTGGTGTCAAAAGGGATTCTTAGATTGTTAGCCTGCCTTGGGTCACAATGGTTCCTTGCTTCTCTTAACCCCTGTGGTGTCACAATGCATCCCATGCCCTTTTAGGCCACTTGATGTCACAATGAATCATTTCATTTTTGGCCTCCATGGTGGCATAATTTTTCCAGGTTTTAATTGGGCCCCATGCTTTCACAATTCATCCCTGGCCCTTTTAGGCCCATTGGTGTCACAAGGGACCATTAGACTGTTAGCCGGCATTGGGTCACAATGGTTGCTTGCTTCTCTTAACCCTCTGTGGTGTCACAATGCATTCCATGCCATTTTAGGCCACTTGATGTCACAATGAATCATTTGATTCTTGGCCTCCATGGTGTCATAATGGTTCCTTGTTCTATTGGGCCCCATGCAGTCACAATTCATCCCTGGCCCTTTTACGCCCCCTGGTGTCAAGTGGGATCCTGGGATTATTAGCCTCCATTGGGTCACAATGGATCCTTGCTTCTCTTAACCCCTGTGGTGTCACAATGCATCCCATGCCCTTTTAGGCCATTTAATGTCACAATGAATCATTTGATTCTTGGCCTCCATGGTGACATAATAGATCCTTGCTTCTATTGGTCCCCGTGCTGTAACAATCCATCCCTGGCCCTTTTTATACCCCCTGGTGCCCCAAGGGATCATTAGATTGTTAGCCTGCATTGGGTCACAATGGTTCCTTGCTTCTCTTAACCCCTGTGGTGTCACAATGCATTCCAAGACCTTTTAGGCCACTTGGTCTTATAATGAACCATTTGAATCTTGGCCTCCATGGTGTCATAATGGTTCCTTGCTTCTATAGGTCCCCATGCTGTCAGAGTTCATCCGTGGTCCTTTTGCGCCCCCTGGTGTCAAAAGGGATTCTAAGATTGTTAGCCGGCATTGGGTCACAATGGCTCCTTGCTTCTCTTAACCCCTCTGGTGTCACAATGCATCCCAGGCCCTTTTAGGCCACTTGATGTCACAATGAATCATTTGATTCTTGGCCTCCATGGTGGCATAATAGATCCTTGCTTCTATTGGTCCCCGTGCTGTAACAATCCATCCCTGGCCATTTTAGGCCCCTGGTGACAAAAGGGATCATTAGATTGTTAGCCTGCATTGGGTCACAATGGTTCCTTGCTTCTCTTAACTCCTCTGGTGTCACAATGCATCCCATGCCCTTTTAGGCCACTTGATGTCACAATGAATCATTTGATTCTTGGCCTCCATGGTGGCATAATAGATCCTTGCTTCTATTGGTCCCCGTGCTGAAACAATCCATCCCTGGCCATTTTAGGCCCCCTGGTGTCACAAGGGATCATTAGATTGTTAGCCTGCATTGGGTCGCAATGGTTACTTGCTTCTCTTAACCCCTGTGGTGTCACCATGCATCCCATGCGCTTTTAGGCCACTTGGTGTTACAATGAATCATTTGAGTCTTGGCCTCTATTGTGTCATAATATTTCCATGTTTTTATTGTGCCCCATGCTTTCACAATTCATCCCTGGCCCTATTACAACCCCTGGTGTCACAATGGATCATTAGATTGTTAGCCTGCATTGGGTCACAATTGTTCCTTGCTTCTCTTAACCTCTGTGGTGTCACAATGCATTCCAAGCCCTTTTAGGCCACTTGGTCTTACAATGAACCATTTGATTCTTGGCCTCCATGGTGTCATAATTGTTCCTTGCTTCTATAGGTACCCATGCTGTCAGAGTTCATCCGTGGTCCTTTTGCGCCCCCTGGTGTCAAAAGGGATTCTTAGATTGTTAGCCTGCCTTGGGTCACAATGGTTCCTTGCTTCTCTTAACCCCTGTGGTGTCACAATGCATCCCATGCCCTTTTAGGCCACTTGATGTCACAATGAATCATTTCATTTTTGGCCTCCATGGTGGCATAATTTTTCCAGGTTTTAATTGGGCCCCATGCTTTCACAATTCATCCCTGGCCCTTTTAGGCCCATTGGTGTCACAAGGGACCATTAGACTGTTAGCCGGCATTGGGTCACAATGGTTGCTTGCTTCTCTTATCCTCTGTGGTGTCACAATGCATTCCATGCCATTTTAGGCCACTTGATGTCACAATGAATCATTTGATTCTTGGCCTCCATGGTGTCATAATGGTTCCTTGTTCTATTGGGCCCCATGCAGTCACAATTCATCCCTGGCCCTTTTACGCCCCCTGGTGTCAAATGGGATCCTGGGATTATTAGCCTCCATTGGGTCACAATAGATCCTAGCTTCTCTTAACCCCTGTGGTGTCACAATGCATTCCAAGAACTTTTAGGCCACTTGGTCTTATAATGAACCATTTGATTCTTGGCCTCCATGGTGTCATAATGGTTCCTTGCTTCTATAGGTCCCCATGCTGTCAGAGTTCATCCGTGGTCCTTTTGCGCCCCCTGGTGTCAAAAGGGATTCTAAGATTGTTAGCCGGCATTGGGTCACAATGGTTCCTTGCTTCTCTTAACCCCTGTGGTGTCACAATGCATCCCAGGCCCTTTTAGGCCACTTGATGTCACAATGAATCATTTGATTCTTGGCCTCCATGGTGGCATAATAGATCCTTGTTTCTATTGGTTCCCGTGCTGTAACAATCCATCCCTGGCCATTTTAGGCCCCCTGGTGTCACAAGGGATCATTAGATTGTTATCCTGCATTGGGTCACAATGGTTCCTTGCTTCTCTTAACCCCTGTGGTGTCACAATGCATCCCATGCCCTTTTGGGCCACTTGGTGTTACAATGAATCATTTGATTCTTGGCCTCTATGGTGTCATAATATTTCCATGATTTTATTGTGCCCCATGCTTTCACATTTCATCCCTGGCCCTATTACAACCCCTGGTGCCACAAGGGATCATTAGAGTATTAGCCTGCATTGGGTCAAAATGGTTCCTTGCTTCTCTTAACCTCTGTGGTATCACAATGCATTCCAAGACCTTTTAGGCCACTTGGTCTTACAATGAACCATTTGATTCTTGGCCTTCATGGTGTCATAATGGTTCCTTGCTTCTATAGGTCCCCATGCTGTCAGAGTTCATCCGTGGTCCTTTTGCGCCCCCTGGTGTCAAAAGGGATTCTTAGATTGTTAGCCTGCTTTGGGTCACAATGGTTCCTTCCTTCTCTTAACCCCCGTGGTGTCACAATGCATTCCAAGACCTTTTAGGCCACTTGGTGTTACAATGAATCATTTGAGTCTTGGCCTCTATGGTGTCATAATATTTCCATGTTTTTATTGTGCCCCATGCTTTCACAATTCATCCCTGGCCCTATTACAACCCCTGGTGTCACAATGGATCATTAGATTGTTAGCCTGCATTGGGTCACAATGGTTCCTTGCTTCTCTTAACCCCTGTGGTGTCACAATGCATTCCATGCACTTTTAGGCCACTTGATGTCACAATGAATCATTTGATTCTTGGCCTCAATGGTGACATAATAGATCCTTCCTTCTATTGGTCCCCGTGCTGTAACAATCCATGCCTGGCCCTTTTTATACCCCCTGGTGCCACAAGGGATCATTAGATTGTTAGCCTGCATTGGGTCACAATGGTTCCTTGCTTCTCTTAACCTCTGTGGTGTCACAATGCATTCCAAGACCTTTTAGGCCACTTGGTCTTACAATGAAACATTTGATTCTTGGCCTCCATGGTGTCATTATGGTTCCTTGCTTCTATAGGTCCCCATGCTGTCAGAGTTCATCCGTGGTCCTTTTGCGCCCCCTGGTGTCAAAAGGGATTCTTAGATTGTTAGCCTGCATTGGGTCACAATGGTTCCTTGCTTCTCTTAGCCCCTGTGGTGTCACAATGCATCCCATGCCCTTTTAGGCCACTTGGTGTTACAATGAATCATCTGAGTCTTGGCCTCTATGGTGTCATAATATTTCCATGTTTTTATTGTGCCCCATGCTTTCACAATTCATCCCTGGCCCTATTACAACCCCTGGTGTCACAATGGATCATTAGATTGTTAGCTTGCATTGTGTCACAATGGTTCCTTGCTTCTCTTAACCTCTGTGGTGTCACAATGCATTCCAAGACCTTTTAGGCCACTTGGTCTTACAATGAACCATTTGATTCTTGGCCTTCATGGTGTCATAATGGTTCCTTGCTTCTATAGGTCCCCATGCTGTCAGATTTCATCCGTGGTCCTTTTGCGCCCCCTGGTGTCAAAAGGGATTCTAAGATTGTTAGCCTGCATTGGGTCACAATGGTTCCTTGCTTCTCTTAACCCCTGTGGTGTCACAATGCATCCCATGCCCTTTTAGGCCACTTGATGTCACAATGAATCATTTGATTCTTGGCCTCCATGGTGGCATAATTGTACCAGGTTTTACTTGGGCCCCATGCTTTCACAATTCATCCCTGGCCCTTTTAGGCCCATTGGTGTCACAAGGGACCATTAGACTGTTAGCCGGCATTGGGTCACAGTGGTTGCTAACTTCTCTTAACCTCTGTGGTGTCACAATGCATTCCATGCCATTTTAGGCCACTTGATGTCACAATGAAACATTTGATTCTTGGCCTCCATGGTGTCATAATTTTTCCTTGTTTCTATTGGGCCCCATGCTGTCACAATTCATCCCTGTCGCTTTTACACCCCCTGATGTCAAATGGGATTCTTAGACTGTTAGCCGGCATTGGGTCACAATGGATCCTTGCTTCTCTTAACCCCTGTGGTGTCACAATGCATCCCATGCCCTTTTAGGCCACTTGATGTCACAATGAATCATTTGATTCTTGGCCTCCATGGTGTCATAATGGTTCCTTGTTCTATTGGGCCCCATGCAGTCACAATTCATCCCTGGCCCTTTTACGCCCCCTGGTGTCAAATGGGATCCTGGGATTATTAGCCTCCATTGGGTCACAATGGATCCTTGCTTCTCTTAACCCCTGTGGTGTCACAATGCATCCCATGCCCTTTTAGGCCATTTAATGTCACAATGAATCATTTGATTCTTGGCCTCCATGGTGACATAATAGATCCTTGCTTCTATTGGTCCCCGTGCTGTAACAATCCATCCCTGGCCATTTTAGGCCCCTGGTGACAAAAGGGATCATTAGATTGTTAGCCTGCATTGGGTCACAATGGTTCCTTGCTTCTCTTAACTCCTCTGGTGTCACAATGCATCCCATGCCCTTTTAGGCCACTTGATGTCACAATGAATCATTTGATTCTTGGCCTCCATGGTGGCATAATAGATCCTTGCTTCTATTGGTCCCCGTGCTGAAACAATCCATCCCTGGCCATTTTAGGCCCCCTGGTGTCACAAGGGATCATTAGATTGTTAGCCTGCATTGGGTCACAATGGTTACTTGCTTCTCTTAACCCCTGTGGTGTCACCATGCATCCCATGCGCTTTTAGGCCACTTGGTGTTTCAATGAATCATTTGAGTCTTGGCCTCTATTGTGTCATAATATTTCCATGTTTTTATTGTGCCCCATGCTTTCACAATTCATCCCTGGCCCTATTACAACCCCTGGTGTCACAATGGATCATTAGATTGTTAGCCTGCATTGGGTCACAATTGTTCCTTGCTTCTCTTAACCTCTGTGGTGTCACAATGCATTCCAAGCCCTTTTAGGCCACTTGGTCTTACAATGAACCATTTGATTCTTGGCCTCCATGGTGTCATAATTGTTCCTTGCTTCTATAGGTACCCATGCTGTCAGAGTTCATCCGTGGTCCTTTTGCGCCCCCTGGTGTCAAAAGGGATTCTTAGATTGTTAGCCTGCCTTGGGTCACAATGGTTCCTTGCTTCTCTTAACCCCTGTGGTGTCACAATGCATCCCATGCCCTTTTAGGCCACTTGATGTCACAATGAATCATTTCATTTTTGGCCTCCATGGTGGCATAATTTTTCCAGGTTTTAATTGGGCCCCATGCTTTCACAATTCATCCCTGGCCCTTTTAGGCCCATTGGTGTCACAAGGGACCATTAGACTGTTAGCCGGCATTGGGTCACAATGGTTGCTTGCTTCTCTTATCCTCTGTGGTGTCACAATGCATTCCATGCCATTTTAGGCCACTTGATGTCACAATGAATCATTTGATTCTTGGCCTCCATGGTGTCATAATGGTTCCTTGTTCTATTGGGCCCCATGCAGTCACAATTCATCCCTGGCCCTTTTACGCCCCCTGGTGTCAAATGGGATCCTGGGATTATTAGCCTCCATTGGGTCACAATGGATCCTAGCTTCTCTTAACCCCTGTGGTGTCACAATGCATTCCAAGAACTTTTAGGCCACTTGGTCTTATAATGAACCATTTGATTCTTGGCCTCCATGGTGTCATAATGGTTCCTTGCTTCTATAGGTCCCCATGCTGTCAGAGTTCATCCGTGGTCCTTTTGCGCCCCCTGGTGTCAAAAGGGATTCTAAGATTGTTAGCCGGCATTGGGTCACAATGGTTCCTTGCTTCTCTTAACCCCTGTGGTGTCACAATGCATCCCAGGCCCTTTTAGGCCACTTGATGTCACAATGAATCATTTGATTCTTGGCCTCCATGGTGGCATAATAGATCCTTGTTTCTATTGGTTCCCGTGCTGTAACAATCCATCCCTGGCCATTTTAGGCCCCCTGGTGTCACAAGGGATCATTAGATTGTTATCCTGCATTGGGTCACAATGGTTCCTTGCTTCTCTTAACCCCTGTGGTGTCACAATGCATCCCATGCCCTTTTGGGCCACTTGGTGTTACAATGAATCATTTGATTCTTGGCCTCTATGGTGTCATAATATTTCCATGATTTTATTGTGCCCCATGCTTTCACATTTCATCCCTGGCCCTATTACAACCCCTGGTGCCACAAGGGATCATTAGAGTATTAGCCTGCATTGGGTCAAAATGGTTCCTTGCTTCTCTTAACCTCTGTGGTATCACAATGCATTCCAAGACCTTTTAGGCCACTTGGTCTTACAATGAACCATTTGATTCTTGGCCTTCATGGTGTCATAATGGTTCCTTGCTTCTATAGGTCCCCATGCTGTCAGAGTTCATCCGTGGTCCTTTTGCGCCCCCTGGTGTCAAAAGGGATTCTTAGATTGTTAGCCTGCTTTGGGTCACAATGGTTCCTTCCTTCTCTTAACCCCCGTGGTGTCACAATGCATTCCAAGACCTTTTAGGCCACTTGGTGTTACAATGAATCATTTGAGTCTTGGCCTCTATGGTGTCATAATATTTCCATGTTTTTATTGTGCCCCATGCTTTCACAATTCATCCCTGGCCCTATTACAACCCCTGGTGTCACAATGGATCATTAGATTGTTAGCCTGCATTGGGTCACAATGGTTCCTTGCTTCTCTTAACCCCTGTGGTGTCACAATGCATTCCATGCACTTTTAGGCCACTTGATGTCACAATGAATCATTTGATTCTTGGCCTCAATGGTGACATAATAGATCCTTCCTTCTATTGGTCCCCGTGCTGTAACAATCCATGCCTGGCCCTTTTTATACCCCCTGGTGCCACAAGGGATCATTAGATTGTTAGCCTGCATTGGGTCACAATGGTTCCTTGCTTCTCTTAACCTCTGTGGTGTCACAATGCATTCCAAGACCTTTTAGGCCACTTGGTCTTACAATGAAACATTTGATTCTTGGCCTCCATGGTGTCATTATGGTTCCTTGCTTCTATAGGTCCCCATGCTGTCAGAGTTCATCCGTGGTCCTTTTGCGCCCCCTGGTGTCAAAAGGGATTCTTAGATTGTTAGCCTGCATTGGGTCACAATGGTTCCTTGCTTCTCTTAGCCCCTGTGGTGTCACAATGCATCCCATGCCCTTTTAGGCCACTTGGTGTTACAATGAATCATCTGAGTCTTGGCCTCTATGGTGTCATAATATTTCCATGTTTTTATTGTGCCCCATGCTTTCACAATTCATCCCTGGCCCTATTACAACCCCTGGTGTCACAATGGATCATTAGATTGTTAGCTTGCATTGTGTCACAATGGTTCCTTGCTTCTCTTAACCTCTGTGGTGTCACAATGCATTCCAAGACCTTTTAGGCCACTTGGTCTTACAATGAACCATTTGATTCTTGGCCTTCATGGTGTCATAATGGTTCCTTGCTTCTATAGGTCCCCATGCTGTCAGATTTCATCCGTGGTCCTTTTGCGCCCCCTGGTGTCAAAAGGGATTCTAAGATTGTTAGCCTGCATTGGGTCACAATGGTTCCTTGCTTCTCTTAACCCCTGTGGTGTCACAATGCATCCCATGCCCTTTTAGGCCACTTGATGTCACAATGAATCATTTGATTCTTGGCCTCCATGGTGGCATAATTGTACCAGGTTTTACTTGGGCCCCATGCTTTCACAATTCATCCCTGGCCCTTTTAGGCCCATTGGTGTCACAAGGGACCATTAGACTGTTAGCCGGCATTGGGTCACAGTGGTTGCTAACTTCTCTTAACCTCTGTGGTGTCACAATGCATTCCATGCCATTTTAGGCCACTTGATGTCACAATGAAACATTTGATTCTTGGCCTCCATGGTGTCATAATTTTTCCTTGTTTCTATTGGGCCCCATGCTGTCACAATTCATCCCTGTCGCTTTTACACCCCCTGATGTCAAATGGGATTCTTAGACTGTTAGCCGGCATTGGGTCACAATGGATCCTTGCTTCTCTTAACCCCTGTGGTGTCACAATGCATCCCATGCCCTTTTAGGCCACTTGATGTCACAATGAATCATTTGATTCTTGGCCTCCATGGTGTCATAATGGTTCCTTGTTCTATTGGGCCCCATGCAGTCACAATTCATCCCTGGCCCTTTTACGCCCCCTGGTGTCAAATGGGATCCTGGGATTATTAGCCTCCATTGGGTCACAATGGATCCTTGCTTCTCTTAACCCCTGTGGTGTCACAATGCATCCCATGCCCTTTTAGGCCATTTAATGTCACAATGAATCATTTGATTCTTGGCCTCCATGGTGACATAATAGATCCTTGCTTCTATTGGTCCCCGTGCTGTAACAATCCATCCCTGGCCCTTTTTATACCCCCTGGTGCCCCAAGGGATCATTAGATTGTTAGCCTGCATTGGGTCACAATGGTTCCTTGCTTCTCTTAACCCCTGTGGTGTCACAATGCATTCCAAGACCTTTTAGGCCACTTGGTCTTATAATGAACCATTTGATTCTTGGCCTCCATGGTGTCATAATGGTTCCTTGCTTCTATAGGTCCCCATGCTGTCAGAGTTCATCCGTGGTCCTTTTGCGCCCCCTGGTGTCAAAAGGGATTCTAAGATTGTTAGCCGGCATTGGGTCACAATGGTTCCTTGCTTCTCTTAACCCCTCTGGTGTCACAATGCATCCCAGGCCCTTTTAGGCCACTTGATGTCACAATGAATCATTTGATTCTTGGCCTCTATGGTGGCATAATAGATCCTTGCTTCTATTGGTCCCCGTGCTGTAACAATCCATCCCTGGCCATTTTAGGCCCCCTGGTGTCACAAGGGATCATTAGATTGTTAGCCTGCATTGGGTCACAATGGTTCCTTGCTTCTCTTAACCCCTGTGGTGTCACAATGCATCCCATGCCCTTTTGGGCCACTTGGTGTTACAATGAATCATTTGATTCTTGGCCTCTATGGTGTCATAATATTTCCATGATTTTATTGTGCCCCATGCTTTCACATTTCATCCCTGGCCCTATTACAACCCCTGGTGCCACAAGGGATCATTAGAGTATTAGCCTGCATTGGGTCAAAATGGTTCCTTGCTTCTCTTAACCTCTGTGGTATCACAATGCATTCCAAGACCTTTTAGGCCACTTGGTCTTACAATGAACCATTTGATTCTTGGCCTTCATGGTGTCATAATGGTTCCTTGCTTCTATAGGTCCCCATGCTGTCAGAGTTCATCCGTGGTCCTTTTGCGCCCCCTGGTGTCAAAAGGGATTCTTAGATTGTTAGCCTGCTTTGGGTCACAATGGTTCCTTCCTTCTCTTAACCCCCGTGGTGTCACAATGCATTCCAAGACCTTTTAGGCCACTTGGTGTTACAATGAATCATTTGAGTCTTGGCCTCTATGGTGTCATAATATTTCCATGTTTTTATTGTGCCCCATGCTTTCACAATTCATCCCTGGCCCTATTACAACCCCTGGTGTCACAATGGATCATTAGATTGTTAGCCTGCATTGGGTCACAATGGTTCCTTGCTTCTCTTAACCCCTGTGGTGTCACAATGCATTCCATGCACTTTTAGGCCACTTGATGTCACAATGAATCATTTGATTCTTGGCCTCAATGGTGACATAATAGATCCTTCCTTCTATTGGTCCCCGTGCTGTAACAATCCATGCCTGGCCCTTTTTATACCCCCTGGTGTCACAAGGGATCATTAGATTGTTAGCCTGCATTGGGTCACAATGGTTCCTTGCTTCTCTTAACCTCTGTGGTGTCACAATGCATTCCAAGACCTTTTAGGCCACTTGGTCTTACAATGAACCATTTGATTCTTGGCCTCCATGGTGTCATTATGGTTCCTTGCTTCTATAGGTCCCCATGCTGTCAGAGTTCATCCGTGGTCCTTTTGCGCCCCCTGGTGTCAAAAGGGATTCTTAGATTGTTAGCCTGCATTGGGTCACAATGGTTCCTTGCTTCTCTTAGCCCCTGTGGTGTCACAATGCATCCCATGCCCTTTTAGGCCACTTGGTGTTACAATGAATCATCTGAGTCTTGGCCTCTATGGTGTCATAATATTTCCATGTTTTTATTGTGCCCCATGCTTTCACAATTCATCCCTGGCCCTATTACAACCCCTGGTGTCACAATGGATCATTAGATTGTTAGCTTGCATTGTGTCACAATGGTTCCTTGCTTCTCTTAACCTCTGTGGTGTCACAATGCATTCCAAGACCTTTTAGGCCACTTGGTCTTACAATGAACCATTTGATTCTTGGCCTCCATGGTGTCATAATGGTTCCTTGCTTCTATAGGTCCCCATGCTGTCAGATTTCATCCGTGGTCCTTTTGCGCCCCCTGGTGTCAAAAGGGATTCTAAGATTGTTAGCCTGCATTGGGTCACAATGGTTCCTTGCTTCTCTTAACCCCTGTGGTGTCACAATGCATCCCATGCCCTTTTAGGCCACTTGATGTCACAATGAATCATTTGATTCTTGGCCTCCATGGTGGCATAATTGTACCAGGTTTTACTTGGGCCCCATGCTTTCACAATTCATCCCTGGCCCTTTTAGGCCCATTGGTGTCACAAGGGACCATTAGACTGTTAGCCGGCATTGGGTCACAGTGGTTGCTAACTTCTCTTAACCTCTGTGGTGTCACAATGCATTCCATGCCATTTTAGGCCACTTGATGTCACAATGAAACATTTGATTCTTGGCCTCCATGGTGTCATAATTTTTCCTTGTTTCTATTGGGCCCCATGCTGTCACAATTCATCCCTGTCGCTTTTACACCCCCTGATGTCAAATGGGATTCTTAGACTGTTAGCCGGCATTGGGTCACAATGGATCCTTGCTTCTCTTAACCCCTGTGGTGTCACAATGCATCCCATGCCCTTTTAGGCCCCTTGATGTCACAATGAATCATTTGATTCTTGGCCTCCATGGTGTCATAATGGTTCCTTGTTCTATTGGGCCCCATGCAGTCACAATTCATCCCTGGCCCTTTTACGCCCCCTGGTGTCAAATGGGATCCTGGGATTATTAGCCTCCATTGGGTCACAATGGATCCTTGCTTCTCTTAACCCCTGTGGTGTCACAATGCATCCCATGCCCTTTTAGGCCATTTAATGTCACAATGAATCATTTGATTCTTGGCCTCCATGGTGACATAATAGATCCTTGCTTCTATTGGTCCCCGTGCTGTAACAATCCATCCCTGGCCCTTTTTATACCCCCTGGTGCCCCAAGGGATCATTAGATTGTTAGCCTGCATTGGGTCACAATGGTTCCTTGCTTCTCTTAACCCCTGTGGTGTCACAATGCATTCCAAGACCTTTTAGGCCACTTGGTCTTATAATGAACCATTTGATTCTTGGCCTCCATGGTGTCATAATGGTTCCTTGCTTCTATAGGTCCCCATGGTGTCAGAGTTCATCCGTGGTCCTTTTGCGCCCCCTGGTGTCAAAAGGGATTCTTAGATTGTTAGCCGGCATTGGGTCACAATGGTTCCTTGCTTCTCTTAACCCCTCTGGTGTCACAATGCATCCCAGGCCCTTTTAGGCCACTTGATGTCACAATGAATCATTTGATTCTTGGCCTCCATGGTGGCATAATAGATCCTTGCTTCTATTGGTCCCCGTGCTGTAACAATCCATCCCTGGCCATTTTAGGCCCCCTGGTGTCACAAGGGATCATTAGATTGTTAGCCTGCATTGGGTCACAATGGTTCCTTGCTTCTCTTAACCCCTGTGGTGTCACAATGCATCCCATGGCCTTTTGGGCCACTTGTTGTTACAATGAATCATTTGATTCTTGGCCTCTATGGTGTCATAATATTTCCATGATTTTATTGTGCCCCATGCTTTCACATTTCATCCCTGGCCCTATTACAACCCCTGGTGCCACAAGGGATCATTAGATTATTAGCCTGCATTGGGTCAAAATGGTTCCTTGCTTCTCTTAACCTCTGTGGTATCACAATGCATTCCAAGACCTTTTAGGCCACTTGGTCTTACAATGAACCATTTGATTCTTGGCCTTCATGGTGTCATAATGGTTCCTTGCTTCTATCGGTCCCCATGCTGTCAGAGTTCATCCGTGGTCCTTTTGCGCCCCCTGGTGTCAAAAGGGATTCTTAGATTGTTAGCCTGCTTTGGGTCACAATGGTTCCTTCCTTCTCTTAACCCCCGTGGTGTCACAATGCATTCCAAGACCTTTTAGGCCACTTGGTGTTACAATGAATCATTTGAGTCTTGGCCTCTATGGTGTCATAATATTTCCATGTTTTTATTGTGCCCCATGCTTTCACAATTCATCCCTGGCCCTATTACAACCCCTGGTGTCACAATGGATCATTAGATTGTTAGCCTGCATTGGGTCACAATGGTTCCTTGCTTCTCTTAACCCCTGTGGTGTCACAATGCATTCCATGCACTTTTAGGCCACTTGATGTCACAATGAATCATTTGATTCTTGGCCTCAATGGTGACATAATAGATCCTTCCTTCTATTGGTCCCCGTGCTGTAACAATCCATGCCTGGCCCTTTTTATACCCCCTGGTGCCACAAGGGATCATTAGATTGTTAGCCTGCATTGGGTCACAATGGTTCCTTGCTTCTCTTAACCTCTGTGGTGTCACAATGCATTCCAAGACCTTTTAGGCCACTTGGTCTTACAATGAACCATTTGATTCTTGGCCTCCATGGTGTCATTATGGTTCCTTGCTTCTATAGGTCCCCATGCTGTCAGAGTTCATCCGTGGTCCTTTTGCGCCCCCTGGTGTCAAAAGGGATTCTTAGATTGTTAGCCTGCATTGGGTCACAATGGTTCCTTGCTTCTCTTAGCCCCTGTGGTGTCACAATGCATCCCATGCCCTTTTAGGCCACTTGGTGTTACAATGAATCATCTGAGTCTTGGCCTCTATGGTGTCATAATATTTCCATGTTTTTATTGTGCCCCATGCTTTCACAATTCATCCCTGGCCCTATTACAACCCCTGGTGTCACAATGGATCATTAGATTGTTAGCTTGCATTGTGTCACAATGGTTCCTTGCTTCTCTTAACCTCTGTGGTGTCACAATGCATTCCAAGACCTTTTAGGCCACTTGGTCTTACAATGAACCATTTGATTCTTGGCCTTCATGGTGTCATAATGGTTCCTTGCTTCTATAGGTCCCCATGCTGTCAGATTTCATCCGTGGTCCTTTTGCGCCCCCTGGTGTCAAAAGGGATTCTAAGATTGTTAGCCTGCATTGGGTCACAATGGTTCCTTGCTTCTCTTAACCCCTGTGGTGTCACAATGCATCCCATGCCCTTTTAGGCCACTTGATGTCACAATGAATCATTTGATTCTTGGCCTCCATGGTGGCATAATTGTACCAGGTTTTACTTGGGCCCCATGCTTTCACAATTCATCCCTGGCCCTTTTAGGCCCATTGGTGTCACAAGGGACCATTAGACTGTTAGCCGGCATTGGGTCACAGTGGTTGCTAACTTCTCTTAACCTCTGTGGTGTCACAATGCATTCCATGCCATTTTAGGCCACTTGATGTCACAATGAAACATTTGATTCTTGGCCTCCATGGTGTCATAATTTTTCCTTGTTTCTATTGGGCCCCATGCTGTCACAATTCATCCCTGTCGCTTTTACACCCCCTGGTGTCAAATGGGATTCTTAGACTGTTAGCCGGCATTGGGTCACAATGGATCCTTGCTTCTCTTAACCCCTGTGGTGTCACAATGCATCCCATGCCCTTTTAGGCCACTTGATGTCACAATGAATCATTTGATTCTTGGCCTCCATGGTGACATAATAGATCCTTGCTTCTATTGGTCCCCGTGCTGTAACAATCCATCCCTGGCCCTTTTTATACCCCCTGGTGCCCCAAGGGATCATTAGATTGTTAGCCTGCATTGGGTCACAATGGTTCCTTGCTTCTCTTTACCTCTGTGGTGTCACAATGCATTCCAAGACCTTTTAGGCCACTTGGTCTTACAATGAACCATTTGATTCTTGGCCTTCATGGTGTCATAATGGTTCCTTGCTTCTATAGGTCCCCATGCTGTCAGAGTTCATCCGTGGTCCTTTTGCGCCCCCTGGTGTCAAAAGGGATTCTTAGATTGTTAGCCTGCTTTGGGTCACAATGGTTCCTTCCTTCTCTTAACCCCCGTGGTGTCACAATGCATTCCAAGACCTTTTAGGCCACTTGGTGTTACAATGAATCATTTGAGTCTTGGCCTCTATGGTGTCATAATATTTCCATGTTTTTATTGTGCCCCATGCTTTCACAATTCATCCCTGGCCCTATTACAACCCCTGGTGTCACAATGGATCATTAGATTGTTAGCCTGCATTGGGTCACAATGGTTCCTTGCTTCTCTTAACCCCTGTGGTGTCACAATGCATTCCATGCACTTTTAGGCCACTTGATGTCACAATGAATCATTTGATTCTTGGCCTCAATGGTGACATAATAGATCCTTCCTTCTATTGGTCCCCGTGCTGTAACAATCCATGCCTGGCCCTTTTTATACCCCCTGGTGCCACAAGGGATCATTAGATTGTTAGCCTGCATTGGGTCACAATGGTTCCTTGCTTCTCTTAACCTCTGTGGTGTCACAATGCATTCCAAGACCTTTTAGGCCACTTGGTCTTACAATGAACCATTTGATTCTTGGCCTCCATGGTGTCATTATGGTTCCTTGCTTCTATAGGTCCCCATGCTGTCAGAGTTCATCCGTGGTCCTTTTGCGCCCCCTGGTGTCAAAAGGGATTCTTAGATTGTTAGCCTGCATTGGGTCACAATGGTTCCTTGCTTCTCTTAGCCCCTGTGGTGTCACAATGCATCCCATGCCCTTTTAGGCCACTTGGTGTTACAATGAATCATCTGAGTCTTGGCCTCTATGGTGTCATAATATTTCCATGTTTTTATTGTGCCCCATGCTTTCACAATTCATCCCTGGCCCTATTACAACCCCTGGTGTCACAATGGATCATTAGATTGTTAGCTTGCATTGTGTCACAATGGTTCCTTGCTTCTCTTAACCTCTGTGGTGTCACAATGCATTCCAAGACCTTTTAGGCCACTTGGTCTTACAATGAACCATTTGATTCTTGGCCTCCATGGTGTCATAATGGTTCCTTGCTTCTATAGGTCCCCATGCTGTCAGATTTCATCCGTGGTCCTTTTTTCGCCCCCTGGTGTCAAAAGGGATTCTAAGATTGTTAGCCTGCATTGGGTCACAATGGTTCCTTGCTTCTCTTAACCCCTGTGGTGTCACAATGCATCCCATGCCCTTTTAGGCCACTTGATGTCACAATGAATCATTTGATTCTTGGCCTCCATGGTGGCATAATTGTACCAGGTTTTACTTGGGCCCCATGCTTTCACAATTCATCCCTGGCCCTTTTAGGCCCATTGGTGTCACAAGGGACCATTAGACTGTTAGCCGGCATTGGGTCACAGTGGTTGCTAACTTCTCTTAACCTCTGTGGTGTCACAATGCATTCCATGCCATTTTAGGCCACTTGATGTCACAATGAAACATTTGATTCTTGGCCTCCATGGTGTCATAATTTTTCCTTGTTTCTATTGGGCCCCATGCTGTCACAATTCATCCCTGTCGCTTTTACACCCCCTGATGTCAAATGGGATTCTTAGATTGTTAGCCGGCATTGGGTCACAATGGATCCTTGCTTCTCTTAACCCCTGTGGTGTCACAATGCATCCCATGCCCTTTTAGGCCCCTTGATGTCACAATGAATCATTTGATTCTTGGCCTCCATGGTGTCATAATGGTTCCTTGTTCTATTGGGCCCCATGCAGTCACAATTCATCCCTGGCCCTTTTACGCCCCCTGGTGTCAAATGGGATCCTGGGATTATTAGCCTCCATTGGGTCACAATGGATCCTTGCTTCTCTTAACCCCTGTGGTGTCACAATGCATCCCATGCCCTTTTAGGCCATTTAATGTCACAATGAATCATTTGATTCTTGGCCTCCATGGTGACATAATAGATCCTTGCTTCTATTGGTCCCCGTGCTGTAACAATCCATCCCTGGCCCTTTTTATACCCCCTGGTGCCCCAAGGGATCATTAGATTGTTAGCCTGCATTGGGTCACAATGGTTCCTTGCTTCTCTTAACCTCTGTGGTGTCACAATGCATTCCAAGACCTTTTAGGCCACTTGGTCTTACAATGAACCATTTGATTCTTGGCCTCCATGGTGACATTATGGTTCCTTGCTTCTATAGGTCCCCATGCTGTCAGAGTTCATCCGTGGTCCTTTTGCGCCCCCTGGTGTCAAAAGGGATTCTAAGATTGTTAGCCGGCATTGGGTCACAATGGTTCCTTGCTTCTCTTAACCCCTCTGGTGTCACAATGCATCCCAGGCCCTTTTAGGCCACTTGATGTCACAATGAATCATTTGATTCTTGGCCTCCATGGTGGCATAATAGATCCTTGCTTCTATTGGTCCCCGTGCTGTAACAATCCATCCCTGGCCATTTTAGGCCCCCTGGTGTCACAAGGGATCATTAGATTGTTAGCCTGCATTGGGTCACAATGGTTCCTTGCTTCTCTTAACCCCTGTGGTGTCACAATGCATCCCATGCCCTTTTAGGCCACTTGGTGTTACAATGAATCATTTGATTCTTGGCCTCTGTGGTGTCATAATATTTCCATGTTTTTATTGTGCCCCATGCTTTCACAATTCATCCCTGGCCCTATTACAACCCCTGGTGCCACAAGGGATCATTAGATTATTAGCCAGCATTGGGTCACAATGGTTCCTTGCTTCTCTTAACCTCTGTGGTGTCACAATGCATTCCAAGACCTTTTAGGCCACTTGGTCTTACAATGAACCATTTGATTCTTGGCCTTCATGGTGTCATAATGGTTCCTTGCTTCTATAGGTCCCCATGCTGTCAGAGTTCATCCGTGGTCCTTTTGCGCCCCCTGGTGTCAAAAGGGATTCTAAGATTGTTAGCCTGCTTTGGGTCACAATGGTTCCTTCCTTCTCTTAACCCCCGTGGTGTCACAATGCATTCCAAGACCTTTTAGGCCACTTGGTGTTACAATGAATCATTTGAGTCTTGGCCTCTATGGTGTCATAATATTTCCATGATTTTATTGTGCCCCATGCTTTCACAATCCATCCCTGGCCATTTTAGGCCCCCTGGTGTCACAAGGGATCATTAGATTGTTAGCCTGCATTGGGTCACAATGGTTCCTTGCTTCTCTTAACCCCTGTGGTGTCACAATGCATCCCATGCCCTTTTAGGCCACTTGATGTCACAATGAATCATTTGAATCTTGGCCTCCATGGTGACATAATAGATCCTTGCTTCTATTGGTCCCCGTGCTGTAACAATCCATCCCTGGCCCTTTTTATACCCCCTGGTGCCACAAGGGATCATTAGATTGTTAGCCTGCATTGGGTCACAATGGTTCCTTGCTTCTCTTAACCTCTGTGGTGTCACAATGCATTCCAAGACCTTTTAGGCCACTTGGTCTTACAATGAACCATTTGATTCTTGGCCTCCATGGTGTCATTATGGTTCCTTGCTTCTATAGGTCCCCATGCTGTCAGATTTCATCCGTGGTCCTTTTGCGCCCCCTGGTGTCAAAAGGGATTCTTAGATTGTTAGCCTGCATTGGGTCACAATGGTTCCTTGCTTCTCTTAGCCCCTGTGGTGTCACAATGCATCCCATGCCCTTTTAGGCCACTTGGTGTTACAATGAATCATCTGAGTCTTGTCCTCTATGGTGTCATAATATTTCCATGTTTTTATTGTGCCCCATGCTTTCACAATTCATCCCTGCCCCTATTACAACCCCTGGTGTCACAATGGATCATTAGATTGTTAGCTTGCATTGTGTCACAATGGTTCCTTGCTTCTCTTAACCTCTGTGGTGTCACAATGCATTCCAAGCCCTTTTAGGCCACTTGGTCTTACAATGAACCATTTGATTCTTGGCCTTCATGGTGTCATAATGGTTCCTTGCTTCTATAGGTCCCCATGCTGTCAGAGTTCATCCGTGGTCCTTTTGCGCCCCCTGGTGTCAAAAGGGATTCTAAGATTGTTAGCCTGCATTGGGTCACAATGGTTCCTTGCTTCTCTTAACCCCTGTGGTGTCACAATGCATTCCATGCCCTTTTAGGCCACTTGATGTCACAATGAATCATTTGATTCTTGGCCTCCATGGTGGCATAATTGTACCAGGTTTTACTTGGGCCCCATGCTTTCACAATTCATCCCTGGCCCTTTTAGGCCCATTGGTGTCACAAGGGACCATTAGACTGTTAGCCGGCATTGGGTCACAATGGTTGCTTGCTTCTCTTACCCTCTGTGGTGTCACAATGCATTCCATGCCATTTTAGGCCACTTGATGTCACAATGAACCATTTGATTCTTGGCCTCCATGGTGTCATGATTTTTCCTTGTTTCTATTGGGCCCCATGCTGTCACAATTCATCCCTGTCGCTTTTACGCCCCCTGGTGTCAAATGGGATTCTTAGACTGTTAGCCGGCATTGGGTCACAATGGATCCTTGCTTCTCTTAACCCCTGTGGTGTCACAATGCATCCCATGCCCTTTTAGGCCACTTGATGTCACAATGAATCATTTGATTCTTGGCCTCCATGGTGACATAATAGATCCTTGCTTCTATTGGTCCCCGTGCTGTAACAATCCATCCCTGGCCCTTTTTATACCCCCTGGTGCCCCAAGGGATCATTAGATTGTTAGCCTGCATTGGGTCACAATGGTTCCTTGCTTCTCTTAACCTCTGTGGTGTCACAATGCATTCCAAGACCTTTTAGGCCACTTGGTCTTACAATGAACCATTTGATTCTTGGCCTCCATGGTGACATTATGGTTCCTTGCTTCTATAGGTCCCCATGCTGTCAGAGTTCATCCGTGGTCCTTTTGCGCCCCCTGGTGTCAAAAGGGATTCTAAGATTGTTAGCCGGCATTGGGTCACAATGGTTCCTTGCTTCTCTTAACCCCTCTGGTGTCACAATGCATCCCAGGCCCTTTTAGGCCACTTGATGTCACAATGAATCATTTGATTCTTGGCCTCCATGGTGGCATAATAGATCCTTGCTTCTATTGGTCCCCGTGCTGTAACAATCCATCCCTGGCCATTTTAGGCCCCCTGGTGTCACAAGGGATCATTAGATTGTTAGCCTGCATTGGGTCACAATGGTTCCTTGCTTCTCTTAACCCCTGTGGTGTCACAATGCATCCCAGGCCCTTTTAGGCCACTTGATGTCACAATGAATCATTTGATTCTTGGCCTCCATGGTGGCATAATAGATCCTTGCTTCTATTGGTCCCCGTGCTGTAACAATCCATCCCTGGCCATTTTAGGCCCCCTGGTGTCACAAGGGATCATTAGATTGTTAGCCTGCATTGGGTCACAATGGTTCCTTGCTTCTCTTAACCCCTGTGGTGTCACAATGCATCCCATGCCCTTTTAGGCCACTTGGTGTTACAATGAATCATTTGATTCTTGGCCTCTGTGGTGTCATAATATTTCCATGTTTTTATTGTGCCCCATGCTTTCACAATTCATCCCTGGCCCTATTACAACCCCTGGTGCCACAAGGGATCATTAGATTATTAGCCAGCATTGGGTCACAATGGTTCCTTGCTTCTCTTAACCTCTGTGGTGTCACAATGCATTCCAAGACCTTTTAGGCCACTTGGTCTTACAATGAACCATTTGATTCTTGGCCTTCATGGTGTCATAATGGTTCCTTGCTTCTATAGGTCCCCATGCTGTCAGAGTTCATCCGTGGTCCTTTTGCGCCCCATGGTGTCAAAAGGGATTCTTAGATTGTTAGCCTGCTTTGGGTCACAATGGTTCCTTCCTTCTCTTAACCCCCGTGGTGTCACAATGCATTCCAAGACCTTTTAGGCCACTTGGTGTTACAATGAATCATTTGAGTCTTGGCCTCTATGGTGTCATAATATTTCCATGATTTTATTGTGCCCCATGCTTTCACAATCCATCCCTGGCCATTTTAGGCCCCCTGGTGTCACAAGGGATCATTAGATTGTTAGCCTGCATTGGGTCACAATGGTTCCTTGCTTCTCTTAACCCCTGTGGTGTCACAATGCATCCCATGCCCTTTTAGGCCACTTGATGTCACAATGAATCATTTGATTCTTGGCCTCCATGGTGACATAATAGATCCTTGCTTCTATTGGTCCCCGTGCTGTAACAATCCATCCCTGGCCCTTTTTATACCCCCTGGTGCCACAAGGGATCATTAGATTGTTAGCCTGCATTGGGTCACAATGGTTCCTTGCTTCTCTTAACCTCTGTGGTGTCACAATGCATTCCAAGACCTTTTAGGCCACTTGGTCTTACAATGAACCATTTGATTCTTGGCCTCCATGGTGTCATTATGGTTCCTTGCTTCTATAGGTCCCCATACTGTCAGATTTCATCCGTGGTCCTTTTGCGCCCCCTGGTGTCAAAAGGGATTCTTAGATTGTTAGCCTGCATTGGGTCACAATGGTTCCTTGCTTCTCTTCGCCCCTGTGGTGTCACAATGCATCCCATGCCCTTTTAGGCCACTTGGTGTTACAATGAATCATCTGAGTCTTGTCCTCTATGGTGTCATAATATTTCCATGTTTTTATTGTGCCCCATGCTTTCACAATTCATCCCTGCCCCTATTACAACCCCTGGTGTCACAATGGATCATTAGATTGTTAGCTTGCATTGTGTCACAATGGTTCCTTGCTTCTCTTAACCTCTGTGGTGTCACAATGCATTCCAAGCCCTTTTAGGCCACTTGGTCTTACAATGAACCATTTGATTCTTGGCCTTCATGGTGTCATAATGGTTCCTTGCTTCTATAGGTCCCCATGCTGTCAGAGTTCATCCGTGGTCCTTTTGCGCCCCCTGGTGTCAAAAGGGATTCTAAGATTGTTAGCCTGCATTGGGTCACAATGGTTCCTTGCTTCTCTTAACCCCTGTGGTGTCACAATGCATTCCATGCCCTTTTAGGCCACTTGATGTCACAATGAATCATTTGATTCTTGGCCTCCATGGTGGCATAATTGTACCAGGTTTTACTTGGGCCCCATGCTTTCACAATTCATCCCTGGCCCTTTTAGGCCCATTGGTGTCACAAGGGACCATTAGACTGTTAGCCGGCATTGGGTCACAATGGTTGCTTGCTTCTCTTACCCTCTGTGGTGTCACAATGCATTCCATGCCATTTTAGGCCACTTGATGTCACAATGAACCATTTGATTCTTGGCCTCCATGGTGTCATAATTTTTCCTTGTTTCTATTGGGCCCCATGCTGTCACAATTCATCCCTGTCGCTTTTACGCCCCCTGGTGTCTAATGGGATTCTTAGACTGTTAGCCGGCATTGGGTCACAATGGATCCTTGCTTCTCTTAACCCCTGTGGTGTCACAATGCATCCCATGCCCTTTTAGGCCATTTAATGTCACAATGAATCATTTGATTCTTGGCCTCCATGGTGACATAATAGATCCTTGCTTCTATTGGTCCCCGTGCTGTAACAATCCATCCCTGGCCCTTTTTATACCCCCTGGTGCCCCAAGGGATCATTAGATTGTTAGCCTGCATTGGGTCACAATGGTTCCTTGCTTCTCTTAACCTCTGTGGTGTCACAATGCATTCCAAGACCTTTTAGGCCACTTGGTCTTATAATGAACCATTTGATTCTTGGCCTACATGGTGTCATAATGGTTCCTTGCTTCTATAGGTCCCCATGCTGTCAGAGTTCATCCGTGGTCCTTTTGCGCCCCCTGGTGTCAAAAGGGATTCTAAGATTGTTAGCCGGCATTGGGTCACAATGGTTCCTTGCTTCTCTTAACCCCTCTGGTGTCACAATGCATCCCAGGCCCTTTTAGGCCACTTGATGTCACAATGAATCATTTGATTCTTGGCCTCCATGGTGGCATAATAGATCCTTGCTTCTATTGGTCCCCGTGCTGTAACAATCCATCCCTGGCCATTTTAGGCCCCCTGGTGTCACAAGGGATCATTAGATTGTTAGCCTGCATTGGGTCACAATGGTTCCTTGCTTCTCTTAACCCCTGTGGTGTCACAATGCATTCCATGCCATTTTAGGCCACTTGGTGTTACAATGAATCATTTGATTCTTGGCCTCTGTGGTGTCATAATATTTCCATGATTTTATTGTGCCCCATGCTTTCACATTTCATCCCTGGCCCTATTACAACCCCTGGTGCCACAAGGCATCATTAGATTGTTAGCTTGCATTGTGTCACAATAGTTCCTTGCTTCTCTTAACCTCTGTGGTGTCACAATGCATTCCAAGACCTTTTAGGCCACTTGGTCTTACAATGAACCATTTGATTCTTGGCCTCCATGGTGTCATAATGGTTCCTTGCTTCTATAGGTCCCCATGCTGTCAGATTTCATCCGTGGTCCTTTTGCGCCCCCTGGTGTCAAAAGGGATTCTTAGATTGTTAGCCTGCATTGGGTCACAATGGTTCCTTGCTTCTCTTAGCCCCTGTGGTGTCACAATGCATCCCATGCCCTTTTAGGCCACTTGGTGTTACAATGAATCATCTGAGTCTTGTCCTCTATGGTGTCATAATATTTCCATGTTTTTATTGTGCCCCATGCTTTCACAATTCATCCCTGCCCCTATTACAACCCCTGGTGTCACGATGGATCATTAGATTGTTAGCTTGCATTGTGTCACAATGGTTCCTTGCTTCTCTTAACCTCTGTGGTGTCACAATGCATTCCAAGCCCTTTTAGGCCACTTGGTCTTACAATGAACCATTTGATTCTTGGCCTTCATGGTGTCATAATGGTTCCTTGCTTCTATAGGTCCCCATGCTGTCAGAGTTCATCCGTGGTCCTTTTGCGCCCCCTGGTGTCAAAAGGGATTCTAAGATTGTTAGCCTGCATTGGGTCACAATGGTTCCTTGCTTCTCTTAACCCCTGTGGTGTCACAATGCATCCCATGCCCTTTTAGGCCACTTGATGTCACAATGAATCATTTGATTCTTGGCCTCCATGGTGGCATAATTGTACCAGGTTTTACTTGGGCCCCATGCTTTCACAATTCATCCCTGGCCCTTTTAGGCCCATTGGTGTCACAAGGGACCATTAGACTGTTAGCCGGCATTGGGTCACAATGGTTGCTTGCTTCTCTTAACCTCTGTGGTGTCACAATGCATTCCGTGCCATTTTAGGCCACTTGATGTCACAATGAAACATTTGATTCTTGGCCTCCATGGTGTCATAATTTTTCCTTGTTTCTATTGGGCCCCATGCTGTCACAATTCATCCCTGTCGCTTTTACGCCCCCTGGTGTCAAATGGGATTCTTAGACTGTTAGCCGGCATTGGGTCACAATGGATCCTTGCTTCTCTTAACCCCTGTGGTGTCACAATGCATCCCATGCCCTTTTAGGCCACTTGATGTCACAATGAATCATGTGATTCTTGGCCTTCATGGTGGCATAATAGATCCTTGCTTCTATTGGTCCCCGTGCTGTAACAATCCATCCCTGGCCATTTTAGGCCCCCTGGTGTCACAAGGGTTCATTAGATTGTTAGCCTGCATTGGGTCACAATGGTTCCTTGCTTCTCTTAACCCCTGTGGTGTCACAATGCATCCCATGCCCTTTTAGGCCACTTGGTGTTACAATGAACCATTTGATTCTTGGCCTCTATGGTGTCATAATATTTCCATGTTTTTATTGTGCCCCATGCTTTCACAATTCATCCCTGGCCCTATTACAACCCCTGGTGCCACAAGGGATCATTAGATTATTAGCCTGCATTGGGTCACAATGGTTCCTTGCTTCTCTTAACCTCTGTGGTGTCACAATGCATTCCAAGACCTTTTAGGCCACTTGGTCTTACAATGAACCATTTGATTCTTGGCCTTCATGGTGTCATAATGGTTCCTTGCTTCTATAGGTCCCCATGCTGTCAGAGTTCATCCGTGGTCCTTTTGCGCCCCCTGGTGTCAAAAGGGATTCTTAGATTGTTAGCCTGCTTTGGGTCACAATGGTTCCTTCCTTCTCTTAACCCCCGTGGTGTCACAATGCATTCCAAGACTTTTTAGGCCACTTGGTGTTACAATGAATCATTTGAGTCTTGGTCTCTATGGTGTCATAATATTTCCATGATTTTATTGTGCCCCATGCTTTCACAATCCATCCCTGGCCATTTTAGGCCCCCTGGTGTCACAAGGGATCATTAGATTGTTAGCCTGCATTGGGTCACAATGGTTCCTTGCTTCTCTTAACCCCTGTGGTGTCACAATGCATCCCATGCCCTTTTAGGCCACTTGATGTCACAATGAATCATTTGATTCTTGGCCTCCATGGTGACATAATAGATCCTTGCTTCTATTGGTCCCCGTGCTGTAACAATCCATCCCTGGCCCTTTTTATACCCCCTGGTGCCACAAGGGATCATTAGATTGTTAGCCTGCATTGGGTCACAATGGTTCCTTGCTTCTCTTAACCTCTGTGGTGTCACAATGCATTCCAAGACCTTTTAGGCCACTTGGTCTTACAATGAACCATTTGATTCTTGGCCTCCATGGTGTCATAATGGTTCCTTGCTTCTATAGGTCCCCATGCTGTCAGAGTTCATCCGTGGTCCTTTTGCGCCCCCTGGTGTCAAAAGGGATTCTTAGATTGTTAGCCTGCATTGGGTCACAATGGTTCCTTGCTTCTCTTCGCCCCTGTGGTGTCACAATGCATCCCATGCCCTTTTAGGCCACTTGGTGTTACAATGAATCATCTGAGTCTTGTCCTCTATGGTGTCATAATATTTCCATGTTTTTATTGTGCCCCATGCTTTCACAATTCATCCCTGCCCCTATTACAACCCCTGGTGTCACAATGGATCATTAGATTGTTAGCTTGCATTGTGTCACAATGGTTCCTTGCTTCTCTTAACCTCTGTGGTGTCACAATGCATTCCAAGCCCTTTTAGGCCACTTGGTCTTACAATGAACCATTTGATTCTTGGCCTTCATGGTGTCATAATGGTTCCTTGCTTCTATAGGTCCCCATGCTGTCAGAGTTCATCCGTGGTCCTTTTGCGCCCCCTGGTGTCAAAAGGGATTCTAAGATTGTTAGCCTGCATTGGGTCACAATGGTTCCTTGCTTCTCTTAACCCCTGTGGTGTCACAATGCATTCCATGCCCTTTTAGGCCACTTGATGTCACAATGAATCATTTGATTCTTGGCCTCCATGGTGGCATAATTGTACCAGGTTTTACTTGGGCCCCATGCTTTCACAATTCATCCCTGGCCCTTTTAGGCCCATTGGTGTCACAAGGGACCATTAGACTGTTAGCCGGCATTGGGTCACAATGGTTGCTTGCTTCTCTTAACCTCTGTGGTGTCACAATGCATTCCGTGCCATTTTAGGCCACTTGATGTCACAATGAAACATTTGATTCTTGGCCTCCATGGTGTCATAATTTTTCCTTGTTTCTATTGGGCCCCATGCTGTCACAATTCATCCCTGTCGATTTTACGCCCCCTGGTGTCAAATGGGATTCTTAGACTGTTAGCCGGCATTGGGTCACAATGGATCCTTGCTTCTCTTAACCCCTGTGGTGTCACAATGCATCCCATGCCCTTTTAGGCCATTTAATGTCACAATGAATCATTTGATTCTTGGCCTCCATGGTGACATAATAGATCCTTGCTTCTATTGGTCCCCGTGCTGTAACAATCCATCCCTGGCCCTTTTTATACCCCCTGGTGCCCCAAGGGATCATTAGATTGTTAGCCTGCATTGGGTCACAATGGTTCCTTGCTTCTCTTAACCTCTGTGGTGTCACAATGCATTCCAAGACCTTTTAGGCCACTTGGTCTTATAATGAACCATTTGATTCTTGGCCTACATGGTGTCATAATGGTTCCTGGCTTCTATAGGTCCCCATGCTGTCAGAGTTCATCCGTGGTCCTTTTGCGCCCCCTGGTGTCAAAAGGGATTCTAAGATTGTCAGCCGGCATTGGGTCACAATGGTTCCTTGCTTCTCTTAACCCCTCTGGTGTCACAATGCATCCCAGGCCCTTTTAGGCCACTTGATGTCACAATGAATCATTTGATTCTTGGCCTCCATGGTGGCATAATAGATCCTTGCTTCTATTGGTCCCCGTGCTGTAACAATCCATCCCTGGCCATTTTAGGCCCCCTGGTGTCACAAGGGATCATTAGATTGTTAGCCTGCATTGGGTCACAATGGTTCCTTGCTTCTCTTAACCCCTCTGGTGTCACAATGCATTCCATGCCATTTTAGGCCACTTGGTGTTACAATGAATCATTTGATTCTTGGCCTCTGTGGTGTCATAATATTTCCATGATTTTATTGTGCCCCATGCTTTCACATTTCATCCCTGGCCCTATTACAACCCCTGGTGCCACAAGGCATCATTAGATTGTTAGCTTGCATTGTGTCACAATAGTTCCTTGCTTCTCTTAACCTCTGTGGTGTCACAATGCATTCCAAGCCCTTTTAGGCCACTTGGTCTTACAATGAACCATTTGATTCTTGGCCTCCATGGTGTCATAATGGTTCCTTGCTTCTATAGGTCCCCATGCTGTCAGATTTCATCCGTGGTCCTTTTGCGCCCCCTGGTGTCAAAAGGGATTCTTAGATTGTTAGCCTGCATTGGGTCACAATGGTTCCTTGCTTCTCTTAACCTCTGTGGTGTCACAATGCATTCCAAGACCTTTTAGGCCACTTGGTCTTACAATGAACCATTTGATTCTTGGCCTCCATGGTGTCATTATGGTTCCTTGCTTCTATAGGTCCCCATGCTGTCAGATTTCATCCGTGGTCCTTTTGCGCCCCCTGGTGTCAAAAGGGATTCTTAGATTGTTAGCCTGCTTTGGGTCACAATGGTTCCTTCCTTCTCTTAACCCCCGTGGTGTCACAATGCATTCCAAGACCTTTTAGGCCACTTGGTGTTACAATGAATCATTTGAGTCTTGGCCTCTATGGTGTCATAATATTTCCATGATTTTATTGTGCCCCATGCTTTCACAATCCATCCCTGGCCATTTTAGGCCCCCTGGTGTCACAAGGGATCATTAGATTGTTAGCCTGCATTGGGTCACAATGGTTCCTTGCTTCTCTTAACCCCTGTGGTGTCACAATGCATCCCATGCCCTTTTAGGCCACTTGATGTCACAATGAATCATTTGATTCTTGGCCTCCATGGTGACATAATAGATCCTTGCTTCTATTGGTCCCCGTGCTGTAACAATCCATCCCTGGCCCTTTTTATACCCCCTGGTGCCACAAGGGATCATTAGATTGTTAGCCTGCATTGGGTCACAATGGTTCCTTGCTTCTCTTAACCTCTGTGGTGTCACAATGCATTCCAAGACCTTTTAGGCCACTTGGTCTTACAATGAACCATTTGATTCTTGGCCTCCATGGTGTCATAATGGTTCCTTGCTTCTATAGGTCCCCATGCTGTCAGATTTCATCCGTGGTCCTTTTGCGCCCCCTGGTGTCAAAAGGGATTCTTAGATTGTTAGCCTGCATTGGGTCACAATGGTTCCTTGCTTCTCTTAGCCCCTGTGGTGTCACAATGCATCCCATGCCCTTTTAGGCCACTTGGTGTTACAATGAATCATCTGAGTCTTGGCCTCTATGGTGTCATAATATTTCCATGTTTTTATTGTGCCCCATGCTTTCACAATTCATCCCTGCCCCTATTACAACCCCTGGTGTCACAATGGATCATTAGATTGTTAGCTTGCATTGTGTCACAATGGTTCCTTGCTTCTCTTAACCTCTGTGGTGTCACAATGCATTCCAAGCCCTTTTAGGCCACTTGGTCATACAATGAACCATTTGATTCTTGGCCTTCATGGTGTCATTATGGTTCCTTGCTTCTATAGGTCCCCATGCTGTCAGAGTTCATCCGTGGTCCTTTTGCGCCCCCTGGTGTCAAAAGGGATTCTAAGATTGTTAGCCTGCATTGGGTCACAATGGTTCCTTGCTTCTCTTAACCCCTGTGGTGTCCCAATGCATCCCATGCCCTTTTAGGCCACTTGATGTCACAATGAATCATTTGATTCTTGGCCTCCATGGTGGCATAATTGTTCCAGGTTTTACTTGGGCCCCATGCTTTCACAATTCATCCCTGGCCCTTTTAGGCCCATTGGTGTCACAAGGGACCATTAGACTGTTAGCCGGCATTGGGTCACAATGGTTGCTTGCTTCTCTTAACCTCTGTGGTGTCACAATGCATTCCATGCCATTTTAGGCCACTTGATGTCACAATGAAACATTTGATTCTTGGCCTCCATGGTGTCATAATTTTTCCTTGTTTCTATTGGGCCCCATGCTGTCACAATTCATCCCTGTCGCTTTTACGCCCCCTGGTGTCAAATGGGATTCTTAGACTGTTAGCCGGCATTGGGTCACAATGGATCCTTGCTTCTCTTAACCCCTGTGGTGTCACAATGCATCCCATGCCCTTTTAGGCCACTTGATGTCACAATGAATCATTTGATTCTTGGCCTCCATGGTGACATAATAGATCCTTGCTTCTATTGGTCCCCGTGCTGTAACAATCCATCCCTGGCCCTTTTTATACACCCTGGTGCCCCAAGGGATCATTAGATTGTTAGCCTGCATTGGGTCACAATGGTTCCTTGCTTCTCTTAACCTCTGTGGTGTCACAATGCATTCCAAGACCTTTTAGGCCACTTGGTCTTACAATGAACCATTTGATTCTTGGCCTCCATGGTGACATTATGGTTCCTTGCTTCTATAGGTCCCCATGCTGTCAGAGTTCATCCGTGGTCCTTTTGCGCCCCCTGGTGTCAAAAGGGATTCTAAGATTGTTAGCCGGCATTGGGTCACAATGGTTCCTTGCTTCTCTTAACCCCTCTGGTGTCACAATGCATCCCAGGCCCTTTTAGGCCACTTGATGTCACAATGAATCACTTGATTCTTGGCCTCCATGGTGGCATAATAGATCCTTACTTCTATTGGTCCCCGTGCTGTAACAATCCATCCCTGGCCATTTTAGGCCCCCTGGTGTCACAAGGGATCATTAGATTGTTAGCCTGCATTGGGTCACAATGGTTCCTTGCTTCTCTTAACCCCTGTGGTGTCACAATGCATCCCATGCCCTTTTAGGCCACTTGGTGTTACAATGAATCATTTGATTCTTGGCCTCTGTGGTGTCATAATATTTCCATGTTTTTATTGTGCCCCATGCTTTCACAATTCATCCCTGGCCCTATTACAACCCCTGGTGCCACAAGGGATCATTAGATTATTAGCCTGCATTGGGTCACAATGGTTCCTTGCTTCTCTTAACCTCTGTGGTGTCACAATGCATTCCAAGACCTTTTAGGCCACTTGGTCTTACAATGAACCATTTGATTCTTGGCCTTCATGGTGTCATAATGGTTCCTTGTTTCTATAGGTCCCCATGCTGTCAGAGTTCATCCGTGGTCCTTTTGCGCCCCCTGGTGTCAAAAGGGATTCTTAGATTGTTAGCCTGCTTTGGGTCACAATGGTTCCTTCCTTCTCTTAACCCCCGTGGTGTCACAATGCATTCCAAGACCTTTTAGGCCACTTGGTGTTACAATGAATCATTTGAGTCTTGGCCTCTATGGTGTCATAATATTTCCATGTTTTTATTGTGCCCCATGCTTTCACAATTCATCCCTGCCCCTATTACAACCCCTGGTGTCACAATGGATCATTAGATTGTTAGCCTGCATTGGGTCACAATGGTTCCTTGCTTCTCTTAACCCCTGTGGTGTCACAATGCATCCCATGCCCTTTTAGGCCACTTGATGTCACAATGAATCATTTGATTCTTGGCCTCCATGGTGACATAATAGATCCTTGCTTCTATTGGTCCCCTTGCTGTAACAATCCATCCCTGGCCCTTTTTATACCCCCTGGTGCCACAAGGGATCATTAGATTGTTAGCCTGCATTGGGTCACAATGGTTCCTTGCTTCTCTTAACCTCTGTGGTGTCACAATGCATTCCAAGCCCTTTTAGATCACTTGGTCATACAATGAACCATTTGATTCTTGGCCTTCATGGTGTCATAATGGTTCCTTGCTTCTATAGGTCCCCATGCTGTCAGAGTTCATCCGTGGTCCTTTTGCGCCCCCTGGTGTCAAAAGGGATTCTAAGATTGTTAGCCTGCATTGGGTCACAATGGTTCCTTGCTTCTCTTAACCCCTGTGGTGTCACAATGCATCCCATGCCCTTTTAGGCCACTTGATGTCACAATGAATCATTTGATTCTTGGCCTCCATGGTGTCATAATATTTCCATGTTTTTATTGTGCCCCATGCTTTCACAATTCATCCCTGGCCCTTTTAGGCCCATTGGTGTCACAAGGGACCATTAGACTGTTAGCCGGCATTGGGTCACAATGGTTGCTTGCTTCTCTTAACCTCTGTGGTGTCACAATGCATTCCGTGCCATTTTAGGCCACTTGATGTCACAATGAAACATTTGATTCTTGGCCTCCATGGTGTCATAATTTTTCCTTGTTTCTATTGGGCCCCATGCTGTCACAATTCATCCCTGTCGCTTTTACGCCCCCTGGTGTCAAATGGGATACTTAGACTGTTAGCCGGCATTGGGTCACAATGGATCCTTGCTTCTCTTAACCCCTGTGGTGTCACAATGCATCCCATGCCCTTTTAGGCCACTTGATGTCACAATGAATCATTTGATTCTTGGCCTCCATGGTGACATAATAGATCCTTGCTTCTATTGGTCCCCGTGCTGTACCAATCCATCCCTGGCCCTTTTTATACCCCCTGGTGCCCCAAGGGATCATTAGATTGTTAGCCTGCATTGGGTCACAATGGTTCCTTGCTTCTCTTAACCTCTGTGGTGCCACAATGCATTCCAAGACCTTTTAGGCCACTTGGTCTTATAATGAACCATTTGATTCTTGGCCTACATGGTGTCATAATGGTTCCTTGCTTCTATAGGTCCCAATGCTGTCAGAGTTCATCCGTGGTCCTTTTGCGCCCCCTGGTGTCAAAAGGGATTCTAAGATTGTTAGCCGGCATTGGGTCACAATGGTTCCTTGCTTCTCTTAACCTCTGTGGTGTCACAATGCATCCCAGGCCCTTTTAGGCCACTTGATGTCACAATGAATCATTTGATTCTTGGCCTCCATGGTGGCATAATAGATCCTTGCTTCTATTGGTCCCCGTGCTGTAACAATCCATCCCTGGCCCTTTTTATTCCCCCTGGTGCCACAAGGGATCATTAGATTGTTAGCCTGCATTGGGTCACAATGGTTCCTTGCTTCTCTTAACCCCTGTGGTGTCACAATGCATCCCATGCCCTTTTAGGCCACTTGGTGTTACAATGAATCATTTGATTCTTGGCCTCTGTGGTGTCATAATATTTCCATGTTTTTATTGTGCCCCATGCTTTCACAATTCATCCCTGGCCCTATTACAACCCCTGGTGCCACAAGGGATCATTAGATTATTAGCCTGCATTGGGTCACAATGGTTCCTTGCTTCTCTTAACCTCTGTGGTGTCACAATGCATTCCAAGACCTTTTAGGCCACTTGGTCTTACAATGAACCATTTGATTCTTGGCCTTCATGGTGTCATAATGGTTCCTTGCTTCTATAGGTCCCCATGCTGTCAGAGTTCATCCGTGGTCCTTTTGCGCCCCCTGGTGTCAAAAGGGATTCTTAGATTGTTAGCCTGCTTTGGGTCACAATGGTTCCTTCCTTCTCTTAACCCCCGTGGTGTCACAATGCCTTCCAAGACCTTTTAGGCCACTTGGTGTTACAATGAATCATTTGAGTCTTGGCCTCTATGGTGTCATAATATTTCCATGTTTTTATTGTGCCCCATGCTTTCACAATTCATCCCTGGCCCTATTACAACCCCTGGTGTCACAAGGGATCATTAGATTGTTAGCCTGCATTGGGTCACAATGGTTCCTTGCTTCTCTTAACCCCTGTGGTGTCACAATGCATCCCATGCCCTTTTAGGCCACTTGAAGTCACAATGAATCATTTGATTCTTGGCCTACATGGTGTCATAATGGTTCCTTGCTTCTATAGGTCCCAATGCTGTCAGAGTTCATCCGTGGTCCTTTTGCGCCCCCTGGTGTCAAAAGGGATTCTAAGATTGTTAGCCGGCATTGGGTCACAATGGTTCCTTGCTTCTCTTAACCTCTGTGGTGTCACAATGCATCCCAGGCCCTTTTAGGCCACTTGATGTCACAATGAATCATTTGATTCTTGGCCTCCATGGTGGCATAATAGATCCTTGCTTCTATTGGTCCCCGTGCTGTAACAATCCATCCCTGGCCCTTTTTATTCCCCCTGGTGCCACAAGGGATCATTAGATTGTTAGCCTGCATTGGGTCACAATGGTTCCTTGCTTCTCTTAACCCCTGTGGTGTCACAATGCATCCCATGCCCTTTTAGGCCACTTGGTGTTACAATGAATCATTTGATTCTTGGCCTCTGTGGTGTCATAATATTTCCATGTTTTTATTGTGCCCCATGCTTTCACAATTCATCCCTGGCCCTATTACAACCCCTGGTGCCACAAGGGATCATTAGATTATTAGCCTGCATTGGGTCACAATGGTTCCTTGCTTCTCTTAACCTCTGTGGTGTCACAATGCATTCCAAGACCTTTTAGGCCACTTGGTCTTACAATGAACCATTTGATTCTTGGCCTTCATGGTGTCATAATGGTTCCTTGCTTCTATAGGTCCCCATGCTGTCAGAGTTCATCCGTGGTCCTTTTGCGCCCCCTGGTGTCAAAAGGGATTCTTAGATTGTTAGCCTGCTTTGGGTCACAATGGTTCCTTCCTTCTCTTAACCCCCGTGGTGTCACAATGCATTCCAAGACCTTTTAGGCCACTTGGTGTTACAATGAATCATTTGAGTCTTGGCCTCTATGGTGTCATAATATTTCCATGTTTTTATTGTGCCCCATGCTTTCACAATTCATCCCTGGCCCTATTACAACCCCTGGTGTCACAAGGGATCATTAGATTGTTAGCCTGCATTGGGTCACAATGGTTCCTTGCTTCTCTTAACCCCTGTGGTGTCACAATGCATCCCATGCCCTTTTAGGCCACTTGATGTCACAATGAATCATTTGATTCTTGGCCTCCATGGTGACATAATAGATCCTTGCTTCTATTGGCCCCGTGCTGTAACAATCCATCCCTGGCCCTTTTTATACCCCCTGGTGCCACAAGGGATCATTAGATTGTTAGCCTGCATTGGGTCACAATGGTTCCTTGCTTCTCTTAACCTCTGTGGTGTCACAATGCATTCCAAGACCTTTTAGGCCACTTGGTCTTACAATGAACCATTTGATTCTTGGCCTCCATGGTGTCATAATGGTTCCTTGCTTCTATAGGTCCCCATGCTGTCAGATTTCATCCGTGGTCCTTTTGCGCCCCCTGGTGTCAAAAGGGATTCTTAGATTGTTAGCCTGCATTGGGTCACAATGGTTCCTTGCTTCTCTTAGCCCCTGTGGTGTCACAATGCATCCCATGCCCTTTTAGGCCACTTGGTGTTACAATGAATCATCTGAGTCTTGGCCTCTATGGTGTCATAATATTTCCATGATTTTATTGTGCCCCATGCTTTCACAATTCATCCCTGCCCCTATTACAACGCCTGGTGTCACAATGGATCATTAGATTGTTAGCTTGCATTGTGTCACAATGGTTCCTGGCTTCTCTTAACCTCTGTGGTGTCACAATGCATTCCAAGCCCTTTTAGGTCACTTGGTCATACAATGAACCATTTGATTCTTGGCCTTCATGGTATCATAATGGTTCCTTGCTTCTATAGGTCCCCATGCTGTCAGAGTTCATCCGTGGTCCTTTTGCGCCCCCTGGTGTCAAAAGGGATTCTAAGATTGTTAGCCGGCATTGGGTCACAATGGTTCCTTGCTTCTCTTAACCCCTCTGGTGTCACAATGCATCCCAGGCCCTTTTAGGCCACTTGATGTCACAATGAATCATTTGATTCTTGGCCTCCATGGTGGCATAATAGATCCTTGCTTCTATTGGTCCCCGTGCTGTAACAATCCATCCCTGGCCATTTTAGGCCCCCTGGTGTCACAAGGGATCATTAGATTGTTAGCCTGCATTGGGTCACAATGGTTCCTTGCTTCTCTTAACCCCTGTGGTGTCACAATGCATCCCATGCCCTTTTAGGCCACTTGATGTCACAATGAATCATTTGATTCTTGGCCTCCATGGTGGCATAATTGTTCCAGGTTTTACTTGGGCCCCATGCTTTCACAATTCATCCCTGGCCCTTTTAGGCCCATTGGTGTCACAAGGGACCATTAGACTGTTAGCCGGCATTGGGTCACAATGGTTGCTTGCTTCTCTTAACCTCTGTGGTGTCACAATGCATTCCATGCCATTTTAGGCCACTTGATGTCACAATGAAACATTTGTTTCTTGGCCTCCATGGTGTCATAATTTTTCCTTGTTTCTATTGGGCCCCATGCTGTCACAATTCATCCCTGTCGCTTTTACGCCCCCTGGTGTCAAAAGGGATTCTTAGACTGTTAGCCGGCAATGGGTCACAATGGATCCTTGCTTCTCTTAACCCCTCTGGTGTCACAATGCATCCCATGCCCTTTTAGGCCACTTGATGTCACAATGAATCATTTGATTCTTGGCCTCCATGGTGACATAATAGATCCTTGATTCTATTGGTCCCCGTGCTGTAACAATCCATCCCTGGCCATTTTAGGCCCCCTGGTGTCACAAGGGATCATTAGATTGTTAGCCTGCATTGTGTCACAATGGTTCCTTGCTTCTCTTAACCCCTGTGGTGTCACAATGCATCCCATGCCCTTTTAGGCCACTTGGTGTTACAATGAATCATTTGAGTCTTGGCCTCTATGGTGTCATAATATTTCCATGTTTTTATTGTGCCCCATGCTTTCACAATTCATCCCTGGCCCTATTACAACCCCTGGTGTCACAATGGATCATTAGATTGTTAGCCTGCATTGGGTCACAATGGTTCCTTGCTTCTCTTAACCTCTGTGGTGTCACAATGCATTCCAAGACCTTTTAGGCCACTTGGTCTTACAATGAACCATTTGATTCTTGGTCTTCATGGTGTCATAATGGTTCCTTGCTTCTATAGGTCCCCATGCTGTCACAGTTCATCCGTGGTACTTTTCCGCCCCCTGGTGTCAAAAGGGATTCTTAGATTGTTTGCCTGCCTTGGGTCACAATGGTTCCTTGCTTCTCTTAACCCCTGTGGTGTCTCAATGCATCCCATGTCCTTTTAGGCCACTTGATGTCACAATGAATCATTTCATTTTTGGCCTCCATGGTGGCATAATTGTACCAGGTTTTAATTGGGCCCCATGCTTTCACAATTCATCCCTGGCCCTTTTAGGCCCATTGGTGTCACAAGGGACCATTAGACTGTTAGCCGGCTTTGGGTCACAATGGTTGCTTGCTTCTCTTAACCTCTGTGGTGTCACAATGCATTCCATGCCATTTTAGGCCACTTGGTCTTATAATGAACCATTTGATTCTTGGCCTACATGGTGTCATAATGGTTCCTTGCTTCTATAGGTCCCCATGCTGTCACAATTCATCCCTGGCCCTTTTACGCCCCCTGGTGTCAAATGGGATCCTGGGATTATTAGCCTCCATTGGGTCACAATGGATCCTTGCTTCTCTTAACCCCTGTGGTGTCACAATGCATCCCATGCCCTTTTAGGCCATTTAATGTCTCAATGAATCATTTGATTCTTGGCCTCCATGGTGACATAATAGATCCTTATATCTATTGGTCCCCGTGCTGTAACAATCCATCCCTGGCCCTTTTTATACCCCCTGGTGCCCCAAGGGATCATTAGATTGTTAGCCTGCATTGGGTCACAATGGTTCCTGGCTTCTCTTAACCTCTGTGGTGTCACAATGCATTCCAAGACCTTTTAGGCCACTTGGTCTTATAATGAACCATTTGATTCTTGGCCTCCATGGTGTCATAATGGTTCCTTGCTTCTATAGGTCCCCATGCTGTCAGAGTTCATCCGTGGTCCTTTTGCGCCCCCTGGTGTCAAAAGGTCTTCTAAGATTGTTAGCCGGCATTGGGTCACAATGGTTCCTTGCTTCTCTTAACACCTCTGGTGTCACAATGCATCCCAGGCCCTTTTAGGCCACTTGATGTCACAATGAATCATTTGATTCTTGGCCTCCATGGTGTCATAATTTTTCCTTGTTTCTATTGGGCCCCATGCTGTCACAATTCATCCCTGTCGCTTTCACGCCCCCTGGTGTCAAAAGGGATTCTTAGACTGTTAGCCGGCATTGGGTCACAATGGTTCCTTGCTTCTCTTAACACCTCTGGTGTCACAATGCATCCTATGCCCTTTTAGGCCACTTGATGTCACAATGAATCATTTGATTCTTGGCCTCCATGGTGACATAATAGATCCTTGCTTCTATTGGTCCCCGTGCTGTAACAATCCATGCCTGGCCCTTTTTATACCCCCTGGTGCCACAAGGGATCATTAGATTGTTAGCCTGCATTGGGTCACAATGGTTCCTTGCTTCTCTTAACCTCTGTGGTGTCACAATGCATTCCAAGACTTTTTAGGCCACTTGGTCTTACAATGAACCATTTGATACTCGGCCTCCATGGTGTCATAATGGTTCCTTGCTTCTATAGGTCCCCATGCTGTCAGAGTTCATCCGTGGTCCTTTTGCGCCCCCTGGTATCAAAAGGGATTCTTAGATTGTTAGCCAGCACTGGGTCACAATGGTTCCTTGCTTCTCTTAACCCCTGTGGTGTCACAATGCATCCCATGCCCTTTTAGGCCACTTGATGTCACAATGAATCATTTGATTCTTGGCCTCCATGGTGGCATAATAGATCCTTGCTTCTATTTGTCCCCGTGCTGTAACAATCCGTCCCTGGCCATTTTAGGCCCCCTGTTGTCACAAGGGTTCATTAGATTGTTAGCCTGCATTGGTTCACAATGGTTCCTTGCTTCTTTTAGCCCCTGTGGTGTCACAATGCATCCCATGCCCTTTTAGGCCACTTGGTGTTACAATGAATCATTTGATGCTTGGCCTCTATGGTGTCATAATATTTCCATGTTTTTATTGTGCCCCATGCTGTCACAGTTCATCCGTGGTCCTTTCGCGCCCCCTGGTGTCAAAAGGGATTCTAAGATTGTTAGCCTGCCTTGGGTCACAATGGTTCCTTGCTTCTCTTAACCCCTGTGGTGTCACAATGCATCCCATGCCCTTTTAGGCCACTTGATGTCACAATGAATCATTTCATTTTTGGCCTCCATGGTGGCATAATTGTACCAGGTTTTAATTGGGCCCCATGCTTTCACAATTCATCCCTGGCCCTTTAAGGCCCATTGGTGTCACAAGGGACCATTAGATTGTTAGCCTGCATTGGGTCACAATGGATCCTTGCTTCTCTTAACCTCTGTGGTGTCACAATGCATTCCATGCCATTTTAGGCCACTTGATGTCACAATGAATCATTTCATTTTTGGCCTCCATGGTGGCATAATTGTACCAGGATTTAACTGGGCCTCATGCTTTCACAATTCATCCCTGGGCAATTTAGGCCCCCTGGTGTCACAAGGGATCATTAGATTTTTAGCATGCATTGGGTCACACTGGCTCCTTGCTTCTCTTAACCCCTGTGGTGTCACCATGCATCCCATGCCCTTTTAGGCCACTTAGTGTTACAATGAATCATTTGAGTCTTGGCCTCTATTGTGTCATAATATTTCCATGTTTTTATTGGGCCCCATGCTTTCACAATTCATCCCTGGCCCTATTACAACCCCTGGTGTCACAATGGATCATTAGATTATTAGCCTGCATTGGGTCACAATGGATCCTTGCCTCTCTTAAGCCCTGTGGTATCACAATGCATCCCATGACCTTTTAGGCCACTTGATGTCACAATGAATCATTTGATTCTTGGCCTCCATGGTGACATAATAGATCCTTGCTTCTATTGGTCCCCGTGCTGTAACAATCCATCCCTGGCCCTTTTTATACCCCCTGGTGCCACAAGGGATCATTAGATTGTTAGCCTGCATTGGGTCACAATGGTTCCTTGCTTCTCTTAACCTCTGTGGTGTCACAATGCATTCCAAGACATTTTAGGCCGCTTGGTCTTACAATGAACCATTTGATTCTTGGCCTCCATGGTGTCATAATGGTTCCTTGCTTCTATAGGTCCCCAAGCTGTCAGAGTTCATCCGTGGTCCTTTTGCGCCCCCTGGTGTCAAAAGCGATTCTTAGATTGTTAGCCAGCATTGGGTCACAATGGTTCCTTGCTTCTCTTAACCCCTCTGGTGTCACAATGCATCCCATGCCCTTTTAGGCCACTTGATGTCACAATGAATCATTTGATTCTTGGCCTCCATGGTGGCATAATAGATCCCTGCTTCTATTGGTCCCCGTGCTGTAACAATCCATCACTGGGCCTTTTACGACCCCTGGTGTCACAAGGGATCTTTTGATGGTTAGCTTCCATTGGGTCACAATGGTTCCTTGCTTCTCTTAGCCCCTGTGGTGTCACAATGCATCCCATGCCCTTTTAGGCCACTTGGTGTTACAATGAATCATCTGAGTCTTGGCCTTCATGGTGTCATGATGCTTCCTTGCTTCTATAGGTCCCCATGCTGTCACAGTTCATCCGTGGTCCTTTTACAACCCCTGATGTCCCAATGGATCATTAGATTGTTAGCCTCCATTGGGTCACAATGGTTCCTTGCTTCTCTTAACCTCTGTGGTGTCACAATACATTCGAAGACCTTTTAGGCTACATGATGTCCCAAAGAATCATTTGATTCTTGGCCTCCATGGTGGCATAATAGATCCTTGCTTCTATGGGTCCCCGTGCTGTAACAATTCATCCCTGGCCCTTTTAGGCACATTTGTGTCACAAGGGATCATTAGATTGTTAGTCTGCATTGGGTCACAATGGTTCCTTACTTCTCTTAACCTCTGTTATGTCACAGTGCATCCCATGCACTTTTAGGCCACATGATGTCACAAAGAATCATTTGATTCTTGGCCTCCATGGTGGCATAATAGATCCTTGCTTCTATTGGTCCCCGTGCTGTAACAATCCATCCCTGGCCCTTTTTATACGCCCTGGTGGCACAAGGGATCATTAGATTGTTAGCCTGCATTGGGTCACAATGGTTCCTTGCTTCTCTTAACCTCTGTGTTGTCACAATGCATTCCAAGCCCTTTTAGGCCACTTGGTCTTACAATGAACCATTTGATTCATGGCCTTCATGGTGTCATAATGGTTCCTTGATTCTATAGGTCCCCATGCTGTCACAGTTCATCCGTGCTCCTTTTACGCCCCCTGGTGTCAAAAGAGATTCTTAGATTGTTAGCCTGCATTGGGTCACAATGGTTCCTTGCTTCTCTTAACCTCTGTGGTGTCACAATGAATCCCATGACCTTTTAGGCCACTTGATGTCACAATGAATCATTTGATTCTTGGCCTCCATGGTCTCATAATTGTTCCTTGTTTCTATTTGGCCCCATGCTGTCACAATTCATTCCTGGCCTTTTTGCGCCCCCTGGTGTCAAACGGGATCCTGGAATTATTAGCCTGCTTTGGGTCACAATGGTTCCTTGCTTCTCTTAACCCCTGTGGTGTCACAATGCATCCCATGCCCTTTTAGGCCACTTGATGTCACAATGAATCATTTGCTACTTGGCCTCCAAGGTGTCATAATAGATCCTTGCTTCTATTGGTCCCCGTGCTGTAACAATCCATCCCTGGCCCTATTTATACGCCCTGGTGCCTCAAGGGATCATTAGATTGTTAGCCTGCATTGGGTCACAATGGTTCCTTGCTTCTATTAACCTCTGTGGTGTCACAAAGCATTCCAAGACCTTTTAGGCCACTTGGTCTAACAATGAACCATTTGATTCTTGGCCTTCATGGTGTCATAATGGTTCCTTGCTTCTATAGGTCCCCATGCTGTCACAGTTCATCCGTGGTCCTTTTGCGGCCCCTGTTGTCAAAAGGGATTCTTAGATTGTAAGCCTGCATTGGGTCACAATGGTTCCTTGCTGCTCTTAACCCCTGTGGTGTCACAATGCATCCCATGCCCTTTTAGGCCACTTGATGTCACAATGAATCATTTGATTCTTGGCCTCCATGGTGGCATAATAGTTCATTGTATCTATTGGGCCCCATGCTGTCACAATTCATTCCTGGCCCTTTTGCGCCCACTGGTGTCAAAAGGGATCCTGGAATTATTAGCCTCCATTGAGTCACAATGGATCGTTGCTTCTCAACCTCTGTGGTGTCACAATGCATCCCATGCCCTTTTAGGCCACTTGATGTCACAATGAATCATTTGATTCTTGGCCTCCATGGTGGCATAATTGTACCAGGTTTAAATTGGGCCCCATGCTTTCACAATTCATCCCAGGCACTTTTAGGCCCATTGGTATCACAAGGGATCATTAGATTGTTAGCCTGCATTGGGTCACAATGGATCCTTGCTTCTCTTAACCTATCTGGTGTCACAATGCATCCCATGCCCTTTTAGGCCACATGATTTCACAAAGAATTATATGATTCTTGGCCTCCACGGTGGCATAATAGATCCTTGCTTCCATCGGTCCCCGTGCTGTAACAATTCATCCCTGGCCCTTTTAGGCCCATTGGTGTCACAAGGGATCATTAGATTGTTAGCCTGCATTGGGTCACAATGGTTCCCTGTTTCTCTTAACCTCTGTGGTGTCACAATGCATTCCATGCCATTTTAGGCCACTTGATGTCACAATCAATCATTTGTTTCTTGGCCTCCATGGTGTCATAATACTTCATTGTATCTATTGGGCCCCATGCTGTCACAATTCATCCCTGGCCCTTTTGCGCCCCCTGGTGTCAAAAGGTATCCTGGAATTATTAGCCTCCATTGGGTCACAATGGATCCTTGCTTCTCTTAACCCCTGTGCTGTCACAATTCATCCCATGCCCTTTTAGGCCACATGATGTCCCAAAGAATCATTTGATTCTTGGCCTCCACGGTGGCATAATAGATCCTTGCTTCTATTGCTCCCCGTGCTGTAACAATCCATCCCTGCACCTTTCAGGCCCATTGGTGTCACAAGGGATCATTAGATTGTTAGCCTGCATTGGGTCACAATGGTTCCTTGCTTCTCTTAACCTCTGTGGTGTCGCAATGCATCCCATGCACTTTTAGGCCACTTGATGTCACAATGAATCATTTGATTCTTGGCCTCCATGGTGGCATAATTGTACCAGGTTTTAATTGGGCCCCATGTTTCACAATTCATCCCTGTCCCTTTTAGGCCCATTGGTGTCACAAGGGATCATTAGATTGTTAGCATGCATTGGGTCAAAATGGCTCCTGGCTTCTCTTAACCTCTGTGGTGTCACAATGCATCCCATGCCCTTTTAGGCCACATGATGTCACAATGAATCATTTGATTCTCGGCCTTCATGGTGTCATAACAGTTCATTGTATCTATTGGGCCCCATGCTGCCACAATTCATTCCTGGCCCTTTTGCGCCCCCTGGTGTCAAAAGGGATCCTGGGATTATTAGCCTCCATTGGGTCACAATGGATCCTTCCTTCTCTTAACCCCTGTGCTGTTACAATGCATCCCATGCCCTTTTAGGCCACATGATGTCACAATGAATCATTTGATTCTTGGCCTCCATGGTGGCATAATTGTACCGGGTTTTAATTGGGCCCCATGTTTCACAATTCATCCCAGGCCCTTTTAGGCCCATTGGTGTCACAAGGGATCATTAGATTGTTAGCCTGCATTGGGTCACAATGGTTCCTTGCTTCTCTTAACCCCTGTGGTGTCACAATGCATTCCATGCCCTTTTAGGCCACATGATTTCACAAAGAATTATTTGATTCTTGGCCTCCACGATGGCATAATAGATCCTTGCTTCTATCGGTCCCCGAGCTGTAACAATTCATCCCTGGCCCTTTTAGGCCCATTGGTGTCACAAGGGATCATTAGATTGTTAGCCTCCCTCGGGTCACAATGGTTCCTTGCTTCTCTTAACCTCTGTGGTGTCACAATGCATTCCAAGCCTTTTTAGGCCACTTGGTCTTACAATGAACCATTTGATTCTTGGCCTTCATGGTGTCATAATGCTTCCTTGCTTCTATAGGTCCCCATGCTGTCACAGTTCACCCGTGGTCCTTTTGCGGCCCCTGTTGCCAAAAGGGATTCTTAGATTGTTAGCCTGCATTGGGTCACAATGGTGCCTTGCTTCTCTTAACCTCTGTGGTGTCACAATGCATCCCATGCCCTTTTAGGCCACTTGATGTCACAATGAATCATTTGATTCTTGGCCTCCATGGTGGCATAATTGTACCAGGTTTTAATTGGGCCCCATGTTTCACAATTCATCCCTGGCCCTCTTAGGCCCATTGGTGTCACAAGGGATCATTAGATTGTTTGCCTCCATTGGGTCACAATGGTTCCTTGCTTCTCTTAACCCCTGTGCTGTTACAATGCATCCATTTACCTTTTAGGCCACATGATGTCACAATGAATTATTTGATTCTTGGCCTCCACGGTGGCATAATAGTTCCTCGTTTCTATATGTCCCCATGCTATCACAGTTCATCCGTGCTCCTTTTACGCCCCCTGGTGTCAAAAGGGATTCTTAGATTGTTAGCCTGCATTGGGTCACAATGGTTCCTTGCTTCTCTTAAACTCTCTGGTGTCACAATGCATTCCATGCCCTTTTAGGCCACTTGATGTCACAATGAATAATTTGATTCTTGGCCTCCATGGCGGCATAATTGTACCAGGTTTTAATTGGGCCCCATGTTTCACAATTCATCCCTGGACTTCTAGGCCCATTGGTGTCACAAGGGATCATTAGATTGTTAGCCTCCATTGGGTCACAATGGATCCTTGCTTCTCTTAACCCCTGTCGTGTCACAATGCATCCCATGCACTTTTAGGCCACTTGATGTCACAATGAATCATTTTATTCTTGGCCTCCACAGTGGCATAATAGATCCTTGCTTCTATCGGTCCCCATGCTGTAACAATTCATCCCTGGCCCTTTTAGGCCCATTGGTGTCGCAAGGGATCATTAGATTGTTAGCCTGCATTGGGTCACAATGGTTCCTTGCTTCTCTTAACCTCTGTGGTGTCACAATGCATCCCATGCCCTTTTAGGCCACTTGATGTCACAATGAATCATTTGATTCTTGGCCTCCATGGTGTCATAATGGTTCTTTGTTTCTATTGCGCCCCATGCTGTCACAATTCATTCCTGGCACTTTTTGCGCCCCCTGGTGTCAAACGGGGTCCTGGGATTATTAGCCTCCATAGGGTCACAATAGATTCTTGCTTCTCTTAACCCCTGTGGTGTCACAATGCATTCCAAGACCTTTTAGGCCACTTGGTCTTACAATGAACCATTTGATTCTTGGCCTTCATGGTGTCATAATGGTTCCTTGCTCCTTCTATAGGTCCCCATTCTGTCACAGTTCATCCGTGGTTACTTTGCGGCCCCTGTTGTCAAAAGGGATTCTTAGATTGTTAGCCAGCATTGGGTCACAATGGTTCCTTGCTTCTCTTAACCCCTGTAGTGTCACAATGCATCCCATGCCCTTTTAGGCCACTTGATGTTACAATGAATCATTTGATTCTTGGCCACTATGGTGACATAATATTTCCATGTTTTTATTGGGCCCCATGCTTTCACAATTCATCCCTGGCCCTTATACAACACCTTGTGAGACAAGGGATCATTAGATTGTTAGCCTGCATTGGGTCACAATGGTTCCTTGCTTCTCTTAACCTCTGTGGTGTCACAATGAATCCCATGACCTTTTAGGCCACTTGATGTCACAATGAATCATTGGATTCTTGGCCTCCATGGTGTCATAATGGTTCCTTGTTCCTCTTCGGCCCCATGCTGTCACAATTCATCCCTGGCCCTTTTACGGCCCCTGGTGTCAAATGGGATCCTGGGATTATTAGCCTCCATTGGGTCACAATGGTTCCTTCCTTCTCTTAACCCCTGAGGTGTCACAATGCATCCCATGCACTTTTAGGCCACTAGATGTCACAATGAATCATTTGATTCTTGGCCTCCATGGTCTCATAATTGTTCCTTGTTTCTATTTGGCCCCATGCTGTCACAATTCATTCCTGGCCTTTTTGCGCCCCCTGGTGTCAAACGGGATCCTGGAATTATTAGCCTGCTTTGGGTCACAATGGTTCCTTGCTTCTCTTAACCCCTGTGGTGTCACAATGCATCCCATGCCCTTTTAGGCCACTTGATGTCACAATGAATCATTTGCTACTTGGCCTCCAAGGTGTCATAATAGATCCTTGCTTCTATTGGTCCCCGTGCTGTAACAATCCATCCCTGGCCCTATTTATACGCCCTGGTGCCTCAAGGGATCATTAGATTGTTAGCCTGCATTGGGTCACAATGGTTCCTTGCTTCTATTAACCTCTGTGGTGTCACAAAGCATTCCAAGACCTTTTAGGCCACTTGGTCTAACAATGAACCATTTGATTCTTGGCCTTCATGGTGTCATAATGGTTCCTTGCTTCTATAGGTCCCCATGCTGTCACAGTTCATCCGTGGTCCTTTTGCGGCCCCTGTTGTCAAAAGGGATTCTTAGATTGTAAGCCTGCATTGGGTCACAATGGTTCCTTGCTCCTCTTAACCCCTGTGGTGTCACAATGCATCCCATGCCCTTTTAGGCCACTTGATGTCACAATGAATCATTTGATTCTTGGCCTCCATGGTGGCACAATAGTTCATTGTATCTATTGGGCCCCATGCTGTCACAATTCATTCCTGGCCCTTTTGCGCCCACTGGTGTCAAAAGGGATCCTGGAATTATTAGCCTCCATTGAGTCACAATGGATCGTTGCTTCTCAACCTCTGTGGTGTCACAATGCATCCCATGCCCTTTTAGGCCACTTGATGTCACAATGAATCATTTGATTCTTGGCCTCCATGGTGGCATAATTGTACCAGGTTTAAATTGGGCCCCATGCTTTCACAATTCATCCCAGGCACTTTTAGGCCCATTGGTATCACAAGGGATCATTAGATTGTTAGCCTGCATTGGGTCACAATGGATCCTTGCTTCTCTTAACCTATCTGGTGTCACAATGCATCCCATGCCCTTTTAGGCCACATGATTTCACAAAGAATTATATGATTCTTGGCCTCCACGGTGGCATAATAGATCCTTGCTTCCATCGGTCCCCGTGCTGTAACAATTCATCCCTGGCCCTTTTTAGGCCCATTGGTGTCACAAGGGATCATTAGATTGTTAGCCTCCATTGGGTCACAATGGATCCTTGCTTCTCTTAACCCCTGTCGTGTCACAATGCATCCCATGCACTTTTAGGCCACTTGATGTCACAATGAATCATTTTATTCTTGGCCCCTACGGTGGCATAATAGATCCTTGCTTCTATCGGTCCCCGTGCGGTAACAATTCATCCCTGTCCCTTTTAGGCCCATTGGTGTCACAAGGGATCATTAGATTGTTAGCCAGCATTGGGTCACAATGGTTCCTTGCTTCTCTTAACCTCTGTGATGTCACAATGCATCCCATGCCCCTTTAGGCCACTTGATGTCACAATGAATCATTTGATTCTTGGCCTCCATGGTGGCATAATTGTCCCAGGTTTTAATTGGGCCCCATGTTTCACAATTCATCCCTGGCCCTTTTTAGGCCCATTGGTGTCACAAGGGATCATTAGATTGTTAGCATCCATTGGGTCACAATGGTTCCTTGCTTCTATTTACCTCTGTGGTGTCACAATGCATTCCATGAACTTTTAGGCCACATGATGTCACAATGAATCATTTGATTCTTGGCCTCCACGGTGGCATAATAGATCCTTGCTTCTATTGGTCCCCATGCTGTAACAATCCATCCCTGGCCGTTTTTATACGCCCTGGTGCCGCATGGGATCATTAGATTGTTAGCCTGCATTGGGTCACAATGGTTCCTTGCTTCTCTTAACCCCCTGTGGTGTCACAATGCATCCCATTACCTTTTAGGCCACATGATGTCACAATGAATTATTTGATTCTTGGCCTCCCCGGTGGCATAATGGTTCCTCGTTTCTATATGTCCCCATGCTGTCACAGTTCATCGGTGCTCCTTTTACGGCCCCTGGTGTCAAAAGGGATTCTTAGATTGTTAGCCTGCATTGGGTCACAATGGTTCCTTGCTTCTCTTAACCCCTGTGGTGTCACAATGCATCCCATTACCTTTTAGGCCACATGATGTCACAATGAATTATTTGATTCTTGGCCTCCCCGGTGGCATAATGGTTCCTCGTTTCTATATGTCCCCATGCTGTCACAGTTCATCGGTGCTCCTTTTACGGCCCCTGGTGTCAAAAGGGATTATTAGATTGTTAGCCTGCATTGGGTCACAATGGTTCCTTGCTTCTCTTAACCTCTGTGGTGTCGCAATGCATCCCATGCCCTTTTAGGCCACTTGATGTCACAATGAATCATTTGATTCTTGGCCTCCATGGTGTCATAATAATTCATTGTATCGATTTGGCCCCATGCTGTCACGATTCATTCCTGGCCCTTTTGCGCCCCCTGGTGTCAAAAGGGATCCTGGAATTATTAGCCTCCATTGGGTCACAATGGATCCTTGCTTCTCTTAACCCCTGTGCTGTCACAATGCATCGCATGCCCTTTTAGGCCACATGATGTCACCTAGAATCATTTGATTCTTGGCCTCCACAGTGGCATAATAGATCCTTGCTTCTATCGGTCCCCATGCTGTAACAATTCATCCCTGGCCCTTTTAGGCCCATTGGTGTCGCAAGGGATCATTAGATTGTTAGCCTGCATTGGGTCACAATGGTTCCTTGCTTCTCTTAACCTCTGTGGTGTCACAATGCATCCCATGCCCTTTTAGGCCACTTGATGTCACAATGAATCATTTGATTCTTGGCCTCCATGGTGTCATAATGGTTCTTTGTTTCTATTGCGCCCCATGCTGTCACAATTCATTCCTGGCACTTTTTGCGCCCCCTGGTGTCAAACGGGGTCCTGGGATTATTAGCCTCCATAGGGTCACAATAGATCCTTGCTTCTCTTAACCCCTGTGGTGTCACAATGCATTCCAAGACCTTTTAGGCCACTTGGTCTTACAATGAACCATTTGATTCTTGGCCTTCATGGTGTCATAATGGTTCCTTGCTCCTTCTATAGGTCCCCATTCTGTCACAGTTCATCCGTGGTTACTTTGCGGCCCCTGTTGTCAAAAGGGATTCTTAGATTGTTAGCCAGCATTGGGTCACAATGGTTCCTTGCTTCTCTTAACCCCTGTAGTGTCACAATGCATCCCATGCCCTTTTAGGCCACTTGATGTAACAATGAATCATTTGATTCTTGGCCACTATGGTGACATAATATTTCCATGTTTTTATTGGGCCCCATGCTTTCACAATTCATCCCTGGCCCTTATACAACACCTTGTGTGACAAGGGATCATTAGATTGTTAGCCTGCATTGGGTCACAATGGTTCCTTGCTTCTCTTAACCTCTGTGGTGTCACAATGAATCCCATGACCTTTTAGGCCACTTGATGTCACAATGAATCATTGGATTCTTGGCCTCCATGGTGTCATAATGGTTCCTTGTTCCTCTTCGGCCCCATGCTGTCACAATTCATCCCTGGCCCTTTTACGGCCCCTGGTGTCAAATGGGATCCTGGGATTATTAGCCTCCATTGGGTCACAATGGTTCCTTCCTTCTCTTAACCCCTGAGGTGTCACAATGCATCCCATGCACTTTTAAGCCACTAGATGTCACAATGAATCATTTGATTCTTGGCCTCCATGGTCTCATAATTGTTCCTTGTTTCTATTTGGCCCCATACTGTCACAATTCATTCCTGGCCTTTTTGCGCCCCCTGGTGTCAAACGGGATCCTGGAATTATTAGCCTGCTTTGGGTCACAATGGTTCCTTGCTTCTCTTAACCCCTGTGGTGTCACAATGCATCCCATGCCCTTTTAGGCCACTTGATGTCACAATGAATCATTTGCTACTTGGCCTCCAAGGTGTCATAATAGATCCTTGCTTCTATTGGTCCCCGTGCTGTAACAATCCATCCCTGGCCCTATTTATACGCCCTGGTGCCTCAAGGGATCATTAGATTGTTAGCCTGCATTGGGTCACAATGGTTCCTTGCTTCTATTAACCTCTGTGGTGTCACAAAGCATTCCAAGACCTTTTAGGCCACTTGGTCTAACAATGAACCATTTGATTCTTGGCCTTCATGGTGTCATAATGGTTCCTTGCTTCTATAGGTCCCCATGCTGTCACAGTTCATCCGTGGTCCTTTTGCGGCCCCTGTTGTCAAAAGGGATTCTTAGATTGTAAGCCTGCATTGGGTCACAATGGTTCCTTGCTTCTCTTAACCCCTGTGGTGTCACAATGCATCCCATGCCCTTTTAGGCCACTTGATGTCACAATGAATCATTTGATTCTTGGCCTCCATGGTGGCATAATAGTTCATTGTATCTATTGGGCCCCATGCTGTCACAATTCATTCCTGGCCCTTTTGCGCCCACTGGTGTCAAAAGGGATCCTGGAATTATTAGCCTCCATTGAGTCACAATGGATCGTTGCTTCTCAACCTCTGTGGTGTCACAATGCATCCCATGCCCTTTTAGGCCACTTGATGTCACAATGAATCATTTGATTCTTGGCCTCCATGGTGGCATAATTGTACCAGGTTTAAATTGGGCCCCATGCTTTCACAATTCATCCCAGGCACTTTTAGGCCCATTGGTATCACAAGGGATCATTAGATTGTTAGCCTGCATTGGGTCACAATGGATCCTTGCTTCTCTTAACCTATCTGGTGTCACAATGCATCCCATGCCCTTTTAGGCCACATGATTTCACAAAGAATTATATGATTCTTGGCCTCCACGGTGGCATAATAGATCCTTGCTTCCATCGGTCCCCGTGCTGTAACAATTCATCCCTGGCCCTTTTAGGCCCATTGGTGTCACAAGGGATCATTAGATTGTTAGCCTGCATTGGGTCACAATGGTTCCCTGTTTCTCTTAACCTCTGTGGTGTCACAATGCATTCCATGCCATTTTAGGCCACTTGATGTCACAATCAATCATTTGTTTCTTGGCCTCCATGGTGTCATAATACTTCATTGTATCTATTGGGCCCCATGCTGTCACAATTCATTCCTGGCCCTTTTGCGCCCCCTGGTGTCAAAAGGTATCCTGGAATTATTAGCCTCCATTGGGTCACAATGGATCCTTGCTTCTCTTAACCCCTGTGCTGTCACAATTCATCCCATGCCCTTTTAGGCCACATGATGTCCCAAAGAATCATTTGATTCTTGGCCTCCACGGTGGCATAATAGATCCTTGCTTCTATCGCTCCCCGTGCTGTAACAATCCATCCCTGGACCTTTCAGGCCCATTGGTGTCACAAGGGATCATTAGATTGTTAGCCTGCATTGGGTCACAATGGTTCCTTGCTTCTCTTAACCTCTGTGGTGTCGCAATGCATCCCATGCACTTTTAGGCCACTTGATGTCACAATGAATCATTTGATTCTTGGCCTCCATGGTGGCATAATTGTACCAGGTTTTAATTGGGCCCCATGTTTCACAATTCATCCCTGTCCCTTTTAGGCCCATTGGTGTCACAAGGGATCATTAGATTGTTAGCATGCATTGGGTCAAAATGGCTCCTGGCTTCTCTTAATCTCTGTGGTGTCACAATGCATCCCATGCCCTTTTAGGCCACATGATGTCACAATGAATCATTTGATTCTCGGCCTTCATGGTGTCATAATAGTTCATTGTATCTATTGGGCCCCATGCTGCCACAATTCATTCCTGGCCCTTTTGCGCCCCCTGGTGTCAAAAGGGATCCTGGGATTATTATCCTCCATTGGGTCACAATGGATCCTTCCTTCTCTTAACCCCTGTGCTGTTACAATGCATCCCATGCCCTTTTAGGCCACATGATGTCACAATGAATCATTTGATTCTTGGCCTCCATGGTGGCATAATTGTACCGGGTTTTAATTGGCCCCATGTTTCACAATTCATCCCAGGCCCTTTTAGGCCCATTGGTGTCACAAGGGATCATTAGATTGTTAGCCTGCATTGGGTCACAATGGTTCCTTGCTTCTCTTAACCCCTGTGGTGTCACAATGCATTCCATGCCCTTTTAGGCCACATGATTTCACAAAGAATTATTTGATTCTTGGCCTCCACGATGGCATAATAGATCCTTGCTTCTATCGGTCCCCGAGCTGTAACAATTCATCCCTGGCCCTTTTAGGCCCATTGGTGTCACAAGGGATCATTAGATTGTTAGCCTCCCTCGGGTCACAATGGTTCCTTGCTTCTCTTAACCTCTGTGGTGTCACAATGCATTCCAAGCCTTTTTAGGCCACTTGGTCTTACAATGAACCATTTGATTCTTGGCCTTCATGGTGTCATAATGCTTCCTTGCTTCTATAGGTCCCCATGCTGTCACAGTTCACCCGTGGTCCTTTTGCGGCCCCTGTTGCCAAAAGGGATTCTTAGATTGTTAGCCTGCATTGGGTCACAATGGTGCCTTGCTTCTCTTAACCTCTGTGGTGTCACAATGCATCCCATGCCCTTTTAGGCCACTTGATGTCACAATGAATCATTTGATTCTTGGCCTCCATGGTGGCATAATTGTACCAGGTTTTAATTGGGCCCCATGTTTCACAATTCATCCCTAGCCCTCTTAGGCCCATTGGTGTCACAAGGGATCATTAGATTGTTTGCCTCCATTGGGTCACAATGGTTCCTTGCTTCTCTTAACCCCTGTGCTGTTTACAATGCATCCATTTACCTTTTAGGCCACATGATGTCACAAAGAATTATTTGATTCTTGGCCTCCACGGTGGCATAATAGTTCCTCGTTTCTATATGTCCCCATGCTGTCACAGTTCATCCGTGCTCCTTTTACGCCCCCTGGTGTCAAAAGGGATTCTTAGATTGTTAGCCTGCATTGGGTCACAATGGTTCCTTGCTTCTCTTAAACTCTCTGGTGTCACAATGCATTCCATGCCCTTTTAGGCCACTTGATGTCACAATGAATCATTTGATTCTTGGCCTCCATGGTGGCATAATTGTCCCAGGTTTTAATTGGGCCCCATGTTTCACAATTCATCCCTGGCCCTTTTTAGGCCCATTGGTGTCACAAGGGATCATTAGATTGTTAGCATCCATTGGGTCACAATGGTTCCTTGCTTCTATTTACCTCTGTGGTGTCACAATGCATTCCATGCCCTTTTAGGCCACATGATGTCACAATGAATCATTTGATTCTTGGCCTCCACGGTGGCATAATAGATCCTTGCTTCTATTGGTCCCCATGCTGTAACAATCCATCCCTGGCCCTTTTTATACGCCCTGGTGCCACAAGGGATCATTAGATTGTTAGCCTGCATTGGGTCACAATGGTTCCTTGCTTCTCTTAACCTCTGTGGTGTCACAATGCATTCCAAGACCTTTTAGGCCACTTGGTCATACAATGAACCATTTGATTCTTGGCCTCCATGGTGTCATAATGGTTCCTTGCTTCCATAGGTCCCCATGCTGTCACAGTTCATCCGTGGTCCTTTTACTCCCCCTGGTGTCAAAAGGGATTCTTAGATTGTTAGCCTGCATTGGGTCACAATGGTTCCTTGCTTCTCTTAACCCCTGTGGTGTCACAATGCATCCCATTACCTTTTAGGCCACATGATGTCACAATGAATTATTTGATTCTTGGCCTCCCCGGTGGCATAATGGTTCCTCGTTTCTATATGTCCCCATGCTGTCACAGTTCATCGGTGCTCCTTTTACGGCCCCTGGTGTCAAAAGGGATTCTTAGATTGTTAGCCTGCATTGGGTCACAATGGTTCCTTGCTTCTCTTAACCCCTGTGGTGTCACAATGCATCCCATTACCTTTTAGGCCACATGATGTCACAATGAATTATTTGATTCTTGGCCTCCCCGGTGGCATAATGGTTCCTCGTTTCTATATGTCCCCATGCTGTCACAGTTCATCGGTGCTCCTTTTACGGCCCCTGGTGTCAAAAGGGATTATTAGATTGTTAGCCTGCATTGGGTCACAATGGTTCCTTGCTTCTCTTAACCTCTGTGGTGTCGCAATGCATCCCATGCCCTTTTAGGCCACATGATGTCACAATGAATCATTTGATTCTTGGCCTCCACGGTGGCATAATTGTACCAGGTTTTAATTGGGCCCCATGTTTCACAATTCATCCCTGTCCCTTTTAGGCCCATTGGTGTCACAAGGGATCATTAGATTGTTAGCCTGCATTGGATCACAATGGTTCCTTGCTTCTCTTAACCTCTCTGGTGTCACAATGCATTCCATGCCCTTTTAGGCCACTTGATGTCACAATGAATCATTTGATTCTTGGCCTCCATGGTGTCATAATAATTCATTGTATCGATTTGGCCCCATGCTGTCACGATTCATTCCTGGCCCTTTTGCGCCCCCTGGTGTCAAAAGGGATCCTGGAATTATTAGCCTGCTTTGGGTCACAATGGATCCTTGCTTCTCTTAACCCCTGTGGTGTCACAATGCATCGCATGCCCTTTTAGGCCACTTGATGTCACCTAGAATCATTTGATTCTTGGCCTCCACAGTGGCATAATAGATCCTTGCTTCTATCGGTCCCCATGCTGTAACAATTCATCCCTGGCCCTTTTAGGCCCATTGGTGTCGCAAGGGATCATTAGATTGTTAGCCTGCATTGGGTCACAATGGTTCCTTGCTTCTCTTAACCTCTGTGGTGTCACAATGCATCCCATGCCCTTTTAGGCCACTTGATGTCACAATGAATCATTTGATTCTTGGCCTCCATGGTGTCATAATGGTTCTTTGTTTCTATTGCGCCCCATGCTGTCACAATTCATTCCTGGCACTTTTTGCGCCCCCTGGTGTCAAACGGGGTCCTGGGATTATTAGCCTCCATAGGGTCACAATAGATCCTTGCTTCTCTTAACCCCTGTGGTGTCACAATGCATTCCAAGACCTTTTAGGCCACTTGGTCTTACAATGAACCATTTGATTCTTGGCCTTCATGGTGTCATAATGGTTCCTTGCTTCTTCTATAGGTCCCCATTCTGTCACAGTTCATCCGTGGTTACTTGGCGGCCCCTGTTGTCAAAAGGGATTATTAGATTGTTAGCCAGCATTGGGTCACAATGGTTCCTTGCTTCTCTTAACCCCTGTAGTGTCACAATGCATCCCATGCCCTTTTAGGCCACTTGATGTCACAATGAATCATTGGATTCTTGGCCTCTATGGTGGCATAATTGTACCAGGTTTTAATTGGGCGCCATTTTTCACAATTCATCCCTGGCCCTTTTAGGCCCATTGGTGTCACAAGGGATCATTAGATTGTTAGCCTGCATTGGGTCACAATGGTTCCTTGCTTCTCTTAACCCCTGTGGTGTCACAATGCATCCCATGCACTTTTAGGCCACATGATGTCACAATGAATCATTTGATACTTGGCCTCCATGGTGGCATAATAGATCCTTGCTTCTATTGGTCCCCGTGCTGTAACAATCCATCCCTGGCCCTTTTTATACGCCCTGGTGGCACAAGGGATCATTAGATTGTTAGCCTGCATTGGGTCACAATGGTTCCTTGCTTCTCTTAACCCCTGTGGTGTCACAATGCATCCCATTACCTTTTAGGCCACATGATGTCACAATGAATTATTTGATTCTTGGCCTCCCCGGTGGCATAATGGTTCCTCGTTTCTATATGTCCCCATGCTGTCACAGTTCATCGGTGCTCCTTTTACGGCCCCTGGTGTCAAAAGGGATTATTAGATTGTTAGCCTGCATTGGGTCACAATGGTTCCTTGCTTCTCTTAACCTCTGTGGTGTCGCAATGCATCCCATGCCCTTTTAGGCCACTTGATGTCACAATGAATCATTTGATTCTTGGCCTCCACGGTGGCATAATTGTACCAGGTTTTAATTGGGCCCCATGTTTCACAATTCATCCCTGTCCCTTTTAGGCCCATTGGTGTCACAAGGGATCATTAGATTGTTAGCCTGCATTGGATCACAATGGTTCCTTGCTTCTCTTAACCTCTCTGGTGTCACAATGCATTCCATGCCCTTTTAGGCCACTTGATGTCACAATGAATCATTTGATTCTTGGCCTCCATGGTGTCATAATAATTCATTGTATCGATTTGGCCCCATGCTGTCACGATTCATTCCTGGCCCTTTTGCGCCCCCTGGTGTCAAAAGGGATCCTGGAATTATTAGCCTGCTTTGGGTCACAATGGATCCTTGCTTCTCTTAACCCCTGTGCTGTCACAATGCATCGCATGCCCTTTTAGGCCACATGATGTCACCTAGAATCATTTGATTCTTGGCCTCCACAGTGGCATAATAGATCCTTGCTTCTATCGGTCCCCATGCTGTAACAATTCATCCCTGGCCCTTTTAGGCCCATTGGTGTCGCAAGGGATCATTAGATTGTTAGCCTGCATTGGGTCACAATGGTTCCTTGCTTCTCTTAACCTCTGTGGTGTCGCAATGCATCCCATGCCCTTTTAGGCCACTTGAAGTCACAATGAATCATTTGATTCTTGGCCTCCATGGTGTCATAATGGTTCTTTGTTTCTATTGCGCCCCATGCTGTCACAATTCATTCCTGGCACTTTTTGCGCCCCCTGGTGTCAAACGGGGTCCTGGGATTATTAGCCTCCATAGGGTCACAATAGATCCTTGCTTCTCTTAACCCCTGTGGTGTCACAATGCATTCCAAGACCTTTTAGGCCACTTGGTCTTACAATGAACCATTTGATTCTTGGCCTTCATGGTGTCATAATGGTTCCTTGCTTCTTCTATAGGTCCCCATTCTGTCACAGTTCATCCGTGGTTACTTTGCGGCCCCTGTTGTCAAAAGGGATTCTTAGATTGTTAGCCAGCATTGGGTCACAATGGTTCCTTGCTTCTCTTAACCCCTGTAGTGTCACAATGCATCCCATGCCCTTTTAGGCCACTTGATGTCACAATGAATCATTGGATTCTTGGCCTCTATGGTGGCATAATTGTACCAGGTTTTAATTGGGCGCCATTTTTCACAATTCATCCCTGGCCCTTTTAGGCCCATTGGTGTCACAAGGGATCATTAGATTGTTAGCCTGCATTGGGTCACAATGGTTCCTTGCTTCTCTTAACCCCTGTGGTGTCACAATGCATCCCATGCACTTTTAGGCCACATGATGTCACAATGAATCATTTGATACTTGGCCTCCATGGTGGCATAATAGATCCTTGCTTCTATTGGTCCCCGTGCTGTAACAATCCATCCCTGGCCCTTTTTATACGCCCTGGTGGCACAAGGGATCATTAGATTGTTAGCCTGCATTGGGTCACAATGGTTCCTTGCTTCTCTTAACCTCTGTGGTGTCACAATGCATTCCAAGCCCTTTTAGGCCACTTGATGTCACAATGAATCATTTGAGTCTTGGCCTCCAAGGTGGCATAATAGATCCTTGCTTCTATTGGTCCCCATGCTGTAACAATCCATCCCTGGCCCTTTTTATACGCCCTGGTGCCACAAGGGATCATTAGATTGTTAGCCTGCATTGGGTCACAATGGTTCCTTGCTTCTCTTAACCTCTGTGGTGTCACAAAGCATTCCAAGACCTTTTAGGCCACTTGGTCTAACAAGGAACCATTTGATTCTTGGCCTTCATGGTGTCATAACGGTTCCTTGCTTCTATAAGTCCCCATGCTGTCACAGTTCATCCGTGCACCTTTTACTCCCCCTGTTGTCAAAAGGGATTCTTAGATTGTAAGCTTGCATTGGGTCACAATCGTTCCTTGCTTCTCTTAACCCCTGTGGTGTCACAATGCATCCCATGCACTTTTAGGCCACTTGATGTCCCAAAGAATCATTTGATTCTTGGCCTCCATGGTGGCATAATTGTACCAGGTTTTAATTGGGCCCCATGTTTCACAATTCATCCCTGGCCCTTTTAGGCCCATTGGTGTCACAAGGGATCATTAGATGGTTAGCCTCCATTGGGTCACAATGGATCCTTGCTTCTCTTAGCCTCTGTTGTGTCACAATGCATTCCATGCCCTTTTAGGCCACTTGATGTCACAATCAATCATTTGATTCTTGGCCACCATGGTGACATAATGGTTCATTGTATCTATAGGTCCCCATGCTGTCACAATTCATTCCTGGCCCTTTTGCGCCCCCTGGTGTCAAAAGGGATCCTGGGATTATTAGCCTCCATTGGGTCACAATGGTTCCTTGATTCTCTTAACCTCTGTGGTGTCACAATGCATCCCATGCCCTTTTAGGCCACTTAATGTCACAATGAATCATTTGATTCTTGGCCTCCATGGCGGCATAATAGATCCTTGCTTCTCTTGGTCCCCGTGCTGTAACAATCCATCCCTGGCCCTTTTTATACACCCTGGTGCCACAAGGGATCATTAGATTGTTAGCCTGCATTGGGTCACAATGGTTCCTTGCTTCTCTTAACCTCTGTGGTGTCACAATGCATTCCAAGACCTTTTAGGCCACTTGCTCTTACAACGAACCATTTGATTCTTGGCCTTCATGGTGTCATAATATTTCCATGATTTTATTGTGCCCCATGCTTTCACAATTATTCCCTGGCCCTATTACAACGCCTGGTGTCACAATGGATCATTAGATTGTTAGCCTGCATTGGGTCACAATGGTTCCTTGCTTCTCTTAACCCCTGTGGTTTCACAATGCATCCCATGCCCTTTTAGGCCACTTGATTTCACAATGAATCATTTGATTCTTGGCCTCCAAGGTGGCATAAAAGATCCTTGCTTCCATTGGTCCCCGTGCTGTAACAATCCATCCCTGGCCCTGTCTATAGGACCTGGTGCCACAAGGGATCATTAGATGGTTAGCCTGCATTGGGTCACAATGGTTCCTTGCTTCTCTTAACCCCTGTGGTGTCACAATGCATCCCATGCCCTTTTAGGCCACTTGGTGTTACAATGAATCATTTGAGTCTTGGCCTCTAGGGTGTCATAATATTTCCATGTTTTTCTTGGGCCCCATGCTGTAACAATCCATCTCTGGCCCTTTTACAACACCTTGTGTGACAAGGGATCATTAGATTGTTAGCCTGCATTGGGTCACAATGGTTCCTTGCTTCTCTTAACTCCTGTGGTGTCACAATGCATTCCAAGACCTTTTAGGCCACTTGGTCTTACAATGAACCATTTGATTCTTGGCCTTCATGGTGTCATAATGGTTCCTTGCTTCTTCTATAGGTCCCCATTCTGTCACAGTTCATCCGTGGTTACTTTGCGGCCCCTGTTGTCAAAAGGGATTCTTAGATTGTTAGCCAGCATTGGGTCACAATGGTTCCTTGCTTCTCTTAACCCCTGTAGTGTCACAATGCATCCCATGCCCTTTTAGGCCACTTGATGTCACAATGAATCATTGGATTCTTGGCCTCTATGGTGGCATAATTGTACCAGGTTTTAATTGGGCGCCATTTTTCACAATTCATCCCTGGCCCTTTTAGGCCCATTGGTGTCACAAGGGATCATTAGATTGTTAGCCTGCATTGGGTCACAATGGTTCCTTGCTTCTCTTAACCCCTGTGGTGTCACAATGCATCCCATGCACTTTTAGGCCACATGATGTCACAATGAATCATTTGATACTTGGCCTCCATGGTGGCATAATAGATCCTTGCTTCTATTGGTCCCCGTGCTGTAACAATCCATCCCTGGCCCTTTTTATACGCCCTGGTGGCACAAGGGATCATTAGATTGTTAGCCTGCATTGGGTCACAATGGTTCCTTGCTTCTCTTAACCTCTGTGGTGTCACAATGCATTCCAAGCCCTTTTAGGCCACTTGATGTCACAATGAATCATTTGAGTCTTGGCCTCCAAGGTGGCATAATAGATCCTTGCTTCTATTGGTCCCCATGCTGTAACAATCCATCCCTGGCCCTTTTTATACGCCCTGGTGCCACAAGGGATCATTAGATTGTTAGCCTGCATTGGGTCACAATGGTTCCTTGCTTCTCTTAACCTCTGTGGTGTCACAAAGCATTCCAAGACCTTTTAGGCCACTTGGTCTAACAAGGAACCATTTGATTCTTGGCCTTCATGGTGTCATAACGGTTCCTTGCTTCTATAAGTCCCCATGCTGTCACAGTTCATCCGTGCACCTTTTACTCCCCCTGTTGTCAAAAGGGATTCTTAGATTGTAAGCTTGCATTGGGTCACAATCGTTCCTTGCTTCTCTTAACCCCTGTGGTGTCACAATGCATCCCATGCACTTTTAGGCCACTTGATGTCCCAAAGAATCATTTGATTCTTGGCCTCCATGGTGGCATAATTGTACCAGGTTTTAATTGGGCCCCATGTTTCACAATTCATCCCTGGCCCTTTTAGGCCCATTGGTGTCACAAGGGATCATTAGATGGTTAGCCTCCATTGGGTCACAATGGATCCTTGCTTCTCTTAGCCTCTGTTGTGTCACAATGCATTCCATGCCCTTTTAGGCCACTTGATGTCACAATCAATCATTTGATTCTTGGCCACCATGGTGACATAATGGTTCATTGTATCTATAGGTCCCCATGCTGTCACAATTCATTCCTGGCCCTTTTGCGCCCCCTGGTGTCAAAAGGGATCCTGGGATTATTAGCCTCCATTGGGTCACAATGGTTCCTTGATTCTCTTAACCTCTGTGGTGTCACAATGCATCCCATGCCCTTTTAGGCCACTTAATGTCACAATGAATCATTTGATTCTTGGCCTCCATGGCGGCATAATAGATCCTTGCTTCTCTTGGTCCCCGTGCTGTAACAATCCATCCCTGGCCCTTTTTATACACCCTGGTGCCACAAGGGATCATTAGATTGTTAGCCTGCATTGGGTCACAATGGTTCCTTGCTTCTCTTAACCTCTGTGGTGTCACAATGCATTCCAAGACCTTTTAGGCCACTTGCTCTTACAACGAACCATTTGATTCTTGGCCTTCATGGTGTCATAATATTTCCATGATTTTATTGTGCCCCATGCTTTCACAATTATTCCCTGGCCCTATTACAACGCCTGGTGTCACAATGGATCATTAGATTGTTAGCCTGCATTGGGTCACAATGGTTCCTTGCTTCTCTTAACCCCTGTGGTGTCACAATGCATCCCATGCCCTTTTAGGCCACTTGATTTCACAATGAATCATTTGATTCTTGGCCTCCAAGGTGGCATAAAAGATCCTTGCTTCCATTGGTCCCCGTGCTGTAACAATCCATCCCTGGCCCTGTCTATAGGACCTGGTGCCACAAGGGATCATTAGATGGTTAGCCTGCATTGGGTCACAATGGTTCCTTGCTTCTCTTAACCCCTGTGGTGTCACAATGCATCCCATGCCCTTTTAGGCCACTTGGTGTTACAATGAATCATTTGAGTCTTGGCCTCTAGGGTGTCATAATATTTCCATGTTTTTCTTGGGCCCCATGCTGTAACAATCCATCTCTGGCCCTTTTACAACACCTTGTGTGACAAGGGATCATTAGATTGTTAGCCTGCATTGGGTCACAATGGTTCCTTGCTTCTCTTAACTCCTGTGGTGTCACAATGCATCCCATGCCCTTTTAGGCCACTTGACGTCACAATGAATCATTTGATTCTTGGCCTCCATGGTGGCATAATTGTACCAGGTTTTAATTGGGCGCCATTTTTCACAATTCATCCCTGGCTCTTTTAGGCCCATTGGTGGCACAAGGGATCATTAGATTGTTAGCCTGCATTGGGTCACAATGGTTCCTTGCTTCTCTTAACCCCTGTGGTGTCACAATGCATCCCATGCACTTTTAGGCCACTTGATGTCACAATGAATCATTTGATACTTGGCCTCCAAGGTGGCATAATAGATCCTTGCTTCTATTGGTCCCCGTGGTGTAACAATCCATCCCTGGCCCTTTTTATACGCCCTGGTGCCACAAGGGATCATTAGATTGTTAGCCTGCATTGGGTCACAATGGTTCCTTGCTTCTCTTAACCTCTGTGGTGTCACAAAGCATTCCAAGACCTTTTAGGCCACTTGGTCTAACAATGAACCATTTGATTCTTGGCCTTCATGGTGTCATAATGGTTCCTTGCTTCTATAGGTCCCCATGCTGTCAGAGTTCATCCGTGCTCCATTTACGCCCCCTGGTGTCAAAAGGGATTCTTAGATTGTTAGCCTGCATTGGGTCACAATGGTTCCTTGCTTCTCTTAACCCCTGTGGTGTCACAATGCATCCCATGCCCTTTTAGGCCACTTGATGTTACAATGAATCATTTGATAATTGGCCTCTATGGTGACATAATGTTTCCATGTTTGTATTGGGCCCCATGCTTTCACAATTCATCCCTGGCCCTTATACAACACCTTGTGTGACAAGGGATCATTGGATTGTTAGCCTGCATTGGGTCACAATGGTTCCTTGCTTCTCTTAACCCCTGTGCTGTCACAATGCATCCCATGCCCTTTTAGGCCACTTGATTTCACAATGAATCATTTGATTCTTGGCCTCCATGGTGGCATAATTGTACCAGGTTTTAATTGGGCCCCATGTTTCACAATATATCCCTGGCCCTTTTAAGCCCATTGGTGTCACAAGGGATCATTAGATTGTTAGCCTCCATTGGGTCACAATGGATCCTTGCTTCTCCTAACCTCGGTGGTGTCACAATGCATCCCATGCCCTTTTAGGCCACATGATGTCACAATAAATTATTTGATTCTTGGCCTCCACGGTGGCATAATAGATCCTTGCTTCTATTGGTCCCAGTGCTGTAACAATTCATCCCTGGCCCTTTTAGGCCCATTGGTGTCACAAAGGATCATTAGATTGTTAGCCTGCATTGGGTCACAATGGTTCCTTGCTTCTCTTAAACTCTGTGGTGTCACAATGCATCCCATGCCCTTTTAGGCCACTTGGTCTTACAATGAATCATTTGATTCTTGGCCTTCATGGTGTCATAATGGTTCCTTGCTTCTATAGGTCCCCATGCTGTCACAGTTCAGCCGTAGTCCTTTTTCCGCCCCCTGGTCTCAAAAGGGATCATTAGATTGTTAGCCTGCATTGGGTCACAAAGGTTCCTTGCTTCTCTTAACCCCAGTGGTGTCACAATGCATCCCATGCCCTTTTAGGCCACTTGATGTCACAATGAATCATTTGATTCTTGGCCTCCATGGTGGCATAATAGATCCTTGCTTCTATTGGTCCCCGTGCTGTAACAATCCATCCCTGGCCTTTTTACAACCCCCGGTGCCACAAGGGATCATTAGATTGTTAGCCTGCATTGGGTCACAATGGTTCCTTGCTTCTCTTAACCCCTGTGGTGTCACAATGCATCCCATGCCCTTTTAGGCCACTTGGTGTTACAATGAATCATTTGAGTCTTGGCCTCTAGGGTGTCATAATATTTCCATGTTTTTCTTGGGCCCCATGCTGTAACAATCCATCTCTGGCCCTTTTACAACACCTTGTCTGACAAGTGGTCATTAGATTGTTAGCCTGCATTGGGTCACAATGGTTCCTTGCTTCTCTTAACTCCTGTGGTGTCACAATGCATCCCATGCCCTTTTAGGCCACTTGACGTCACAATGAATCATTTGATTCTTGGCCTCCATGGTGGCATAATTGTACCAGGTTTTAATTGGGCGCCATTTTTCACAATTCATCCCTGGCTCTTTTAGGCCCATTGGTGGCACAAGGGATCATTAGATTGTTAGCCTGCATTGGGTCACAATGGTTCCTTGCTTCTCTTAACCCCTGTGGTGTCACAATGCATCCCATGCACTTTTAGGCCACTTGATGTCACAATGAATCATTTGATACTTGGCCTCCAAGGTGGCATAATAGATCCTTGCTTCTATTGGTCCCCGTGGTGTAACAATCCATCCCTGGCCCTTTTTATACGCCCTGGTGCCACAAGGGATCATTAGATTGTTAGCCTGCATTGGGTCACAATGGTTCCTTGCTTCTCTTAACCTCTGTGGTGTCACAAAGCATTCCAAGACCTTTTAGGCCACTTGGTCTAACAATGAACCATTTGATTCTTGGCCTTCATGGTGTCATAATGGTTCCTTGCTTCTATAGGTCCCCATGCTGTCAGAGTTCATCCGTGCTCCATTTACGCCCCCTGGTGTCAAAAGGGATTCTTAGATTGTTAGCCTGCATTGGGTCACAATGGTTCCTTGCCTCTCTTAACCCCTGTGGTGTCACAATGCATCCCATGCCCTTTTAGGCCACTTGATGTTACAATGAATCATTTGATAATTGGCCTCTATGGTGACATAATGTTTCCATGTTTGTATTGGGCCCCATGCTTTCACAATTCATCCCTGGCCCTTATACAACACCTTGTGTGACAAGGGATCATTGGATTGTTAGCCTGCATTGGGTCACAATGGTTCCTTGCTTCTCTTAACCCCTGTGCTGTCACAATGCATCCCATGCCCTTTTAGGCCACTTGATTTCACAATGAATCATTTGATTCTTGGCCTCCATGGTGGCATAATTGTACCAGGTTTTAATTGGGCCCCATGTTTCACAATACATCCCTGGCCCTTTTAAGCCCATTGGTGTCACAAGGGATCATTAGATTGTTAGCCTCCATTGGGTCACAATGGATCCTTGCTTCTCCTAACCTCGGTGGTGTCACAATGCATCCCAAGCCCTTTTAGGCCACATGATGTCACAATAAATTATTTGATTCTTGGCCTCCACGGTGGCATAATAGATCCTTGCTTCTATTGGTCCCAGTGCTGTAACAATTCATCCCTGGCCCTTTTAGGCCCATTGGTGTCACAAAGGATCATTAGATTGTTAGCCTGCATTGGGTCACAATGGTTCCTTGCTTCTCTTAAACTCTGTGGTGTCACAATGCATCCCATGCCCTTTTAGGCCACTTGGTCTTACAATGAATCATTTGATTCTTGGCCTTCATGGTGTCATAATGGTTCCTTGCTTCTATAGGTCCCCATGCTGTCACAGTTCAGCCGTAGTCCTTTTTCCGCCCCCTGGTCTCAAAAGGGATCATTAGATTGTTAGCCTGCATTGGGTCACAAAGGTTCCTAGCTTCTCTTAAACCCAGTGGTGTCACAATGCATCCCATGCCCTTTTAGGCCACTTGATGTCACAATGAATCATTTGATTCTTGGCCTCCATGGTGGCATAATAGATCCTTGCTTCTATTGGTCCCCGTGCTGTAACAATCCATCCCTGGCCTTTTTACAACCCCCTGGTGTCACAAGGGATCATTAGATTATTAGCCTGCATTGGGTCACAATGGTTCCTTGCTTCTCTTACCCTCTGTGGTGTCACAATGCATTCCAAGCCCTTTTAGGCCACTTGGTCTTACAATGAACTATTGGATTCTTGGCCTTCATGGTGTCATAATGGTTCCTTGCTTCTATAGGTCCCCATGCTGTCAGAGTTCATCCGTGGTCCTTTTACGCCCCCTGTTGTCAAAAGGGATTCTTAGATTGTTAGCCTGCATTGGGTCACAATGGTTCCTTGCTTCTCTTAACCCCTGTGGTGTCACAATGCATCCCATGCCCTTTTAGGCCACTTGGTCTTACAACGAACCATTTGATTCTTAGCCTCTATGGTGACATAATGTTTCCATGTTTTTATTGGGCCCCATGCTGTAACAATCCATCCCTGGCCGTTTTTATACACCCTGGTGCCACAAGGGATCATTAGATTGTTAGCCTCCATTGGGTCACAATGGATCCTTGCTTCTCTTAACCTCTGTGGTGTCACAAACCATTCCAAGCCCTTTTAGGCCACTTGGTCTAACAATGAACCATTGGATTCTTGGCCTTCATGGTGTCATAATGGTTCCTTGATTCTATAGGTCCCCATGCTGTCACAGTTCATCCGTGGACCTTTTACTCCCCCTGGTGTCAAAAGGGATTCTTAGATTGTTAGCCTGCATTGGGTAACAATGGTTCCTTGCTTCTCTTAACCCCTGTGGTGTCACAATGCATCCCATGCCCTTATAGGCCACTTGGTGTTACAATGAATCATTTGAGTCTTGGCCTCTATGGTGTCATAATATTTCCATGTTTTTATTGGGCCCCATGCTTTCACAATTCATCCCTGGCCCTATTACAACCCCTGGTGTCACAATGGACCATTAGATTGTGAGCCTGCATTGGGTCACAATGGTTCCTTGCTTCTCTTAAGCTCTGTGGTGTCACAATGCATCCCATGCCCTTTTAGGCCACTTGATGTCACAATGCATCATTTGATTCTTGGCCTCCACGGTGGCATAACAGATCCTTGCTTCTATCGGTCCCCGAACTGTAACAATTCATCCCTGGCCCTTTTAGGCCCATTGGCGTCACAAGGGATCATTAGATTGTTAGCCTGCATTGGGTCACAATGGTTCCTTGCTTCTCTTAACCCCTGTGGTGTCACAATGCATCCCATGCACTTTTAGGCCACTTGGTCTCACAATGAATCATTTGATTCTTGGCCTCCATGGTGGCATAATAGATCCTTGCTTCTATTGGTCCCCGTGCTGTAACAATCCATCCCTGTCCTTTTTACAACCCCCTGTTGCCACAAGGGATCATTAGATTGTTAGCCTGCATTGGGTCACAATGGTTCCTTGCTTCTCTTAACCTCTGTGGTGCCACAATGCATTCCAAGACCTTTTAGGCCACTTGGTCTTACAATGAACAATTTGATTCTTGGCCTTCATGGTGTCATAATGGTTCCTTGATTCTATAGGTCCCCATGCTGTCACAGTTCATCCGTGGTCCTTTTGCACCCCCTGGTGTCAAAAGGGATTCTTAGATTGTTAACCTGCATTGGGTAACAATGGATCCTTGCTTCTCTTAACCCCTGTGATGTCACAATGCATCCCATGCCCTTTTAGGCCACTTGGTGTTACAATGAATCATTTGATAATTGGCCTCTATGGTGACATAATGTTTCCATGTTTGTATTGGGCCCCATGCTTTCACAATTCATCCCTGGCCCTTATACAACACCTTGTGTGACAAGGGATCATTGGATTGTTAGCCTGCATTGGGTCACAATGGTTCCTTGCTTCTCTTAACCCCTGTGCTGTCACAATGCATCCCATGCCCTTTTAGGCCACTTGATTTCACAATGAATCATTTGATTCTTGGCCTCCATGGTGGCATAATTGTACCAGGTTTTAATTGGGCCCCATGTTTCACAATACATCCCTGGCCCTTTTAAGCCCATTGGTGTCACAAGGGATCATTAGATTGTTAGCCTCCATTGGGTCACAATGGATCCTTGCTTCTCCTAACCTCGGTGGTGTCACAATGCATCCCATGCCCTTTTAGGCCACATGATGTCACAATAAATTATTTGATTCTTGGCCTCCACGGTGGCATAATAGATCCTTGCTTCTATTGGTCCCAGTGCTGTAACAATTCATCCCTGGCCCTTTTAGGCCCATTGGTGTCACAAAGGATCATTAGATTGTTAGCCTGCATTGGGTCACAATGGTTCCTTGCTTCTCTTAAACTCTGTGGTGTCACAATGCATCCCATGCCCTTTTAGGCCACTTGGTCTTACAATGAATCATTTGATTCTTGGCCTTCATGGTGTCATAATGGTTCCTTGCTTCTATAGGTCCCCATGCTGTCACAGTTCAGCCGTAGTCCTTTTTCCATCCCCTGGTCTCAAAAGGGATCATTAGATTGTTAGCCTGCATTGGGTCACAAAGGTTCCTTGCTTCTCTTAACCCCAGTGGTGTCACAATGCATCCCATGCCCTTTTAGGCCACTTGATGTCACAATGAATCATTTGATTCTTGGCCTCCATGGTGGCATAATAGATCCTTGCTTCTATTGGTCCCCGTGCTGTAACAATCCATCCCTGGCCTTTTTACAACCCCCTCGTGTCACAAGGGATCATTAGATTGTTAGCCTGCAGTGGGTCACAATGGTTCCTTGCTTCTCTTACCCTCTGTGGTGTCACAATGCATTCCAAGCCCTTTTAGGCCACTTGGTCTTACAATGAACTATTGGATTCTTGGCCTTCATGGTGTCATAATGGTTCCTTGCTTCTATAGGTCCCCATGCTGTCAGAGTTCATCCATGGTCCTTTTACGCCCCCTGTTGTCAAAAGGGATTCTTAGATTGTTAGCCTGCATTGGGTCACAATGGTTCCTTGCTTCTCTTAACCCCTGTGGTGTCACAATGCATCCCATGCCCTTTTAGGCCACTTGGTCTTACAACGAACCATTTGATTCTTAGCCTCTATGGTGACATAATGTTTCCATGTTTTTATTGGGCCCCATGCTGTAACAATCCATCCCTGGCCGTTTTTATACACCCTGGTGCCACAAGGGATCATTAGATTATTAGCCTCCATTGGGTCACAATGGATCCTTGCTTCTCTTAACCTCTGTGGTGTCACAAAACATTCCAAGCCCTTTTAGGCCACTTGGTCTAACAATGAACCATTGGATTCTTGGCCTCCATGGTGTCATAATGGTTCCTTGATTCTATAGGTCCCCATGCTGTCACAGTTCATCCGTGGACCTTTTACTCCCCCTGGTGTCAAAAGGGATTCTTAGATTGTTAGCCTGCATTGGGTAACAATGGTTCCTTGCTTCTCTTAACCCCTGTGGTGTCACAATGCATCCCATGCCCTTATAGGCCACTTGGTGTTACAATGAATCATTTGAGTCTTGGCCTCTATGGTGTCATAATATTTCCATGTTTTTATTGGGCCCCATGCTTTCACAATTCATCCCTGGCCCTATTACAACCCCTGGTGTCACAATGGACCATTAGATTGTGAGCCTGCATTGGGTCACAATGGTTCCTTGCTTCTCTTAAGCTCTGTGGTGTCACAATGCATCCCATGCCCTTTTAGGCCACTTGATGTCACAATGCATCATTTGATTCTTGGCCTCCACGGTGGCATAACAGATCCTTGCTTCTATCGGTCCCCGAACTGTAACAATTCATCCCTGGCCCTTTTAGGCCCATTGGCGTCACAAGGGATCATTAGATTGTTAGCCTGCATTGGGTCACAATGGTTCCTTGCTTCTCTTAACCCCTGTGGTGTCACAATGCATCCCATGCACTTTTAGGCCACTTGGTCTCACAATGAATCATTTGATTCTTGGCCTCCATGGTGGCATAATAGATCCTTGCTTCTATTGGTCCCCGTGCTGTAACAATCCATCCCTGTCCTTTTTACAACCCCCTGTTGCCACAAGGGATCATTAGATTGTTAGCCTGCATTGGGTCACAATGGTTCCTTGCTTCTCTTAACCTCGGTGGTGTCACAATGCATCCCATGCCCTTTTAGGCCACTTGGTCTTACAATGAACAATTTGATTCTTGGCCTTCATGGTGTCATAATGGTTCCTGGCTTCTAAAGGTCCCCATGCTGTCAGAGTTCATCCGTGGTCCTTTTGCACCCCCTGGTGTCAAAAGGGATTCTTAGATTGTTAACCTGCATTGGGTAACAATGGATCCTTGCTTCTCTTAACCCCTGTGATGTCACAATGCATCCCATGCCCTTTTAGGCCACTTGGTGTTACAATGCATCATTTGATTCTTGGCCTCTATGGTGTCATAATGTTTCCATGTTTTTCTTGGGCCCTATACTGTAACAATCCATCCCTGGCCCTTTTACAACACCTTGTGTGACAAGGGATCATTAGATTGTTAGCCTGCATTGGGTCACAATGGTTCCTGGCTTCTCTTAACCTCTGTGGTGCCACAATGCATTCCAAGACCTTTTAGGCCACTTGGTCTTACAATGAACCATTTGATCCTTGGCCTTCATGGTGTCATAATGGTTCCTTGCTTCTATAGGTCCCCATGCTGTCAGAGTTCATCCGTGGTCCTTTTGCGCCCCCTGTTGTCAAAAGGGATTCTTAGATTATTAGCCTCCATTGGGTCACAATGGATCCTTGATTCTCTTAACCCCTGTGCTGTCACAATGCATCCCATGCCCTTTTAGGCCACTTGATGTCACAATGAATCATTTGATACGTGGCCTTCATGGTGGCATAATAGATGCTTGCTTCTCTTGGTCCCCGTGCTGTAACAATCCATCCCTGTCCCTTTTTATACCCCCTGGTGCCACAAGGGGTCATTAGATTGTTAACCTGCATTGGGTCACAATGGTTCCTTGCTTCTCTTAAGCTCTGTGGTGTCACAATGCATCCCATGCCCTTTTAGGCCACTTGATGTCACAATGCATCATTTGATTCTTGGCCTCCACGGTGGCATAACAGATCCTTGCTTCTATCGGTCCCCGAACTGTAACAATTCATCCCTGGCCCTTTTAGGCCCATTGGCGTCACAAGGGATCATTAGATTGTTAGCCTGCATTGGGTCACAATGGTTCCTTGCTTCTCTTAACCCCTGTTGTGTCACAATGCATCCCATGCACTTTTAGGCCACTTGGTCTCACAATGAATCATTTGATTCTTGGCCTCCATGGTGGCATAATAGATCCTTGCTTCTATTGGTCCCCGTGCTGTAACAATCCATCCCTGTCCTTTTTACAACCCCCTGTTGCCACAAGGGATCATTAGATTGTTAGCCTGCATTGGGTCACAATGGTTCCTTGCTTCTCTTAACCTCGGTGGTGTCACAATGCATCCCATGCGCTTTTAGGCCACTTGGTCTTACAATGAACAATTTGATTCTTGGCCTTCATGGTGTCATAATGGTTCCTGGCTTCTAAAGGTCCCCATGCTGTCAGAGTTCATCCGTGGTCCTTTTGCACCCCCTGGTGTCAAAAGGGATTCTTAGATTGTTAACCTGCATTGGGTAACAATGGATCCTTGCTTCTCTTAACCCCTGTGATGTCACAATGCATCCCATGCCCTTTTAGGCCACTTGGTGTTACAATGAATCATTTGATAATTGGCCTCTATGGTGACATAATGTTTCCATGTTTGTATTGGGCCCCATGCTTTCACAATTCATCCCTGGCCCTTATACAACACCTTGTGTGACAAGGGATCATTGGATTGTTAGCCTGCATTGGGTCACAATGGTTCCTTGCTTCTCTTAACCCCTGTGCTGTCACAATGCATCCCATGCCCTTTTAGGCCACTTGATTTCACAATGAATCATTTGATTCTTGGCCTCCATGGTGGCATAATTGTACCAGGTTTTAATTGGGCCCCATGTTTCACAATACATCCCTGGCCCTTTTAAGCCCATTGGTGTCACAAGGGATCATTAGATTGTTAGCCTCCATTGGGTCACAATGGATCCTTGCTTCTCTTAACCTCGGTGGTGTCACAATGCATCCCATGCCCTTTTAGGCCACATGATGTCACAATAAATTATTTGATTCTTGGCCTCCACGGTGGCATAATAGATCCTTGCTTCTATTGGTCCCAGTGCTGTAACAATTCATCCCTGGCCCTTTTAGGCCCATTGGTGTCACAAAGGATCATTAGATTGTTAGCCTGCATTGGGTCACAATGGTTCCTTGCTTCTCTTAAACTCTGTGGTGTCACAATGCATCCCATGCCCTTTTAGGCCACTTGGTCTTACAATGAATCATTTGATTCTTGGCCTTCATGGTGTCATAATGGTTCCTTGCTTCTATAGGTCCCCATGCTGTCACAGTTCAGCCGTAGTCCTTTTTCCGCCCCCTGGTCTCAAAAGGGATCATTAGATTGTTAGCCTGCATTGGGTCACAAAGGTTCCTTGCTTCTCTTAACCCCAGTGGTGTCACAATGCATCCCATGCCCTTTTAGGCCACTTGATGTCACAATGAATCATTTGATTCTTGGCCTCCATGGTGGCATAATAGATCCTTGCTTCTATTGGTCCCCGTGCTGTAACAATCCATCCCTGGCCTTTTTACAACCCCCTGGTGTCACAAGGGATCATTAGATTGTTAGCCTGCATTGGGTCACAATGGTTCCTTGCTTCTCTTACCCTCTGTGGTGTCACAATGCATTCCAAGCCCTTTTAGGCCACTTGGTCTTACAATGAACTATTGGATTCTTGGCCTTCATGGTGTCATAATGGTTCCTTGCTTCTATAGGTCCCCATGCTGTCAGAGTTCATCCATGGTCCTTTTACGCCCCCTGTTGTCAAAAGGGATTCTTAGATTGTTAGCCTGCATTGGGTCACAATGGTTCCTTGCTTCTCTTAACCCCTGTGGTGTCACAATGCATCCCATGCCCTTTTAGGCCACTTGGTCTTACAACGAACCATTTGATTCTTAGCCTCTATGGTGACATAATGTTTCCATGTTTTTATTGGGCCCCATGCTGTAACAATCCATCCCTGGCCGTTTTTATACACCCTGGTGCCACAAGGGATCATTAGATTGTTAGCCTCCATTGGGTCACAATGGATCCTTGCTTCTCTTAACCTCTGTGGTGTCACAAACCATTCCAAGCCCTTTTAGGCCACTTGGTCTAACAATGAACCATTGGATTCTTGGCCTCCATGGTGTCATAATGGTTCCTTGATTCTATAGGTCCCCATGCTGTCACAGTTCATCCGTGGACCTTTTACTCCCCCTGGTGTCAAAAGGGATTCTTAGATTGTTAGCCTGCATTGGGTAACAATGGTTCCTTGCTTCTCTTAACCCCTGTGGTGTCACAATGCATCCCATGCCCTTATAGGCCACTTGGTGTTACAATGAATCATTTGAGTCTTGGCCTCTATGGTGTCATAATATTTCCATGTTTTTATTGGGCCCCATGCTTTCACAATTCATCCCTGGCCCTATTACAACCCCTGGTGTCACAATGGACCATTAGATTGTGAGCCTGCATTGGGTCACAATGGTTCCTTGCTTCTCTTAAGCTCTGTGGTGTCACAATGCATCCCATGCCCTTTTAGGCCACTTGATGTCACAATGCATCATTTGATTCTTGGCCTCCACGGTGGCATAACAGATCCTTGCTTCTATCGGTCCCCGAACTGTAACAATTCATCCCTGGCCCTTTTAGGCCCATTGGCGTCACAAGGGATCATTAGATTGTTAGCCTGCATTGGGTCACAATGGTTCCTTGCTTCTCTTAACCCCTGTGGTGTCACAATGCATCCCATGCACTTTTAGGCCACTTGGTCTCACAATGAATCATTTGATTCTTGGCCTCCATGGTGGCATAATAGATCCTTGCTTCTATTGGTCCCCGTGCTGTAACAATCCATCCCTGTCCTTTTTACAACCCCCTGTTGCCACAAGGGATCATTAGATTGTTAGCCTGCATTGGGTCACAATGGTTCCTTGCTTCTCTTAACCTCGGTGGTGTCACAATGCATCCCATGCCCTTTTAGGCCACTTGGTCTTACAATGAACAATTTGATTCTTGGCCTTCATGGTGTCATAATGGTTCCTGGCTTCTAAAGGTCCCCATGCTGTCAGAGTTCATCCGTGGTCCTTTTGCACCCCCTGGTGTCAAAAGGGATTCTTAGATTGTTAACCTGCATTGGGTAACAATGGATCCTTGCTTCTCTTAACCCCTGTGATGTCACAATGCATCCCATGCCCTTTTAGGCCACTTGGTGTTACAATGCATCATTTGATTCTTGGCCTCTATGGTGTCATAATGTTTCCATGTTTTTCTTGGGCCCTATACTGTAACAATCCATCCCTGGCCCTTTTACAACACCTTGTGTGACAAGGGATCATTAGATTGTTAGCCTGCATTGGGTCACAATGGTTCCTGGCTTCTCTTAACCTCTGTGGTGCCACAATGCATTCCAAGACCTTTTAGGCCACTTGGTCTTACAATGAACCATTTGATCCTTGGCCTTCATGGTGTCATAATGGTTCCTTGCTTCTATAGGTCCCCATGCTGTCAGAGTTCATCCGTGGTCCTTTTGCGCCCCCTGTTGTCAAAAGGGATTCTTAGATTATTAGCCTCCATTGGGTCACAATGGATCCTTGATTCTCTTAACCCCTGTGCTGTCACAATGCATCCCATGCCCTTTTAGGCCACTTGATGTCACAATGAATCATTTGATACTTGGCCTTCATGGTGGCATAATAGATGCTTGCTTCTATTGGTCCCCGTGCTGTAACAATCCATCCCTGTCCCTTTTTATACCCCCTGGTGCCACAAGGGGTCATTAGATTGTTAACCTGCATTGGGTCACAATGGTTCCTTGCTTCTCTTAAGCTCTGTGGTGTCACAATGCATCCCATGCCCTTTTAGGCCACTTGGTGTTACAATGAATCATTTGATTCTTGGCCTTCATGGTGTCATAGTGGTTCCTGGCTTCTATAGGTCCCCATGCTGTCACACTTCACCCGTGGTCCTTTTGCGCCCCCTGGTGTCAAAAAGGATCATTAGATTGTTAGCCTGCATTGGGTCACAATGGTTCCTTCCTTCTCTTAACCCCTGTGGTGTCACAATGCATCCCATGCCCTTTTAGGCCACTTGATGTCACAATGAATCATTTGATTCTTGGCCTCCATGGTGGCATAATAGATCCTTGCTTCTATTGGTCCCCGTGCTGTAACAATCCATCCCTGGCCCTTTCTATACGAGCTGGTGCCACAAGGGATCATTAGATGGTTAGCCTGCATTGGGTCACAATGGTTCCTTGCTTCTCTTAACCTCTGTGGTGTCACAATGCATTCCAACACCTTTTAGGCCACTTGATGTCACAATGAATCATTTGATTCCTTGCCATCATGGTGTCATAATGGTTCCTTGCTTCTATAGGTCCCCATGCTGTCAGAGTTCATCCGTGGTCCTTTTCCGCCCCCTGGTGTCAAAAGGGATTCTTAGATTGTTAGCCTGCATTGGGTCACAATGGTTCCTTGCTTCTCTTAAACCCTGTGGTGTCACAATGCATCCCATGCCCTTTTAGGCCACTTGGTGTTACAATGAATCATTTGAGTCTTGGCCTCCATGGTGTCATAATGTTTCCATGTTTTTCTTGGGCCCCATACTGGAACAATCCATCCCTGGCCCTTTTACAACACCTTGTGTGACAAGGGATCATTAGACTGTTAGCCTGCATTGGGTCACAATGGTTCCTTGCTTCTCTTAACCCCTGTGGTGTCACAATGCATCCCATGCCCTTTTAGGCCACTTGATGTCACAATGAATTATTTGATTCTTGGCCTCCATGGTGGCATAATTGTACCAGGTTTTAATTGGGCCCCATGTTACACAATTCATCCCTGGACCTTTAGGCCCATTGGTGTCACAAGGGATCATTAGATTGTTAGCCTCCATTGGGTCACAATGGATCCTTGGTATTCTTAACCTCTGTGGTGTCACCATGCATTCCATGCCCTTTTAGGCCACTTGATGTCACAATGAATCATTTGATTCTTGGCCTCCATGGTGTCATAATAGTTCATTGTATCTATTGGGCCCCATGCTTTCACAATTCATTCCTGGACCTTTTGCGCCCGCTGGTATCAAAAGGCATCCTGGGATTATTAGCCTCCATTGGGTCACAATGGATCCTTGCTTCTCTTAACCCCTGTGGTGTCACAATGCATCCCATGCCCTTTTAGGCCACATGATGTCACAATGAATCATTTGATTCTTGGCCTCCATGGTGGCATAATAGATCCTTGCTTCTATTGCTCCCCGAACTGTAAAAATCCATCCCTGTCCTTTTTACAACCCCCGGTGCCACAAGGGATCATTAGATTGTTAGCCTGCATTGGGTCACAATGGTTCCTTGCTTCTCTTAACCCCTGTGGTGTCACAATGCATCCCATGCCCTTTTAGGCCACTTGGTGTCACAATGAATCATTTGAGTCTTGGCCGCTATGGTGTCAAAATGTTTCCATGTTTTTCTTGGGCCCCATAGTGGAACAATCCATCCCTGTCCTTTTTACAACTCCCGGTGCCACAAGGGATCATTAGATTGTTGGCCTGCATTGGGTCACAATGGTTCCTTGCTTCTCTTAAGCTCTGTGGTGTCACAATGAATCCCATGCCCTTTTAGGCCACTTGGTCTTACAATAAATCATATGATTCTTGGCCTCTATGGTGTCATAATATTTCCATGATTTTATTGTTCCCCATGTTTCACATTTCATCCCTGGCCCTATTACAACCCCTGGTGTCACAATGGATCATTAGATTGTTAGCCTGCATTGGGTCACAATGGTTCCTTGCTTCTCTTAACCTCTGTGGTGTCACAATGAATCCCATGCCCTTTTAGGCCACTTGGTCTTACAATAAATCATATGATTCTTGGCCTCTATGGTGTCATAATATTTCCATGATTTTATTGTGCCCCATGCTTTCACATTTCATCCCTGGCCCTATTACAACCCCTGGTGCCACAAGGGATCATTAGATTGTTAGCCTGCATTGGGTCACAATGGTTCCTTGCTTCTCTTAACCTCTGTGGTGTCACAATGCATTCCAAGCCCTTTTAGGCCACTTGGTCTTACAATGAACCATTTGATTCTTGGCCTCCATGGTGTCATAATGGATCCTTGCTTCTATAGGTCCCCATGCTGTCAGAGTTCATCCGTGGTCCTTTTACGCCCCCTGTTGTCAAAAGGGATTCTTAGATTGTTAGCCTGCATTGGGTCACAATGGTTCCTTGCTTCTCTTAACCCCTGTGGTGTCACAATGCATCCCATGCCCTTTTAGGCCACTTGGTCTTACAACGAACCATTTGATTCTTAGCCTCTATGGTGACATAATGTTTCCATGTTTTTATTGGGCCCCATGCTGTAACAATCCATCCCTGGCCGTTTTTATACACCCTGGTGCCACAAGGGATCATTAGATTGTTAGCCTCCATTGGGTCACAATGGATCCTTGCTTCTCTTAACCTCTGTGGTGTCACAAACCATTCCAAGCCCTTTTAAGCCACTTGGTCTAACAATGAACCATTGGATTCTTGGCCTTCATGGTGTCATAATGGTTCCTTGATTCTATAGGTCCCCATGCTGTCACAGTTCATCCGTGGACCTTTTACTCCCCCTGGTGTCAAAAGGGATTCTTAGATTGTTAGCCTGCATTGGGTAACAATGGTTCCTTGCTTCTCTTAACCCCTGTGGTGTCACAATGCATCCCATGCCCTTATAGGCCACTTGGTGTTACAATGAATCATTTGAGTCTTGGCCTCTATGGTGTCATAATATTTCCATGTTTTTATTGGGCCCCATGCTTTCACAATTCATCCCTGGCCCTATTACAACCCCTGGTGTCACAATGGACCATTAGATTGTGAGCCTGCATTGGGTCACAATGGTTCCTTGCTTCTCTTAAGCTCTGTGGTGTCACAATGCATCCCATGCCCTTTTAGGCCACTTGATGTCACAATGCATCATTTGATTCTTGGCCTCCACGGTGGCATAACAGATCCTTGCTTCTATCGGTCCCCGAACTGTAACAATTCATCCCTGGCCCTTTTAGGCCCATTGGCGTCACAAGGGATCATTAGATTGTTAGCCTGCATTGGGTCACAATGGTTCCTTGCTTCTCTTAACCCCTGTGGTGTCACAATGCATCCCATGCACTTTTAGGCCACTTGGTCTCACAATGAATCATTTGATTCTTGGCCTCCATGGTGGCATAATAGATCCTTGCTTCTATTGGTCCCCGTGCTGTAACAATCCATCCCTGTCCTTTTTACAACCCCCTGTTGCCACAAGGGATCATTAGATTGTTAGCCTGCATTGGGTCACAATGGTTCCTTGCTTCTCTTAACCTCGGTGGTGTCACAATGCATCCCATGCCCTTTTAGGCCACTTGGTCTTACAATGAACAATTTGATTCTTGGCCTTCATGGTGTCATAATGGTTCCTGGCTTCTAAAGGTCCCCATGCTGTCAGAGTTCATCCGTGGTCCTTTTGCACCCCCTGGTGTCAAAAGGGATTCTTAGATTGTTAACCTGCATTGGGTAACAATGGATCCTTGCTTCTCTTAACCCCTGTGATGTCACAATGCATCCCATGCCCTTTTAGGCCACTTGGTGTTACAATGAATCATTTGATAATTGGCCTCTATGGTGACATAATGTTTCCATGTTTGTATTGGGCCCCATGCTTTCACAATTCATCCCTGGCCCTTATACAACACCTTGTGTGACAAGGGATCATTGGATTGTTAGCCTGCATTGGGTCACAATGGTTCCTTGCTTCTCTTAACCCCTGTGCTGTCACAATGCATCCCATGCCCTTTTAGGCCACTTGATTTCACAATGAATCATTTGATTCTTGGCCTCCATGGTGGCATAATTGTACCAGGTTTTAATTGGGCCCCATGTTTCACAATACATCCCTGGCCCTTTTAAGCCCATTGGTGTCACAAGGGATCATTAGATTGTTAGCCTCCATTGGGTCACAATGGATCCTTGCTTCTCTTAACCTCGGTGGTGTCACAATGCATCCCATGCCCTTTTAGGCCACATGATGTCACAATAAATTATTTGATTCTTGGCCTCCACGGTGGCATAATAGATCCTTGCTTCTATTGGTCCCAGTGCTGTAACAATTCATCCCTGGCCCTTTTAGGCCCATTGGTGTCACAAAGGATCATTAGATTGTTAGCCTGCATTGGGTCACAATGGTTCCTTGCTTCTCTTAAACTCTGTGGTGTCACAATGCATCCCATGCCCTTTTAGGCCACTTGGTCTTACAATGAATCATTTGATTCTTGGCCTTCATGGTGTCATAATGGTTCCTTGCTTCTATAGGTCCCCATGCTGTCACAGTTCAGCCGTAGTCCTTTTTCCGCCCCCTGGTCTCAAAAGGGATCATTAGATTGTTAGCCTGCATTGGGTCACAAAGGTTCCTTGCTTCTCTTAACCCCAGTGGTGTCACAATGCATCCCATGCCCTTTTAGGCCACTTGATGTCACAATGAATCATTTGATTCTTGGCCTCCATGGTGGCATAATAGATCCTTGCTTCTATTGGTCCCCGTGCTGTAACAATCCATCCCTGGCCTTTTTACAACCCCCTGGTGTCACAAGGGATCATTAGATTGTTAGCCTGCATTGGGTCACAATGGTTCCTTGCTTCTCTTACCCTCTGTGGTGTCACAATGCATTCCAAGCCCTTTTAGGCCACTTGGTCTTACAATGAACTATTGGATTCTTGGCCTTCATGGTGTCATAATGGTTCCTTGCTTCTATAGGTCCCCATGCTGTCAGAGTTCATCCATGGTCCTTTTACGCCCCCTGTTGTCAAAAGGGATTCTTAGATTGTTAGCCTGCATTGGGTCACAATGGTTCCTTGCTTCTCTTAACCCCTGTGGTGTCACAATGCATCCCATGCCCTTTTAGGCCACTTGGTCTTACAACGAACCATTTGATTCTTAGCCTCTATGGTGACATAATGTTTCCATGTTTTTATTGGGCCCCATGCTGTAACAATCCATCCCTGGCCGTTTTTATACACCCTGGTGCCACAAGGGATCATTAGATTGTTAGCCTCCATTGGGTCACAATGGATCCTTGCTTCTCTTAACCTCTGTGGTGTCACAAACCATTCCAAGCCCTTTTAGGCCACTTGGTCTAACAATGAACCATTGGATTCTTGGCCTCCATGGTGTCATAATGGTTCCTTGATTCTATAGGTCCCCATGCTGTCACAGTTCATCCGTGGACCTTTTACTCCCCCTGGTGTCAAAAGGGATTCTTAGATTGTTAGCCTGCATTGGGTAACAATGGTTCCTTGCTTCTCTTAACCCCTGTGGTGTCACAATGCATCCCATGCCCTTATAGGCCACTTGGTGTTACAATGAATCATTTGAGTCTTGGCCTCTATGGTGTCATAATATTTCCATGTTTTTATTGGGCCCCATGCTTTCACAATTCATCCCTGGCCCTATTACAACCCCTGGTGTCACAATGGACCATTAGATTGTGAGCCTGCATTGGGTCACAATGGTTCCTTGCTTCTCTTAAGCTCTGTGGTGTCACAATGCATCCCATGCCCTTTTAGGCCACTTGATGTCACAATGCATCATTTGATTCTTGGCCTCCACGGTGGCATAACAGATCCTTGCTTCTATCGGTCCCCGAACTGTAACAATTCATCCCTGGCCCTTTTAGGCCCATTGGCGTCACAAGGGATCATTAGATTGTTAGCCTGCATTGGGTCACAATGGTTCCTTGCTTCTCTTAACCCCTGTGGTGTCACAATGCATCCCATGCACTTTTAGGCCACTTGGTCTCACAATGAATCATTTGATTCTTGGCCTCCATGGTGGCATAATAGATCCTTGCTTCTATTGGTCCCCGTGCTGTAACAATCCATCCCTGTCCTTTTTACAACCCCCTGTTGCCACAAGGGATCATTAGATTGTTAGCCTGCATTGGGTCACAATGGTTCCTTGCTTCTCTTAACCTCGGTGGTGTCACAATGCATCCCATGCCCTTTTAGGCCACTTGGTCTTACAATGAACAATTTGATTCTTGGCCTTCATGGTGTCATAATGGTTCCTGGCTTCTAAAGGTCCCCATGCTGTCAGAGTTCATCCGTGGTCCTTTTGCACCCCCTGGTGTCAAAAGGGATTCTTAGATTGTTAACCTGCATTGGGTAACAATGGATCCTTGCTTCTCTTAACCCCTGTGATGTCACAATGCATCCCATGCCCTTTTAGGCCACTTGGTGTTACAATGCATCATTTGATTCTTGGCCTCTATGGTGTCATAATGTTTCCATGTTTTTCTTGGGCCCTATACTGTAACAATCCATCCCTGGCCCTTTTACAACACCTTGTGTGACAAGGGATCATTAGATTGTTAGCCTGCATTGGGTCACAATGGTTCCTGGCTTCTCTTAACCTCTGTGGTGCCACAATGCATTCCAAGACCTTTTAGGCCACTTGGTCTTACAATGAACCATTTGATCCTTGGCCTTCATGGTGTCATAATGGTTCCTTGCTTCTATAGGTCCCCATGCTGTCAGAGTTCATCCGTGGTCCTTTTGCGCCCCCTGTTGTCAAAAGGGATTCTTAGATTATTAGCCTCCATTGGGTCACAATGGATCCTTGATTCTCTTAACCCCTGTGCTGTCACAATGCATCCCATGCCCTTTTAGGCCACTTGATGTCACAATGAATCATTTGATACTTGGCCTTCATGGTGGCATAATAGATGCTTGCTTCTATTGGTCCCCGTGCTGTAACAATCCATCCCTGTCCCTTTTTATACCCCCTGGTGCCACAAGGGGTCATTAGATTGTTAACCTGCATTGGGTCACAATGGTTCCTTGCTTCTCTTAAGCTCTGTGGTGTCACAATGCATCCCATGCCCTTTTAGGCCACTTGGTGTTACAATGAATCATTTGATTCTTGGCCTTCATAGTGTCATAGTGGTTCCTGGCTTCTATAGGTCCCCATGCTGTCACACTTCACCCGTGGTCCTTTTGCGCCCCCTGGTGTCAAAAAGGATCATTAGATTGTTAGCCTGCATTGGGTCACAATGGTTCCTTCCTTCTCTTAACCCCTGTGGTGTCACAATGCATCCCATGCCCTTTTAGGCCACTTGATGTCACAATGAATCATTTGATTCTTGGCCTCCATGGTGGCATAATAGATCCTTGCTTCTATTGGTCCCCGTGCTGTAACAATCCATCCCTGGCCCTTTCTATACGAGCTGGTGCCACAAGGGATCATTAGATGGTTAGCCTGCATTGGGTCACAATGGTTCCTTGCTTCTCTTAACCTCTGTGGTGTCACAATGCATTCCAACACCTTTTAGGCCACTTGATGTCACAATGAATCATTTGATTCCTTGCCATCATGGTGTCATAATGGTTCCTTGCTTCTATAGGTCCCCATGCTGTCAGAGTTCATCCGTGGTCCTTTTCCGCCCCCTGGTGTCAAAAGGGATTCTTAGATTGTTAGCCTGCATTGGGTCACAATGGTTCCTTGCTTCTCTTAAACCCTGTGGTGTCACAATGCATCCCATGCCCTTTTAGGCCACTTGGTGTTACAATGAATCATTTGAGTCTTGGCCTCCATGGTGTCATAATGTTTCCATGTTTTTCTTGGGCCCCATACTGGAACAATCCATCCCTGGCCCTTTTACAACACCTTGTGTGACAAGGGATCATTAGACTGTTAGCCTGCATTGGGTCACAATGGTTCCTTGCTTCTCTTAACCCCTGTGGTGTCACAATGCATCCCATGCCCTTTTAGGCCACTTGATGTCACAATGAATTATTTGATTCTTGGCCTCCATGGTGGCATAATTGTACCAGGTTTTAATTGGGCCCCATGTTACACAATTCATCCCTGGCCCTTTTAGGCCCATTGGCGTCACAAGGGATCATTAGATTGTTAGCCTGCATTGGGTCACAATGGTTCCTTGCTTCTCTTAACCCCTGTGGTGTCACCATGCATTCCATGCCCTTTTAGGCCACTTGGTCTCACAATGAATCATTTGATTCTTGGCCTCCATGGTGGCATAATAGATCCTTGCTTCTATTGGTCCCCGTGCTGTAACAATCCATCCCTGTCCTTTTTACAACCCCCTGTTGCCACAAGGGATCATTAGATTGTTAGCCTGCATTGGGTCACAATGGTTCCTTGCTTCTCTTAACCTCGGTGGTGTCACAATGCATCCCATGCCCTTTTAGGCCACTTGGTCTTACAATGAACAATTTGATTCTTGGCCTTCATGGTGTCATAATGGTTCCTGGCTTCTAAAGGTCCCCATGCTGTCAGAGTTCATCCGTGGTCCTTTTGCACCCCCTGGTGTCAAAAGGGATTCTTAGATTGTTAACCTGCATTGGGTAACAATGGATCCTTGCTTCTCTTAACCCCTGTGATGTCACAATGCATCCCATGCCCTTTTAGGCCACTTGGTGTTACAATGCATCATTTGATTCTTGGCCTCTATGGTGTCATAATGTTTCCATGTTTTTCTTGGGCCCTATACTGTAACAATCCATCCCTGGCCCTTTTACAACACCTTGTGTGACAAGGGATCATTAGATTGTTAGCCTGCATTGGGTCACAATGGTTCCTGGCTTCTCTTAACCTCTGTGGTGCCACAATGCATTCCAAGACCTTTTAGGCCACTTGGTCTTACAATGAACCATTTGATCCTTGGCCTTCATGGTGTCATAATGGTTCCTTGCTTCTATAGGTCCCCATGCTGTCAGAGTTCATCCGTGGTCCTTTTGCGCCCCCTGTTGTCAAAAGGGATTCTTAGATTATTAGCCTCCATTGGGTCACAATGGATCCTTGATTCTCTTAACCCCTGTGCTGTCACAATGCATCCCATGCCCTTTTAGGCCACTTGATGTCACAATGAATCATTTGATACTTGGCCTTCATGGTGGCATAATAGATGCTTGCTTCTATTGGTCCCCGTGCTGTAACAATCCATCCCTGTCCCTTTTTATACCCCCTTGTGCCACAAGGGGTCATTAGATTGTTAACCTGCATTGGGTCACAATGGTTCCTTGCTTCTCTTAAGCTCTGTGGTGTCACAATGCATCCCATGCCCTTTTAGGCCACTTGGTGTTACAATGAATCATTTGATTCTTGGCCTTCATGGTGTCATAGTGGTTCCTGGCTTCTATAGGTCCCCATGCTGTCACACTTCACCCGTGGTCCTTTTGCGCCCCCTGGTGTCAAAAAGGATCATTAGATTGTTAGCCTGCATTGGGTCACAATGGTTCCTTCCTTCTCTTAACCCCTGTGGTGTCACAATGCATCCCATGCCCTTTTAGGCCACTTGATGTCACAATGAATCATTTGATTCTTGGCCTCCATGGTGGCATAATAGATCCTTGCTTCTATTGGTCCCCGTGCTGTAACAATCCATCCCTGGCCCTTTCTATACGAGCTGGTGCCACAAGGGATCATTAGATGGTTAGCCTGCATTGGGTCACAATGGTTCCTTGCTTCTCTTAACCTCGGTGGTGTCACAATGCATTCCAACACCTTTTAGGCCACTTGATGTCACAATGAATCATTTGATTCCTTGCCATCATGGTGTCATAATGGTTCCTTGCTTCTATAGGTCCCCATGCTGTCAGAGTTCATCCGTGGTCCTTTTCCGCCCCCTGGTGTCAAAAGGGATTCTTAGATTGTTAGCCTGCATTGGGTCACAATGGTTCCTTGCTTCTCTTAAACCCTGTGGTGTCACAATGCATCCCATGCCCTTTTAGGCCACTTGGTGTTACAATGAATCATTTGAGTCTTGGCCTCCATGGTGTCATAATGTTTCCATGTTTTTCTTGGGCCCCATACTGGAACAATCCATCCCTGGCCCTTTTACAACACCTTGTGTGACAAGGGATCATTAGACTGTTAGCCTGCATTGGGTCACAATGGTTCCTTGCTTCTCTTAACCCCTGTGGTGTCACAATGCATCCCATGCCCTTTTAGGCCACTTGATGTCACAATGAATTATTTGATTCTTGGCCTCCATGGTGGCATAATTGTACCAGGTTTTAATTGGGCCCCATGTTACACAATTCATCCCTGGACCTTTAGGCCCATTGGTGTCACAAGGGATCATTAGATTGTTAGCCTCCATTGGGTCACAATGGATCCTTGGTATTCTTAACCTCTGTGGTGTCACCATGCATTCCATGCCCTTTTAGGCCACTTGATGTCACAATGAATCATTTGATTCTTGGCCTCCATGGTGTCATAATAGTTCATTGTATCTATTGGGCCCCATGCTTTCACAATTCATTCCTGGACCTTTTGCGCCCGCTGGTATCAAAAGGCATCCTGGGATTATTAGCCTCCATTGGGTCACAATGGATCCTTGCTTCTCTTAACCCCTGTGGTGTCACAATGCATCCCATGCCCTTTTAGGCCACATGATGTCACAATGAATCATTTGATTCTTGGCCTCCATGGTGGCATAATAGATCCTTGCTTCTATTGCTCCCCGAACTGTAAAAATCCATCCCTGTCCTTTTTACAACCCCCGGTGCCACAAGGGATCATTAGATTGTTAGCCTGCATTGGGTCACAATGGTTCCTTGCTTCTCTTAACCCCTGTGGTGTCACAATGCATCCCATGCCCTTTTAGGCCACTTGGTGTCACAATGAATCATTTGAGTCTTGGCCGCTATGGTGTCATAATGTTTCCATGTTTTTCTTGGGCCCCATAGTGGAACAATCCATCCCTGTCCTTTTTACAACTCCCGGTGCCACAAGGGATCATTAGATTGTTGGCCTGCATTGGGTCACAATGGTTCCTTGCTTCTCTTAAGCTCTGTGGTGTCACAATGAATCCCATGCCCTTTTAGGCCACTTGGTCTTACAATAAATCATATGATTCTTGGCCTCTATGGTGTCATAATATTTCCATGATTTTATTGTTCCCCATGTTTCACATTTCATCCCTGGCCCTATTACAACCCCTGGTGTCACAATGGATCATTAGATTGTTAGCCTGCATTGGGTCACAATGGTTCCTTGCTTCTCTTAACCTCTGTGGTGTCACAATGAATCCCATGCCCTTTTAGGCCACTTGGTCTTACAATAAATCATATGATTCTTGGCCTCTATGGTGTCATAATATTTCCATGATTTTATTGTGCCCCATGCTTTCACATTTCATCCCTGGCCCTATTACAACCCCTGGTGCCACAAGGGATCATTAGATTGTTAGCCTGCATTGGGTCACAATGGTTCCTTGCTTCTCTTAACCTCTGTGGTGTCACAATGCATTCCAAGCCCTTTTAGGCCACTTGGTCTTACAATGAACCATTTGATTCTTGGCCTCCATGGTGTCATAATGGATCCTTGCTTCTATAGGTCCCCATGCTGTCAGAGTTCATCCGTGGTCCTTTTACGCCCCCTGTTGTCAAAAGGGATTCTTAGATTGTTAGCCTGCATTGGGTCACAATGGTTCCTTGCTTCTCTTAACCCCTGTGGCGTCACAATGCATCCCATGCCCTTTTAGGCCACTTGGTCTTACAACGAACCATTTGATTCTTAGCCTCTATGGTGACATAATGTTTCCATGTTTTTATTGGGCCCCATGCTGTAACAATCCATCCCTGGCCGTTTTTATACACCCTGGTGCCACAAGGGATCATTAGATTGTTAGCCTCCATTGGGTCACAATGGATCCTTGCTTCTCTTAACCTCTGTGGTGTCACAAACCATTCCAAGCCCTTTTAAGCCACTTGGTCTAACAATGAACCATTGGATTCTTGGCCTTCATGGTGTCATAATGGTTCCTTGATTCTATAGGTCCCCATGCTGTCACAGTTCATCCGTGGACCTTTTACTCCCCCTGGTGTCAAAAGGGATTCTTAGATTGTTAGCCTGCATTGGGTAACAATGGTTCCTTGCTTCTCTTAACCCCTGTGGTGTCACAATGCATCCCATGCCCTTATAGGCCACTTGGTGTTACAATGAATCATTTGAGTCTTGGCCTCTATGGTGTCATAATATTTCCATGTTTTTATTGGGCCCCATGCTTTCACAATTCATCCCTGGCCCTATTACAACCCCTGGTGTCACAATGGACCATTAGATTGTGAGCCTGCATTGGGTCACAATGGTTCCTTGCTTCTCTTAAGCTCTGTGGTGTCACAATGCATCCCATGCCCTTTTAGGCCACTTGATGTCACAATGCATCATTTGATTCTTGGCCTCCACGGTGGCATAACAGATCCTTGCTTCTATCGGTCCCCGAACTGTAACAATTCATCCCTGGCCCTTTTAGGCCCATTGGCGTCACAAGGGATCATTAGATTGTTAGCCTGCATTGGGTCACAATGGTTCCTTGCTTCTCTTAACCCCTGTGGTGTCACAATGCATCCCATGCACTTTTAGGCCACTTGGTCTCACAATGAATCATTTGATTCTTGGCCTCCATGGTGGCATAATAGATCCTTGCTTCTATTGGTCCCCGTGCTGTAACAATCCATCCCTGTCCTTTTTACAACCCCCTGTTGCCACAAGGGATCATTAGATTGTTAGCCTGCATTGGGTCACAATGGTTCCTTGCTTCTCTTAACCTCGGTGGTGTCACAATGCATCCCATGCCCTTTTAGGCCACTTGGTCTTACAATGAACAATTTGATTCTTGGCCTTCATGGTGTCATAATGGTTCCTGGCTTCTAAAGGTCCCCATGCTGTCAGAGTTCATCCGTGGTCCTTTTGCACCCCCTGGTGTCAAAAGGGATTCTTAGATTGTTAACCTGCATTGGGTAACAATGGATCCTTGCTTCTCTTAACCCCTGTGATGTCACAATGCATCCCATGCCCTTTTAGGCCACTTGGTGTTACAATGAATCATTTGATAATTGGCCTCTATGGTGACATAATGTTTCCATGTTTGTATTGGGCCCCATGCTTTCACAATTCATCCCTGGCCCTTATACAACACCTTGTGTGACAAGGGATCATTGGATTGTTAGCCTGCATTGGGTCACAATGGTTCCTTGCTTCTCTTAACCCCTGTGCTGTCACAATGCATCCCATGCCCTTTTAGGCCACTTGATTTCACAATGAATCATTTGATTCTTGGCCTCCATGGTGGCATAATTGTACCAGGTTTTAATTGGGCCCCATGTTTCACAATACATCCCTGGCCCTTTTAAGCCCATTGGTGTCACAAGGGATCATTAGATTGTTAGCCTCCATTGGGTCACAATGGATCCTTGCTTCTCTTAACCTCGGTGGTGTCACAATGCATCCCATGCCCTTTTAGGCCACATGATGTCACAATAAATTATTTGATTCTTGGCCTCCACGGTGGCATAATAGATCCTTGCTTCTATTGGTCCCAGTGCTGTAACAATTCATCCCTGGCCCTTTTAGGCCCATTGGTGTCACAAAGGATCATTAGATTGTTAGCCTGCATTGGGTCACAATGGTTCCTTGCTTCTCTTAAACTCTGTGGTGTCACAATGCATCCCATGCCCTTTTAGGCCACTTGGTCTTACAATGAATCATTTGATTCTTGGCCTTCATGGTGTCATAATGGTTCCTTGCTTCTATAGGTCCCCATGCTGTCACAGTTCAGCCGTAGTCCTTTTTCCGCCCCCTGGTCTCAAAAGGGATCATTAGATTGTTAGCCTGCATTGGGTCACAAAGGTTCCTTGCTTCTCTTAACCCCAGTGGTGTCACAATGCATCCCATGCCCTTTTAGGCCACTTGATGTCACAATGAATCATTTGATTCTTGGCCTCCATGGTGGCATAATAGATCCTTGCTTCTATTGGTCCCCGTGCTGTAACAATCCATCCCTGGCCTTTTTACAACCCCCTGGTGTCACAAGGGATCATTAGATTGTTAGCCTGCATTGGGTCACAATGGTTCCTTGCTTCTCTTACCCTCTGTGGTGTCACAATGCATTCCAAGCCCTTTTAGGCCACTTGGTCTTACAATGAACTATTGGATTCTTGGCCTTCATGGTGTCATAATGGTTCCTTGCTTCTATAGGTCCCCATGCTGTCAGAGTTCATCCATGGTCCTTTTACGCCCCCTGTTGTCAAAAGGGATTCTTAGATTGTTAGCCTGCATTGGGTCACAATGGTTCCTTGCTTCTCTTAACCCCTGTGGTGTCACAATGCATCCCATGCCCTTTTAGGCCACTTGGTCTTACAACGAACCATTTGATTCTTAGCCTCTATGGTGACATAATGTTTCCATGTTTTTATTGGGCCCCATGCTGTAACAATCCATCCCTGGCCGTTTTTATACACCCTGGTGCCACAAGGGATCATTAGATTGTTAGCCTCCATTGGGTCACAATGGATCCTTGCTTCTCTTAACCTCTGTGGTGTCACAAACCATTCCAAGCCCTTTTAGGCCACTTGGTCTAACAATGAACCATTGGATTCTTGGCCTTCATGGTGTCATAATGGTTCCTTGATTCTATAGGTCCCCATGCTGTCACAGTTCATCCGTGGACCTTTTACTCCCCCTGGTGTCAAAAGGGATTCTTAGATTGTTAGCCTGCATTGGGTAACAATGGTTCCTTGCTTCTCTTAACCCCTGTGGTGTCACAATGCATCCCATGCCCTTATAGGCCACTTGGTGTTACAATGAATCATTTGATTCTTGGCCTCTATGGTGTCATAATATTTCCATGTTTTTATTGGGCCCCATGCTTTCACAATTCATCCCTGGCCCTATTACAACCCCTGGTGTCACAATGGACCATTAGATTGTGAGCCTGCATTGGGTCACAATGGTTCCTTGCTTCTCTTAAGCTCTGTGGTGTCACAATGCATCCCATGCCCTTTTAGGCCACTTGATGTCACAATGCATCATTTGATTCTTGGCCTCCACGGTGGCATAACAGATCCTTGCTTCTATCGGTCCCCGAACTGTAACAATTCATCCCTGGCCCTTTTAGGCCCATTGGCGTCACAAGGGATCATTAGATTGTTAGCCTGCATTGGGTCACAATGGTTCCTTGCTTCTCTTAACCCCTGTGGTGTCACAATGCATCCCATGCACTTTTAGGCCACTTGGTCTCACAATGAATCATTTGATTCTTGGCCTCCATGGTGGCATAATAGATCCTTGCTTCTATTGGTCCCCGTGCTGTAACAATCCATCCCTGTCCTTTTTACAACCCCCTGTTGCCACAAGGGATCATTAGATTGTTAGCCTGCATTGGGTCACAATGGTTCCTTGCTTCTCTTAACCTCGGTGGTGTCACAATGCATCCCATGCCCTTTTAGGCCACTTGGTCTTACAATGAACAATTTGATTCTTGGCCTTCATGGTGTCATAATGGTTCCTGGCTTCTAAAGGTCCCCATGCTGTCAGAGTTCATCCGTGGTCCTTTTGCACCCCCTGGTGTCAAAAGGGATTCTTAGATTGTTAACCTGCATTGGGTAACAATGGATCCTTGCTTCTCTTAACCCCTGTGATGTCACAATGCATCCCATGCCCTTTTAGGCCACTTGGTGTTACAATGCATCATTTGATTCTTGGCCTCTATGGTGTCATAATGTTTCCATGTTTTTCTTGGGCCCTATACTGTAACAATCCATCCCTGGCCCTTTTACAACACCTTGTGTGACAAGGGATCATTAGATTGTTAGCCTGCATTGGGTCACAATGGTTCCTGGCTTCTCTTAACCTCTGTGGTGCCACAATGCATTCCAAGACCTTTTAGGCCACTTGGTCTTACAATGAACCATTTGATCCTTGGCCTTCATGGTGTCATAATGGTTCCTTGCTTCTATAGGTCCCCATGCTGTCAGAGTTCATCCGTGGTCCTTTTGCGCCCCCTGTTGTCAAAAGGGATTCTTAGATTATTAGCCTCCATTGGGTCACAATGGATCCTTGATTCTCTTAACCCCTGTGCTGTCACAATGCATCCCATGCCCTTTTAGGCCACTTGATGTCACAATGAATCATTTGATACTTGGCCTTCATGGTGGCATAATAGATGCTTGCTTCTATTGGTCCCCGTGCTGTAACAATCCATCCCTGTCCCTTTTTATACCCCCTGGTGCCACAAGGGGTCATTAGATTGTTAACCTGCATTGGGTCACAATGGTTCCTTGCTTCTCTTAAGCTCTGTGGTGTCACAATGCATCCCATGCCCTTTTAGGCCACTTGGTGTTACAATGAATCATTTGATTCTTGGCCTTCATGGTGTCATAGTGGTTCCTGGCTTCTATAGGTCCCCATGCTGTCACAGTTCACCCGTGGTCCTTTTGCGCCCCCTGGTGTCAAAAAGGATCATTAGATTGTTAGCCTGCATTGGGTCACAATGGTTCCTTCCTTCTCTTAACCCCTGTGGTGTCACAATGCATCCCATGCCCTTTTAGGCCACTTGATGTCACAATGAATCATTTGATTCTTGGCCTCCATGGTGGCATAATAGATCCTTGCTTCTATTGGTCCCCGTGCTGTAACAATCCATCCCTGACCCTTTCTATACGAGCTGGTGCCACAAGGGATCATTAGATGGTTAGCCTGCATTGGGTCACAATGGTTCCTTGCTTCTCTTAACCTCTGTGGTGTCACAATGCATTCCAACACCTTTTAGGCCACTTGATGTCACAATGAATCATTTGATTCCTTGCCATCATGGTGTCATAATGGTTCCTTGCTTCTATAGGTCCCCATGCTGTCAGAGTTCATCCGTGGTCCTTTTCCGCCCCCTGGTGTCAAAAGGGATTCTTAGATTGTTAGCCTGCATTGGGTCACAATGGTTCCTTGCTTCTCTTAAACCCTGTGGTGTCACAATGCATCCCATGCCCTTTTAGGCCACTTGGTGTTACAATGAATCATTTGAGTCTTGGCCTCCATGGTGTCATAATGTTTCCATGTTTTTCTTGGGCCCCATACTGGAACAATCCATCCCTGGCCCTTTTACAACACCTTGTGTGACAAGGGATCATTAGACTGTTAGCCTGCATTGGGTAACAATGGTTCCTTGCTTCTCTTAACTCCTGTGGTGTCACAATGCATCCCATGCCCTTTTAGGCCACTTGACGTCACAATGAATCATTTGATTCTTGGCCTCCATGGTGGCATAATTGTACCAGGTTTTAATTGGGCGCCATTTTTCACAATTCATCCCTGGCTCTTTTAGGCCCATTGGTGGCACAAGGGATCATTAGATTGTTAGCCTGCATTGGGTCACAATGGTTCCTTGCTTCTCTTAACCCCTGTGGTGTCACAATGCATCCCATGCACTTTTAGGCCACTTGATGTCACAATGAATCATTTGATACTTGGCCTCCAAGGTGGCATAATAGATCCTTGCTTCTATTGGTCCCCGTGGTGTAACAATCCATCCCTGGCCCTTTTTATACGCCCTGGTGCCACAAGGGATCATTAGATTGTTAGCCTGCATTGGGTCACAATGGTTCCTTGCTTCTCTTAACCTCTGTGGTGTCACAAAGCATTCCAAGACCTTTTAGGCCACTTGGTCTAACAATGAACCATTTGATTCTTGGCCTTCATGGTGTCATAATGGTTCCTTGCTTCTATAGGTCCCCATGCTGTCAGAGTTCATCCGTGCTCCATTTACGCCCCCTGGTGTCAAAAGGGATTCTTAGATTGTTAGCCTGCATTGGGTCACAATGGTTCCTTGCTTCTCTTAACCCCTGTGGTGTCACAATGCATCCCATGCCCTTTTAGGCCACTTGATGTTACAATGAATCATTTGATAATTGGCCTCTATGGTGACATAATGTTTCCATGTTTGTATTGGGCCCCATGCTTTCACAATTCATCCCTGGCCCTTATACAACACCTTGTGTGACAAGGGATCATTGGATTGTTAGCCTGCATTGGGTCACAATGGTTCCTTGCTTCTCTTAACCCCTGTGCTGTCACAATGCATCCCATGCCCTTTTAGGCCACTTGATTTCACAATGAATCATTTGATTCTTGGCCTCCATGGTGGCATAATTGTACCAGGTTTTAATTGGGCCCCATGTTTCACAATACATCCCTGGCCCTTTTAAGCCCATTGGTGTCACAAGGGATCATTAGATTGTTAGCCTCCATTGGGTCACAATGGATCCTTGCTTCTCCTAACCTCGGTGGTGTCACAATGCATCCCATGCCCTTTTAGGCCACATGATGTCACAATAAATTATTTGATTCTTGGCCTCCACGGTGGCATAATAGATCCTTGCTTCTATTGGTCCCAGTGCTGTAACAATTCATCCCTGGCCCTTTTAGGCCCATTGGTGTCACAAAGGATCATTAGATTGTTAGCCTGCATTGGGTCACAATGGTTCCTTGCTTCTCTTAAACTCTGTGGTGTCACAATGCATCCCATGCCCTTTTAGGCCACTTGGTCTTACAATGAATCATTTGATTCTTGGCCTTCATGGTGTCATAATGGTTCCTTGCTTCTATAGGTCCCCATGCTGTCACAGTTCAGCCGTAGTCCTTTTTCCGCCCCCTGGTCTCAAAAGGGATCATTAGATTGTTAGCCTGCATTGGGTCACAAAGGTTCCTTGCTTCTCTTAAACCCAGTGGTGTCACAATGCATCCCATGCCCTTTTAGGCCACTTGATGTCACAATGAATCATTTGATTCTTGGCCTCCATGGTGGCATAATAGATCCTTGCTTCTATTGGTCCCCGTGCTGTAACAATCCATCCCTGGCCTTTTTACAACCCCCTGGTGTCACAAGGGATCATTAGATTATTAGCCTGCATTGGGTCACAATGGTTCCTTGCTTCTCTTACCCTCTGTGGTGTCACAATGCATTCCAAGCCCTTTTAGGCCACTTGGTCTTACAATGAACTATTGGATTCTTGGCCTTCATGGTGTCATAATGGTTCCTTGCTTCTATAGGTCCCCATGCTGTCAGAGTTCATCCGTGGTCCTTTTACGCCCCCTGTTGTCAAAAGGGATTCTTAGATTGTTAGCCTGCATTGGGTCACAATGGTTCCTTGCTTCTCTTAACCCCTGTGGTGTCACAATGCATCCCATGCCCTTTTAGGCCACTTGGTCTTACAACGAACCATTTGATTCTTAGCCTCTATGGTGACATAATGTTTCCATGTTTTTATTGGGCCCCATGCTGTAACAATCCATCCCTGGCCGTTTTTATACACCCTGGTGCCACAAGGGATCATTAGATTGTTAGCCTCCATTGGGTCACAATGGATCCTTGCTTCTCTTAACCTCTGTGGTGTCACAAACCATTCCAAGCCCTTTTAGGCCACTTGGTCTAACAATGAACCATTGGATTCTTGGCCTTCATGGTGTCATAATGGTTCCTTGATTCTATAGGTCCCCATGCTGTCACAGTTCATCCGTGGACCTTTTACTCCCCCTGGTGTCAAAAGGGATTCTTAGATTGTTAGCCTGCATTGGGTAACAATGGTTCCTTGCTTCTCTTAACCCCTGTGGTGTCACAATGCATCCCATGCCCTTATAGGCCACTTGGTGTTACAATGAATCATTTGAGTCTTGGCCTCTATGGTGTCATAATATTTCCATGTTTTTATTGGGCCCCATGCTTTCACAATTCATCCCTGGCCCTATTACAACCCCTGGTGTCACAATGGACCATTAGATTGTGAGCCTGCATTGGGTCACAATGGTTCCTTGCTTCTCTTAAGCTCTGTGGTGTCACAATGCATCCCATGCCCTTTTAGGCCACTTGATGTCACAATGCATCATTTGATTCTTGGCCTCCACGGTGGCATAACAGATCCTTGCTTCTATCGGTCCCCGAACTGTAACAATTCATCCCTGGCCCTTTTAGGCCCATTGGCGTCACAAGGGATCATTAGATTGTTAGCCTGCATTGGGTCACAATGGTTCCTTGCTTCTCTTAACCCCTGTGGTGTCACAATGCATCCCATGCACTTTTAGGCCACTTGGTCTCACAATGAATCATTTGATTCTTGGCCTCCATGGTGGCATAATAGATCCTTGCTTCTATTGGTCCCCGTGCTGTAACAATCCATCCCTGTCCTTTTTACAACCCCCTGTTGCCACAAGGGATCATTAGATTGTTAGCCTGCATTGGGTCACAATGGTTCCTTGCTTCTCTTAACCTCGGTGGTGTCACAATGCATCCCATGCCCTTTTAGGCCACTTGGTCTTACAATGAACAATTTGATTCTTGGCCTTCATGGTGTCATAATGGTTCCTGGCTTCTAAAGGTCCCCATGCTGTCAGAGTTCATCCGTGGTCCTTTTGCACCCCCTGGTGTCAAAAGGGATTCTTAGATTGTTAACCTGCATTGGGTAACAATGGATCCTTGCTTCTCTTAACCCCTGTGATGTCACAATGCATCCCATGCCCTTTTAGGCCACTTGGTGTTACAATGCATCATTTGATTCTTGGCCTCTATGGTGTCATAATGTTTCCATGTTTTTCTTGGGCCCTATACTGTAACAATCCATCCCTGGCCCTTTTACAACACCTTGTGTGACAAGGGATCATTAGATTGTTAGCCTGCATTGGGTCACAATGGTTCCTGGCTTCTCTTAACCTCTGTGGTGCCACAATGCATTCCAAGACCTTTTAGGCCACTTGGTCTTACAATGAACCATTTGATCCTTGGCCTTCATGGTGTCATAATGGTTCCTTGCTTCTATAGGTCCCCATGCTGTCAGAGTTCATCCGTGGTCCTTTTGCGCCCCCTGGTGTCAAAAGGGATTCTTAGATTATTAGCCTCCATTGGGTCACAATGGATCCTTGATTCTCTTAACCCCTGTGCTGTCACAATGCATCCCATGCCCTTTTAGGCCACTTGATGTCACAATGAATCATTTGATACTTGGCCTTCATGGTGGCATAATAGATGCTTGCTTCTCTTGGTCCCCGTGCTGTAACAATCCATCCCTGTCCCTTTTTATACCCCCTGGTGCCACAAGGGGTCATTAGATTGTTAACCTGCATTGGGTCACAATGGTTCCTTGCTTCTCTTAAGCTCTGTGGTGTCACAATGCATCCCATGCCCTTTTAGGCCACTTGGTGTTACAATGAATCATTTGATTCTTGGCCTTCATGGTGTCATAGTGGTTCCTGGCTTCTATAGGTCCCCATGCTGTCACACTTCACCCGTGGTCCTTTTGCGCCCCCTGGTGTCAAAAAGGATCATTAGATTGTTAGCCTGCATTGGGTCACAATGGTTCCTTCCTTCTCTTAACCCCTGTGGTGTCACAATGCATCCCATGCCCTTTTAGGCCACTTGATGTCACAATGAATCATTTGATTCTTGGCCTCCATGGTGGCATAATAGATCCTTGCTTCTATTGGTCCCCGTGCTGTAACAATCCATCCCTGGCCCTTTCTATACGAGCTGGTGCCACAAGGGATCATTAGATGGTTAGCCTGCATTGGGTCACAATGGTTCCTTGCTTCTCTTAACCTCTGTGGTGTCACAATGCATTCCAACACCTTTTAGGCCACTTGATGTCACAATGAATCATTTGATTCCTTGCCATCATGGTGTCATAATGGTTCCTTGCTTCTATAGGTCCCCATGCTGTCAGAGTTCATCCGTGGTCCTTTTCCGCCCCCTGGTGTCAAAAGGGATTCTTAGATTGTTAGCCTGCATTGGGTCACAATGGTTCCTTGCTTCTCTTAAACCCTGTGGTGTCACAATGCATCCCATGCCCTTTTAGGCCACTTGGTGTTACAATGAATCATTTGAGTCTTGGCCTCCATGGTGTCATAATGTTTCCATGTTTTTCTTGGGCCCCATACTGGAACAATCCATCCCTGGCCCTTTTACAACACCTTGTGTGACAAGGGATCATTAGACTGTTAGCCTGCATTGGGTCACAATGGTTCCTTGCTTCTCTTAACCCCTGTGGTGTCACAATGCATCCCATGCCCTTTTAGGCCACTTGATGTCACAATGAATTATTTGATTCTTGGCCTCCATGGTGGCATAATTGTACCAGGTTTTAATTGGGCCCCATGTTACACAATTCATCCCTGGACCTTTAGGCCCATTGGTGTCACAAGGGATCATTAGATTGTTAGCCTCCATTGGGTCACAATGGATCCTTGGTATTCTTAACCTCTGTGGTGTCACCATGCATTCCATGCCCTTTTAGGCCACTTGATGTCACAATGAATCATTTGATTCTTGGCCTCCATGGTGTCATAATAGTTCATTGTATCTATTGGGCCCCATGCTTTCACAATTCATTCCTGGACCTTTTGCGCCCGCTGGTATCAAAAGGCATCCTGGGATTATTAGCCTCCATTGGGTCACAATGGATCCTTGCTTCTCTTAACCCCTGTGGTGTCACAATGCATCCCATGCCCTTTTAGGCCACATGATGTCACAATGAATCATTTGATTCTTGGCCTCCATGGTGGCATAATAGATCCTTGCTTCTATTGCTCCCCGAACTGTAAAAATCCATCCCTGTCCTTTTTACAACCCCCGGTGCCACAAGGGATCATTAGATTGTTAGCCTGCATTGGGTCACAATGGTTCCTTGCTTCTCTTAACCCCTGTGGTGTCACAATGCATCCCATGCCCTTTTAGGCCACTTGGTGTCACAATGAATCATTTGAGTCTTGGCCGCTATGGTGTCATAATGTTTCCATGTTTTTCTTGGGCCCCATAGTGGAACAATCCATCCCTGTCCTTTTTACAACTCCCGGTGCCACAAGGGATCATTAGATTGTTGGCCTGCATTGGGTCACAATGGTTCCTTGCTTCTCTTAAGCTCTGTGGTGTCACAATGAATCCCATGCCCTTTTAGGCCACTTGGTCTTACAATAAATCATATGATTCTTGGCCTCTATGGTGTCATAATATTTCCATGATTTTATTGTTCCCCATGTTTCACATTTCATCCCTGGCCCTATTACAACCCCTGGTGTCACAATGGATCATTAGATTGTTAGCCTGCATTGGGTCACAATGGTTCCTTGCTTCTCTTAACCTCTGTGGTGTCACAATGAATCCCATGCCCTTTTAGGCCACTTGGTCTTACAATAAATCATATGATTCTTGGCCTCTATGGTGTCATAATATTTCCATGATTTTATTGTGCCCCATGCTTTCACATTTCATCCCTGGCCCTATTACAACCCCTGGTGCCACAAGGGATCATTAGATTGTTAGCCTGCATTGGGTCACAATGGTTCCTTGCTTCTCTTAACCTCTGTGGTGTCACAATGCATTCCAAGCCCTTTTAGGCCACTTGGTCTTACAATGAACCATTTGATTCTTGGCCTCCATGGTGTCATAATGGATCCTTGCTTCTATAGGTCCCCATGCTGTCAGAGTTCATCCGTGGTCCTTTTACGCCCCCTGTTGTCAAAAGGGATTCTTAGATTGTTAGCCTGCATTGGGTCACAATGGTTCCTTGCTTCTCTTAACCCCTGTGGTGTCACAATGCATCCCATGCCCTTTTAGGCCACTTGGTCTTACAACGAACCATTTGATTCTTAGCCTCTATGGTGACATAATGTTTCCATGTTTTTATTGGGCCCCATGCTGTAACAATCCATCCCTGGCCGTTTTTATACACCCTGGTGCCACAAGGGATCATTAGATTGTTAGCCTCCATTGGGTCACAATGGATCCTTGCTTCTCTTAACCTCTGTGGTGTCACAAACCATTCCAAGCCCTTTTAAGCCACTTGGTCTAACAATGAACCATTGGATTCTTGGCCTTCATGGTGTCATAATGGTTCCTTGATTCTATAGGTCCCCATGCTGTCACAGTTCATCCGTGGACCTTTTACTCCCCCTGGTGTCAAAAGGGATTCTTAGATTGTTAGCCTGCATTGGGTAACAATGGTTCCTTGCTTCTCTTAACCCCTGTGGTGTCACAATGCATCCCATGCCCTTATAGGCCACTTGGTGTTACAATGAATCATTTGATTCTTGGCCTCCATGGTGGCATAATTGTACCAGGTTTTAATTGGGCCCCATGTTTCACAATACATCCCTGGCCCTTTTAAGCCCATTGGTGTCACAAGGGATCATTAGATTGTTAGCCTCCATTGGGTCACAATGGATCCTTGCTTCTCCTAACCTCGGTGGTGTCACAATGCATCCCATGCCCTTTTAGGCCACATGATGTCACAATAAATTATTTGATTCTTGGCCTCCACGGTGGCATAATAGATCCTTGCTTCTATTGGTCCCAGTGCTGTAACAATTCATCCCTGGCCCTTTTAGGCCCATTGGTGTCACAAAGGATCATTAGATTGTTAGCCTGCATTGGGTCACAATGGTTCCTTGCTTCTCTTAAACTCTGTGGTGTCACAATGCATCCCATGCCCTTTTAGGCCACTTGGTCTTACAATGAATCATTTGATTCTTGGCCTTCATGGTGTCATAATGGTTCCTTGCTTCTATAGGTCCCCATGCTGTCACAGTTCAGCCGTAGTCCTTTTTCCGCCCCCTGGTCTCAAAAGGGATCATTAGATTGTTAGCCTGCATTGGGTCACAAAGGTTCCTTGCTTCTCTTAAACCCAGTGGTGTCACAATGCATCCCATGCCCTTTTAGGCCACTTGATGTCACAATGAATCATTTGATTCTTGGCCTCCATGGTGGCATAATAGATCCTTGCTTCTATTGGTCCCCGTGCTGTAACAATCCATCCCTGGCCTTTTTACAACCCCCTGATGTCACAAGGGATCATTAGATTATTAGCCTGCATTGGGTCACAATGGTTCCTTGCTTCTCTTACCCTCTGTGGTGTCACAATGCATTCCAAGCCCTTTTAGGCCACTTGGTCTTACAATGAACTATTGGATTCTTGGCCTTCATGGTGTCATAATGGTTCCTTGCTTCTATAGGTCCCCATGCTGTCAGAGTTCATCCGTGGTCCTTTTACGCCCCCTGTTGTCAAAAGGGATTCTTAGATTGTTAGCCTGCATTGGGTCACAATGGTTCCTTGCTTCTCTTAACCCCTGTGGTGTCACAATGCATCCCATGCCCTTTTAGGCCACTTGGTCTTACAACGAACCATTTGATTCTTAGCCTCTATGGTGACATAATGTTTCCATGTTTTTATTGGGCCCCATGCTGTAACAATCCATCCCTGGCCGTTTTTATACACCCTGGTGCCACAAGGGATCATTAGATTGTTAGCCTCCATTGGGTCACAATGGATCCTTGCTTCTCTTAACCTCTGTGGTGTCACAAACCATTCCAAGCCCTTTTAGGCCACTTGGTCTAACAATGAACCATTGGATTCTTGGCCTTCATGGTGTCATAATGGTTCCATGATTCTATAGGTCCCCATGCTGTCACAGTTCATCCGTGGACCTTTTACTCCCCCTGGTGTCAAAAGGGATTCTTAGATTGTTAGCCTGCATTGGGTAACAATGGTTCCTTGCTTCTCTTAACCCCTGTGGTGTCACAATGCATCCCATGCCCTTATAGGCCACTTGGTGTTACAATGAATCATTTGAGTCTTGGCCTCTATGGTGTCATAATATTTCCATGTTTTTATTGGGCCCCATGCTTTCACAATTCATCCCTGGCCCTATTACAACCCCTGGTGTCACAATGGACCATTAGATTGTGAGCCTGCATTGGGTCACAATGGTTCCTTGCTTCTCTTAAGCTCTGTGGTGTCACAATGCATCCCATGCCCTTTTAGGCCACTTGATGTCACAATGCATCATTTGATTCTTGGCCTCCACGGTGGCATAACAGATCCTTGCTTCTATCGGTCCCCGAACTGTAACAATTCATCCCTGGCCCTTTTAGGCCCATTGGCGTCACAAAGGATCATTAGATTGTTAGCCTGCATTGGGTCACAATGGTTCCTTGCTTCTCTTAACCCCTGTGGTGTCACAATGCATCCCATGCACTTTTAGGCCACTTGGTCTCACAATGAATCATTTGATTCTTGGCCTCCATGGTGGCATAATAGATCCTTGCTTCTATTGGTCCCCGTGCTGTAACAATCCATCCCTGTCCTTTTTACAACCCCCTGTTGCCACAAGGGATCATTAGATTGTTAGCCTGCATTGGGTCACAATGGTTCCTTGCTTCTCTTAACCTCGGTGGTGCCACAATGCATTCCAAGACCTTTTAGGCCCCTTGGTCTTACAATGAACAATTTGATTCTTGGCCTTCATGGTGTCATAATGGTTCCTTGATTCTATAGGTCCCCATGCTGTCACAGTTCATCCGTGGTCCTTTTGCACCCCCTGGTGTCAAAAGGGATTCTTAGATTGTTAACCTGCATTGGGTAACAATGGATCCTTGCTTCTCTTAACCCCTGTGATGTCACAATGCATCCCATGCCCTTTTAGGCCACTTGGTGTTACAATGAATCATTTGATAATTGGCCTCTATGGTGACATAATGTTTCCATGTTTGTATTGGGCCCCATGCTTTCACAATTCATCCCTGGCCCTTATACAACACCTTGTGTGACAAGGGATCATTGGATTGTTAGCCTGCATTGGGTCACAATGGTTCCTTGCTTCTCTTAACCCCTGTGCTGTCACAATGCATCCCATGCCCTTTTAGGCCACTTGATTTCACAATGAATCATTTGATTCTTGGCCTCCATGGTGGCATAATTGTACCAGGTTTTAATTGGGCCCCATGTTTCACAATACATCCCTGGCCCTTTTAAGCCCATTGGTGTCACAAGGGATCATTAGATTGTTAGCCTCCATTGGGTCACAATGGATCCTTGCTTCTCTTAACCTCGGTGGTGTCACAATGCATCCCATGCCCTTTTAGGCCACATGATGTCACAATAAATTATTTGATTCTTGGCCTCCACGGTGGCATAATAGATCCTTGCTTCTATTGGTCCCAGTGCTGTAACAATTCATCCCTGGCCCTTTTAGGCCCATTGGTGTCACAAAGGATCATTAGATTGTTAGCCTGCATTGGGTCACAATGGTTCCTTGCTTCTCTTAAACTCTGTGGTGTCACAATGCATCCCATGCCCTTTTAGGCCACTTGGTCTTACAATGAATCATTTGATTCTTGGCCTTCATGGTGTCATAATGGTTCCTTGCTTCTATAGGTCCCCATGCTGTCACAGTTCAGCCGTAGTCCTTTTTCCGCCCCCTGGTCTCAAAAGGGATCATTAGATTGTTAGCCTGCATTGGGTCACAAAGGTTCCTTGCTTCTCTTAAACCCAGTGGTGTCACAATGCATCCCATGCCCTTTTAGGCCACTTGATGTCACAATGAATCATTTGATTCTTGGCCTCCATGGTGGCATAATAGATCCTTGCTTCTATTGGTCCCCGTGCTGTAACAATCCATCCCTGGCCTTTTTACAACCCCCTGATGTCACAAGGGATCATTAGATTATTAGCCTGCATTGGGTCACAATGGTTCCTTGCTTCTCTTACCCTCTGTGGTGTCACAATGCATTCCAAGCCCTTTTAGGCCACTTGGTCTTACAATGAACTATTGGATTCTTGGCCTTCATGGTGTCATAATGGTTCCTTGCTTCTATAGGTCCCCATGCTGTCAGAGTTCATCCGTGGTCCTTTTACGCCCCCTGTTGTCAAAAGGGATTCTTAGATTGTTAGCCTGCATTGGGTCACAATGGTTCCTTGCTTCTCTTAACCCCTGTGGTGTCACAATGCATCCCATGCCCTTTTAGGCCACTTGGTCTTACAACGAACCATTTGATTCTTAGCCTCTATGGTGACATAATGTTTCCATGTTTTTATTGGGCCCCATGCTGTAACAATCCATCCCTGGCCGTTTTTATACACCCTGGTGCCACAAGGGATCATTAGATTGTTAGCCTCCATTGGGTCACAATGGATCCTTGCTTCTCTTAACCTCTGTGGTGTCACAAACCATTCCAAGCCCTTTTAGGCCACTTGGTCTAACAATGAACCATTGGATTCTTGGCCTTCATGGTGTCATAATGGTTCCTTGATTCTATAGGTCCCCATGCTGTCACAGTTCATCCGTGGACCTTTTACTCCCCCTGGTGTCAAAAGGGATTCTTAGATTGTTAGCCTGCATTGGGTAACAATGGTTCCTTGCTTCTCTTAACCCCTGTGGTGTCACAATGCATCCCATGCCCTTATAGGCCACTTGGTGTTACAATGAATCATTTGAGTCTTGGCCTCTATGGTGTCATAATATTTCCATGTTTTTATTGGGCCCCATGCTTTCACAATTCATCCCTGGCCCTATTACAACCCCTGGTGTCACAATGGACCATTAGATTGTGAGCCTGCATTGGGTCACAATGGTTCCTTGCTTCTCTTAAGCTCTGTGGTGTCACAATGCATCCCATGCCCTTTTAGGCCACTTGATGTCACAATGCATCATTTGATTCTTGGCCTCCACGGTGGCATAACAGATCCTTGCTTCTATCGGTCCCCGAACTGTAACAATTCATCCCTGGCCCTTTTAGGCCCATTGGCGTCACAAAGGATCATTAGATTGTTAGCCTGCATTGGGTCACAATGGTTCCTTGCTTCTCTTAACCCCTGTGGTGTCACAATGCATCCCATGCACTTTTAGGCCACTTGGTCTCACAATGAATCATTTGATTCTTGGCCTCCATGGTGGCATAATAGATCCTTGCTTCTATTGGTCCCCGTGCTGTAACAATCCATCCCTGTCCTTTTTACAACCCCCTGTTGCCACAAGGGATCATTAGATTGTTAGCCTGCATTGGGTCACAATGGTTCCTTGCTTCTCTTAACCTCGGTGGTGCCACAATGCATTCCAAGACCTTTTAGGCCCCTTGGTCTTACAATGAACAATTTGATTCTTGGCCTTCATGGTGTCATAATGGTTCCTTGATTCTATAGGTCCCCATGCTGTCACAGTTCATCCGTGGTCCTTTTGCACCCCCTGGTGTCAAAAGGGATTCTTAGATTGTTAACCTGCATTGGGTAACAATGGATCCTTGCTTCTCTTAACCCCTGTGATGTCACAATGCATCCCATGCCCTTTTAGGCCACTTGGTGTTACAATGAATCATTTGATAATTGGCCTCTATGGTGACATAATGTTTCCATGTTTGTATTGGGCCCCATGCTTTCACAATTCATCCCTGGCCCTTATACAACACCTTGTGTGACAAGGGATCATTGGATTGTTAGCCTGCATTGGGTCACAATGGTTCCTTGCTTCTCTTAACCCCTGTGCTGTCACAATGCATCCCATGCCCTTTTAGGCCACTTGATTTCACAATGAATCATTTGATTCTTGGCCTCCATGGTGGCATAATTGTACCAGGTTTTAATTGGGCCCCATGTTTCACAATACATCCCTGGCCCTTTTAAGCCCATTGGTGTCACAAGGGATCATTAGATTGTTAGCCTCCATTGGGTCACAATGGATCCTTGCTTCTCTTAACCTCGGTGGTGTCACAATGCATCCCATGCCCTTTTAGGCCACATGATGTCACAATAAATTATTTGATTCTTGGCCTCCACGGTGGCATAATAGATCCTTGCTTCTATTGGTCCCAGTGCTGTAACAATTCATCCCTGGCCCTTTTAGGCCCATTGGTGTCACAAAGGATCATTAGATTGTTAGCCTGCATTGGGTCACAATGGTTCCTTGCTTCTCTTAAACTCTGTGGTGTCACAATGCATCCCATGCCCTTTTAGGCCACTTGGTCTTACAATGAATCATTTGATTCTTGGCCTTCATGGTGTCATAATGGTTCCTTGCTTCTATAGGTCCCCATGCTGTCACAGTTCAGCCGTAGTCCTTTTTCCGCCCCCTGGTCTCAAAAGGGATCATTAGATTGTTAGCCTGCATTGGGTCACAAAGGTTCCTTGCTTCTCTTAACCCCAGTGGTGTCACAATGCATCCCATGCCCTTTTAGGCCACTTGATGTCACAATGAATCATTTGATTCTTGGCCTCCATGGTGGCATAATAGATCCTTGCTTCTATTGGTCCCCGTGCTGTAACAATCCATCCCTGGCCTTTTTACAACCCCCTGGTGTCACAAGGGATCATTAGATTGTTAGCCTGCATTGGGTCACAATGGTTCCTTGCTTCTCTTACCCTCTGTGGTGTCACAATGCATTCCAAGCCCTTTTAGGCCACTTGGTCTTACAATGAACTATTGGATTCTTGGCCTTCATGGTGTCATAATGGTTCCTTGCTTCTATAGGTCCCCATGCTGTCAGAGTTCATCCATGGTCCTTTTACGCCCCCTGTTGTCAAAAGGGATTCTTAGATTTTTAGCCTGCATTGGGTCACAATGGTTCCTTGCTTCTCTTAACCCCTGTGGTGTCACAATGCATCCCATGCCCTTTTAGGCCACTTGGTCTTACAACGAACCATTTGATTCTTAGCCTCTATGGTGACATAATGTTTCCATGTTTTTATTGGGCCCCATGCTGTAACAATCCATCCCTGGCCGTTTTTATACACCCTGGTGCCACAAGGGATCATTAGATTGTTAGCCTCCATTGGGTCACAATGGATCCTTGCTTCTCTTAACCTCTGTGGTGTCACAAACCATTCCAAGCCCTTTTAGGCCACTTGGTCTAACAATGAACCATTGGATTCTTGGCCTCCATGGTGTCATAATGGTTCCTTGATTCTATAGGTCCCCATGCTGTCACAGTTCATCCGTGGACCTTTTACTCCCCCTGGTGTCAAAAGGGATTCTTAGATTGTTAGCCTGCATTGGGTAACAATGGTTCCTTGCTTCTCTTAACCCCTGTGGTGTCACAATGCATCCCATGCCCTTATAGGCCACTTGGTGTTACAATGAATCATTTGATTCTTGGCCTCTATGGTGTCATAATATTTCCATGTTTTTATTGGGCCCCATGCTTTCACAATTCATCCCTGGCCCTATTACAACCCCTGGTGTCACAATGGACCATTAGATTGTGAGCCTGCATTGGGTCACAATGGTTCCTTGCTTCTCTTAAGCTCTGTGGTGTCACAATGCATCCCATGCCCTTTTAGGCCACTTGATGTCACAATGCATCATTTGATTCTTGGCCTCCACGGTGGCATAACAGATCCTTGCTTCTATCGGTCCCCGAACTGTAACAATTCATCCCTGGCCCTTTTAGGCCCATTGGCGTCACAAGGGATCATTAGATTGTTAGCCTGCATTGGGTCACAATGGTTCCTTGCTTCTCTTAACCCCTGTGGTGTCACAATGCATCCCATGCACTTTTAGGCCACTTGGTCTCACAATGAATCATTTGATTCTTGGCCTCCATGGTGGCATAATAGATCCTTGCTTCTATTGGTCCCCGTGCTGTAACAATCCATCCCTGTCCTTTTTACAACCCCCTGTTGCCACAAGGGATCATTAGATTGTTAGCCTGCATTGGGTCACAATGGTTCCTTGCTTCTCTTAACCTCGGTGGTGTCACAATGCATCCCATGCCCTTTTAGGCCACTTGGTCTTACAATGAACAATTTGATTCTTGGCCTTCATGGTGTCATAATGGTTCCTGGCTTCTAAAGGTCCCCATGCTGTCAGAGTTCATCCGTGGTCCTTTTGCACCCCCTGGTGTCAAAAGGGATTCTTAGATTGTTAACCTGCATTGGGTAACAATGGATCCTTGCTTCTCTTAACCCCTGTGATGTCACAATGCATCCCATGCCCTTTTAGGCCACTTGGTGTTACAATGCATCATTTGATTCTTGGCCTCTATGGTGTCATAATGTTTCCATGTTTTTCTTGGGCCCTATACTGTAACAATCCATCCCTGGCCCTTTTACAACACCTTGTGTGACAAGGGATCATTAGATTGTTAGCCTGCATTGGGTCACAATGGTTCCTGGCTTCTCTTAACCTCTGTGGTGCCACAATGCATTCCAAGACCTTTTAGGCCACTTGGTCTTACAATGAACCATTTGATCCTTGGCCTTCATGGTGTCATAATGGTTCCTTGCTTCTATAGGTCCCCATGCTGTCAGAGTTCATCCGTGGTCCTTTTGCGCCCCCTGTTGTCAAAAGGGATTCTTAGATTATTAGCCTCCATTGGGTCACAATGGATCCTTGATTCTCTTAACCCCTGTGCTGTCACAATGCATCCCATGCCCTTTTAGGCCACTTGATGTCACAATGAATCATTTGATACTTGGCCTTCATGGTGGCATAATAGATGCTTGCTTCTCTTGGTCCCCGTGCTGTAACAATCCATCCCTGTCCCTTTTTATACCCCCTGGTGCCACAAGGGGTCATTAGATTGTTAACCTGCATTGGGTCACAATGGTTCCTTGCTTCTCTTAAGCTCTGTGGTGTCACAATGCATCCCATGCCCTTTTAGGCCACTTGGTGTTACAATGAATCATTTGATTCTTGGCCTTCATGGTGTCATAGTGGTTCCTGGCTTCTATAGGTCCCCATGCTGTCACAGTTCACCCGTGGTCCTTTTGCGCCCCCTGGTGTCAAAAAGGATCATTAGATTGTTAGCCTGCATTGGGTCACAATGGTTCCTTCCTTCTCTTAACCCCTGTGGTGTCACAATGCATCCCATGCCCTTTTAGGCCACTTGATGTCACAATGAATCATTTGATTCTTGGCCTCCATGGTGGCATAATAGATCCTTGCTTCTATTGGTCCCCGTGCTGTAACAATCCATCCCTGACCCTTTCTATACGAGCTGGTGCCACAAGGGATCATTAGATGGTTAGCCTGCATTGGGTCACAATGGTTCCTTGCTTCTCTTAACCTCTGTGGTGTCACAATGCATTCCAACACCTTTTAGGCCACTTGATGTCACAATGAATCATTTGATTCCTTGCCATCATGGTGTCATAATGGTTCCTTGCTTCTATAGGTCCCCATGCTGTCAGAGTTCATCCGTGGTCCTTTTCCGCCCCCTGGTGTCAAAAGGGATTCTTAGATTGTTAGCCTGCATTGGGTCACAATGGTTCCTTGCTTCTCTTAAACCCTGTGGTGTCACAATGCATCCCATGCCCTTTTAGGCCACTTGGTGTTACAATGAATCATTTGAGTCTTGGCCTCCATGGTGTCATAATGTTTCCATGTTTTTCTTGGGCCCCATACTGGAACAATCCATCCCTGGCCCTTTTACAACACCTTGTGTGACAAGGGATCATTAGACTGTTAGCCTGCATTGGGTCACAATGGTTCCTTGCTTCTCTTAACCCCTGTGGTGTCACAATGCATCCCATGCCCTTTTAGGCCACTTGATGTCACAATGAATTATTTGATTCTTGGCCTCCATGGTGGCATAATTGTACCAGGTTTTAATTGGGCCCCATGTTACACAATTCATCCCTGGACCTTTAGGCCCATTGGTGTCACAAGGGATCATTAGATTGTTAGCCTCCATTGGGTCACAATGGATCCTTGGTATTCTTAACCTCTGTGGTGTCACCATGCATTCCATGCCCTTTTAGGCCACTTGATGTCACAATGAATCATTTGATTCTTGGCCTCCATGGTGTCATAATAGTTCATTGTATCTATTGGGCCCCATGCTTTCACAATTCATTCCTGGACCTTTTGCGCCCGCTGGTATCAAAAGGCATCCTGGGATTATTAGCCTCCATTGGGTCACAATGGATCCTTGCTTCTCTTAACCCCTGTGGTGTCACAATGCATCCCATGCCCTTTTAGGCCACATGATGTCACAATGAATCATTTGATTCTTGGCCTCCATGGTGGCATAATAGATCCTTGCTTCTATTGCTCCCCGAACTGTAAAAATCCATCCCTGTCCTTTTTACAACCCCCGGTGCCACAAGGGATCATTAGATTGTTAGCCTGCATTGGGTCACAATGGTTCCTTGCTTCTCTTAACCCCTGTGGTGTCACAATGCATCCCATGCCCTTTTAGGCCACTTGGTGTCACAATGAATCATTTGAGTCTTGGCCGCTATGGTGTCATAATGTTTCCATGTTTTTCTTGGGCCCCATAGTGGAACAATCCATCCCTGTCCTTTTTACAACTCCCGGTGCCACAAGGGATCATTAGATTGTTGGCCTGCATTGGGTCACAATGGTTCCTTGCTTCTCTTAAGCTCTGTGGTGTCACAATGAATCCCATGCCCTTTTAGGCCACTTGGTCTTACAATAAATCATATGATTCTTGGCCTCTATGGTGTCATAATATTTCCATGATTTTATTGTTCCCCATGTTTCACATTTCATCCCTGGCCCTATTACAACCCCTGGTGTCACAATGGATCATTAGATTGTTAGCCTGCATTGGGTCACAATGGTTCCTTGCTTCTCTTAACCTCTGTGGTGTCACAATGAATCCCATGCCCTTTTAGGCCACTTGGTCTTACAATAAATCATATGATTCTTGGCCTCTATGGTGTCATAATATTTCCATGATTTTATTGTGCCCCATGCTTTCACATTTCATCCCTGGCCCTATTACAACCCCTGGTGCCACAAGGGATCATTAGATTGTTAGCCTGCATTGGGTCACAATGGTTCCTTGCTTCTCTTAACCTCTGTGGTGTCACAATGCATTCCAAGCCCTTTTAGGCCACTTGGTCTTACAATGAACCATTTGATTCTTGGCCTCCATGGTGTCATAATGGATCCTTGCTTCTATAGGTCCCCATGCTGTCAGAGTTCATCCGTGGACCCTTTGCGCCCCCTGGTGTCAAAAGGGATTCTTAGATTGTCAGCCTGCATTGGGTCACAATGGTTCCTTGCTTCTCTTAGCCCCTGTGGTGTCACAATGCATCCCATGCCCTTTTAGGCCCCTTGGTGTTACAATGAATCATTTGAGTCTTGGCCTCTATTGTGTCATAATATTTCCATGATTTTATTGTGCCCCATGCTTTCACAATTCATCCCTGGCCCTATTACAACCCCTGGTGTCACAATGGATCATTAGATTGTTAGCCTGCATTGTGTCACAATGGTTCCTTGCTTGTATTAACCCCTGTGGTGTCACAATGCATCCCATGCCCTTATAGGCCACTTGATGTCACAATGAATCATTTGATTCTTGGCCTCCACGGTGACATAATTGTACCAGGTTTTAATTGGGCCCCATGCTTTCACAATTCATCCCTGGCCCTTTTAGGCCCATTGGTGTCACAAGGGACCATTAGATTGTTAGCCTCCATTGGGTAACAATGGTTCCTTGCTTCTCTTAACCTCTGTGGTGTCACAATGCATTCCAAGACCTTTTAGGCCACTTGGTCTTACAATGAACCATTTGATTCTTGGCCTTCATGGTGTCATAATGGTGCCTTGCTTCTATGGGTCCCCATGCTGTCAGAGTTCATCCGTGGTTCTTTTCCGCCCCCTGGTGTCAAAAGGGATTCTTAGATTGTTAGCCTCCATTGGGTCACAATGGATCCTTGCTTCTCTTAACCCCTGTGGTGTCACAATGCATCCCATGACCTTTTAGGCCACTTGATGTCACAATGAATCATTTGATTCTTGGCCTCCATGGTGTCATAATGGTTCCTTGTTTTTATTGTGCCCCATGAATTCACAATTCATCCCTGGCCCTATTACAACCCCTGGTGTCACATTGGATCATTAGATTGTTAGCCTGCATTGGGTCACAATGGTTCCTTGTTCTCTTAACCTCTGTGGTGTCACAATGCATTCCAAGCCCTTTTAGGCCACTTGGTCTTACAATGAACCATTTGATTCTTGCCCTTCATGGTGTCATAATGGTTCCTTGCTTCTCTAGGTCCACATGCTCTCAGATTTCATCCGTGGTCCTTTTGCGCCCCCTGGTGTCAAAAGGGATTCTTAGATTGTTAGCCTGCATTGGGTCACAATGGTTCCTTGCTTCTCTTAACCCCTGTGGTGTCACAATGCATCCCATGCCCTTTTAGGCTACTTGATGTCACAATGAATCATTTGATTCTTGGCCTCCATGGTGGCATAATAGATCCTTGCTTCTATTTGTCCCCGTGCTGTAGCAATCCATCCCTAGCCATTTTAGGCCCCCTGGTGTCACAAGGGATCATTAGATTGTTAGCCTGCCTTGGGTCACAATGGTTCCTTGCTTCTCTTAGCCCCTGTGGTGTCACAATGCATCCCATGCCCTTTTAGGCCACTTGGTCTTACAATGAACCATTTGATTCTTGGCCTCCATGGTGTCATAATGGCTCCTTGCTTCTATAGGTCCCCATGCTGTCAGAGTTCATCCGTGGTCCTTTTGCGCCCCCTGGTGTCAAAAGGGATTCTTAGATTGTTAGCCTGCCTTGGGTCACAATGGTTCCTTGCTTCTCTTAACCCCTGTGGTGTCACAATGCATCCCATGCCCTTTTAGGCCACTTGATGTCACAATGAATGATTTGATTCTTGGCCTCCATGGTGGCATAATAGATCCTTGCTTCTATTGGTCCCCGGGCTGTAAGAATCCATCCCTGGCCATTTTAGGCCCCCTGGTGTCACAAGGGATCTTTAGATTGTTATCCTGCATTGGGTCACAATGGTTCCTTGCTTCTCTGAACCCCTGTGGTGTCACCATGCATCCCATGCCCTTTTAGGCCACTTGGTGTTACAATGAATCATTTGAGTCTTGGCCTCTATTGTGTCATAATATTTCCATGTTTTTATTGTGCCCCATACTTTCACTATTCATCCCTGCCCCTATTACAACCCCTGGTGACACAATGGATCATTAGATTGTTAGCTTGCATTGTGTCACAAATGTTCCTTGCTTCTCTTAACCTCTGTGGTGTCACAATGCATTCCATGCCATTTTAGGTCACTTGATGTCACAATGAATCATTTGATTCTTGGCCTCCATGGTGTCATAATGGTTCCTTGTTTCTATTGGGCCCCATGCTGTCACAATTCATCCCTGTCGCTTTTACGCCCCCTGGTGTCAAAAGGGATTCTTAGATTGTTAGCCTGCATTGGGTCACAATGGATCCTTGCTTCTCTTAACCCCTGTGGTGTCACAATGCATCCCATGCCCTTTTAGGCCACTTGATGTCACAATGAATCATTTGATTCGTGGCCTCCATGGTGACATAATAGATCCTTGCTTCTATTGGTCCCCGTGCTGTAACTATTCATCCCTGGCCCTTTTTATACCCCCTGGTGCCACAATGGATCATTAGATTGTTAGCCTGCATTGGGTCACAATGGTTCCTTGCTTCTCTGAACCCCTGTGGTGTCACCATGCATCCCATGCCCTTTTAGGCCACTTGGTGTTACAATGAATCATTTGAGTCTTGGCCTCTATTGTGTCATAATATTTCCATGTTTTTATTGTGCCCCATACTTTCACTATTCATCCCTGCCCCTATTACAACCCCTGGTGACACAATGGATCATTAGATTGTTAGCTTGCATTGTGTCACAAATGTTCCTTGCTTCTCTTAACCTCTGTGGTGTCACAATGCATTCCATGCCATTTTAGGTCACTTGATGTCACAATGAATCATTTGATTCTTGGCCTCCATGGTGTCATAATGGTTCCTTGTTTCTATTGGGCCCCATGCTGTCACAATTCATCCCTGTCGCTTTTACGCCCCCTGGTGTCAAAAGGGATTCTTAGATTGTTAGCCTGCTTTGGGTCACAATGGATCCTTGCTTCTCTTAACCCCTGTGGTGTCGCAATGCATCCCATGCCCTTTTAGGCCACTTGATGTCACAATGAATCATTTGATTCGTGGCCTCCATGGTGACATAATAGATCCTTGCTTCTATTGGTCCCCGTGCTGTAACTATTCATCCCTGGCCCTTTTTATACCCCCTGGTGCCACAATGGATCATTAGATTATTAGCCTCCATTGGGTCACAATGGTTCCTTGTGTCTCTTAACCCCTGTGGTGTCACAATGCATCCCATGCCCTTTTAGGCCACTTGGTGTTACAATGAATCATTTGAGTCTTGGCCTCTATTGTGTCATAATATTTCCATGTTTATATTGTGCCCCATGCTTTCACAATTCATCTTTGGCCCTATTACAAACCCTGGTGTCACAATGGATCATTAGATTGTTAGCCTCCCTTGGGTCACAATGGTTCCTTGCTTCTCTTAACCTCTGTGGTGTCACAATGCATTCCAAGAACTTTTAGGCCACTTGGTCTTACAATGAATCATTTGATTCTTGGCCTCCATGGTGTCATAATGGTTCCTTGCATCTATAGGTCCCCATGCTGTCAGAGTTCATCCGTGGTCCTTTTGCGCCCCCTGGTGCCAAAAGGGATTCTTAGATTGTTAGCCTGCCTTGGGTCACAATGGTTCCTTGCTTCTCTTAACCCCTGTGGTGTCACAATGCATCCCATGCCCTTTTAGGCCACTTGATGTCACAATGAATCATTTGATTTTTGGCCTCCATGGTGGCATAATTGTACCAGGATTTAATTGGGCCCCATGCTTTCACAATTCATCCCTGGCCCTTTTAGGCCCCTTGGTGTCACAGGGGACCATTAGATTTTTAGCCTCCATAGGGTCACAATGGATCCTTGCTTCTCTTAACCTCGGTGGTGTCACAATGCATCCCATGCCCTTTTAGGCCACATGATGTCACAATAAATTATTTGATTCTTGGCCTCCATGGTGGCATAATAGATCCTTGCTTCTATTGGTCCCAGTGCTGTAACAATTCATCCCTGGCCCTTTTAGGCCCATTGGTGTCACAAAGGATCATTAGATTGTTAGCCTGCATTGGGTCACAATGGTTCCTTGCTTCTCTTAAACTCTGTGGTGTCACAATGCATCCCATGCCCTCTTAGGCCACTTGATGTCACAATGAATCATTTGATTCTTGGCCTCCATGGTGACATAATAGATCCTTGCTTCTATTGGTCCCCGTGCTGTCACAGTTCAGCCGTAGTCCTTTTTCCGCCCCCTGGTGTCAAAAGGGATCATTAGATTGTTAGCCTGCATTGGGTCACAAAGGTTCCTTGCTTCTCTTAACCTCTGTGGTGTCACAATGCATCCTATGCCCTTTTAGGCCACTTGATGTCACAATGAATCATTTGATTCTTGGCCTCCATGGTGTCATAATGGTTCCTTGTTTCTATTGGGCCCCATGTTTCACAATTCATCCCTGGCCTTTTTACGCCCCCTGGTGTCAAATGGGATCCTGGGATTATTAGCCTCCATTGGGTCACAATGGATCCTTGCTTCTCTTAACCCCTGTGGTGTCACAATGCATCCCATGCCCTTTTAGGCCACTTGATGTCACAATGAATCATTTGATTCTTGGCCTCCATGGTGGCATAATAGATCCTTGCTTCTATTGGTCCCCGTGCTGTAACAATTCATCCCTGGCCCTTTTACAGCCCCCTGGTGCCACAAGGGATCATTAGATTGTTAGCCTGCATTGGGTAACAATGGATCCTTGCTTCTCTTAACCTCTGTGGTGTCACAAACCATTCCAAGGCCTTTTAGGCCACTTGGTCTAACAATGAACCATTGGATTCTTGGCCTTCATGGTGTCATAATGGTTCCTTGATTCTATAGGTCCCCATGCTGTCACAGTTCATCCGTGGACCTTTTACTCCCCCTGGTGTCAAAAGGGATTCTTAGATTGTTAGCCTGCATTGGGTCACAATGGTTCCTTGCTTCTCTTAACCCCTGTGGTGTCACAATGCATCCCATGCCCTTTTAGGCCACTTGGTGTTACAATGAATCATTTGAGTCTTGGCCTCTAGGGTGTCATAATATTTCCATGATTTTCTTGGGCCCCATGCTGTAACAATTCATCCCTGGCCCTATTACAACCCCTGGTGTCACAATGGACCATTAGATTGTGAGCCTGCATTGGGTCACAATGGATCCTTGCTTCTCTTAACCTCTGTGGTGTCACAATGCATTCCAAGAACTTTTAGGCCACTTGGTCTTACAATGAACCATTTCATTATTGGCCTTCATGGTGTCATAATGGTTCCTTGCTTCTATAGGTCCCCATGCTGTCAGAGTTCATCCGTGGTTACTTTTATGCCCCCTGGTGTCAAAAGGGATGCTTAGATTGTTAGCCTGCATTGGGTCACAATGGTTCCTTGCTTCTCTTAACCCCTGTAGTGTCACAATGCATCCCATGCCCTTTTAGGCCACTTGATGTCACAATGAATCATTTGATTCTTGGCCTCCATGGTGGCACAATTCTACCAGGTTTTAATTGGGCCCCATGCTTTCACAATTCATCCCTGGACCTTTTAGGCCCATTGGTATCACAGGGGATCATTAGACTGTTAGCCTCCATTGGGTGACAATGTATCCTTGCTTCTCTTAACCTCTGCGGTGTCACAATGCATTCCATGCCCTTTTTGGCCACTTGGTCTTACAATGAACCATTTGATTCTTGGCCTTCATGGTGTCATAATGGTTCCTTGCTTCTATAGGTCCCCATGCTGTCACAGTTCATCCGTGATCCTTTTGCGCCCCCTGGTGTCAAAAGGGATCATTAGATTGTTAGCCTGCATTGGGTCACAATGGTTCCTTGCTTCTCTTAACCCCTGTGGTGTCACAATGCATCCCATGCCCTTTTAGGCCACTTGGTGTTACAATGAATCATTTGAGTCTTGGCCTCAATGGTGTCATAATATTTCCATGTTTTTCTTGGTCCCCATGCTGTAACAATCCATCGCTGGCACTTTTACAACACCTTGTGTGACAAGGGATCATTAGATTGTTAGCCTCCGTTGGGTCACAATGGATCCTTGCTTCTCTTAACCTCTGTGGTGTCACCATGCATTCCATGCCCTTTTAGGCCACTTGTTGTCACAATGAATCATTTGATTCTTGGCCTCCATGGTGTCATAATAGTTCATTGTATTTATTGGGCCCCATGCAGTCACAATTCATTCCTGGCCCTTTTGCGCCCCCTGGTGTCAAAAGGGATCCTGGGATTATTAGCCTCCATTGGGTCACAATGGATCCTTGCTTCTCTTAACCCCTGTGGTGTCACAATGCATCCCATGCCCTTTTAGGCCACTGGATGTCACAATGAATTATTTGATTCTTGGCCTCCACGGTGGCATAACAGATCCTTGCTTCTATCGGTCCCCGAACTGTAACAATACATCCCTGGCCCTTTTAGGCCCATTGGCGCCACAAGGGATCATTAGATTGTTAGCCTCCATTGTGTCACAATGGATCCGTGCTTCTCTTAACCTCTGTGGTGTCACAATGCATCCCATGCCCTTTTAGGCCACTTGGTCTTACAATGAATCATTTGATTCTTGGCCTCCATGGTGGCATAATAGATCCTTGCTTCTATTGATCCCCGTGCTGTAACAATCCATCCCTGTCCTTTTTACAACCCCCGGTGCCACAAGGGATCATTAGATTGTTAGCCTGCATTGGGTCACAATGGTTCCTTCCTTCTCTTAACCTCGGTGGTGTCACAATGCATCCCATGCCCTTTTAGGCCACATGATGTCACCTAGAATCATTTGATTCTTGGCCTCCACGGTGGCATAATAGATCCTTGCTTCTATCGGTCCCAGTGCTGTAACAATTCATGCCTGGCCCTTTTAGGCCCATTGGTGTCACAAAGGATCATTAGATTGTTAGCCTGCATTGGGTCACAATGGTTCCTTGCTTCTCTTAACCTCTGTGTTGTCACAATGCATCCCATGCCCTTTTAGGCCACTTGGTCTTACAATGAACCATTTGATTCTTAGCCTCTATGGTGACATAATGTTTCCATGTTTTATTGGGCCCCATGCTGTAACAATCCATCCCTGGCCCTTTTTATACACCCTGGTGCCACAAGGGATCATTAGATTGTTAGCCTGCATTGGGTCACAATGGTTCCTTGCTTCTCTTAACCTCTGTGGTGTCACAATGCATCCCATGCCCTTTTAGGCCACTTGGTCTTACAATGAACCATTTGATTCTTGGCCTTCATGGTGTCATAATGGTTCCTTGCTTCTCTAGGTCCCCTTGCTGTCACAGTTCCTCCGCTGTCCTTTTGCGCCCCCGGTTGTCAAAAGGGATTCTTAGATTGTTAGCCTGCATTGTGTCACAATGGATCCTTGCTCCTCTTAACCCCTGTGGTGTCACAACGCATCCCATGCCCTTTTAGGCCACTTGGTGTTACAATGAATCATTTGAGTCTTGGCCCCTCTGGTGTCATAATGTTTCCATGTTTTTCTTGGGCCCCATGCTGTAACAATTCATCCCTGGCCCTTTTACAACACATTGTGTGACAAGGGATCATTAGATTGTGTAGCCTCCGTTGGGTCACAATGGATCCTTGCTTCTCTTAACCTCTGTGGTGTCACCATGCATTCCATGCCCTTTTAGGCCACTTGTTGTCACAATGAATCATTTGATTCTTGGCCCCCATGGTGTCATAATAGTTCATTGTATCTATTGGGCCCCATGCATTCACAATTCATTCCAGGTACCAAAAGGGAAAATTAGATTATTAGCCTCCATTGGGTCACAATGGATCCTTGCTTCTCTTAACCCCTGTGGTGTCACAATGCATCCCATGCTCTTTTAGGCCACTTGATGTCACAATGAATCATTTGATTCTTGGCCTCCATGGTGTCATAATGGTTCCTTGTTTCTATTGGGCCCCATGTTTCACAATTCATCCCTGGCCCTTTTACGCCCCCTGGTGTCAAATGGGATCCTGGGATTATTAGCCTCCATTGGGTCACAATGGATCCTTGCTTCTCTTAACCCCTGTGGTGTCACAATGCATCCCATGCCCTTTTAGGCCACTTGATGTCACAATGAATCATTTGATTCTTGGCCTCCATAGTGGCATAATAGATCTTTGCTTCTATTGGTCCCCGTGCTGTAATAATCCATCCCTGGCCCTTTTACAACCCCCTGGTGCCACAAGGGATCATTAGATTGTTAGCCTGCATTGGGTCACAATGTTTCCTTGCTTCTCTTACCCTCTGTGGTGTCACAATGCATTCCAAGCCCTTTTAGGCCACTTGGTCTTACAATGAACCATTGGATTCTTGGCCTTCATGGTGTCATAATGGCTCCTTGCTTCTATAGGTCCCCATGCTGTCAGAGTTCATCCGTGGTCCTTTTACGCCCCCTGTTGTCAAAAGGGATTCTTAGATTGTTAGCCTGCATTGGGTCACAATGGTTCCTTGCTTCTCTTAACCCCTGTGGTGTCACAATGCATCCCATGCCCTTTTAGGCCACTTGGTCTTACAACGAACCATTTGATTCTTAGCCTCTATGGTGACATAATGTTTCCATGTTTTTATTGGGCCCCATGCTGTAAGAATCCATCCCTGGCCCTTTTTATACACCCTGGTGCCACAAGGGATCATTAGATTGTTAGCCTGCATTGGGTAACAATGGATCCTTGCTTCTCTTAACCTCTGTGGTGTCACAAACCATTCCAAGCCCTTTTAGGCCACTTAGTCTAACAATGAACCATTGGATTCTTGGCCTTCATGGTGTCATAATGGTTCCTTGATTCTATAGGTCCCCATGCTGTCACAGTTCATCCGTGGACCTTTTACTCCCCCTGGTGTCAAAAGGGATTCTTAGATTGTTAGCCTGCTTTGGGTAACAATGGTTCCTTGCTTCTCTTAACCCCTGTGGTGTCACCATGCATTCCATGCCCTTTTAGGCCACTTGTTGTCACAATGAATCATTTGATTCTTGGCCCCCATGGTGTCATAATAGTTCATTGTATCTATTGGGCCCCATGCATTCACAATTCATTCCAGGTACCAAAAGGGAAAATTAGATTATTAGCCTCCATTGGGTCACAATGGATCCTTGCTTCTCTTAACCCCTGTGGTGTCACAATGCATCCCATGCCCTTTTAGGCCACTTGATGTCACAATGAATCATTTGATTCTTGGCCTCCATGGTGTCATAATGATTCCTTGTTTCTATTGGGCCCCATGTTTCACAATTCATCCCTGGCCCTTTTACGCCCCCTGGTGTCAAATGGGATCCTGGGATTATTAGCCTCCATTGGGTCACAATGGATCCTTGCTTCTCTTAACCCCTGTGGTGTCACAATGCATCCCATGCCCTTTTAGGCCACTTGATGTCACAATGAATCATTTGATTCTTGGCCTCCATAGTGGCATAATAGATCTTTGCTTCTATTGGTCCCCGTGCTGTAATAATCCATCCCTGGCCCTTTTACAACCCCCTGGTGCCACAAGGGATCATTAGATTGTTAGCCTGCATTGGGTCACAATGTTTCCTTGCTTCTCTTACCCTCTGTGGTGTCACAATGCATTCCAAGCCCTTTTAGGCCACTTGGTCTTACAATGAACCATTGGATTCTTGGCCTTCATGGTGTCATAATGGTTCCTTGCTTCTATAGGTCCCCATGCTGTCAGAGTTCATCCGTGGTCCTTTTACGCCCCCTGTTGTCAAAAGGGATTCTTAGATTGTTAGCCTGCATTGGGTCACAATGGTTCCTTGCTTCTCTTAACCCCTGTGGTGTCACAATGCATCCCATGCCCTTTTAGGCCACTTGGTCTTACAACGAACCATTTGATTCTTAGCCTCTATGGTGACATAATGTTTCCATGTTTTCATTGGGCCCCATGCTGTAAGAATCCATCCCTGGCCCTTTTTATACACCCTGGTGCCACAAGGGATCATTAGATTGTTAGCCTGCATTGGGTAACAATGGATCCTTGCTTCTCTTAACCTCTGTGGTGTCACAAACCATTCCAAGCCCTTTTAGGCCACTTAGTCTAACAATGAACCATTGGATTCTTGGCCTTCATGGTGTCATAATGGTTCCTTGATTCTATAGGTCCCCATGCTGTCACAGTTCATCCGTGGACCTTTTACTCCCCCTGGTGTCAAAAGGGATTCTTAGATTGTTAGCCTGCTTTGGGTAACAATGGTTCCTTGCTTCTCTTAACCCCTGTGGTGTCACAATGCATCCCATGCCCTTTTAGGCCACTTGGTGTTACAATGAATCATTTGAGTCTTGGCCTCTATGGTGTCATAATATTTCCATGTTTTTATTGGGCCCCATGCTTTCACAATTCATCCCTGTCCCTATTACAACCCCTGGTGTCACAATGGACCATTAGATTGTGAGCCTGCATTGGGTCACAATGGTTCCTTCCTTCTATTAACCTCTGTGGTGTCACAATGCATTCCAAGAACTTTTAGGCCACTTGGTCTTACAATGAACCATTTCATTCTTGGCCTTAATGGTGTCATAATGGTTCCTTGCTTCTATAGGTCCCCATGCTGTCAGAGTTCATCTGTGGTCCTTTTACGCCCCCTGGTGTCAAAAGGGATGCTTAGATTGTTAGCCTGCATTGGGTCACAATGGTTCCTTGCTTCTCTTAACCCCTGTAGTGTCACAATGCATCCCATGCCCTTTTAGGCCACTTGATGTCACAATGAATCATTTGATTCTTGGCCTCCATGGTGGCATAATTTTACCAGGTTTTAATTGGGCCCCATGTTTCACAATTCATCCCTGGACCTTTTAGGCCCATTGGTGTCACAGGGGATCATTAGACTGTTAGCCTCCATTGGGTGACAATGGATCCTTGCTTCTCTTAACCCCTGTGCTGTCACAATGCATCCCATGCCCTTTTAGGCCACTTGATGTCACAATGAATCATTTGATTCTTGGCCTCCACGGTGGCATAACAGATCCTTGCTTCTATCGGTCCCCGAACTGTAACAATTCATCCCTGGCCCTTTTAGGCCCATTGGCGTCACAAGGGATCATTAGATTGTTAGCCTCCATTGGGTCACAATGGATCCGTGCTTCTCTTAACCTCTGTGGTGTCACAATGCATCCCATGCCCTTTTAGGCCACTTGGTCTTACAATGAATCATTTGATTCTTGGCCTCCATGGTGGCATAATAGATCCTTGCTTCTATTGATCCCCGTGCTGTAACAATCCATCCCTGTCCTTTTTACAACCCCCGGTGCCACAAGGGATCATTAGATTGTTAGCCTGCATTGGGTCACAATGGTTCCTTGCTTCTCTTAACCTCGGTGGTGTCACAAGGCATTCCAACACCTTTTAGGCCACATGATGTCACAATGAATTATTTGATTCTTGGCCTCCACAGTGGCATAATAGATCCTTGCTTCTATCGGTCCCAGTGCTGTAACAATTCACCCCTGGCCCTTTTAGGCCCATTGGTGTCACAAAGGATCATTAGATTATTAGCCTGCATTGGGTCACAATGGTTCCTTGCTTCTCTTAACCTCTGTGTTGTCACAATGCATCCCATGCCCTTTTAGGCCACTTGGTCTTACAATGAACCATTTGATTCTTGGCCTCTATGGTGACATAATGTTTCCATGTTTTTATTGGGCCCCATGCTGTAACAATCCATCCCTGGCCCTTTTTATACACCCTGGTGCCACAAGGGATCATTAGATTGTTAGCCTGCATTGGGTCACAATGGTTCCTTGCTTCTCTTAACCTCTGTGGTGTCACAATGCATCCCATGCCCTTTTAGGCCACTTGGTCTTACAATGAACCATTTGATTCTTGGCCTTCATGGTGTCATAATGGTTCCTTGCTTCTCTAGGTCCCCTTGCTGTCACAGTTCCTCCGCTGTCCTTTTGCGCCCCCTGTTGTCAAAAGGGATTCTTAGATTGTTAGCCTGCATTGTGTCACAATGGATCCTTGCTCCTCTTAACCCCTGTGGTGTCACAATGCATCCCATGCCCTTTTAGGCCACTTGGTGTTACAATGAATCATTTGAGTCTTGGCCCCTCTGGTGTCATAATGTTTCCATGTTTTTCTTGGGCCCCATGCTGTAACAATTCATCCCTGATACTTTTACAACACCTTGTGTGACAAGGGATCATTAGATTGTTAGCCTGCATTGGGTCACAATGGATCCTTGCTTCTCTTAGCCTCTGTTGTGTCACAATGCATTCCATGCCCTTTTAGGCCACTTGATGTCACAATCAATCATTTGATTCTTGGCCACCATGGTGACATAATGGTTCATTGTATCTATAGGTCCCCATGCTGTCACAATTCATTCCTGGCCCTTTTGCGCCCCCTGGTGTCAAAAGGGATCCTGGGATTATTAGCCTCCATTGGGTCACAATGGTTCCTTGATTCTCTTAACCCCTGTGCCGTCACAATGCATCCCATGCCCTTTTAGGCCACTTGAGGTCACAATGAAACATTTGATTCTTGGCCTCCATGGTGTCATAATAGATCCTTGATTCTATTGGTCCCCGCGCTGTAACAATCCATCCCTGGCCCTTTTTATACCCCCTGTTGCCACAAGGGATCATTAGATTGTTAGCCTGCATTGGGTCACAATGGTTCCTTGCTTCTCTTAACCTCTGTGGTGTCACAATGCATTCCAAGCCCTTTTAGGCCACTTGGTCTCACAATGAACCATTTGATTCTTGGCCATCATGGTGTCATAATGGTTCCTTGCTTCTATAGGTCCCCATGCTGTCACAGTTCATCCGTGGTCCTTTTGCGCCCCCTTTTGGCAAAAGGGATTCTTAGATTGTTAGCCTGCATTGGGTCACAATGTTTCCTTGCTTCTCTTAACCTCTGTGGTGTCACAATGCATCCCATGCCCTTTTAGGCCACTTAATGTCACAATGAATCATTTGATTCTTGGCCTCCATGGCGGCATAATAGATCCTTGCTTCTCTTGGTCCCCGTGCTGTAACAATCCATCCCTGGCCCTTTTTATACACCCTGGTGCCACAAGGGATCATTAGATTGTTAGCCTGCATTGGGTCACAATGGTTCCTTGCTTCTCTTAACCTCTGTGGTGTCACAATGCATTCCAAGACCTTTTAGGCCACTTGCTCTTACAACGAACCATTTGATTCTTGGCCTTCATGGTGTCATAATATTTCCATGATTTTATTGTGCCCCATGCTTTCACAATTATTCCCTGGCCCTATTACAACGCCTGGTGTCACAATGGATCATTAGATTGTTAGCCTGCATTGGGTCACAATGGTTCCTTGCTTCTCTTAACCCCTGTGGTGTCACAATGCATCCCATGCCCTTTTAGGCCACTTGATTTCACAATGAATCATTTGATTCTTGGCCTCCAAGGTGGCATAAAAGATCCTTGCTTCCATTGGTCCCCGTGCTGTAACAATCCATCCCTGGCCCTGTCTATAGGACCTGGTGCCACAAGGGATCATTAGATGGTTAGCCTGCATTGGGTCACAATGGTTCCTTGCTTCTCTTAACCCCTGTGGTGTCACAATGCATCCCATGCCCTTTTAGGCCACTTGGTGTTACAATGAATCATTTGAGTCTTGGCCTCTAGGGTGTCATAATATTTCCATGTTTTTCTTGGGCCCCATGCTGTAACAATCCATCTCTGGCCCTTTTACAACACCTTGTGTGACAAGGGATCATTAGATTGTTAGCCTGCATTGGGTCACAATGGTTCCTTGCTTCTCTTAACTCCTGTGGTGTCACAATGCATCCCATGCCCTTTTAGGCCACTTGACGTCACAATGAATCATTTGATTCTTGGCCTCCATGGTGGCATAATTGTACCAGGTTTTAATTGGGCGCCATTTTTCACAATTCATCCCTGGCTCTTTTAGGCCCATTGGTGGCACAAGGGATCATTAGATTGTTAGCCTGCATTGGGTCACAATGGTTCCTTGCTTCTCTTAACCCCTGTGGTGTCACAATGCATCCCATGCACTTTTAGGCCACTTGATGTCACAATGAATCATTTGATACTTGGCCTCCAAGGTGGCATAATAGATCCTTGCTTCTATTGGTCCCCGTGGTGTAACAATCCATCCCTGGCCCTTTTTATACGCCCTGGTGCCACAAGGGATCATTAGATTGTTAGCCTGCATTGGGTCACAATGGTTCCTTGCTTCTCTTAACCTCTGTGGTGTCACAAAGCATTCCAAGACCTTTTAGGCCACTTGGTCTAACAATGAACCATTGGATTCTTGGCCTTCATGGTGTCATAATGGTTCCTTGCTTCTATAGGTCCCCATGCTGTCAGAGTTCATCCGTGCTCCATTTACGCCCCCTGGTGTCAAAAGGGATTCTTAGATTGTTAGCCTGCATTGGGTCACAATGGTTCCTTGCTTCTCTTAACCCCTGTGGTGTCACAATGCATCCCATGCCCTTTTAGGCCACTTGATGTTACAATGAATCATTTGATAATTGGCCTCTATGGTGACATAATGTTTCCATGTTTGTATTGGGCCCCATGCTTTCACAATTCATCCCTGGCCCTTATACAACACCTTGTGTGACAAGGGATCATTGGATTGTTAGCCTGCATTGGGTCACAATGGTTCCTTGCTTCTCTTAACCCCTGTGCTGTCACAATGCATCCCATGCCCTTTTAGGCCACTTGATTTCACAATGAATCATTTGATTCTTGGCCTCCATGGTGGCATAATTGTACCAGGTTTTAATTGGGCCCCATGTTTCACAATACATCCCTGGCCCTTTTAAGCCCATTGGTGTCACAAGGGATCATTAGATTGTTAGCCTCCATTGGGTCACAATGGATCCTTGCTTCTCCTAACCTCGGTGGTGTCACAATGCATCCCATGCCCTTTTAGGCCACATGATGTCACAATAAATTATTTGATTCTTGGCCTCCACGGTGGCATAATAGATCCTTGCTTCTATTGGTCCCAGTGCTGTAACAATTCATCCCTGGCCCTTTTAGGCCCATTGGTGTCACAAAGGATCATTAGATTGTTAGCCTGCATTGGGTCACAATGGTTCCTTGCTTCTCTTAAACTCTGTGGTGTCACAATGCATCCCATGCCCTTTTAGGCCACTTGGTCTTACAATGAATCATTTGATTCTTGGCCTTCATGGTGTCATAATGGTTCCTTGCTTCTATAGGTCCCCATGCTGTCACAGTTCAGCCGTAGTCCTTTTTCCGCCCCCTGGTCTCAAAAGGGATCAGTAGATTGTTAGCCTGCATTGGGTCACAATGGTTCCTTGCTTCTCTTAACCCCAGTGGTGTCACAATGCATCCCATGCCCTTTTAGGCCACTTGATGTCACAATGAATCATTTGATTCTTGGCCTCCATGGTGGCATAATAGATCCTTGCTTCTATTGGTCCCCGTGCTGTAACAATCCATCCCTGGCCTTTTTACAACCCCCGGTGCCACAAGGGATCATTAGATTGTTAGCCTGCATTGGGTCACAATGGTTCCTTGCTTCTCTTAACCCCTGTGGTGTCACAATGCATCCCATGCCCTTTTAGGCCACTTGGTGTTACAATGAATCATTTGAGTCTTGGCCTCTAGGGTGTCATAATATTTCCATGTTTTTCTTGGGCCCCATGCTGTAACAATCCATCTCTGGCCCTTTTACAACACCTTGTCTGACAAGTGATCATTAGATTGTTAGCCTGCATTGGGTCACAATGGTTCCTTGCTTCTCTTAACTCCTGTGGTGTCACAATGCATCCCATGCCCTTTTAGGCCACTTGACGTCACAATGAATCATTTGATTCTTGGCCTCCATGGTGGCATAATTGTACCAGGTTTTAATTGGGCGCCATTTTTCACAATTCATCCCTGGCTCTTTTAGGCCCATTGGTGGCACAAGGGATCATTAGATTGTTAGCCTGCATTGGGTCACAATGGTTCCTTGCTTCTCTTAACCCCTGTGGTGTCACAATGCATCCCATGCCCTTTTAGGCCACTTGATGTCACAATGAATCATTTGATACTTGGCCTCCAAGGTGGCATAATAGATCCTTGCTTCTATTGGTCCCCGTGGTGTAACAATCCATCCCTGGCCCTTTTTATACGCCCTGGTGCCACAAGGGATCATTAGATTGTTAGCCTGCATTGGGTCACAATGGTTCCTTGCTTCTCTTAACCTCTGTGGTGTCACAAAGCATTCCAAGACCTTTTAGGCCACTTGGTCTAACAATGAACCATTGGATTCTTGGCCTTCATGGTGTCATAATGGTTCCTTGCTTCTATAGGTCCCCATGCTGTCAGAGTTCATCCGTGCTCCATTTACGCCCCCTGGTGTCAAAAGGGATTCTTAGATTGTTAGCCTGCATTGGGTCACAATGGTTCCTTGCTTCTCTTAACCCCTGTGGTGTCACAATGCATCCCATGCCCTTTTAGGCCACTTGATGTTACAATGAATCATTTGATAATTGGCCTCTATGGTGACATAATGTTTCCATGTTTGTATTGGGCCCCATGCTTTCACAATTCATCCCTGGCCCTTATACAACACCTTGTGTGACAAGGGATCATTGGATTGTTAGCCTGCATTGGGTCACAATGGTTCCTTGCTTCTCTTAACCCCTGTGCTGTCACAATGCATCCCATGCCCTTTTAGGCCACTTGATTTCACAATGAATCATTTGATTCTTGGCCTCCATGGTGGCATAATTGTACCAGGTTTTAATTGGGCCCCATGTTTCACAATACATCCCTGGCCCTTTTAAGCCCATTGGTGTCACAAGGGATCATTAGATTGTTAGCCTCCATTGGGTCACAATGGATCCTTGCTTCTCCTAACCTCGGTGGTGTCACAATGCATCCCATGCCCTTTTAGGCCACATGATGTCACAATAAATTATTTGATTCTTGGCCTCCACGGTGGCATAATAGATCCTTGCTTCTATTGGTCCCAGTGCTGTAACAATTCATCCCTGGCCCTTTTAGGCCCATTGGTGTCACAAAGGATCATTAGATTGTTAGCCTGCATTGGGTCACAATGGTTCCTTGCTTCTCTTAAACTCTGTGGTGTCACAATGCATCCCATGCCCTTTTAGGCCACTTGGTCTTACAATGAATCATTTGATTCTTGGCCTTCATGGTGTCATAATGGTTCCTTGCTTCTATAGGTCCCCATGCTGTCACAGTTCAGCCGTAGTCCTTTTTCCGCCCCCTGGTCTCAAAAGGGATCATTAGATTGTTAGCCTGCATTGGGTCACAAAGGTTCCTTGCTTCTCTTAAACCCAGTGGTGTCACAATGCATCCCATGCCCTTTTAGGCCACTTGATGTCACAATGAATCATTTGATTCTTGGCCTCCATGGTGGCATAATAGATCCTTGCTTCTATTGGTCCCCGTGCTGTAACAATCCATCCCTGGCCTTTTTACAACCCCCTGGTGTCACAAGGGATCATTAGATTATTAGCCTGCATTGGGTCACAATGGTTCCTTGCTTCTCTTACCCTCTGTGGTGTCACAATGCATTCCAAGCCCTTTTAGGCCACTTGGTCTTACAATGAACTATTGGATTCTTGGCCTTCATGGTGTCATAATGGTTCCTTGCTTCTATAGGTCCCCATGCTGTCAGAGTTCATCCGTGGTCCTTTTACGCCCCCTGTTGTCAAAAGGGATTCTTAGATTGTTAGCCTGCATTGGGTCACAATGGTTCCTTGCTTCTCTTAACCCCTGTGGTGTCACAATGCATCCCATGCCCTTTTAGGCCACTTGGTCTTACAACGAACCATTTGATTCTTAGCCTCTATGGTGACATAATGTTTCCATGTTTTTATTGGGCCCCATGCTGTAACAATCCATCCCTGGCCGTTTTTATACACCCTGGTGCCACAAGGGATCATTAGATTGTTAGCCTCCATTGGGTCACAATGGATCCTTGCTTCTCTTAACCTCTGTGGTGTCACAAACCATTCCAAGCCCTTTTAGGCCACTTGGTCTAACAATGAACCATTGGATTCTTGGCCTTCATGGTGTCATAATGGTTCCTTGATTCTATAGGTCCCCATGCTGTCACAGTTCATCCGTGGACCTTTTACTCCCCCTGGTGTCAAAAGGGATTCTTAGATTGTTAGCCTGCATTGGGTAACAATGGTTCCTTGCTTCTCTTAACCCCTGTGGTGTCACAATGCATCCCATGCCCTTATAGGCCACTTGGTGTTACAATGAATCATTTGAGTCTTGGCCTCTATGGTGTCATAATATTTCCATGTTTTTATTGGGCCCCATGCTTTCACAATTCATCCCTGGCCCTATTACAACCCCTGGTGTCACAATGGACCATTAGATTGTGAGCCTGCATTGGGTCACAATGGTTCCTTGCTTCTCTTAAGCTCTGTGGTGTCACAATGCATCCCATGCCCTTTTAGGCCACTTGATGTCACAATGCATCATTTGATTCTTGGCCTCCACGGTGGCATAACAGATCCTTGCTTCTATCGGTCCCCGAACTGTAACAATTCATCCCTGGCCCTTTTAGGCCCATTGGCGTCACAAGGGATCATTAGATTGTTAGCCTGCATTGGGTCACAATGGTTCCTTGCTTCTCTTAACCCCTGTGGTGTCACAATGCATCCCATGCACTTTTAGGCCACTTGGTCTCACAATGAATCATTTGATTCTTGGCCTCCATGGTGGCATAATAGATCCTTGCTTCTATTGGTCCCCGTGCTGTAACAATCCATCCCTGTCCTTTTTACAACCCCCTGTTGCCACAAGGGATCATTAGATTGTTAGCCTGCATTGGGTCACAATGGTTCCTTGCTTCTCTTAACCTCGGTGGTGTCACAATGCATCCCATGCCCTTTTAGGCCACTTGGTCTTACAATGAACAATTTGATTCTTGGCCTTCATGGTGTCATAATGGTTCCTGGCTTCTAAAGGTCCCCATGCTGTCAGAGTTCATCCGTGGTCCTTTTGCACCCCCTGGTGTCAAAAGGGATTCTTAGATTGTTAACCTGCATTGGGTAACAATGGATCCTTGCTTCTCTTAACCCCTGTGATGTCACAATGCATCCCATGCCCTTTTAGGCCACTTGGTGTTACAATGAATCATTTGATAATTGGCCTCTATGGTGACATAATGTTTCCATGTTTGTATTGGGCCCCATGCTTTCACAATTCATCCCTGGCCCTTATACAACACCTTGTGTGACAAGGGATCATTGGATTGTTAGCCTGCATTGGGTCACAATGGTTCCTTGCTTCTCTTAACCCCTGTGCTGTCACAATGCATCCCATGCCCTTTTAGGCCACTTGATTTCACAATGAATCATTTGATTCTTGGCCTCCATGGTGGCATAATTGTACCAGGTTTTAATTGGGCCCCATGTTTCACAATACATCCCTGGCCCTTTTAAGCCCATTGGTGTCACAAGGGATCATTAGATTGTTAGCCTCCATTGGGTCACAATGGATCCTTGCTTCTCTTAACCTCGGTGGTGTCACAATGCATCCCATGCCCTTTTAGGCCACATGATGTCACAATAAATTATTTGATTCTTTGCCTCCACGGTGGCATAATAGATCCTTGCTTCTATTGGTCCCAGTGCTGTAACAATTCATCCCTGGCCCTTTTAGGCCCATTGGTGTCACAAAGGATCATTAGATTGTTAGCCTGCATTGGGTCACAATGGTTCCTTGCTTCTCTTAAACTCTGTGGTGTCACAATGCATCCCATGCCCTTTTAGGCCACTTGGTCTTACAATGAATCATTTGATTCTTGGCCTTCATGGTGTCATAATGGTTCCTTGCTTCTATAGGTCCCCATGCTGTCAAAGTTCAGCCGTAGTCCTTTTTCCGCCCCCTGGTCTCAAAAGGGATCATTAGATTGTTAGCCTGCATTGGGTCACAAAGGTTCCTTGCTTCTCTTAACCCCAGTGGTGTCACAATGCATCCCATGCCCTTTTAGGCCACTTGATGTCACAATGAATCATTTGATTCTTGGCCTCCATGGTGGCATAATAGATCCTTGCTTCTATTGGTCCCCGTGCTGTAACAATCCATCCCTGGCCTTTTTACAACCCCCTGGTGTCACAAGGGATCATTAGATTGTTAGCCTGCATTGGGTCACAATGGTTCCTTGCTTCTCTTACCCTCTGTGGTGTCACAATGCATTCCAAGCCCTTTTAGGCCACTTGGTCTTACAATGAACTATTGGATTCTTGGCCTTCATGGTGTCATAATGGTTCCTTGCTTCTATAGGTCCCCATGCTGTCAGAGTTCATCCATGGTCCTTTTACGCCCCCTGTTGTCAAAAGGGATTCTTAGATTGTTAGCCTGCATTGGGTCACAATGGTTCCTTGCTTCTCTTAACCCCTGTGGTGTCACAATGCATCCCATGCCCTTTTAGGCCACTTGGTCTTACAACGAACCATTTGATTCTTAGCCTCTATGGTGACATAATGTTTCCATGTTTTTATTGGGCCCCATGCTGTAACAATCCATCCCTGGCCGTTTTTATACACCCTGGTGCCACAAGGGATCATTAGATTGTTAGCCTCCATTGGGTCACAATGGATCCTTGCTTCTCTTAACCTCTGTGGTGTCACAAACCATTCCAAGCCCTTTTAGGCCACTTGGTCTAACAATGAACCATTGGATTCTTGGCCTCCATGGTGTCATAATGGTTCCATGATTCTATAGGTCCCCATGCTGTCACAGTTCATCCGTGGACCTTTTACTCCCCCTGGTGTCAAAAGGGATTCTTAGATTGTTAGCCTGCATTGGGTAACAATGGTTCCTTGCTTCTCTTAACCCCTGTGGTGTCACAATGCATCCCATGCCCTTATAGGCCACTTGGTGTTACAATGAATCATTTGAGTCTTGGCCTCTATGGTGTCATAATATTTCCATGTTTTTATTGGGCCCCATGCTTTCACAATTCATCCCTGGCCCTATTACAACCCCTGGTGTCACAATGGACCATTAGATTGTGAGCCTGCATTGGGTCACAATGGTTCCTTGCTTCTCTTAAGCTCTGTGGTGTCACAATGCATCCCATGCCCTTTTAGGCCACTTGATGTCACAATGCATCATTTGATTCTTGGCCTCCACGGTGGCATAACAGATCCTTGCTTCTATCGGTCCCCGAACTGTAACAATTCATCCCTGGCCCTTTTAGGCCCATTGGCGTCACAAGGGATCATTAGATTGTTAGCCTGCATTGGGTCACAATGGTTCCTTGCTTCTCTTAACCCCTGTGGTGTCACAATGCATCCCATGCACTTTTAGGCCACTTGGTCTCACAATGAATCATTTGATTCTTGGCCTCCATGGTGGCATAATAGATCCTTGCTTCTATTGGTCCCCGTGCTGTAACAATCCATCCCTGTCCTTTTTACAACCCCCTGTTGCCACAAGGGATCATTAGATTGTTAGCCTGCATTGGGTCACAATGGTTCCTTGCTTCTCTTAACCTCGGTGGTGTCACAATGCATCCCATGCCCTTTTAGGCCACTTGGTCTTACAATGAACAATTTGATTCTTGGCCTTCATGGTGTCATAATGGTTCCTGGCTTCTAAAGGTCCCCATGCTGTCAGAGTTCATCCGTGGTCCTTTTGCACCCCCTGGTGTCAAAAGGGATTCTTAGATTGTTAACCTGCATTGGGTAACAATGGATCCTTGCTTCTCTTAACCCCTGTGATGTCACAATGCATCCCATGCCCTTTTAGGCCACTTGGTGTTACAATGCATCATTTGATTCTTGGCCTCTATGGTGTCATAATGTTTCCATGTTTTTCTTGGGCCCTATACTGTAACAATCCATCCCTGGCCCTTTTACAACACCTTGTGTGACAAGGGATCATTAGATTGTTAGCCTGCATTGGGTCACAATGGTTCCTGGCTTCTCTTAACCTCTGTGGTGCCACAATGCATTCCAAGACCTTTTAGGCCACTTGGTCTTACAATGAACCATTTGATCCTTGGCCTTCATGGTGTCATAATGGTTCCTTGCTTCTATAGGTCCCCATGCTGTCAGAGTTCATCCGTGGTCCTTTTGCGCCCCCTGTTGTCAAAAGGGATTCTTAGATTATTAGCCTCCATTGGGTCACAATGGATCCTTGATTCTCTTAACCCCTGTGCTGTCACAATGCATCCCATGCCCTTTTAGGCCACTTGATGTCACAATGAATCATTTGATACTTGGCCTTCATGGTGGCATAATAGATGCTTGCTTCTCTTGGTCCCCGTGCTGTAACAATCCATCCCTGTCCCTTTTTATACCCCCTGGTGCCACAAGGGGTCATTAGATTGTTAACCTGCATTGGGTCACAATGGTTCCTTGCTTCTCTTAAGCTCTGTGGTGTCACAATGCATCCCATGCCCTTTTAGGCCACTTGGTGTTACAATGAATCATTTGATTCTTGGCCTTCATGGTGTCATAGTGGTTCCTGGCTTCTATAGGTCCCCATGCTGTCACACTTCACCCGTGGTCCTTTTGCGCCCCCTGGTGTCAAAAAGGATCATTAGATTGTTAGCCTGCATTGGGTCACAATGGTTCCTTCCTTCTCTTAACCCCTGTGGTGTCACAATGCATCCCATGCCCTTTTAGGCCACTTGATGTCACAATGAATCATTTGATTCTTGGCCTCCATGGTGGCATAATAGATCCTTGCTTCTATTGGTCCCAGTGCTGTAACAATCCATCCCTGGCCCTTTCTATACGAGCTGGTGCCACAAGGGATCATTAGATGGTTAGCCTGCATTGGGTCACAATGGTTCCTTGCTTCTCTTAACCTCTGTGGTGTCACAATGCATTCCAACACCTTTTAGGCCACTTGATGTCACAATGAATCATTTGATTCCTTGCCATCATGGTGTCATAATGGTTCCTTGCTTCTATAGGTCCCCATGCTGTCAGAGTTCATCCGTGGTCCTTTTCCGCCCCCTGGTGTCAAAAGGGATTCTTAGATTGTTAGCCTGCATTGGGTCACAATGGTTCCTTGCTTCTCTTAAACCCTGTGGTGTCACAATGCATCCCATGCCCTTTTAGGCCACTTGGTGTTACAATGAATCATTTGAGTCTTGGCCTCCATGGTGTCATAATGTTTCCATGTTTTTCTTGGGCCCCATACTGGAACAATCCATCCCTGGCCCTTTTACAACACCTTGTGTGACAAGGGATCATTAGACTGTTAGCCTGCATTGGGTCACAATGGTTCCTTGCTTCTCTTAACCCCTGTGGTGTCACAATGCATCCCATGCCCTTTTAGGCCACTTGATGTCACAATGAATTATTTGATTCTTGGCCTCCATGGTGGCATAATTGTACCAGGTTTTAATTGGGCCCCATGTTACACAATTCATCCCTGGACCTTTAGGCCCATTGGTGTCACAAGGGATCATTAGATTGTTAGCCTCCATTGGGTCACAATGGATCCTTGGTATTCTTAACCTCTGTGGTGTCACCATGCATTCCATGCCCTTTTAGGCCACTTGATGTCACAATGAATCATTTGATTCTTGGCCTCCATGGTGTCATAATAGTTCATTGTATCTATTGGGCCCCATGCTTTCACAATTCATTCCTGGACCTTTTGCGCCCGCTGGTATCAAAAGGCATCCTGGGATTATTAGCCTCCATTGGGTCACAATGGATCCTTGCTTCTCTTAACCCCTGTGGTGTCACAATGCATCCCATGCCCTTTTAGGCCACATGATGTCACAATGAATCATTTGATTCTTGGCCTCCATGGTGGCATAATAGATCCTTGCTTCTATTGCTCCCCGAACTGTAAAAATCCATCCCTGTCCTTTTTACAACCCCCGGTGCCACAAGGGATCATTAGATTGTTAGCCTGCATTGGGTCACAATGGTTCCTTGCTTCTCTTAACCCCTGTGGTGTCACAATGCATCCCATGCCCTTTTAGGCCACTTGGTGTCACAATGAATCATTTGAGTCTTGGCCGCTATGGTGTCATAATGTTTCCATGTTTTTCTTGGGCCCCATAGTGGAACAATCCATCCCTGTCCTTTTTACAACTCCCGGTGCCACAAGGGATCATTAGATTGTTGGCCTGCATTGGGTCACAATGGTTCCTTGCTTCTCTTAAGCTCTGTGGTGTCACAATGAATCCCATGCCCTTTTAGGCCACTTGGTCTTACAATAAATCATATGATTCTTGGCCTCTATGGTGTCATAATATTTCCATGATTTTATTGTTCCCCATGTTTCACATTTCATCCCTGGCCCTATTACAACCCCTGGTGTCACAATGGATCATTAGATTGTTAGCCTGCATTGGGTCACAATGGTTCCTTGCTTCTCTTAACCTCTGTGGTGTCACAATGAATCCCATGCCCTTTTAGGCCACTTGGTCTTACAATAAATCATATGATTCTTGGCCTCTATGGTGTCATAATATTTCCATGATTTTATTGTGCCCCATGCTTTCACATTTCATCCCTGGCCCTATTACAACCCCTGGTGCCACAAGGGATCATTAGATTGTTAGCCTGCATTGGGTCACAATGGTTCCTTGCTTCTCTTAACCTCTGTGGTGTCACAATGCATTCCAAGCCCTTTTAGGCCACTTGGTCTTACAATGAACCATTTGATTCTTGGCCTCCATGGTGTCATAATGGATCCTTGCTTCTATAGGTCCCCATGCTGTCAGAGTTCATCCGTGGACCCTTTGCGCCCCCTGGTGTCAAAAGGGATTCTTAGATTGTCAGCCTGCATTGGGTCACAATGGTTCCTTGCTTCTCTTAGCCCCTGTGGTGTCACCATGCATCCCATGCCCTTTTAGGCCCCTTGGTGTTACAATGAATCATTTGAGTCTTGGCCTCTATTGTGTCATAATATTTCCATGATTTTATTGTGCCCCATGCTTTCACAATTCATCCCTGGCCCTATTACAACCCCTGGTGTCACAATGGATCATTAGATTGTTAGCCTGCATTGTGTCACAATGGTTCCTTGCTTGTATTAACCCCTGTGGTGTCACAATGCATCCCATGCCCTTTTAGGCCACTTGATGTCACAATGAATCATTTGATTCTTGGCCTCCACGGTGACATAATTGTACCAGGTTTTAATTGGGCCCCATGCTTTCACAATTCATCCCTGGCCCTTTTAGGCCCATTGGTGTCACAAGGGACCATTAGATTGTTAGCCTCCATTGGGTAACAATGGTTCCTTGCTTCTCTTAACCTCTGTGGTGTCACAATGCATTCCAAGACCTTTTAGGCCACTTGGTCTTACAATGAACCATTTGATTCTTGGCCTTCATGGTGTCATAATGGTTCCTTGCTTCTATGGGTCCCCATGCTGTCAGAGTTCATCCGTGGTTCTTTTCCGCCCCCTGGTGTCAAAAGGGATTCTTAGATTGTTAGCCTGCTTTGGGTCACAATGGATCCTTGCTTCTCTTAACCCCTGTGGTGTCACAATGCATCCCATGCCCTTTTAGGCCACTTGATGTCACAATGAATCATTTGATTCGTGGCCTCCATGGTGACATAATAGATCCTTGCTTCTATTGGTCCCCGTGCTGTAACTATTCATCCCTGGCCCTTTTTATACCCCCTGGTGCCACAATGGATCATTAGATTGTTAGCCTGCATTGGGTCACAATGGTTCCTTGCTTCTCTGAACCCCTGTGGTGTCACCATGCATCCCATGCCCTTTTAGGCCACTTGGTGTTACAATGAATCATTTGAGTCTTGGCCTCTATTGTGTCATAAAATTTCCATGTTTTTATTGTGCCCCATACTTTCACTATTCATCCCTGCCCCTATTACAACCCCTGGTGACACAATGGATCATTAGATTGTTAGCTTGCATTGTGTCACAAATGTTCCTTGCTTCTCTTAACCTCTGTGGTGTCACAATGCATTCCATGCCATTTTAGGTCACTTGATGTCACAATGAATCATTTGATTCTTGGCCTCCATGGTGTCATAATGGTTCCTTGTTTCTATTGGGCCCCATGCTGTCACAATTCATCCCTGTCGCTTTTACGCCCCCTGGTGTCAAAAGGGATTCTTAGATTGTTAGCCTGCTTTGGGTCACAATGGATCCTTGCTTCTCTTAACCCCTGTGGTGTCACAATGCATCCCATGCCCTTTTAGGCCACTTGATGTCACAATGAATCATTTGATTCGTGGCCTCCATGGTGACATAATAGATCCTTGCTTCTATTGGTCCCCGTGCTGTAACTATTCATCCCTGGCCCTTTTTATACCCCCTGGTGCCACAATGGATCATTAGATTATTAGCCTCCATTGGGTCACAATGGTTCCTTGTGTCTCTTAACCCCTGTGGTGTCACAATGCATCCCATGCCCTTTTAGGCCACTTGGTGTTACAATGAATCATTTGAGTCTTGGCCTCTATTGTGTCATAATATTTCCATGTTTATATTGTGCCCCATGCTTTCACAATTCATCTTTGGCCCTATTACAAACCCTGGTGTCACAATGGATCATTAGATTGTTAGCCTCCCTTGGGTCACAATGGTTCCTTGCTTCTCTTAACCTCTGTGGTGTCACAATGCATTCCAAGACCTTTTAGGCCACTTGGTCTTACAATGAATCATTTGATTCTTGGCCTCCATGGTGTCATAATGGTTCCTTGCATCTATAGGTCCCCATGCTGTCAGAGTTCATCCGTGGTCCTTTTGCGCCCCCTGGTGCCAAAAGGGATTCTTAGATTGTTAGCCTGCCTTGGGTCACAATGGTTCCTTGCTTCTCTTAACCCCTGTGGTGTCACAATGCATCCCATGCCCTTTTAGGCCACTTGATGTCACAATGAATCATTTGATTTTTGGCCTCCATGGTGGCATAATTGTACCAGGATTTAATTGGGCCCCATGCTTTCACAATTCATCCCTGGCCCTTTTAGGCCCCTTGGTGTCACAGGGGACCATTAGATTTTTAGCCTCCATTGGGTCACAATGGATCCTTGCTTCTCTTAACCTCGGTGGTGTCACAATGCATCCCATGCCCTTTTAGGCCACATGATGTCACAATAAATTATTTGATTCTTGGCCTCCACGGTGGCATAATAGATCCTTGCTTCTATTGGTCCCAGTGCTGTAACAATTCATCCCTGGCCCTTTTAGGCCCATTGGTGTCACAAAGGATCATTAGATTGTTAGCCTGCATTGGGTCACAATGGTTCCTTGCTTCTCTTAAACTCTGTGGTGTCACAATGCATCCCATGCCCTCTTAGGCCACTTGATGTCACAATGAATCATTTGATTCTTGGCCTCCATGGTGACATAATAGATCCTTGCTTCTATTGGTCCCCGTGCTGTCACAGTTCAGCCGTAGTCCTTTTTCCGCCCCCTGGTGTCAAAAGGGATCATTAGATTGTTAGCCTGCATTGGGTCACAATGGTTCCTTGCTTCTCTTAACCTCTGTGGTGTCACAATGCATCCTATGCCCTTTTAGGCCACTTGATGTCACAATGAATCATTTGATTCTTGGCCTCCATGGTGTCATAATGGTTCCTTGTTTCTATTGGGCCCCATGTTTCACAATTCATCCCTGGCCCTTTTACGCCCCCTGGTGTCAAATGGGATCCTGGGATTATTAGCCTCCATTGGGTCACAATGGATCCTTGCTTCTCTTAACCCCTGTGGTGTCACAATGCATCCCATGCCCTTTTAGGCCACTTGATGTCACAATGAATCATTTGATTCTTGGCCTCCATGGTGGCATAATAGATCCTTGCTTCTATTGGTCCCCGTGCTGTAACAATTCATCCCTGGCCCTTTTACAGCCCCCTGGTGCCACAAGGGATCATTAGATTGTTAGCCTGCATTGGGTAACAATGGATCCTTGCTTCTCTTAACCTCTGTGGTGTCACAAACCATTCCAAGGCCTTTTAGGCCACTTGGTCTAACAATGAACCATTGGATTCTTGGCCTTCATGGTGTCATAATGGTTCCTTGATTCTATAGGTCCCCATGCTGTCACAGTTCATCCGTGGACCTTTTACTCCCCCTGGTGTCAAAAGGGATTCTTAGATTGTTAGCCTGCATTGGGTCACAATGGTTCCTTGCTTCTCTTAACCCCTGTGGTGTCACAATGCATCCCATGCCCTTTTAGGCCACTTGGTGTTACAATGAATCATTTGAGTCTTGGCCTCTAGGGTGTCATAATATTTCCATGATTTTCTTGGGCCCCATGCTGTAACAATTCATCCCTGGCCCTATTACAACCCCTGGTGTCACAATGGACCATTAGATTGTGAGCCTGCATTGGGTCACAATGGATCCTTGCTTCTCTTAACCTCTGTGGTGTCACAATGCATTCCAAGAACTTTTAGGACACTTGGTCTTACAATGAACCATTTCATTATTGGCCTTCATGGTGTCATAATGGTTCCTTGCTTCTATAGGTCCCCATGCTGTCAGAGTTCATCCGTGGTTACTTTTATGCCCCCTGGTGTCAAAAGGGATGCTTAGATTGTTAGCCTGCATTGGGTCACAATGGTTCCTTGCTTCTCTTAACCCCTGTAGTGTCACAATGCATCCCATGCCCTTTTAGGCCACTTGATGTCACAATGAATCATTTGATTCTTGGCCTCCATGGTGGCACAATTCTACCAGGTTTTAATTGGGCCCCATGTTTCACAATTCATCCCTGGACCTTTTAGGCCCATTGGTGTCACAGGGGATCATTAGACTGTTAGCCTCCATTGGGTGACAATGGATCCTTGCTTCTCTTAACCTCTGCGGTGTCACAATGCATTCCATGCCCTTTTTGGCCACTTGGTCTTACAATGAACCATTTGATTCTTGGCCTTCATGGTGTCATAATGGTTCCTTGCTTCTATAGGTCCCCATGCTGTCACAGTTCATCCGTGATCCTTTTGCGCCCCCTGGTGTCAAAAGGGATTCTTAGATTGTTAGCCTGCATTGGGTCACAATGGTTCCTTGCTTCTCTTAACCCCTGTGGTGTCACAATGCATCCCATGCCCTTTTAGGCCACTTGGTCTTACAATGAACAATTTGATTCTTGGCCTTCATGGTGTCATAATGGTTCCTTGCTTCTAAAGGTCCCCATGCTGTCACAGTTCATCCCTGGTCCTATTTCGCCCCCTGGTGTCAAAAGGGATCATTAGATTGTTAGCCTGCATTGGGTCACAATGGTTCCTTGCTTCTCTTAACCCCTGTGGTGTCACAATGCATCCCATGCCCTTTTAGGCCACTTGGTGTTACAATGAATCATTTGAGTCTTGGCCTCAATGGTGTCATAATATTTCCATGTTTTTCTTGGTCCCCATGCTGTAACAATCCATCGCTGGCACTTTTACAACACCTTGTGTGACAAGGGATCCTTAGATTGTTAGCCTCCGTTGGGTCACAATGGATCCTTGCTTCTCTTAACCTCTGTGGTGTCACCATGCATTCCATGCCCTTTTAGGCCACTTGTTGTCACAATGAATCATTTGATTCTTGGCCTCCATGGTGTCATAATAGTTCATTGTGTTTATTGGGCCCCATGCAGTCACAATTCATTCCTGGCCCTTTTGCGCCCCCTGGTGTCAAAAGGGATCCTGGGATTATTAGCCTCCATTGGGTCACAATGGATCCTTGCTTCTCTTAACCCCTGTGGTGTCACAATGCATCCCATGCCCTTTTAGGCCACTGGATGTCACAATGAATTATTTGATTCTTGGCCTCCACGGTGGCATAACAGATCCTTGCTTCTATCGGTCCCCGAACTGTAACAATACATCCCTGGCCCTTTTAGGCCCATTGGCGCCACAAGGGATCATTAGATTGTTAGCCTCCATTGTGTCACAATGGATCCGTGCTTCTCTTAACCTCTGTGGTGTCACAATGCATCCCATGCCCTTTTAGGCCACTTGGTCTTACAATGAATCATTTGATTCTTGGCCTCCATGGTGGCATAATAGATCCTTGCTTCTATTGATCCCCGTGCTGTAACAATCCATCCCTGTCCTTTTTACAACCCCCGGTGCCACAAGGGATCATTAGATTGTTAGCCTGCATTGGGTCACAATGGTTCCTTCCTTCTCTTAACCTCGGTGGTGTCACAATGCATCCCATGCCCTTTTAGGCCACATGATGTCACCTAGAATCATTTGATTCTTGGCCTCCACGGTGGCATAATAGATCCTTGCTTCTATCGGTCCCAGTGCTGTAACAATTCATGCCTGGCCCTTTTAGGCCCATTGGTGTCACAAAGGATCATTAGATTGTTAGCCTGCATTGGGTCACAATGGTTCCTTGCTTCTCTTAACCTCTGTGTTGTCACAATGCATCCCATGCCCTTTTAGGCCACTTGGTCTTACAATGAACCATTTGATTCTTAGCCTCTATGGTGACATAATGTTTCCATGTTTTTATTGGGCCCCATGCTGTAACAATCCATCCCTGGCCCTTTTTATACACCCTGGTGCCACAAGGGATCATTAGATTGTTAGCCTGCATTGGGTCACAATGGTTCCTTGCTTCTCTTAACCTCTGTGGTGTCACAATGCATCCCATGCCCTTTTAGGCCACTTGGTCTTACAATGAACCATTTGATTCTTGGCCTTCATGGTGTCATAATGGTTCCTTGCTTCTCTAGGTCCCCTTGCTGTCACAGTTCCTCCGCTGTCCTTTTGCGCCCCCGGTTGTCAAAAGGGATTCTTAGATTGTTAGCCTGCATTGTGTCACAATGGATCCTTGCTCCTCTTAACCCCTGTGGTGTCACAACGCATCCCATGCCCTTTTAAGCCACTTGGTGTTACAATGAATCATTTGAGTCTTGGCCCCTCTGGTGTCATAATGTTTCCATGTTTTTCTTGGGCCCCATGCTGTAACAATTCATCCCTGGCCCTTTTACAACACATTGTGTGACAAGGGATCATTAGATTGTGTAGCCTCCGTTGGGTCACAATGGATCCTTGCTTCTCTTAACCTCTGTGGTGTCACCATGCATTCCATGCCCTTTTAGGCCACTTGTTGTCACAATGAATCATTTGATTCTTGGCCCCCATGGTGTCATAATAGTTCATTGTATCTATTGGGCCCCATGCATTCACAATTCATTCCAGGTACCAAAAGGGAAAATTAGATTATTAGCCTCCATTGGGTCACAATGGATCCTTGCTTCTCTTAACCCCTGTGGTGTCACAATGCATCCCATGCTCTTTTAGGCCACTTGATGTCACAATGAATCATTTGATTCTTGGCCTCCATGGTGTCATAATGGTTCCTTGTTTCTATTGGGCCCCATGTTTCACAATTCATCCCTGGCCCTTTTACGCCCCCTGGTGTCAAATGGGATCCTGGGATTATTAGCCTCCATTGGGTCACAATGGATCCTTGCTTCTCTTAACCCCTGTGGTGTCACAATGCATCCCATGCCCTTTTAGGCCACTTGATGTCACAATGAATCATTTGATTCTTGGCCTCCATAGTGGCATAATAGATCTTTGCTTCTATTGGTCCCCGTGCTGTAATAATCCATCCCTGGCCCTTTTACAACCCCCTGGTGCCACAAGGGATCATTAGATTGTTAGCCTGCATTGGGTCACAATGTTTCCTTGCTTCTCTTACCCTCTGTGGTGTCACAATGCATTCCAAGCCCTTTTAGGCCACTTGGTCTTACAATGAACCATTGGATTCTTGGCCTTCATGGTGTCATAATGGTTCCTTGCTTCTATAGGTCCCCATGCTGTCAGAGTTCATCCGTGGTCCTTTTACGCCCCCTGTTGTCAAAAGGGATTCTTAGATTGTTAGCCTGCATTGGGTCACAATGGTTCCTTGCTTCTCTTAACCCCTGTGGTGTCACAATGCATCCCATGCCCTTTTAGGCCACTTGGTCTTACAACGAACCATTTGATTCTTAGCCTCTATGGTGACATAATGTTTCCATGTTTTTATTGGGCCCCATGCTGTAAGAATCCATCCCTGGCCCTTTTTATACACCCTGGTGCCACAAGGGATCATTAGATTGTTAGCCTGCATTGGGTAACAATGGATCCTTGCTTCTCTTAACCTCTGTGGTGTCACAAACCATTCCAAGCCCTTTTAGGCCACTTAGTCTAACAATGAACCATTGGATTCTTGGCCTTCATGGTGTCATAATGGTTCCTTGATTCTATAGGTCCCCATGCTGTCACAGTTCATCCGTGGACCTTTTACTCCCCCTGGTGTCAAAAGGGATTCTTAGATTGTTAGCCTGCTTTGGGTAACAATGGTTCCTTGCTTCTCTTAACCCCTGTGGTGACACCATGCATTCCATGCCCTTTTAGGCCACTTGTTGTCACAATGAATCATTTGATTCTTGGCCCCCATGGTGTCATAATAGTTCATTGTATCTATTGGGCCCCATGCATTCACAATTCATTCCAGGTACCAAAAGGGAAAATTAGATTATTAGCCTCCATTGGGTCACAATGGATCCTTGCTTCTCTTAACCCCTGTGGTGTCACAATGCATCCCATGCTCTTTTAGGCCACTTGATGTCACAATGAATCATTTGATTCTTGGCCTCCATGGTGTCATAATGATTCCTTGTTTCTATTGGGCCCCATGTTTCACAATTCATCCCTGGCCCTTTTACGCCCCCTGGTGTCAAATGGGATCCTGGGATTATTAGCCTCCATTGGGTCACAATGGATCCTTGCTTCTCTTAACCCCTGTGGTGTCACAATGCATCCCATGCCCTTTTAGGCCACTTGATGTCACAATGAATCATTTGATTCTTGGCCTCCATAGTGGCATAATAGATCTTTGCTTCTATTGGTCCCCGTGCTGTAATAATCCATCCCTGGCCCTTTTACAACCCCCTGGTGCCACAAGGGATCATTAGATTGTTAGCCTGCATTGGGTCACAATGTTTCCTTGCTTCTCTTACCCTCTGTGGTGTCACAATGCATTCCAAGCCCTTTTAGGCCACTTGGTCTTACAATGAACCATTGGATTCTTGGCCTTCATGGTGTCATAATGGTTCCTTGCTTCTATAGGTCCCCATGCTGTCAGAGTTCATCCGTGGTCCTTTTACGCCCCCTGTTGTCAAAAGGGATTCTTAGATTGTTAGCCTGCATTGGGTCACAATGGTTCCTTGCTTCTCTTAACCCCTGTGGTGTCACAATGCATCCCATGCCCTTTTAGGCCACTTGGTCTTACAACGAACCATTCGATTCTTAGCCTCTATGGTGACATAATGTTTCCATGTTTTCATTGGGCCCCATGCTGTAAGAATCCATCCCTGGCCCTTTTTATACACCCTGGTGCCACAAGGGATCATTAGATTGTTAGCCTGCATTGGGTAACAATGGATCCTTGCTTCTCTTAACCTCTGTGGTGTCACAAACCATTCCAAGCCCTTTTAGGCCACTTAGTCTAACAATGAACCATTGGATTCTTGGCCTTCATGGTGTCATAATGGTTCCTTGATTCTATAGGTCCCCATGCTGTCACAGTTCATCCGTGGACCTTTTACTCCCCCTGGTGTCAAAAGGGATTCTTAGATTGTTAGCCTGCTTTGGGTAACAATGGTTCCTTGCTTCTCTTAACCCCTGTGGTGTCACAATGCATCCCATGCCCTTTTAGGCCACTTGGTGTTACAATGAATCATTTGAGTCTTGGCCTCTATGGTGTCATAATATTTCCATGTTTTTATTGGGCCCCATGCTTTCACAATTCATCCCTGTCCCTATTACAACCCCTGGTGTCACAATGGACCATTAGATTGTGAGCCTGCATTGGGTCACAATGGTTCCTTCCTTCTATTAACCTCTGTGGTGTCACAATGCATTCCAAGAACTTTTAGGCCACTTGGTCTTACAATGAACCATTTCATTCTTGGCCTTAATGGTGTCATAATGGTTCCTTGCTTCTATAGGTCCCCATGCTGTCAGAGTTCATCCGTGGTCCTTTTACGCCCCCTGGTGTCAAAAGGGATGCTTAGATTGTTAGCCTGCATTGGGTCACAATGGTTCCTTGCTTCTCTTAACCCCTGTAGTGTCACAATGCATCCCATGCCCTTTTAGGCCACTTGATGTCACAATGAATCATTTGATTCTTGGCCTCCATGGTGGCGTAATTTTACCAGGTTTTAATTGGGCCCCATGTTTCACAATTCATCCCTGGACCTTTTAGGCCCATTGGTGTCACAGGGGATCATTAGACTGTTAGCCTCCATTGGGTGACAATGGATCCTTGCTTCTCTTAACCCCTGTGCTGTCACAATGCATCCCATGCCCTTTTAGGCCACTTGATGTCACAATGAATCATTTGATTCTTGGCCTCCACGGTGGCATAACAGATCCTTGCTTCTATCGGTCCCCGAACTGTAACAATTCATCCCTGGGCTTTTAGGCCCATTGGCGTCACAAGGGATCATTAGATTGTTAGCCTCCATTGGGTCACAATGGATCCGTGCTTCTCTTAACCTCTGTGGTGTCACAATGCATCCCATGCCCTTTTAGGCCACTTGGTCTTACAATGAATCATTTGATTCTTGGCCTCCATGGTGGCATAATAGATCCTTGCTTCTATTGATCCCCGTGCTGTAACAATCCATCCCTGTCCTTTTTACAACCCCCGGTGCCACAAGGGATCATTAGATTGTTAGCCTGCATTGGGTCACAATGGTTCCTTCCTTCTCTTAACCTCGGTGGTGTCACAAGGCATTCCAACACCTTTTAGGCCACATGATGTCACAATGAATTATTTGATTCTTGGCCTCCACAGTGGCATAATAGATCCTTGCTTCTATCGGTCCCAGTGCTGTAACAATTCACCCCTGGCCCTTTTAGGCCCATTGGTGTCACAAAGGATCATTAGATTGTTAGCCTGCATTGGGTCACAATGGTTCCTTGCTTCTCTTAACCTCTGTGTTGTCACAATGCATCCCATGCCCTTTTAGGCCACTTGGTCTTACAATGAACCATTTGATTCTTGGCCTTTATGGTGACATAATGTTTCCATGTTTTTATTGGGCCCCATGCTGTAACAATCCATCCCTGGCCCTTTTTATACACCCTGGTGCCACAAGGGATCATTAGATTGTTAGCCTGCATTGGGTCACAATGGTTCCTTGCTTCTCTTAACCTCTGTGGTGTCACAATGCATCCCATGCCCTTTTAGGCCACTTGGTCTTACAATGAACCATTTGATTCTTGGCCTTCATGGTGTCATAATGGTTCCTTGCTTCTCTAGGTCCCCTTGCTGTCACAGTTCCTCCGCTGTCCTTTTGCGCCCCCTGTTGTCAAAAGGGATTCTTAGATTGTTAGCCTGCATTGTGTCACAATGGATCCTTGCTCCTCTTAACCCCTGTGGTGTCACAATGCATCCCATGCCCTTTTAGGCCACTTGGTGTTACAATGAATCATTTGAGTCTTGGCCCCTCTGGTGTCATAATGTTTCCATGTTTTTCTTGGGCCCCATGCTGTAACAATTCATCCCTGATCCTTTTACAACACCTTGTGTGACAAGGGATCATTAGATCGTTAGCATGCATTGGGTCACAATGGATCCTTGCTTCTCTTAACCTCTGTGGTGTCACCATGCATTCCATGCCCTTTTAGGCCACTTGTTGTCACAATGAATCATTTGATTCTTGGCCCCCATGGTGTCATAATAGTTCATTGTATCTATTGGGCCCCATGCAGTCACAATTCATTCCAGGTACCAAAAGGGATAATTAGATTATTAGCCTCCATTGGGTCACAATGGATCCTTGCTTCTCTTAACCCCTGTGCTGTCACAATGCATCCCATGCCCTTTTAGGCCACTTGATGTCACAATGAATCATTTGATTCTTGGCCTCCACGGTGGCATAACAGATCCTTGCTTCTATCGGTCCCCGAAATGTAACAATTCATCCCTGGCCCTTTTAGGCCCATTGGCGTCACAAGGGATCATTAGATTGTTAGCCTCCATTGGGTCACAATGGATCCTTGCTTCTCTTAACCCCTGTGCTGTCACAATGCATCCCATGCCCTTTTAGGCCACTTGATGTCACAATGAATCATTTGATTCTTGGCCTCCACGGTGGCATAACAGATCCTTGCTTCTATCGGTCCCCGAACTGTAACAATTCATCCCTGGCCCTTTTAGGCCCATTGGCGTCACAAGGGATCATTAGATTGTTAGCCTGCATTGGGTCACAATGGTTCCTTGCTTCTCTTAAACTCTGTGGTGTCACAATGCATCCCATGCACTTTTAGGCCACTTGGTCTTACAATGAACAATTTGATTCTTGGCCTTCATGGTGTCATAATGGTTCCTGGCTTCTAAAGGTCCCCATGCTGTCAGAGTTCATCCGTGGTCCTTTTGCACCCCCTGGTGTCAAAAGGGATTCTTAGATTGTTAACCTGCATTGGGTAACAATGGATCCTTGCTTCTCTTAACCCCTGTGATGTCACAATGCATCCCATGCCCTTTTAGGCAACTTGGTGTTACAATGCATCATTTGATTCTTGGCCTCTATGGTGTCATAATGTTTCCATGTTTTTCTTGGGCCCTATACTGTAACAATCCATCCCTGGCCCTTTTACAACACCTTGTGTGACAAGGGATCATTTGATTGTTAGCCTCTATTGGGTCACAATGGTTCCTGGCTTCTCTTAACCTCTGTGGTGCCACAATGCATTCCAAGACCTTTTAGGCCACTTGGTCTTACAATGAACCATTTGATCCTTGGCCTTCATGGTGTCATAATGGCACCTTGCTTCTATAGGTCCCCATGCTGTCAGAGTTCATCCGTGGTCCTTTTACGCCCCCTGTTGTCAAAAGGGATTCTTAGACTATTAGCCTCCATTGGGTCACAATGGATCCTTGATTCTCTTAACCCCTGTGCTGTCACAATGCATCCCATGCCCTTTTAGGCCACTTGATGTCACAATGAATCATTTGATACTTGGCCTTCATGGTGGCATAATAGATGCTTGCTTCTCTTGGTCCCCGTGCTGTAACAATTCATCCCTGGCCCTTTTTATACCCCCTGGTGCCACAAGGGATCATTAGATTGTTAACCTGCATTGGGTCACAATGGTTCCTTGCTTCTCTTAAGCTCTGTGATGTCACAATGCATCCCATGCCCTTTTAGGCCACTTGGTGTTACAATGAATCATTTGAGTCTTGGCCTTCATGGTGTCATAATATTTCCATGATTTTATTGTGCCCCATGCTTTCACAATTCATCCCTGGCCCTATTACAACCCCTGGTGCCACAAGGGATCATTAGATCGTTAGCATGCATTGGGTCACAATGGATCCTTGCTTCTCTTAACCTCTGTGGTGTCACAATGCATTCCAAGCCCTTTTAGGCCACTTGGTCTTACAATGAACCATTTGATTCTTGGCCTTCATGGTGTCATAATGGTTCCTGGCTTCTATAGGTCCCCATGCTGTCAGAGTTCACCCGTGGTCCTTTTGCGCTCCCTGGTGTCAAAAGGGATCATTAGATTGTTAGCCTGCATTGGGTCACAATGGTTCCTTCCTTCTCTTAACCCCTGTGGTGTCACAATGCATCCCATGCCCTTTTAGGCCACTTGATGTCACAATGAATCATTTGATTCTTGGCCTCCATGGTGGCATAAAAGCTCCTTGCTTCTATTGGTCCCCGTGCTGTAACAATCCATCCCTGGCCCTTTCTATACGACCTGGTGCCACAAGGGATCATTAGATGGTTAGCCTGCATTGGGTCACAATGGTTCCTTGCTTCTCTTAACCTCTGTGGTGTCACAATGCATTCCAACACCTTTTAGGCCACTTGGTCTTACAATGAATCATTTGATTCCTTGCCATCATGGTGTCATAATGGTTCCTTGCTTCTATAGGTCCCCATGCTGTCACAGTCCATCCGTGGTCCTTTTCCGCCCCCTGGTGTCAAAAGGGATTCTTAGATTGTTAGCCTGCATTGGGTCACAATGGTTCCTTGCTTCTCTTAAACCCTGTGGTGTCACAATGCATCCCATGCCCTTTTAGGCCTCTTGGTGTTACAATGAATCATTTGAGTCTTGGCCTCCATGGTGTCATAATGTTTCCATGTTTTTCTTGGGCCCCATACTGGAACAATCCATCCCTGGCCCTTTTACAACACCTTGTGTGACAAGGGTTCATTAGACTGTTAGCCTGCATTGGGTCACAATGGTTCCTTGCTTCTCTTAACCCCTGTGGTGTCACAATGCATCCCATGCCCTTTTAGGCCACTTGATGTCACAATGAATTATTTGATTCTTGGACTCCATGGTGGCATAATTGTACCAGGTTTTAATTGGGCCCCATGTTACACAATTCATCCCTGGACGTTTAGGCCCATTGGTGTCAAAAGGGATCATTAGATTGTTAGCCTCCATTGGGTCACAATGGATCCTTGGTATTCTTAACCTCTGTGGTGTCACCATGCATTCCATGACCTTTTAGGCCACTTGGTCTTACAATGAATCATTTGATTCTTGGCCTCCATGGTGGCATAACAGATCCTTGCTTCTATTTCTCCCTGAACTGTAAAAATTCATCCCTGTCCTTTTTACAACCCCCGGTGCCACAAGGGATCATTAGATTGTTAGCCTGCATTGGGTCACAATGGTTCCTTGCTTCTCTTAACCCCTGTGGTGTCACAATGCATCCCATGCCCTTTTAGGCCACTTGGTGTCACAATGAATCATTTGAGTCTTGGCCGCTATGGTGTCATAATGTTTCCATGTTTTTCTTGGGCCCCATAGTGGAACAATCCATCCCTGTCCTTTTTACAACTTCCGGTGCCAGAAGGGATCATTAGATTGTTAGCCTGCATTGGGTCACAATGGTTCCTTGCTTCTCTTAACCTCTGTGGTGTCACAATGAATCCCATGCCCTTTTAGGCCACTTGGTCTTACAATAAATCATATGATCCTTGGCCTCTATGGTGTCATAATATTTCCATGATTTTATTGTGCCTCATGTTTCACATTTCATCCCTGGCCCTATTACAACCCCTGGTGCCACAATGGATCATTAGATTGTTAGCCTGCATTGTGTCACAATGGTTCCTTGCTTCTCTTAACCTCTGTGGTGTCACAATGAATCCCATGCCCTTTTAGGCCACTTGGTCTTACAATAAATCATATGATTCTTGGCCTCTATGGTGTCATAATATTTCCATGATTTTATTGTGCCCCATGCTTTCACATTTCATCCCTGGCCCTATTACAACCCCTGGTGCCACAAGGGATCATTAGATTGTTAGCCTGCATTGGGTCACAATGGTTCCTTGCTTCTCTTAACCTCTGTGGTGTCACAATGCATTCCAAGCCCTTTTAGGCCACTTGGTCTTACAATGAACCATTTGATTCTTGGCCTCCATGGTGTCATAATGGTTCCTTGCTTCTATAGGTCCCCATGCTGTCAGAGTTCATCCGTGGTCTCTTTGCGCCCCCTGGTGTCAAAAGGGATTCTTAGATTGTTAGCCTGCATTGGGTCACAATGGTTCCTTGCTTCTCTTAACCCCTGTGGTGTCACAATGCATCCCATGCCCTTTTAGGCCACTTGATGTCACAATGAATCATTTGATTCTTGGCCTCCATGGTGGCATAATAGATCCTTGCTTCTATTGGTCCCCGTGCTGTAACAATCCATCCCTGTCCATTTTAGGCCCCTGGTGACACAAGGGATCATTAGATTGTTAGCCTGCATTGGGTCACAATGGTTCCTTGCTTCTCTTAACCCCTGTGGTGTCACAATGCATCCCATGCCCTTTTAGGCCACTTGGTGTTACACTGAAATATTTGAGTCTTGGCCTCTATTGTGTCATAATATTTCCATGTTTATATTGTGCCCCATGCTTTCACAATTCATCTTTGGCCCTATTACAAACCCTGGTGTCACAATGGATCATTAGATTGTTAGCCTGCATTGGGTCGCAATGGTTCCTTGTTCTCTTAACCTCTGTGGTGTCACAATGCATTCCAAGCCCTTTTAGGCCACTTGGTCTTACAATGAACCATTTGATTCTTGGCCTTCATGGTGTCATAATGGTTCCTTGCGTCTATAGGTCCCCATGTGTCAGAGTTCATCCGTGGTCCTTTTGCGCCCCCTGGTGTCAAAAGGGATTCTTAGATTGTTAGCCTGCATTGGGTCACAATGGTTCCTTGCTTCTCTTAACCTCTGTGGTGTCACAATGCATCCCATGCCCTTTTAGGCCACTTGATGTCACAATGAATCATTTGATTCTTGGCCTCCATGGTGGCATAATTATACCAGGATTTAATTGGGCCCCATGCTTTCACAATTCATCCCTGGCCCTTTTAGGCCCCTTGGTGTCGCAGGGGACCATTAGATTTTTAGCCTCCATTGGGTAACAATGGATCCTTGCTTCTCTTAACCTCTATGGTGTCAAAATGCATTCCATGCCATTTTAGGCCACTTGATGTCACAATGAATCATTTGATTCTTGGCCTCCATGGTGTCATAATGGTTCCTTGTTTCTACTGGGCCCCATGCTGTCACAATTCTGCACTGGCCCTTTTACGCCCCCTGGTGTCAAATGGGATCCTGGGATTATTAGCCTCTATTGGGTCACAATGGATCCTTGCTTCTCTTAACCCCTGTGGTGTCACAATGCATCCCATGCCATTTTAGGCCACTTGATGTCACAATGAATCATTTGATTCTTGGCCTCCATGGTGTCATAATGGTTCCTTCTTTCTACTGGGCCCCATGCTGTCACAATTCTGCACTGGCCCTTTTACGCCCCCTGGTGTCAAATGGGATCCTGGGATTATTAGCCTCTATTGGGTCACAATGGATCCTTGCTTCTCTTAACCCCTGTGGTGACACAATGCATCCCATGCCCTTTTAGGCCACTTGATTTAGCAATGAATCATTTGATTCTTGGCCTCCATGGTGTCATAATGGTTCCTTGTTTCTACTGGGCCCCATGCTGTCACAATTCTGCACTGGCCCTTTTACGCCCCCTGGTGTCAAATGGGATCCTGGGATTATTAGCCTCTATTGGGTCACAATGGTTCCTTGCTTCTCTTAACCTCTGTGGTGTCACAATGCATCCCATGCCCTTTTAGGCCACTTGATGTCACAATGAATCATATGATTCTTGGCCTCTATGGTGTCATAATATTTCCATGATTTTATTGTGCCCCATGCTTTCACATTTCATCCCTGGCCCTATTACAACCCCTGGTGCCACAAGGGATCATTAGATTGTTAGCCTGCATTGGGTCACAATGGTTCCTTGCTTCTCTTAACCTCTGTGGTGTCACAATGCATTCCAAGCCCTTTTAGGCCACTTGGTCTTACAATGAATCATTTGATTCTTGGCCTCCATGGTGTCATAATGGTTCCTTGCTTCTGTAGGTCCCCATGCTGTCAGAGTTCATCCGTGGTCCTTTTGCGCCCCCTGGTGTCAAAAGGGATTCTTAGATTGTTAGCCTGCATTGGGCCACAATGGTTCCTTGCTTCTCTTAGCCCCTGTGGTGTCAGAATGCATCCCATGCCCTTTTAGGCCCCTTGGTGTTACAATGAATCATTTGAGTCTTGGCCTCTATTGTGTCATAATATTTCCATGATTTTATTGTGCCCCATGCTTTCACAATTCATCCCTGGCCCTATTACAACCCCTGGAGCCACAATGGATCATTAGATTGTTAGCCTGCATTGGGTCACAATGGTTCCTTGCTTCTCTTCACCCCTGTGGTGGCACAATGCATCCCATGCCCTTTTAGGCCACTTGATGTCACAATGAATCATTTGATTCTTGGCCTCCATGGTGGCATAATTGTACCAGGTTTTAATTGGGCCCCATGCTTTCACAATTCATCCCTGGCCCTTTTAGGCCCATTGGTGTCACAAGGGACCATTAGATTGTTAGCCTCCATTGGGTAACAATGGTTCCTTGCTTCTCATAACCTCTGTGGTGTCACAATGCATTCCATGCCATTTTAGGCCACTTGATGTCAGAATGAATCATTTGATTCTTGGCCTTCATGGTGTCATAATGGTTCCTTGCGTCTATAGGTCCCCATGCTGTCAGAGTTCATCCGTGGTCCTTTTGCGCCCCCTGGTGTCAAAAGGGATTCTTAGATTGTTAGCCTGCATTGGGTCACAATGGTTCCTTGCTTCTCTTAACCCCTGTGGTGTCACAATGCATCCCATGCCCTTTTAGGCCACTTGATGTCACAATGAATCATTTGATTCTTGGCCTCCAAGGTGGCATAATAGATCCTTGCTTCTATTGGTCCCCGTGCTGTAACAATCCATCCCTGGCCATTTTAGGCCCCTGGTGACACAAGGGATCATTAGATTGTTAGCCTGCATTGGGTCACAATGGTTCCTTGCTTCTCTTAACCCCTGTGGTGTCACCATGCATCCCATGCCCTTTTAGGCCACTTGGTGTTACACTGAAATATTTGAGTCTTGGCCTCTATTGTGTCATAATATTTCCATGTTTATATTGCGCCCCATGCTTTCACAATTCATCTTTGGCCCTATTACAAACCCTGGTGTCACAATGGATCATTAGATTGTTAGCCTGCATTGGGTCACAATGGTTCCTTGTTCTCTTAACCTCTGTGGTGTCACAATGCATCCCATGCCCTTTTAGGCCACTTGATGTCACAATGAATCATTTGATTTTTGGCCTCCATGGTGGCATAATTGTACCAGGATTTAATTGGGCCCCATGCTTTCACAATTCATCCCTGGCCCTTTTAGGCCCCTTGGTGTCGCAGGGGACCATTAGATTTTTAGCCTCCATTGGGTAACAATGGATCCTTGCTTCTCTTAACCTCTATGGTGTCAAAATGCATTCCATGCCATTTTAGGCCACTTGATGTCACAATGAATCATTTGATTCTTGGCCTCCATGGTGTCATAATGGTTCCTTGTTTCTACTGGGCCCCATGCTGTCACAATTCTGCACTGGCCCTTTTACGCCCCCTGGTGTCAAATGGGATCCTGGGATTATTAGCCTCTATTGGGTCACAATGGATCCTTGCTTCTCTTAACCCCTGTGGTGTCACAATGCATCCCATGCCCTTTTAGGCCACTTGATTTAGCAATGAATCATTTGATTCTTGGCCTTCATGGTGTCATAATGGTTCCTTGCTTCTATAGGTCCCCATGCTGTCAGAGTTCATCCATGGTCCTTTTGTGCCCCCTGGTGTCAAAAGTGATTCTTAGATTGTTAGCCTGCCTTGGGTCACAATGGTTCCTTGCTTCTCTTAACCCCTGTGGTGTCACAATGCATCCCATGCCCTTTTAGGCCACTTGATGTCACAATGAATCATTTGATTCTTGGCCTCCATGGTGGCATAATAGATCCTTGCTTCTATTTGTCCCCGTGCTGTAACAGTCCATCCCTGGCCATTTTAGGCGCCCTGGTGTCAAAAGGGATCATTAGATTGTTAGCCTCCATTGGGTCACAATGGTTCCTTGCTTCTCTTAACCCCTGTGGTGTCACAATGCATCCCATGCGCTTTTAGGCCACTTGGTGTTACAATGAATCATTTGATAATTGGCCTCTATGGTGTCATAATATTTCCATGATTTTATTGTGCCCCATGCTTTCACATTTCATCCCTGGCCCTATTACAACCCCTGGTGCCACAAGGGATCATTAGATTATTAGCCTGCATTGGGTCACAATGGTTCCTTGCTTCTCTTAACCTCTGTGGTGTCACAATGCATTCCAAGCCCTTTTAGGCCACTTGGTCTTACAATGAATAATTTGATACTTGGCCTCCATGGTGTCATAATGGTTGCTTGCTTCTATAGGTCCCCATGCTGTCAGAGTTCATCCGTGGTCCTTTTGCGCCCCCTGGTGTCAAAAGGGATTCTTAGATTGTTAGCCTGCCTTGGGTCACAATGGTTCCTTGCTTCTCTTAACCCCTGTGGTGTCACAATGCATCCCATGCCCTTTTAGGCCACTTGATGTCACAATGAATCATTTGATTCTTGGCCTCCATGGTGGCATAATGGTTCCTTGTTTCTATTGGTCCCCGTGCTGTGACAATCCATCCCTGGCCATTTTTGGCCCCCTGGTGTCACAAGGGATCATTAGATTGTTAGCCTGCATTGGGTCACAATGGTTCCTTGCTTCTCTTAGCCCCTGTGGTGTCACAATGCATCCCATGCCCTTTTAGGCCACTTGGTCTTACAATGAATCATTTGAGTCTTGGCCTCTATGGTGTCATAATATTTCCATGTTTTTATTGTGCCCCATGCTTTCACAATTCATCCCTGGCCCTATTACAACCCCTGGTGTCACAATGGATCATTAGATTTTTAGCCTGCATTGTGTCACAATGGTTCCTTGCTTCTCTTAACCTCTGTGGTGTCACAATGCATCCCATGCCATTTTAGGCCACTTGATGTCACAATGAATCATTTGATTCTTGGCCTCCATGGTGGCATAATAGATCCTTGCTTCTATTTGTCCCCGTGCTGTAGCAATCCATCCCTAGCCATTTTAGGCCCCCTGGTGTCACAAGGGATCATTAGATTGTTAGCCTGCCTTGGGTCACAATGGTTTCTTGCTTCTCTTAGCCCCTGTGGTGTCACAATGCATCCCATGCCCTTTTAGGCCACTTGGTCTTACAATCAACCATTTGATTCTTGGCCTCCATGGTGTCATAATGGTTCCTTGCTTCTATAGGTCCCCATGCTGTCAGAGTTCATCCGTGGTCCTTTTGCGCCCCCTGGTGTCAAAAGGGATTCTTAGATTGTTAGCCTGCCTTGGGTCACAATGGTTCCTTGCTTCTCTTAACCCCTGTGGTGTCACAATGCATCCCATGCACTTTTAGGCCACTTGATGTCACAATGAATCATTTGATTCTTGGCCTCCATGGTGGCATAATAGATCCTTGCTTCTATTGGTCCCCGTGCTGTAACAATCCATCCCTGGCCATTTTAGGCCCCCTGGTGTCACAAGGGATCTTTAGATTGTTAGCCTGCATTGGGTCACAATGGTTCCTTGCTTCTCTTAACCCCTGTGCTGTCACCATGCATCCCATGCCCTTTTAGGCCACTTGGTCTTACAATGAATCATTTGAGTCTTGGCCTCTATTGTGTCATAATATTTCCATGATTTTATTGTGCCCCATACTTTCACAATTCATCCCTGCCCCGATTACAACCCCTGGTGACACAGTGGATCATTAGATTGTTAGCTTGCATTGTGTCACAATGGTTCCTTGCTTCTCTTAACCTCTGTGGTGTCACAATGCATTCCATGCCATTTTAGGCCACTTGATGTCACAATGAATCATTTGATTCTTGGCCTCAATGGTGTCATAATGGTTCCTTGTTTCTATTGGGCCCCATGCTGTCACAATTCATCCCTGTCGCTTTTACGCCCCCTGGTGTCAAAAGGGATTCTTAGATTGTTAGCCTGCCTTGGGTCACAATGGATCCTTGCTTCTCTTAACCCCTGTGGTGTCACAATGCATCCCATGCCCTTTTAGGCCACTTGATGTCACAATGAATCATTTGATTCTTGGCCTCCATGGTGGCATAATAGATCCTTGCTTCTATTGGTCCCCGTGCTGTAACTATTCATCCCTGGCCCTTTTTATACCCCCTGGTGCCACAATGGATCATTAGATTGTTAGCCTGCATTGGGTCACAATGGTTCCTTGCGTCTCTTAACCCCTGTGGTGTCACAATGCATCCCATGCCCTTTTAGGCCACTTGGTGTTACAATGAATCATTTGAGTCTTGGCCTCTATGGTGTCATAATATTTCCATGATTTTATTGTGCCCCATGCTTTCACAATTCATCCCTGGCCCTATTACAACCCCTGGTGTCACAGTGGATCATTAGATTGTTAACCTGCATTGGGTCACAATGGTTCCTTGCTTCTCTTAACCCCTGTGGTGTCACAATGCATCCCATGCCATATTGGGTCACTTGATGTCACAATGAATCATTTGATTCTTGGCCTCCATGGTGTCATAATAGATCCTTGCTTCTATTGGTCGCCGTGCTGTAACAATCCATCCCTGCCCCTATTACAACCCCTGGTGACACAATGGATCATTAGATTGTTAGCTTGCATTGTGTCACAATGGTTCCTTGCTTTTCTTACCCTCTGTGGTGTCACAATGCATCCCATGCCCTTTTAGGCCACTTGGTGTTACAATGAATCATTTGATTTGTGGCCTCTATTGTGTCATAATATTTCCATGTTTTTATTGTGCCCCATGCTTTCACAATTCATCCCTGGCCCTATTACAACCCCTGGTGTCACAATGGATCATTAGATTGTTAGCCTGCATTGGGTCACAATGGATCCTTGCTTCTCTTAACCCCTGTGGTATCACAATGCGTCCCATGCACTTTTAGGCCACTTGATGTCACAATGAATCATTTGATTCTTGGCCTCTATTGTGTCATAATATTTCCATGTTTTTATTGTGCCCCATGCTTTCACATTTCATCCCTGGCCCTATTACAACCCCTGGTGTCACAATGGATCATTAGATTGTTAGCCTGCAATGGGTCACAATGGTTCCTGGCTTCTCTTAACCTCTGTGGTGTCACAATGCATTCGAAGCCCTTTTAGGCCACTTGGTCTTACAATGAACCATTTGATTCTTGGCCTTCATGGTGTCATAATGCTTCCTTGCTTCTATAGGTCCCCATGCTGTCAGAGTTCATCCGTGGTCCTTTTGCGCCCCCTGGTGTCAAAAGGGATTCTTAGATTGTTAGCCTGCTTTCGGTCACAATGGTGCCTTGCTTCTCTTAACCCCTGTGGTGTCACAATGCATCCCATGCCCTTTTAGGCCTCTTGATGTCACAATGAATCATTTCATTTTTGGCCTCCATGGTGGCATAATTGTACCAGGTTTTAATTGGGCCCCATGCTTTCACAATTCATCCCTGGCCCTTTTAGGCCCATTGGTGTCACAAGGGACCATTAGATTGTTAGCCGGCATTGGGTCACAATGGATCCTTGCTTCTCTTAACCTCTGTGGTGTCACAATGCATCCCATGCCCTTTTAGGCCACTTGATGTCACAATGAATCACCTGACTCTTGGCCTCCATGGTGACATAATAGATCCTTGCTTCTATTGGTCCCCGTGCTGTAACAATCCATCCCTGGCCCTTTTTATACCCCCTGGTGCCACAAGGGATCATTAGATTGTTAGCCTGCATTGGGTCACAATGGTTCCTTGCTTCTCTTAACCCCTGTGGTGTCACAATGCATCCCATGCCCTTTTAGGCCACTTGATGTCACAATGAATCATTTGATTCTTGGCCTCCATGGTGACATAATAGATCCTTGCTTCTATTGGTCCCCGTGCTGTAACAATCCATGCCTGGCCCTTTTTATACCCCCTGGTGCCACAAGGGATCATTAGTTTGTTAGCCTGCATTGGGTCACAATGGTTCCTTGCTTCCCTTAGCCCCTGTGGTGACACAATGCATCCCATGCCCTTTTAGGCCACTTGGTGTTACAATGAATCATTTGATTCTTGGCCTCTATGGTGTCATAATATTTCCATGTTTTTATTGTGCCCCATGCTTTCACAATTCATCCCTGGCCCTATTACAACCCCTGGTGTCACAATGGATCATTAGATTGTTAGCCTGCATTGGGTCACAATGGTTCCTTGCTTCTCTTAACCTCTGTGGTGTCACAATGCATTCCAAGCCCTTTTAGGCCACTTGGTCTTACAATGAACCATTTGATTCTTGGCCTTCATGGTGTCATAATGGTTCCTTGTTTCTATAGGTCCCCATGCTGTCAGAGTTCATCCGTGGTCCTTTTGTGCCCCCTGGTGTCAAAAAGGATTCTTAGATTGTTAGCCTGCATTTTGTCACAATGGTTCCTTGCTTCTCTTAACCCCTGTGGTGTCACCATGCATCCCATGCGCTTTTAGGCCACTTGGTGTTACAATGAATCATTTGAGTCTTGGCCTCTATTGTGTCATAATATTTCCATGTTTTTATTGTGCCCCATGCTTTCACAATTCATCCCTGGTCCTATTACAACCCCTGGTGTCACAGTGGATCATTAGATTGTTAGTCTGCATTGGGTCACAATGGTTCCTTGCTTCTCTTAACCTCTGTGGTGTCACAATGCATCCCATGCCATTTTAGGCCACTTGATGTCACAATGAATCATTTGATTCTCGGCCTCCATGGTGGCATAATTGTTCCAGGTTTTACTTGGGCCCCATGCTTTCACAATTCATCCCTGGCCCTTTTAGGCCCATTGGGGTCACAAGGGACCATTAGACTGTTAGCCGGCATTGGGTCACAATGGTTGCTTGCTTCTCTTAACCTCTGTGGTGTCACAATGCATTCCATGCCATTTTAGGCCACTTGATGTCACAATGAATCATTTGATTCTTGGCCTCCATGGTGTCATAATTTTTCCTTGTTTCTATTGGGCCCCATGCTGTCACAATTCATCCCTGTCGCTTTTACGCCCCCTGGTGTCAAAAGGGATTCTTAGACTGTTAGCTGGCAATGGGTCACAATGGATCCTTGCTTCTCTTAACCCCTGTGGTGTCACAATGCATCCCATGCCCTTTTAGGCCACTTGATGTCACAATGAATCATTTGATTCTTGGCCTCCATGGTGACATAATAGATCCTTGCTTCTATTGGTCGCCGTGCGGTAACAATCCATCCCTGTCCCTTTTTATACCCCCTGGTGCCCCAAGGGATCATTAGATTGTTAGCCTGCATTGGGTCACAATGGTTCCTTGCTTCTCTTAACCTCTGTGGTGTCACAATGCATTCCAAGACCTTTTAGGCCACTTGGTCTTATAATGAACCATTTGATTCTTGGCCTCCATGGTGTCATAATGGTTCCTTTTTTCTATTGGTCCCCGTGCTGTAACAATTCATCCCTGGCACTTTTTATACCCCCTGGTGCCACAAGGGATCATTAGATTGTTAGCCTGCATTGGGTCACAATGGTTCCTTGCTTCTCTTAACCCCTCTGGTGTCACAATGCATCCCATGCCCTTTTAGGCCACTTGGTGTTACAATGAATCATCTGAGTCTTGGCCTCTATCATGTCATAATATTTCCATGTTTTTTTTGTGCCCCATGCTTTCACAATTCATCCCTGCCCCTATTACAACCCCTGGTGTCACAATGGATCATTAGATTGTTAGCTTGCATTGTGTCACAATGGTTCCTTTCTTCTCTTAACCTCTGTGGTGTCACAATGCATTCCAAGCCCTTTTAGGCCACTTGGTCTTTCAATGAACAATTTGATTCTTGGCCTTCATGGTGTCATAATGGTTCCTTGCTTCTATAGGTCCCCATGCTGTCAGAGTTCACCCGTGGTCCTTTTGCGCCCCCTGGTGTCAAAAGGGATTCTAAGATTGTTAGCCTGCATTGGGTCACAATGGTTCCTTGCTTCTCTTAACCCCTGTGGTGTCACAATGCATCCCATGCCCTTTTAGGCCATTGATGTCACAATGAATCATTTGATTCTTGGCCTCCATGATGGCATAATTGTACCAGGTTTTACTTGGGCCCCATGCTTTCACAATTCATCCCTGGCCCTTTTAGGCCCATTGGTGTCACAAGGGACCATTAGACTGTTAGCCGGCATTGGGTCACAATGGATCCTTGCTTCTCTTAACCTCTGTGGTGTCACAATGCATTCCATGCCATTTTAGGCCACTTGATATCACAATGAATCATTTGATTCTTGGCCTCCATGGTGTCATAATTTTTCCTTGTTTCTATTGGGCCCCATGCTGTCACAATTCATCCCTGTCGCTTTCACGCCCCCTGGTGTCAAAAGGGATTCTTAGACTGTTAGCCGGCATTGGGTCACAATGGTTCCTTGCTTCCCTTAACCCCTGTGGTGTCACAATGCATCCCATGCCCTTTTAGGCCACTTGATGTCACAATGAATCATTTGATTCTTGGCCTCCATGGTGACATAATAGATCCTTCCTTCTATTGGTCCCCATGCTGTAACAATCCATCCCTGGCCCTTTTTATACCCCCTGGCGTCACAATGGATCATTAGATTGTTAGCCTGCATTGGGTCACAATGGTTCCTTGCTTCTCTTAACCTCTGTGGTGTCACAATGCATTCCAAGACCTTTTAGGCCACTTGGTCTTACAATGAACCATTTGATTCTTGGCCTTCATGGTGTCATAATGGTTCCTTGCTTCTATAGGTCCCCATGCTGTCAGAGTTCATCCGTCGTCCTTTTGCGCCACCTGGTGTCAAAAAGGATTCTTAGATTGTTAGCCTGCATTGGGTCACAATGGTTCCTTGCTTCTCTTAACCCCTGTGGTGTCACCATGCATCCCATGCTCTTTTAGGCCACTTGGTGTTACAATGAATCATTTGAGTCTTGGCCTCTATTGTGTCATAATATTTCCATGTTTTTATTGTGCCCCATGCTGTAACAATTCATCCCTGGCCCTATTACAACCCCTGGTGTCACAGTGGATCATTAGATTGTTAGCCTGCATTGGGTCATAATGGTTCCTTTCTTCTCTTAACCTCTGAGGTGTCACAATGCATTCCAAGACCTTTTAGGCCACTTGGTCTTACAATGAACCATTGGATTCTTGGCCTCCAAGGTGTCATAGAGGTTCCTTGTTCTATTGGGCCCCATGCAGTCACAATTCATCCCTGGCCCTTTTACGCCCCCTGGTGTCAAATGGGATCCTGGGATTATTAGCCTCCATTGGGTCACAATGGATCCTTGCTTCTCTTAACCCCTGTGGTGTCATAATGCATCCCATGCACTTTTAGGCCTCTTGGTGTTACAATGAATCATCTGAGTCTTGGCCTCTATGGTGTCATAATATTTCCATGTTTTTATTGTGCCCCATGCTTTCACAATTCATCCCTGCCCCTATTACAACCCCTGGTGTCACAATGGATCATTAGATTGTTAGCTTGCATTGTGTCACTATGGTTCCTTGCTTCTCTTAACCTCTGTGGTGTCACAATGCATTCCAAGCCCTTTTAGGCCACTTGGTCTTACAATGAACCATTTGATTCTTGGCCTTCATGGTGTCATAATGGTTCCTTGCTTCTATAGGTCCCCATGCTGTCAGAGTTCATCCGTGGTCCTTTTGCGCCCCCTGGTGTCAAAAGGGATTCTTAGATTGTTAGCTTGCATTGGGTCACAATGGTTCCTTGCTTCTCTTAACCCCTGTGGTGTCACCATGCATCCCATGCGCTTTTAGGCCACTTGGTGTTACAATGAATCATTTGAGTCTTGGCCTCTGTGGTGTCATAATATTTCCATGATTTTAGTGTGCCCCATGCTTTCACATTTCATCCCTGGCCCTATTACAACCCCTGGTGCCACAAGGGATTTTTAGATTATTAGCCTGCATTGGGTCACAATGGTTCCTTGCTTCTCTTAACCTCTGTGGTGTCACAATGCATTCCAAGACCTTTTAGGCCACTTGGTCTTACAATGAACCATTTGATTCTTGGCCTTCATGGTGTCATAATGGTTCCTTGCTTCTATAGGTCCCCATGCTGTCAGATTTCATCCGTGGTCCTTTTGCGCCCCCTGGTGTCAAAAGGGATTCTTAGATTGTTAGCCTGCTTTGGGTCACAATGGTTCCTTCCTTCTCTTAACCCCCGAGGTGTCACAATGCATTCCAAGACCTTTTAGGCCACTTGGTGTTACAATGAATCATTTGAGTCTTGGCCTCTATGGTGTCATAATATTTCCATGTTTTTATTGTGCCCCATGTTTTCACAATTCATCCCTGGCCCTATTACAACCCATGGTGTCGCAATGGATCATTAGATTGTTAGCCTGCATTGGGTCACGATGGTTCCTTGCTTCTCTTAACCCCTGTGGTGTCACAATGCATCCCATGCCCTTTTAGGCCACTTGATGTCACAATGAATCATTTGATTCTTGGCCTCCATGGTGACATAATAGATCCTTGCTTCTATTGGTCCCCGTGCTGTAACAATCCATCCCTGGCCCTTTTTATACCCCCTGGTGCCACAAGGGATCATTAGATTGTTAGCCTGCATTGGGTCACAATGGTTCCTTGCTTCTCTTAACCTCTGTGGTGTCACAATGCATTCCAAGATCTTTTAGGCCACTTGGTCTTACAATGAACCATTTGATTCTTGGCCTCCATGGTGTCATAATTTTTCCTTGTTTCTATTGGGCCCCATGCTGTCACAATTCATCCCTGTCGCTTTTACGCCCCCTGGTGTCAAAAGGGATTCTTAGACTGTTAGCCGGCAATGGGTCACAATGGATGCTTGCTTCTCTTAACCCCTGTGGTGTCACAATGCATCCCATGCCCTTTTAGGCCACTTGATGTCACAATGAATCATTTGATTCTTGGCCTCCATGGTGACATAATAGATCCTTGCTTCTATTGGTCCCCGTGCTGTAACAATCCATCCCTGGCCCTTTTTATACCCCCTGGTGCTCCAAGGGATCATTAGATTGTTAGCCTGCATTGGGTCACAATGGTTCCTTGCTTCTCTTAACCTCTGTGGTGTCACAATGCATTCCAAGACCTTTTAGGCCACTTGGTCTTATAATGAACCATTTGATTCTTGGCCTCCATGGTGGCATAATGGTTCCTTGCTTCTATAGGTCCCCATGCTGTCAGAGTTCATCCGTGGTCCTTTTGCGCCCCCTGGTGTCAAAAGGGATTCTAAGATTGTTAGCCGGCATTGGGTCACAATGGTTCCTTGCTTCTCTTAACCCCTGTGGTGTCACAATGCATCCCAGGCCCTTTTAGGCCACTTGATGTCACAATGAATCATTTGATTCTTGGCCTCCATGGTGGCATAATAGATCCTTGCTTCTATTGGTCCCCGTGCTGTAACAATCCATCCCTGGCCCTTTTTATACCCCCTGGTGCCCCAAGGGATCATTAGATTGTTAGCCTGCATTGGGTCACAATGGTTCCTTGCTTCTCTTAACCCCTGTGGTGTCACAATGCATCCCATGCCTTTTTAGGCCACTTGGTCTTACAATGAATCATTTGATTCTTGGCCTCTATTGTGTCATAATATTTCCATGATTTTATTGTGCCCCATGCTTTCACATATCATCCCTGGCCCTATTACAACCCCTGGTGCCACAAGGGATCATTAGATTATTAGCCTTCATTGGGTCACAATGGTTCTTTGCTTCTCTTAACCTCTGTGGTGTCACAATGCATTCCAAGACCTTTTAGGCCACTTGGTCTTACAATGAACCATTTGATTCTTGGCCTCCATGGTGTCATAATGGTTCCTTGCTTCTATAGGTCCCCATGCTGTCAGAGTTCATCCGTGGTCCTTTTGCGCCCCCTGGTGTCAAAAGGGATTCTTAGATTGTTAGCCTGCTTTGGGTCACAATGGTTCCTTCCTTCTCTTAACCCCCGTGGTGTCACAATGCATTCCAAGACCTTTTAGGCCACTTGGTGTCACAATGAATCATTTGATTCTTGGCCTCTATGGTGTCATAATATTTCCATGTTTTTATTGTGCCCCATGCTTTCACAATTCATCCCTGGCCCTATTACCACCCCTGGTGTCACAATGGATCATTAGATTGTTAGCCTGCATTGGGTCACAATGGTTCCTTGCTTCTCTTAACCCCTGTGGTGTCACAATGCATCCCATGCCCTTTTAGGCCACTTGATGTCACAATGAATCATTTGATTCTTGGCCTCCATGGTGACATAATAGATCCTTGCTTCTATTGGTCCCCGTGCTGTAACAATCCATGCCTGGCCCTTTTTATACCCCCTGGTGCCACAAGGGATCATTAGATTGTTAGCCTGCATTGGGTCACAATGGTTCCTTGTTTCTCTTAACCTCTGTGGTGTCACAATGCATTCCAAGACCTTTTAGGCCACTTGGTCTTATAATGAACCATTTGATTCTTGGCCTCCATGGTGTCATAATGGTTCCTTGCTTCTATAGGTCCCCATGCTGTCAGAGTTCATCCGTGGTCCTTTTGCGCCCCCTGGTGTCAAAAGGGATTCTTAGATTGTTAGCCTGCATTGGGTCACAATGGTTCCTTGCTTCTCTTAACCCCTGTGGTGTCACAATGCATCCCATGCCCTTTTAGGCCACTTGATGTCACAATGAATCATTTCATTTTTGGCCTCCATGGTGGCATAATTGTACCAGGTTTTAATTGGGCCCCATGCTTTCACAATTCATCCCTGGCCCTTTTTGGCCCATTGGTGTCACAAGGGACCATTAGACTGTTAGCCGGCATTGGGTCACAATGGTTGCTTGCTTCTCTTAACCTCTGTGGTGTCACAATGCATTCCATGCCATTTTAGGCCACTTGATGTCACAATGAATCATTTGATTCTTGGCCTCCATGGTGGCATAATGGTTCCTTGCTTCTATAGGTCCCCATGCTGTCAGAGTTCATCCGTGGTCCTTTTGCGCCCCCTGGTGTCAAGAGGGATTCTTAGATTGTTAGCCTGCTTTGGGTCACAATGGTTCCTTCCTTCTCTTAACCCCCGTGGTGTCACAATGCATTCCAAGACCTTTTAGGCCACTTGGTGTTACAATGAATCATTTGAGTCTTGGCCTCTATTGTGTCATAATATTTCCATGTTTTTATTGTGCCCCATGCTTTCACAATTCATCCCTGGCCCTATTACAACCCCTGGTGTCACAATGGATCATTAGATTGTTAGCCTGCATTGGGTTACGATGGTTCCTTGCTTCTCTTAACCCCTGTGGTGTCACAATGCATCCCATGCCCTTTTAGGCCACTTGATGTCACAATGAATCATTTGATTCTTGGCCTCCATGGTGACATAATAGATCCTTGCTTCTATTGGTCGCCGTGCTGTAACAATCCATCCCTGGCCCTTTTTATACCCCCTGGTGCCACAAGGGATCATTAGATTGTTAGCCTGCATTGGGTCACAATGGTTCCTTGCTTCTCTTAACCTCTGTGGTGTCACAATGCATTCCAAGACCTTTTAGGCCACTTGGTCTTACAATGAACCATTTGATTCTTGGCCTCCATGGTGTCATAATGGTTCCTTGTTTTTATTGGGCCCCATGCTGTCACAATTCATCCCTGTTGCTTTTACGCCCCCTGGTGTCGAAAGGGATTATTAGACTGTTATCCGGCATTGGGTCACAATGGTTCCTTGCTTCTCTTAACCCCTGTGGTGTCACCATGCATCCCATGCCCTTTTAGGCTACTTGATGTCACAATGAATCATTTGATTCTTGGCCTCCATGGTGACATAATAGATCCTTGCTTCTATTGGTCCCCGTGCTGTAACAATCCATCCCTGGCCCTTTTTATACCCCCTGGTGCCCCAAGGGATCATTAGATTGTTAGCCTGCATTGGGTCACAATGGTTTCTTGCTTCTCTTAACCTCTGTGGTGTCACAATGCATTCCAAGCCCTTTTAGGCCACTTGGTCTTACAATGAACCATTTGATTCTTGGCCTCCATGGTGTCATAATGGTTCCTTGCTTCTATAGGTCCCCATGCTGTCAGAGTTCATCCGTGGTCCTTTTGCGCCCCCTGGTGTCAAAAGGGATTCTTAGATTGTTAGCCTGCATTGGGTCACAATGGTTCCTTGCGTCTCTTAACCCCTGTGGTGTCACAATGCATCCAATGCCCTTTTTGGCCACTTGGTATTACGATGAATCATTTGAGTCTTGGCCTCTATTGTGTCATAATATTTCCATGTTTTTATTGTGCCCCATGCTTTCACAATTCATCCCTGGCCCTATTACAACCCCTGGTGTCACAATGGATCATTAGATTGTTAGCCTGCATTGGGTCACAATGGTTCCTTGCTTCTCTTAATCTCTGTGGTGTCACCATGCATTACAAGACCTTTTAGGCCACTTGGTCTTACAATGAACCATTTGATTCTTGGCCGCCATGGTGTCATAATAGTTCCTTGCTTCTATAGGTCCCCATGCTGTCACAGTTCATCCGTGGTCCTTTTGCGCCCCCTGGTGTCACAAGGGATCATTAAATTGTTAGCCTGCATTGGGTCACAATGGATCCTTGCTTCTCTTAACCTCTGTGGTGTCACAATGCATTCCAAGACCGTTTAGGCCACTTGGTCTTACAATGAACCATTTGATTCTTAGCCTTCATGGTGTCATAATGGTTCCTTGCTTCTATAGGTCCCCATGATGTCAGAGTTCATCCGTGGTACTTTTGCGCCCCCTAGTGTCAAAAGGGATTCTAAGATTGTTAGCCTGCATTGGGTCACAATGGTTCCTTGCTTCTCTTAACCCCTGTGGTGTCACAATGCATCCCATGCCCTTTTAGGCCACTTGATGTCACAATGAATCATTTGATTCTTGGCCTCCATGGTGGCATAATAGATCCTTGCTTCTATTGGTCCCCGTGCTGTAACAATCCATTCCTGGCCATTTTAGGCCCCCTGGTGTCACAAGGGATCATTAGATTGTTAGCCTGCATTGGGTCACAATGGTTCCTTGCTTCTCTTAACCCCTGTGGTGTCCCAATGCATCCCATGCCCTTTTAGGCCACTTGATGTCACAATGAATCATTTGATTCTTGGCCTCCATGGTGGCATAATTGTACCAGGTTTTAATTGGGCCCGATGCTTTCACAATTCATCCCTGGCACTTTTAGGCCCATTGGTGTCACAAGGGACCATTAGATTGTTAGCCTCCATTGGGTCACAATGGATCCGTGCTTCTCTTAACCCCTGTGGTGTCACAATGCATCCCATGCCCTTTTAGGCCACTTGATGTCACAATGAATCATTTGATTCTTGGCCTCCATGGTGACATAATAGGTCCTTGCTTCTATTGGTCCCCGTGCTGTAACAATCCATCCCTGACCCTTTTTATAACCCCTGGTGCCACAAGGGATTATTAGATTGTTAGCCTGCATTGGGTCACAATGTTTCCTTGCTTCTCTTAACCTCTGTGGTGTCACAATGCATCCCATGCCCTTTTAGGCCACTTGATGTCACAATGAATCATTTGATTCTTGGCCTCCATGGTGGCATAATAGATCCTTGCTTCTATTGGTCCCCGTGCTGTAACAACCATCCCTGGCCATTTTAGGCCCCCTGGTGTCACAAGGGATCATTAGATTGTTAGCCTGCATTGGGTCACAATGGTTCCTTGCTTCTCTTAACCTCTGTGGTGTCACAATGCATTCCAAGTCCTTTTAGGCCACTTGGTCTTACAGTGAACCATTTGGTTCTTAGCCTTCATGGTGTCTTAATGGTTCCTTGCTTCTATAGGTCCCCATGCTGTCAGAGTTCATCCGTGGTCCTTTTGCACCCCCTGCTGTCAAAAGGCATTCTAAGATTGTTAGCCTGCCTTGGGTCACAATGGTTCCTTGCTTCTCTTAACCCCTGTGGTGTCACAATGCATCCCATGCCCTTTTAGGCCACTTGATGTCACAATGAATCATTTCATTTTTGGCCTCCATGGTGGCATAATTATACCAGGTTTTAATTGGGCCCCATGCTTTCACAATTCATCCCTGGCACTTTTAGGCCCATTGGTGTCAAAAGGGACCATTAGATTGTTAGCCGGCATTGGGTCACAATGGATCCTTGCTTCTCTTAACCCCTGTGGTGTCACAATGCATCCCATACCCTTTTAGGCCACTTGATGTCACAATGAATCATTTGATTCTTGGCCTCCATGGTGACATAATAGATCCTTGCTTCTATTGGTCCCCGTGCTGTAACAATCCATCCCTGGACCTATTACAACCCCTGGTGCCACAATGGATCATTAGATTGTTAGTCTGCATTGGTTCACAATGGTTCCTTGCTTCTCTTAACCTCTGTGGTGTCACAATGCATTCCAAGACCTTTCAGGCCACTTGGTCTTACAATGAACCATTTGATTCTTGGCCTCCATGGTGTCATAATGGTTCCTTGCTTCTATAGGTCCCCATGCTGTCAGAGTTCATCCGTGGTCCTTTTGCGCCCCCTGCTGTCAAAAGGGATTCTAAGATTGTTAGCCTGCCTTGGGTCACAATGGTTCCTTGCTTCTCTTAACCCCTGTGGTGTCCCAGTGCATCCCATGCCCTTTTAGGCCACTTGATGTCACAATGAATCATTTCATTTTTGGCCTCCATGGTGGCATAATTGTACCAGGTTTTAATTGGGCCCCATGCTTTCACAATTCATCCCTGGCCCTTTTAGGCCCATTGGTGTCACAAGGGACCATTAGATTGTTAGCCGGCATTGGGTCACAATGGATCCTTGCTTCTCTTAACCCCTGTGGTGTCACCATGCATCCCATGCCCTTTTAGGCCACTTGATGTCACAATGAATCATTTGATTCTTGGCCTCCATGGTGACATAATAGATCCTTGCTTCTATTGGTCCCCGTGCTGTAACAATCCATCCCTGGCCCTTTTTATACCCCCTGGTGCCACAAGGGATCATTAGATTATTAGCCTGCATTGGGTCACAATGGTTCCTTGCTTCTCTTAACCTCTGTGGTGTCACAATGCATTCCAAGACCTTTTAGGCCACTTGGTCTTACAATGAACCATTTGATTCTTGGCCTCCATGGTGTCATAATGGTTCCTTGCTTCTATAGGTCCCCATGCTGTCAGAGTTCATCCGTGGTCCTTTTGCGCCCCCTGGTGTCAAAAGGGATTCTTAGATTGTTAGCCTGCATTGGGTCACAATGGTTCCTTGCGTCTCTTAACCCCTGTGGTGTCGCAATGCATCCAATGCCCTTTTTGGCCACTTGGTATTACGATGAATCATTTGAGTCTTGGCCTCTATTGTGTCATAATATTTCCATGTTTTTATTGTGCCCCATGCTTTCACAATTCATCCCTGGCCCTATTACAACCCCTGGTGTCACAATGGATCATTAGATTGTTAGCCTGCCTTGGGTCACAATGGTTCCTTGCTTCTCTTAACCCCTGTGGTGTCACAATGCATCCCATGCCCTTTTAGGCCACTTGATGTCACAATGAATCATTTCATTTTTGGCCTCCATGGTGGCATAATTATACCAGGTTTTAATTGGGCCCCATGCTTTCACAATTCATCCCTGGCACTTTTAGGCCCATTGGTGTCACAAGGGACCATTAGATTGTTAGCCGGCATTGGGTCACAATGGATCCTTGCTTCTCTTAACCCCTGTGGTGTCACAATGCATCCCAAGCCCTTTTAGGCCACTTGATGTCACAATGAATCATTTGATTCTTGGCCTCCATGGTGACATAATAGATCCTTGCTTCTATTGGTCCCCGTGCTGTAACAATCCATCCCTGGACCTATTACAACCCCTGGTGCCACAATGGATCATTAGATTGTTAGCCTGCATTGGGTCACAATGGTTCCTTGCTTCTCTTAACCTCTGTGGTGTCACAATGCATTCCAAGACCTTTCAGGCCACTTGGTCTTACAATGAACCATTTGATTCTTGGCCTCCATGGTGTCATAATGGTTCCTTGCTTCTATAGGTCCCCATGCTGTCAGAGTTGATCCGTGGTCCTTTTGCGCCCCCTGCTGTCAAAAGGGATTCTAAGATTGTTAGCCTGCCTTGGGTCACAATGGTTCCTTGCTTCTCTTAACCCCTGTGGTGTCCCAGTGCATCCCATGCCCTTTTAGGCCACTTGATGTCACAATGAATCATTTCATTTTTGGCCTCCATGGTGGCATAATTGTACCAGGTTTTAATTGGGCCCCATGCTTTCACAATTCATCCCTGGCCCTTTTAGGCCCATTGGTGTCACAAGGGACCATTAGATTGTTAGCCGGCATTGGGTCACAATGGATCCTTGCTTCTCTTAACCCCTGTGGTGTCACCATGCATCCCATGCCCTTTTAGGCCACTTGATGTCACAATGAATCATTTGATTCTTGGCCTCCATGGTGGCATAATAGATCCTTGCTTCTATTGGTCCCCGTGCTGTAACAATCCATCCCTGGCCCTTTTTATACCCCCTGGTGCCACAAGGGATCATTAGATTATTAGCCTGCATTGGGTCACAATGGTTCCTTGCTTCTCTTAACCTCTGTGGTGTCACAATGCATTCCAAGACCTTTTAGGCCACTTGGTCTTACAATGAACCATTTGATTCTTGGCCTCCATGGTGTCATAATGGTTCCTTGCTTCTATAGGTCCCCATGCTGTCAGAGTTCATCCGTGGTCCTTTTGCGCCCCCTGGTGTCAAAAGGGATTCTTAGATTGTTAGCCTGCATTGGGTCACAATGGTTCCTTGCGTCTCTTAACCCCTGTGGTGTCACAATGCATCCAATGCCCTTTTTGGCCACTTGGTATTACGATGAATCATTTGAGTCTTGGCCTCTATTGTGTCATAATATTTCCATGTTTTTATTGTGCCCCATGCTTTCACAATTCATCCCTGGCCCTATTACAACCCCTGGTGTCACAATGGATCATTAGATTGTTAGCCTGCATTGGGTCACAATGGTTCCTTGCTTCTCTTAATCTCTGTGGTGTCACAATGCATTCCAAGACCTTTTAGGCCACTTGGTCTTACAATGAACCATTTGATTCTTGGCCGCCATGGTGTCATAATAGTTCCTTGCTTCTATAGATCCCCATGCTGTCACAGTTCATCCGTGGTCCTTTTGCGCCCCCTGGTGTCACAAGGGATCATTAGATTGTTAGCCTGCATTGGGTCACAATGGATCCTTGCTTCTCTTAACCTCTGTGGTGTCACAATGCATTCCAAGACCTTTTAGGCCACTTGGTCTTACAATGAACCATTTGATTCTTGGCCTCCATGGTGTCATAATGGTTCCTTGCTTCTATAGGTCCCCATGCTGTCAGAGTTCATCCGTGGTACTTTTGCGCCCCCTGCTGTCAAAAGGGATTCTAAGATTGTTAGCCTGCCTTGGGTCACAATGGTTCCTTGCTTCTCTTAACCCCTGTGGTGTCACAATGCATCCCATGCCCTTTTAGGCCACTTGATGTCACAATGAATCATTTGATTCTTGGCCTCCATGGTGGCATAATAGATCCTTGCTTCTATTGGTCCCCGTGCTGTAACAATCCATTCCTGGCCATTTTAGGCCCCCTGGTGTCACAAGGGATCATTAGATTGTTAGCCTGCATTGGGTCACAATGGTTCCTTGCTTCTCTTAACCTCTGTGGTGTCACAATGCATTCCAAGTCCTTTTAGGCCACTTGGTCTTACAGTGAACCATTTGGTTCTTAGCCTTCATGGTGTCTTAATGGTTCCTTGCTTCTATAGGTCCCCATGCTGTCAGAGTTCATCCGTGGTCCTTTTGCGCCCCCTGCTGTCAAAAGGGATTCTAAGATTGTTAGCCTGCCTTGGGTCACAATGGTTCCTTGCTTCTCTTAACCCCTGTGGTGTCACAATGCATCCCATGCCCTTTTAGGCCACTTGATGTCACAATGAATCATTTCATTTTTGGCCTCCATGGTGGCATAATTATACCAGGTTTTAATTGGGCCCCATGCTTTCACAATTCATCCCTGGCACTTTTAGGCCCATTGGTGTCAAAAGGGACCATTAGATTGTTAGCCGGCATTGGGTCACAATGGATCCTTGCTTCTCTTAACCCCTGTGGTGTCACAATGCATCCCATGCCCTTTTAGGCCACTTGATGTCACAATGAATCATTTGATTCTTGGCCTCCATGGTGACATAATAGATCCTTGCTTCTATTGGTCCCCGTGCTGTAACAATCCATCCCTGGACCTATTACAACCCCTGGTGCCACAATGGATCATTAGATTGTTAGCCTGCATTGGGTCACAATGGTTCCTTGCTTCTCTTAACCTCTGTGCTGTCACAATGCATTCCAAGACCTTTCAGGCCACTTGGTCTTACAATGAACCATTTGATTCTTGGCCTCCATGGTGTCATAATGGTTCCTTGCTTCTATAGGTCCCCATGCTGTCAGAGTTGATCCGTGGTCCTTTTGCGCCCCCTGCTGTCAAAAGGGATTCTAAGATTGTTAGCCTGCCTTGGGTCACAATGGTTCCTTGCTTCTCTTAACCCCTGTGGTGTCCCAGTGCATCCCATGCCCTTTTAGGCCACTTGATGTCACAATGAATCATTTCATTTTTGGCCTCCATGGTGGCATAATTGTACCAGGTTTTAATTGGGCCCCATGCTTTCACAATTCATCCCTGGCCCTTTTAGGCCCATTGGTGTCACAAGGGACCATTAGATTGTTAGCCTGCATTGGGTCACAATGGATCCTTGCTTCTCTTAACCCCTGTGGTGTCACCATGCATCCCATGCCCTTTTAGGCCACTTGATGTCACAATGAATCATTTGATTCTTGGCCTCCATGGTGACATAATAGATCCTTGCTTCTATTGGTCCCCGTGCTGTAACAATCCATCCCTGGCCCTTTTTATACCCCCTGGTGCCACAAGGGATCATTAGATTATTAGCCTGCATTGGGTCACAATGGTTCCTTGCTTCTCTTAACCTCTGTGGTGTCACAATGCATTCCAAGACCTTTTAGGCCACTTGGTCTTACAATGAACCATTTGATTCTTGGCCTCCATGGTGTCATAATGGTTCCTTGCTTCTATAGGTCCCCATGCTGTCAGAGTTCATCCGTGGTCCTTTTGCGCCCCCTGGTGTCAAAAGGGATTCTTAGATTGTTAGCCTGCATTGGGTCACAATGGTTCCTTGCGTCTCTTAACCCCTGTGGTGTCACAATGCATCCAATGCTCTTTTTGGCCACTTGGTATTACGGTGAATCATTTGAGTCTTGGCCTCTATTGTGTCATAATATTTCCATGTTTTTATTGTGCCCCATGCTTTCACAATTCATCCCTGGCCCTATTACAACCCCTGGTGTCACAATGGATCATTAGATTGTTAGCCTGCATTGGGTCACAATGGTTCCTTGCTTCTCTTAATCTCTGTGGTGTCACAATGCATTCCAAGACCTTTTAGGCCACTTGGTCTTACAATGAACCATTTGATTCTTGGCCGCCATGGTGTCATAATAGTTCCTTGCTTCTATAGGTCCCCATGCTGTCACAGTTCATCCGTGGTCCTTTTGCGCCCCCTGCTGTCACAAGGGATCATTAAATTGTTAGCCTGCATTGGGTCACAATGGATCCTTGCTTCTCTTAACCTCTGTGGTGTCACAATGCATTCCAAGACCTTTTAGGCCACTTGGTCTTACAATGAACCATTTGATTCTTGGCCTTCATGGTGTCATAATGGTTCCTTGCTTCTATAGGTCCCCATGATGTCAGAGTTCATCCGTGGTACTTTTGCGCCCCCTAGTGTCAAAAGGGATTCTAAGATTGTTAGCCTGCCTTGGGTCACAATGGTTCCTTGCTTCTCTTAACCCCTGTGGTGTCACAATGCATCCCATGCCCTTTTAGGCCACTTGATGTCACAATGAATCATTTGATTCTTGGCCTCCATGGTGGCATAATAGATCCTTGCTTCTATTGGTCCCCGTGCTGTAACAATCCATTCCTGGCCATTTTAGGCCCCCTGGTGTCACAAGGGATCATTAGATTGTTAGCCTGCATTGGGTCACAATGGTTCCTTGCTTCTCTTAACCCCTGTGGTGTCCCAATGCATCCCATGCCCTTTTAGGCCACTTGATGTCACAATGAATCATTTGATTCTTGGCCTCCATGGTGGCATAATTGTACCAGGTTTTAATTGGGCCCCATGCTTTCACAATTCATCCCTGGCACTTTTAGGCCCATTGGTGTCACAAGGGACCATTAGATTGTTAGCCTCCATTGGGTCACAATGGATCCGTGCTTCTCTTAACCCCTGTGGTGTCACAATGCATCCCATGCCCTTTTAGGCCACTTGATGTCACAATGAATCATTTGATTCTTGGCCTCCATGGTGACATAATAGATCCTTGCTTCTATTGGTCCCCGTGCTGTAACAATCCATCCCTGGACCTATTACAACCCCTGGTGCCACAATGGATCATTAGATTGTTAGCCTGCATTGGGTCACAATGGTTCCTTGCTTCTCTTAACCTCTGTGGTGTCACAATGCATTCCAAGACCTTTCAGGCCACTTGGTCTTACAATGAACCATTTGATTCTTGGCCTCCATGGTGTCATAATGGTTCCTTGCTTCTATAGGTCCCCATGCTGTCAGAGTTGATCCGTGGTCCTTTTGCGCCCCCTGCTGTCAAAAGGGATTCTAAGATTGTTAGCCTGCCTTGGGTCACAATGGTTCCTTGCTTCTCTTAACTCCTGTGGTGTCCCAGTGCATCCCATGCCCTTTTAGGCCACTTGATGTCACAATGAATCATTTCATTTTTGGCCTCCATGGTGGCATAATTGTACCAGGTTTTAATTGGGCCCCATGCTTTCACAATTCATCCCTGGCCCTTTTAGGCCCATTGGTGTCACAAGGGACCATTAGATTGTTAGCCGGCATTGGGTCACAATGGATCCTTGCTTCTCTTAACCCCTGTGGTGTCACCATGCATCCCATGCCCTTTTAGGCCACTTGATGTCACAATGAATCATTTGATTCTTGGCCTCCATGGTGACATAATAGATCCTTGCTTCTATTGGTCCCCGTGCTGTAACAATCCATCCCTGGCCCTTTTTATACCCCCTGGTGCCACAAGGGATCATTAGATTATTAGCCTGCATTGGGTCACAATGGTTCCTTGCTTCTCTTAACCTCTGTGGTGTCACAATGCATTCCAAGACCTTTTAGGCCACTTGGTCTTACAATGAACCATTTGATTCTTGGCCTCCATGGTGTCATAATGGTTCCTTGCTTCTATAGGTCCCCATGCTGTCAGAGTTCATCCGTGGTCCTTTTGCGCCCCCTGGTGTCAAAAGGGATTCTTAGATTGTTAGCCTGCATTGGGTCACAATGGTTCCTTGCGTCTCTTAACCCCTGTGGTGTCACAATGCATCCAATGCCCTTTTTGGCCACTTGGTATTACGATGAATCATTTGAGTCTTGGCCTCTATTGTGTCATAATATTTCCATGTTTTTATTGTGCCCCATGCTTTCACAATTCATCCCTGGCCCTATTACAACCCCTGGTGTCACAATGGATCATTAGATTGTTAGCCTGCATTGGGTCACAATGGTTCCTTGCTTCTCTTAATCTCTGTGGTGTCACAATGCATTACAAGACCTTTTAGGCCACTTGGTCTTACAATGAACCATTTGATTCTTGGCCTTCATGGTGTCATAATGGTTCCTTGCTTCTATAGATCCCCATGATGTCAGAGTTCATCCGTGGTCCTTTTGCGCCCCCTGGTGTCAAAAGGGATTCTAAGATTGTTAGCCTGCATTGGGTCACAATGGTTCCTTGCTTCTCTTAACCCCTGTGGTGTCACAATGCATCCCATCCCCTTTTAGGCCACTTGATGTCACAATGAATCATTTGATTCTTGGCCTCCATGGTGGCATAATAGATCCTTGCTTCTATTGGTCCCCGTGCTGTAACAATCCATTCCTGGTCATTTTAGGCCCCCTGGTGTCACAAGGGATCATTAGATTGTTAGCCTGCATTGGGTCACAATGGATCCTTGCTTCTCTTAACCTCTGTGGTGTCACAATGCATTCCAAGACCTTTTAGGCCACTTGGTCTTACAATGAACCATTTGATTCTTGGCCTTCATGGTGTCATAATGGTTCCTTGCTTCTATAGGTCCCCATGCTGTCAGAGTTCATCCGTGGTCCTTTTGCGCCCCCTGGTGTCAAAGGGGATTCTTAGATTGTTAGCCTGCATTGGGTCACAATGGTTCCTTGCTTCTCTTAACCCCCGTGGTGTCACAATGCATTCCAAGACCTTTTAGGCCACTTGGTGTTACAATGAATCATTTGAGTCTTGGCCTCTATTGTGTCATAATATTTCCATGTTTTTATTGTGCCCCATGCTTTCACAATTCATCCCTGGCCCTATTACAACCCCTGGTGTCACATTGGATCATTAGATTGTTAGCCTGCATTGGGTCACAATGGTTCCCTGCTTCTCTTAACCTCTGTGGTGTCACAATGCATTCCAAGACCTTTTAGTCCACTTGGTCTTACAGTGAACCATTTGATTCTTAGCCTTCATGGTGTCATAATAGTTCCTTGCTTCTATAGGTCCCCATGCTGTCAGAGTTCATCCGTGGTCCTTTTGCGCCCCCTGGTGTCAAAAGGGATTCTTAGATTGTTAGCCTGCATTGGGTCACAATGGTTCCTTGCTTCTCTTAACCCCTGTGGTGTCCCAGTGCATCCCATGCCCTTTTAGGCCACTTGATGTCACAATGAATCATTTCATTTTTGGCCTCCATGGTGGCATAATTGTACCAGGTTTTAATTGGGCCCCATGCTTTCACAATTCATCCCTGGCCCTTTTAGGCCCATTGGTGTCACAAGGGACGATTAGATTGTTAGCCGGCATTGGGTCACAATGGTTCCTTGCTTCTCTTAATCTCTGTGGTGTCACAATGCATTCCAAGACCTTTTAGGCCACTTGGTCTTACAATGAATCATTGGATTCTTGGCCTCCATGGTGTCATAATAGTTCCTTGCTTCTATAGGTCCCCATGATGTCAGAGTTCATCCGTGGTCCTTTTGCGCCCCCTGGTGTCACAAGGGATCATTAAATTGTTAGCCTGCATTGGGTCACAATGGATCCTTGCTTCTCTTAACCTCTGTGGTGTCACAATGCATTCCAAGACCTTTTAGGCCACTTGGTCTTACAATGAACCATTTGATTCTTGGCCTTCATGGTGTCATAATGGTTCCTTGCTTCTATAGGTCCCCATGATGTCAGAGTTCATCCGTGGTACTTTTGCGCCCCCTGCTGTCAAAAGGGATTCTAAGATTGTTAGCCTGCATTGGGTCACAATGGTTCCTTGCTTCTCTTAACCCCTGTGGTGTCACCATGCATCCCATGCCTTTTTAGGCCACTTGGTGTTACAATGAATCATTTGAGTCTTGGCCTCTATTGTGTCATAATATTTCCATGTTTTTATTGTGCCCCATGCTTTCACAATTCATCCCTGGCCCTATTACAACCCCTGGTGTCACATTGGATCATTAGATTGTTAGCCTGCCTTGGGTCACAATGGTTCCCTGCTTCTCTTAACCTCTGTGGTGTCACAATGCATTCCAAGACCTTTTAGTCCACTTGGTCTTACAGTGAACCATTTGATTCTTAGCCTTCATGGTGTCATAATAGTTCCTTGCTTCTATAGGTCCCCATGCTGTCAGAGTTCATCCGTGGTCCTTTTGCGCCCCCTGGTGTCAAAAGGGATTCTTAGATTGTTAGCCTGCATTGGGTCACAATGGTTCCTTGCTTCTCTTAACCCCTGTGGTGTCCCAGTGCATCCCATGCCCTTTTAGGCCTCTTGATGTCACAATGAATCATTTCATTTTTGGCCTCCATGGTGGCATAATTGTACCAGGTTTTAATTGGGCCCCATGCTTTCACAATTCATCCCTGGCCCTTTTAGGCCCATTGGTGTCACAAGGGACCATTAGATTGTTAGCCGGCATTGGGTCACAATGGTTCCTTGCTTCTCTTACTCTCTGTGGTGTCACAATGCATTCCAAGACCTTTTAGGCCACTTGGTCTTACAATGAACCATTTGATTCTTGGCCTTCATGGTGTCATAATGGTTCCTTGCTTCTATAGGTCCCCATGATGTCAGAGTTCATCCGTGGTACTTTTGCGCCCCCTGCTGTCAAAAGGGATTCTAAGATTGTTAGCCTGCATTGCGTCACAATGATTCCTTGCTTCTCTTAACCCCTGTGGTGTCACAATGCATCCCATGCCCTTTTAGGCCACTTGATGTCACAATGAATCATTTGATTTTTGGCCTCCATGGTGGCATAATAGATCCTTGCTTCTATTGGTCCCCGTGCTGTAACAATCCATTCCTGGCCATTTTAGGCCCCCTGGTGTCACAAGGGATCATTAGATTGTTAGCCTGCATTGGGTCACAATGGTTCCTTGCTTCTCTTAACCCCTGTGGTGTCCCAATGCATCCCATGCCCTTTTAGGCCACTTGATGTCACAATGAATCATTTGATTCTTGGCCTCCATGGTGGCATAATTGTACCAGGTTTTAATTGGGCCCCATGCTTTCACAATTCATCCCTGGCACTTTTAGGCCCATTGGTGTCACAAGGGACCATTAGATTGTTAGCCTCCATTGGGTCACAATGGATCCGTGCTTCTCTTAACCCCTGTGGTGTCACAATGCATCCCATGCCCTTTTAGGCCACTTGATGTCACAATGAATCATTTGATTCTTGGCCTCCATGGTGACATAATAGATCCTTGCTTCTATTGGTCCCCGTGCTGTAACAATCCATCCCTGGACCTATTACAACCCCTGGTGCCACAATGGATCATTAGATTGTTAGCCTGCATTGGGTCACAATGGTTCCTTGCTTCTCTTAACCTCTGTGGTGTCACAATGCATTCCAAGACCTTTCAGGCCACTTGGTCTTACAATGAACCATTTGATTCTTGGCCTCCATGGTGTCATAATGGTTCCTTGCTTCTATAGGTCCCCATGCTGTCAGAGTTGATCCGTGGTCCTTTTGCGCCCCCTGCTGTCAAAAGGGATTCTAAGATTGTTAGCCTGCCTTGGGTCACAATGGTTCCTTGCTTCTCTTAACTCCTGTGGTGTCCCAGTGCATCCCATGCCCTTTTAGGCCACTTGATGTCACAATGAATCATTTCATTTTTGGCCTCCATGGTGGCATAATTGTACCAGGTTTTAATTGGGCCCCATGCTTTCACAATTCATCCCTGGCCCTTTTAGGCCCATTGGTGTCACAAGGGACCATTAGATTGTTAGCCGGCATTGGGTCACAATGGATCCTTGCTTCTCTTAACCCCTGTGGTGTCACCATGCATCCCATGCCCTTTTAGGCCACTTGATGTCACAATGAATCATTTGATTCTTGGCCTCCATGGTGACATAATAGATCCTTGCTTCTATTGGTCCCCGTGCTGTAACAATCCATCCCTGGCCCTTTTTATACCCCCTGGTGCCACAAGGGATCATTAGATTATTAGCCTGCATTGGGTCACAATGGTTCCTTGCTTCTCTTAACCTCTGTGGTGTCACAATGCATTCCAAGACCTTTTAGGCCACTTGGTCTTACAATGAACCATTTGATTCTTGGCCTCCATGGTGTCATAATGGTTCCTTGCTTCTATAGGTCCCCATGCTGTCAGAGTTCATCCGTGGTCCTTTTGCGCCCCCTGGTGTCAAAAGGGATTCTTAGATTGTTAGCCTGCATTGGGTCACAATGGTTCCTTGCGTCTCTTAACCCCTGTGGTGTCACAATGCATCCAATGCCCTTTTTGGCCACTTGGTATTACGATGAATCATTTGAGTCTTGGCCTCTATTGTGTCATAATATTTCCATGTTTTTATTGTGCCCCATGCTTTCACAATTCATCCCTGGCCCTATTACAACCCCTGGTGTCACAATGGATCATTAGATTGTTAGCCTGCATTGGGTCACAATGGTTCCTTGCTTCTCTTAATCTCTGTGGTGTCACAATGCATTACAAGACCTTTTAGGCCACTTGGTCTTACAATGAACCATTTGATTCTTGGCCTTCATGGTGTCATAATGGTTCCTTGCTTCTATAGATCCCCATGATGTCAGAGTTCATCCGTGGTCCTTTTGCGCCCCCTGGTGTCAAAAGGGATTCTAAGATTGTTAGCCTGCATTGGGTCACAATGGTTCCTTGCTTCTCTTAACCCCTGTGGTGTCACAATGCATCCCATCCCCTTTTAGGCCACTTGATGTCACAATGAATCATTTGATTCTTGGCCTCCATGGTGGCATAATAGATCCTTGCTTCTATTGGTCCCCGTGCTGTAACAATCCATTCCTGGTCATTTTAGGCCCCCTGGTGTCACAAGGGATCATTAGATTGTTAGCCTGCATTGGGTCACAATGGATCCTTGCTTCTCTTAACCTCTGTGGTGTCACAATGCATTCCAAGACCTTTTAGGCCACTTGGTCTTACAATGAACCATTTGATTCTTGGCCTTCATGGTGTCATAATGGTTCCTTGCTTCTATAGGTCCCCATGCTGTCAGAGTTCATCCGTGGTCCTTTTGCGCCCCCTGGTGTCAAAGGGGATTCTTAGATTGTTAGCCTGCATTGGGTCACAATGGTTCCTTGCTTCTCTTAACCCCCGTGGTGTCACAATGCATTCCAAGACCTTTTAGGCCACTTGGTGTTACAATGAATCATTTGAGTCTTGGCCTCTATTGTGTCATAATATTTCCATGTTTTTATTGTGCCCCATGCTTTCACAATTCATCCCTGGCCCTATTACAACCCCTGGTGTCACATTGGATCATTAGATTGTTAGCCTGCATTGGGTCACAATGGTTCCCTGCTTCTCTTAACCTCTGTGGTGTCACAATGCATTCCAAGACCTTTTAGTCCACTTGGTCTTACAGTGAACCATTTGATTCTTAGCCTTCATGGTGTCATAATAGTTCCTTGCTTCTATAGGTCCCCATGCTGTCAGAGTTCATCCGTGGTCCTTTTGCGCCCCCTGGTGTCAAAAGGGATTCTTAGATTGTTAGCCTGCATTGGGTCACAATGGTTCCTTGCTTCTCTTAACCCCTGTGGTGTCCCAGTGCATCCCATGCCCTTTTAGGCCACTTGATGTCACAATGAATCATTTCATTTTTGGCCTCCATGGTGGCATAATTGTACCAGGTTTTAATTGGGCCCCATGCTTTCACAATTCATCCCTGGCCCTTTTAGGCCCATTGGTGTCACAAGGGACGATTAGATTGTTAGCCGGCATTGGGTCACAATGGTTCCTTGCTTCTCTTAATCTCTGTGGTGTCACAATGCATTCCAAGACCTTTTAGGCCACTTGGTCTTACAATGAATCATTGGATTCTTGGCCTCCATGGTGTCATAATAGTTCCTTGCTTCTATAGGTCCCCATGATGTCAGAGTTCATCCGTGGTCCTTTTGCGCCCCCTGGTGTCACAAGGGATCATTAAATTGTTAGCCTGCATTGGGTCACAATGGATCCTTGCTTCTCTTAACCTCTGTGGTGTCACAATGCATTCCAAGACCTTTTAGGCCACTTGGTCTTACAATGAACCATTTGATTCTTGGCCTTCATGGTGTCATAATGGTTCCTTGCTTCTATAGGTCCCCATGATGTCAGAGTTCATCCGTGGTACTTTTGCGCCCCCTGCTGTCAAAAGGGATTCTAAGATTGTTAGCCTGCATTGGGTCACAATGGTTCCTTGCTTCTCTTAACCCCTGTGGTGTCACCATGCATCCCATGCCTTTTTAGGCCACTTGGTGTTACAATGAATCATTTGAGTCTTGGCCTCTATTGTGTCATAATATTTCCATGTTTTTATTGTGCCCCATGCTTTCACAATTCATCCCTGGCCCTATTACAACCCCTGGTGTCACATTGGATCATTAGATTGTTAGCCTGCCTTGGGTCACAATGGTTCCCTGCTTCTCTTAACCTCTGTGGTGTCACAATGCATTCCAAGACCTTTTAGTCCACTTGGTCTTACAGTGAACCATTTGATTCTTAGCCTTCATGGTGTCATAATAGTTCCTTGCTTCTATAGGTCCCCATGCTGTCAGAGTTCATCCGTGGTCCTTTTGCGCCCCCTGGTGTCAAAAGGGATTCTTAGATTGTTAGCCTGCATTGGGTCACAATGGTTCCTTGCTTCTCTTAACCCCTGTGGTGTCCCAGTGCATCCCATGCCCTTTTAGGCCTCTTGATGTCACAATGAATCATTTCATTTTTGGCCTCCATGGTGGCATAATTGTACCAGGTTTTAATTGGGCCCCATGCTTTCACAATTCATCCCTGGCCCTTTTAGGCCCATTGGTGTCACAAGGGACCATTAGATTGTTAGCCGGCATTGGGTCACAATGGTTCCTTGCTTCTCTTACTCTCTGTGGTGTCACAATGCATTCCAAGACCTTTTAGGCCACTTGGTCTTACAATGAACCATTTGATTCTTGGCCTTCATGGTGTCATAATGGTTCCTTGCTTCTATAGGTCCCCATGATGTCAGAGTTCATCCGTGGTACTTTTGCGCCCCCTGCTGTCAAAAGGGATTCTAAGATTGTTAGCCTGCATTGCGTCACAATGATTCCTTGCTTCTCTTAACCCCTGTGGTGTCACAATGCATCCCATGCCCTTTTAGGCCACTTGATGTCACAATGAATCATTTGATTTTTGGCCTCCATGGTGGCATAATAGATCCTTGCTTCTATTGGTCCCCGTGCTGTAACAATCCATTCCTGGCCATTTTAGGCCCCCTGGTGTCACAAGGGATCATTAGATTGTTAGCCTGCATTGGGTCACAATGCTTCCTTGCTTCTCTTAACCTCTGTGGTGTCACAATGCATTCCAATACCTTTTAGGCCACTTGGTCTTACAGTGAACCATTTGATTCTTCGCCTTCATGGTGTCATAATGGTTCCTTGCTTCTATAGTTCCCCATGCTGTCAGAGTTCATCCGTGGTCCTTTTGCGCCCCCTGGTGTCAAAAGGGATTCTTAGATTGTTAGCCTGCATTGGGTCACAATGGTTCCTTGCTTCTCTTAGCCCCTGTGGTGTCCCAGTGCTTCCCATGCCCTTTTAGGCCACTTGATGTCACAATGAATCATTTGATTCTTGGCCTCCATGGTGGCAAAATTGTACCAGGTTTTAATTGGGCCCCATGCGGTCACAATTCATCCCTGTCGCTTTTAGGCCCATTGGTGTCACAAGGGACCATTAGATTGTTAGCCTCCATTGGGTCACAATGGATCCTTGTTTCTCTTAACCCCTGTGGTGTCACAATGCATCCCATGCGCTTTTAGGCCACTTGATGTCACAATGAATCATTTGATTCTTGGCCTCCATGGTGACATAATAGATCCTTGCTTCTATTGGTCCCCGTGCTGTAACAATCCATGCCTGGCCGTTTTTATACCCCCTGGTGCCACAAGGGATCATTAGATTGTTAGCCTGCATTGGGTCACAATGGTTCCTTGCTTCTCTTAACTTCTGTGGTGTCACAATGCATTCCAAGACCTTTTAGGCCACTTGGTCTTACAATGAACCATTTGATTCTTGGCCTCCATGGTGTCATAATGGTTCCTTGTTCTATAGGTCCCCATGCTGTCAGAGTTCATCCGTGGTCCTTTTGCGCCCCCTGGTGTCAAAAGGGATTCTTAGATTGTTAGCCGGCATTGGGTCACAATGGTTCCTTGCTTCTCTTAACCCCTGTGGTGTCACAATGCATCCCATGCCATTTTAGGCCACTTGATGTCACAATGAATCATTTGATTCTTGGCCTCCATGGTGGCATAATATATCCTTGCTTCTATTGGTCCCCGTGCTGTAACAATCCATCCCTGGACATTTTAGGCCCCCTGGTGTCAAAAGGGATTCTTAGATTGTTAGCATGCATTGGGTCACAATGGTTCCTTGCTTCTCTTAGCCCCTGTGGTGTCACAATGCCTCCCATGCCCTTTTAGGCCACTTGGTGTTACAATGAATCATTTGAGTCTTGGCCTCTATTGTGTCATAATATTTCCATGTTTTTATTGTGCCCCATGCTTTCACAATTCATCCCTGCCCCTATTACAACCCCTGGTGTTACAATGGATCATTAGATTGTTAGCTTGCATTGTGTCACAATGGTTCCTTGCTTCTCTTAACCTCTGTGGTGTCACAATGCATTCCAAGACCTTTTAGGCCACTTGGTCTTACAATGAACCATTTGATTCTTGGCCTCCATGGTGTCATAATGGTTCCTTGCTTCTATAGGTCCCCATGCTGTCAGAGTTCATCCGTGGTCCTTTTGCGCCCCCTGGTGTAAAGAGGGATTCTTAGATTGTTAGCCTGCTTTGGGTCACAATGGTTCCTTCCTTCTCTTAACCCCCGTGGTGTCACAATGCATTCCAAGACCTTTTAGGCCACTTGGTGTTACAATGAATCATTTGAGTCTTGGCCTCTATTGTGTCATAATATTTCCATGTTTTTATTGTGCCCCATGCTTTCACAATTCATCCCTGGCCCTATTACAACCCCTGGTGTCACAATGGATCGTTAGATTGTTAGCCTGCATTGGGTTACAATGGTTCCTTGCTTCTCTTAACCCCTGTGGTGTCACAATGCATCCCATGCCCTTTTAGGCCACTTGATGTCACAATGAATCATTTGATTCTTGGCCTCCATGGTGACATAATAGATCCTTGCTTCTATTGGTCGCCGTGCTGTAACAATCCATCCCTGGCCCTTTTTATACCCCCTGGTGCCACAAGGGATCATTAGATTGTTAGCCTGCATTGGGTCACAATGGTTCCTTGCTTCTCTTAACCTCTGTGGTGTCACAATGCATTCCAAGACCTTTTAGGCCACTTGGTCTTACAATGAACCATTTGATTCTTGGCCTCCATGGTGTCATAATGGTTCCTTGCTTCTATAGGTCCCCATGCTGTCAGATTTCATCCGTGGTCCTTTTGCGCCCCCTGGTGTCAAAAGGGATTCTTAGATTGTTAGCCTGCATTGGGTCACAATGGTTCCTTGCTTCTCTTAGCCCCTGTGGTATCACAATGCATCCCATGCCCTTTTAGGCCACTTGGTGTTACAATGAATCATCTGAGTCTTGGCCTCTATTGTGTCATAATATTTCCATGTTTTTATTGTGCCCCATGCTTTCACAATTCATCCCTGCCCCTATTACAACCCCTGGTGTAACAATGGATCATTAGATTGTTAGCTTGCATTGTGTCACAATGGTTCCTTGCTTCTCTTAACCTCTGTGGTGTCACAATGCATTCCAAGTCCTTTTAGGCCACTTGGTCTTACAATGAACCATTTGATTCTTGGCCTCCATGGTGTCATAATTTTTCCTTGTTTCTATTGGGCCCCATGCGGTCACAATTCATCCCTGTCGCTTTTACGCCCCCTGGTGTCGAAAGGGATTCTTAGACTGTTAGCCGGCATTGGGTCACAATGGATCCTTGCTTCTCTTAACCCCTGTGGTGTCACCATGCATCCCATGCCCTTTTAGGCTACTTGATGTCACAATGAATCATTTGATTCTTGGCCTCCATGGTGACATAATAGATCCTTGCTTCTATTGGTCCCCGTGCTGTAACAATCCATGCCTGGCCCTTTTTATACCCCCTGGTGCCACAAGGGATCATTAGATTGTTAGCCTGCATTGGGTCACAATGGTTCCTTGCTTCTCTTAACCCCCGTGGTGTCACAATGCATTCCAAGACCTTTTAGGCCACTTGGTGTTACAATGAATCATTTGAATCTTGGCCTCTATGGTGTCATAATATTTCCATGTTTTTATTGTGCCCCATGCTTTCACAATTCATCCCTGACCCTATTATAACCCCTGGTGTCACAATGGATCATTAGATTGTTAGCCGGCATTGGGTCACAATGGTTCCATGCTTCTCTTAACCCCTGTGGTGTCACAATGCATCCCGTGCCCTTTTAGGCCACTTGATGTCACAATGAATCATTTGATTCTTGGCCTCCATGGTGGCATAATAGATCCTTGCTTCTATTGGTCCCCGTGCTGTAACAATCCAGCCCTGGCCATTTTAGGCCCCCTGGTGTCAAAAGGGATCATTAGATTGTTAGGCTGCATTGGGTTACAATGGTTCCTTGCTTCTCTTAGCCCCTGTGGTGTCACAATGCATCCCATGTCCTTTTAGGCCACTTGGTGTTACAATGAATCATCTGAGTCTTGGCCTCTATTGTGTCATAATATTTCCAAGTTTTTATTGTTCCCCATGCTTTCACAATTCATCCCTGGCCCTATTACAACCCCTGGTGTCACAATGGATCATTAGATTGTTAGCCTGCATTGGGTCACAATGGTTCCTTGCTTCTCTTAACCTCTGTGGTGTCACAATGCATTCCAAGACCTTTCAGGCCACTTGGTCTTACAGTGAATCATTTGATTCTTGGCCTCCATGGTGACATAATAGATACTTGCTTCTATTGGTCCCCGTGCTGTAACAATCCATCCCCGGAACTTTTTATACCCCCTGGTGCCACAAGGGATCATTAGATTGTTAGCCTGCATTGGGTCACAATGGTTCCTTGCTTCTCTTAACCCCTGTGGTATCACAATGCATCCCATGCCCTTTTAGGCCACTAGATGTCACAATGAATCATTTGATTCTTGGCCTCCATGGTAGCATAATTGTACAAGGTTTTAATTGGGCCCCATGCTTTCACAATTCATCCCTGGCCCTTTTAGGCCCATTGGTGTCACAATGCATTCCATGCCATTTTAGGCCACTTGATGTCACAATGAATCATTTGATTCTTGGCCTCCATGGTGTCATAATGGTTCCTTGCTTCTATAGGTCCCCATGGCGTCAGAGTTCATCCGTGGTCCTTTTGCGCCCCCTGGTGTCAAAAGGGATTCTTAGATTGTTAGCCTGCATTGGGTCACAATGGTTCCTTGCTTCTCTTAACTCCTGTGGTGTCACAATGCATCCCATGCCCTTTTAGGCCACTTGGTGTTACAATGAATCATTTGATTCTTGGCCTCTATAGTGTCATAATATTTCCATGTTTTTATTGTGCCCCATGCTTTCACAATTCATCCCTGGCCCTATTACAACCCCTGGTGTCACAAAGGATCATTAGATTGTTAGCCTGCATTGGGTCACAATGGTTCCTTGCTTCTCTTAACCCCTGTGGTGTCACAATGCATCCCATGGCCTTTTAGGCCACTTGATGTCACAATGAATCATTTGATTCTTGGCCTCCATGGTGGCATAATTGTACCAGGTTTTAATTGGGCCCCATGCTTTCACAATTCATCCCTGGCACTTTTAGGCCCATTGGTGTCACAAGGGACCATTAGATTGTTAGCCTCCATTGGGTCACAATGGATCCGTGCTTCTCTTAACCCCTGTGGTGTCACAATGCATCCCATGCCCTTTTAGGCCACTTGATGTCACAATGAATCATTTGATTCTTGGCCTCCATGGTGACATAATAGGTCCTTGCTTCTATTGGTCCCCGTGCTGTAACAATCCATCCCTGACCCTTTTTATAACCCCTGGTGCCACAAGGGATCATTAGATTGTTAGCCTGCATTGGGTCACAATGTTTCCTTGCTTCTCTTAACCTCTGTGGTGTCACAATGCATCCCATGCCCTTTTAGGCCACTTGATGTCACAATGAATCATTTGATTCTTGGCCTCCATGGTGGCATAATAGATCCTTGCTTCTATTGGTCCCCGTGCTGTAACAACCATCCCTGGCCATTTTAGGCCCCCTGGTGTCACAAGGGATCATTAGATTGTTAGCCTGCATTGGGTCACAATGGTTCCTTGCTTCTCTTAACCTCTGTGGTGTCACAATGCATTCCAAGTCCTTTTAGGCCACTTGGACTTACAGTGAACCATTTGGTTCTTAGCCTTCATGGTGTCTTAATGGTTCCTTGCTTCTATAGGTCCCCATGCTGTCAGAGTTCATCCGTGGTCCTTTTGCGCCCCCTGGTGTCAAAAGGGATTCTAAGATTGTTAGCCTGCCTTGGGTCACAATGGTTCCTTGCTTCTCTTAACCCCTGTGGTGTCCCAGTGCATCCCATGCCCTTTTAGGCCACTTGATGTCACAATGAATCATTTCATTTTTGGCCTCCATGGTGGCATAATTGTACCAGGTTTTAATTGGGCCCCATGCTTTCACAATTCATCCCTGGCCCTTTTAGGCCCATTGGTGTCACAAGGGACCATTAGATTGTTAGCCGGCATTGGGTCACAATGGTTCCTTGCTTCTCTTAACCTCTGTGGTGTCACAATGCATTCCAAGACCTTTTAGGCCACTTGGTCTTACAATGAACCATTTGATTCTTGGCCTCCATGGTGTCATAATGGTTCCTTGCTTCTATAGGTCCCCATGCTGTCAGAGTTCATCCGTGGTCCTTTTGCGCCCCCTGGTGTCAAAAGGGATTCTTAGATTGTTAGCCTGCATTGGGTCACAATGGTTCCTTGCGTCTCTTAACCCCTGTGGTGTCACAATGCATCCAATGCCCTTTTTGGCCACTTGGTATTACGATGAATCATTTGAGTCTTGGCCTCTATTGTGTCATAATATTTCCATGTTTTTATTGTGCCCCATGCTTTCACAATTCATCCCTGGCCCTATTACAACCCCTGGTGTCACAATGGATCATTAGATTGTTAGCCTGCATTGGGTCACAATGGTTCCTTGCTTCTCTTAATCTCTGTGGTGTCACAATGCATTCCAAGACCTTTTAGGCCACTTGGTCTTACAATGAACCATTTGATTCTTGGCCGCCATGGTGTCATAATAGTTCCTTGCTTCTATAGATCCCCATGCTGTCACAGTTCATCCGTGGTCCTTTTGCGCCCCCTGGTGTCACAAGGGATCATTAAATTGTTAGCCTGCATTGGGTCACAATGGATCCTTGCTTCTCTTAACCTCTGTGGTGTCACAATGCATTCCAAGACCTTTTAGGCCACTTGGTCTTACAATGAACCATTTGATTCTTGGCCTTCATGGTGTCATAATGGTTCCTTGCTTCTATAGGTCCCCATGCTGTCAGAGTTCATCCGTGGTACTTTTGCGCCCCCTGCTGTCAAAAGGGATTCTAAGATTGTTAGCCTGCCTTGGGTCACAATGGTTCCTTGCTTCTCTTAACCCCTGTGGTGTCACAATGCATCCCATGCCCTTTTAGGCCACTTGATGTCACAATGAATCATTTGATTCTTGGCCTCCATGGTGGCATAATAGATCCTTGCTTCTATTGGTCCCCGTGCTGTAACAATCCATTCCTGGCCATTTTAGGCCCCCTGGTGTCACAAGGGATCATTAGATTGTTAGCCTGCATTGGGTCACAATGGTTCCTTGCTTCTCTTAACCTCTGTGGTGTCACAATGCATTCCAAGTCCTTTTAGGCCACTTGGTCTTACAGTGAACCATTTGGTTCTTAGCCTTCATGGTGTCATAATGGTTCCTTGCTTCTATAGGTCCCCATGCTGTCAGAGTTCACCCGTGGTCCTTTTGCGCCCCCTGCTGTCAAAAGGGATTCTAAGATTGTTAGCCTGCCTTGGGTCACAATGGTTCCTTGCTTCTCTTAACCCCTGTGGTGTCCCAGTGCATCCCATGCCCTTTTAGGCCACTTGATGTCACAATGAATCATTTCATTTTTGGCCTCCATGGTGGCATAATTATACCAGGTTTTAATTGGGCCCCATGCTTTCACAATTCATCCCTGGCACTTTTAGGCCCATTGGTGTCAAAAGGGATCATTAGATTGTTAGCCTGCATTGGGTCACAATGGATCCTTGCTTCTCTTAACCCCTGTGGTGTCACAATGCATCCCATGCACTTTTAGGCCACTTGATGTCACAATGAATCATTTGATTCTTGGCCTCCATGGTGACATAATAGATCCTTGCTTCTATTGGTCCCCGTGCTGTAACAATCCATCCCTGGACCTATTACAACCCCTGGTGCCACAATGGATCATTAGATTGTTAGCCTGCATTGGGTCACAATGGTTCCTTGCTTCTCTTAACCTCTGTGGTGTCACAATGCATTCCAAGACCTTTCAGGCCACTTGGTCTTACAATGAACCATTTGATTCTTGGCCTCCATGGTGTCATAATGGTTCCTTGCTTCTATAGGTCCCCATGCTGTCAGAGTTGATCCGTGGTCCTTTTGCGCCCCCTGCTGTCAAAAGGGATTCTAAGATTGTTAGCCTGCCTTGGGTCACAATGGTTCCTTGCTTCTCTTAACCCCTGTGGTGTCCCAGTGCATCCCATGCCCTTTTAGGCCACTTGATGTCACAATGAATCATTTCATTTTTGGCCTCCATGGTGGCATAATTGTACCAGGTTTTAATTGGGCCCCATGCTTTCACAATTCATCCCTGGCCCTTTTAGGCCCATTGGTGTCACAAGGGACCATTAGATTGTTAGCCTGCATTGGGTCACAATGGATCCTTGCTTCTCTTAACCCCTGTGGTGTCACCATGCATCCCATGCCCTTTTAGGCCACTTGATGTCACAATGAATCATTTGATTCTTGGCCTCCATGGTGACATAATAGATCCTTGCTTCTATTGGTCCCCGTGCTGTAACAATCCATCCCTGGCCCTTTTTATACCCCCTGGTGCCACAAGGGATCATTAGATTATTAGCCTGCATTGGGTCACAATGGTTCCTTGCTTCTCTTAACCTCTGTGGTGTCACAATGCATTCCAAGACCTTTTAGGCCACTTGGTCTTACAATGAACCATTTGATTCTTGGCCTCCATGGTGTCATAATGGTTCCTTGCTTCTATAGGTCCCCATGCTGTCAGAGTTCATCCGTGGTCCTTTTGCGCCCCCTGGTGTCAAAAGGGATTCTTAGATTGTTAGCCTGCATTGGGTCACAATGGTTCCTTGCGTCTCTTAACCCCTGTGGTGTCACAATGCATCCAATGCCCTTTTTGGCCACTTGGTATTACGGTGAATCATTTGAGTCTTGGCCTCTATTGTGTCATAATATTTCCATGTTTTTATTGTGCCCCATGCTTTCACAATTCATCCCTGGCCCTATTACAACCCCTGGTGTCACAATGGATCATTAGATTGTTAGCCTGCATTGGGTCACAATGGTTCCTTGCTTCTCTTAATCTCTGTGGTGTCACAATGCATTCCAAGACCTTTTAGGCCACTTGGTCTTACAATGAACCATTTGATTCTTGGCCGCCATGGTGTCATAATAGTTCCTTGCTTCTATAGGTCCCCATGCTGTCACAGTTCATCCGTGGTCCTTTTGCGCCCCCTGGTGTCACAAGGGATCATTAAATTGTTAGCCTGCATTGGGTCACAATGGATCCTTGCTTCTCTTAACCTCTGTGGTGTCACAATGCATTCCAAGACCTTTTAGGCCACTTGGTCTTACAATGAACCATTTGATTCTTGGCCTTCATGGTGTCATAATGGTTCCTTGCTTCTATAGGTCCCCATGATGTCAGAGTTCATCCGTGGTACTTTTGCGCCCCCTAGTGTCAAAAGGGATTCTAAGATTGTTAGCCTGCCTTGGGTCACAATGGTTCCTTGCTTCTCTTAACCCCTGTGGTGTCCCAATGCATCCCATGCCCTTTTAGGCCACTTGATGTCACAATGAATCATTTGATTCTTGGCCTCCATGGTGGCATAATAGATCCTTGCTTCTATTGGTCCCCGTGCTGTAACAATCCATTCCTGGCCATTTTAGGCCCCCTGGTGTCACAAGGGATCATTAGATTGTTAGCCTGCATTGGGTCACAATGGTTCCTTGCTTCTCTTAACCCCTGTGGTGTCCCAATGCATCCCATGCCCTTTTAGGCCACTTGATGTCACAATGAATCATTTGATTCTTGGCCTCCATGGTGGCATAATTGTACCAGGTTTTAATTGGGCCCCATGCTTTCACAATTCATCCCTGGCACTTTTAGGCCCATTGGTGTCACAAGGGACCATTAGATTTTTAGCCTCCATTGGGTCACAATGGATCCGTGCTTCTCTTAACCCCTGTGGTGTCACAATGCATCCCATGCCCTTTTAGGCCACTTGATGTCACAATGAATCATTTGATTCTTGGCCTCCATGGTGACATAATAGGTCCTTGCTTCTATTGGTCCCCGTGCTGTAACAATCCATCCCTGACCCTTTTTATAACCCCTGGTGCCACAAGGGATCATTAGATTGTTAGCCTGCATTGGGTCACAATGTTTCCTTGCTTCTCTTAACCTCTGTGGTGTCACAATGCATCCCATGCCCTTTTAGGCCACTTGATGTCACAATGAATCATTTGATTCTTGGCCTCCATGGTGGCATAATAGATCCTTGCTTCTATTGGTCCCCGTGCTGTAACAACCATCCCTGGCCATTTTAGGCCCCCTGGTGTCACAAGGGATCATTAGATTGTTAGCCTGCATTGGGTCACAATGGTTCCTTGCTTCTCTTAACCTCTGTGGTGTCACAATGCATTCCAAGTCCTTTTAGGCCACTTGGTCTTACAGTGAACCATTTGGTTCTTAGCCTTCATGGTGTCATAATGGTTCCTTGCTTCTATAGGTCCCCATGCTGTCAGAGTTCATCCGTGGTCCTTTTGCGCCCCCTGCTGTCAAAAGGGATTCTAAGATTGTTAGCCTGCCTTGGGTCACAATGGTTCCTTGCTTCTCTTAACCCCTGTGGTGTCACAATGCATCCCATGCCCTTTTAGGCCACTTGATGTCACAATGAATCATTTCATTTTTGGCCTCCATGGTGGCATAATTATACCAGGTTTTAATTGGGCCCCATGCTTTCACAATTCATCCCTGGCACTTTTAGGCCCATTGGTGTCAAAAGGGACCATTAGATTGTTAGCCGGCATTGGGTCACAATGGATCCTTGCTTCTCTTAACCCCTGTGGTGTCACAATGCATCCCATGCCCTTTTAGGCCACTTGATGTCACAATGAATCATTTGATTCTTGGCCTCCATGGTGACATAATAGATCCTTGCTTCTATTGGTCCCCGTGCTGTAACAATCCATCCCTGGACCTATTACAACCCCTGGTGCCACAATGGATCATTAGATTGTTAGCCTGCATTGGGTCACAATGGTTCCTTGCTTCTCTTAACCTCTGTGGTGTCACAATGCATTCCAAGACCTTTCAGGCCACTTGGTCTTACAATGAACCATTTGATTCTTGGCCTCCATGGTGTCATAATGGTTCCTTGCTTCTATAGGTCCCCATGCTGTCAGAGTTGATCCGTGGTCCTTTTGCGCCCCCTGCTGTCAAAAGGGATTCTAAGATTGTTAGCCTGCCTTGGGTCACAATGGTTCCTTGCTTCTCTTAACCCCTGTGGTGTCCCAGTGCATCCCATGCCCTTTTTGGCCACTTGATGTCACAATGAATCATTTCATTTTTGGCCTCCATGGTGGCATAATTGTACCAGGTTTTAATTGGGCCCCATGCTTTCACAATTCATCCCTGGCCCTTTTAGGCCCATTGGTGTCACAAGGGACCATTAGATTGTTAGCCGGCATTGGGTCACAATGGATCCTTGCTTCTCTTAACCCCTGTGGTGTCACCATGCATCCCATGCCCTTTTAGGCCACTTGATGTCACAATGAATCATTTGATTCTTGGCCTCCATGGTGACATAATAGATCCTTGCTTCTATTGGTCCCCGTGCTGTAACAATCCATCCCTGGCCCTTTTTATACCCCCTGGTGCCACAAGGGATCATTAGATTATTAGCCTGCATTGGGTCACAATGGTTCCTTGCTTCTCTTAACCTCTGTGGTGTCACAATGCATTCCAAGACCTTTTAGGCCACTTGGTCTTACAATGAACCATTTGATTCTTGGCCTCCATGGTGTCATAATGGTTCCTTGCTTCTATAGGTCCCCATGCTGTCAGAGTTCATCCGTGGTCCTTTTGCGCCCCCTGCTGTCAAAAGGGATTCTAAGATTGTTAGCCTGCCTTGGGTCACAATGGTTCCTTGCTTCTCTTAACCCCTGTGGTGTCACAATGCATCCCATGCCCTTTTAGGCCACTTGATGTCACAATGAATCATTTCATTTTTGGCCTCCATGGTGGCATAATTATACCAGGTTTTAATTGGGCCCCATGCTTTCACAATTCATCCCTGGCACTTTTAGGCCCATTGGTGTCAAAAGGGACCATTAGATTGTTAGCCGGCATTGGGTCACAATGGATCCTTGCTTCTCTTAACCCCTGTGGTGTCACAATGCATCCCATGCCCTTTTAGGCCACTTGATGTCACAATGAATCATTTGATTCTTGGCCTCCATGGTGACATAATAGATCCTTGCTTCTATTGGTCCCCGTGCTGTAACAATCCATCCCTGGACCTATTACAACCCCTGGTGCCACAATGGATCATTAGATTGTTAGCCTGCATTGGGTCACAATGGTTCCTTGCTTCTCTTAACCTCTGTGGTGTCACAATGCATTCCAAGACCTTTCAGGCCACTTGGTCTTACAATGAACCATTTGATTCTTGGCCTCCATGGTGTCATAATGGTTCCTTGCTTCTATAGGTCCCCATGCTGTCAGAGTTGATCCGTGGTCCTTTTGCGCCCCCTGCTGTCAAAAGGGATTCTAAGATTGTTAGCCTGCCTTGGGTCACAATGGTTCCTTGCTTCTCTTAACCCCTGTGGTGTCCCAGTGCATCCCATGCCCTTTTAGGCCACTTGATGTCACAATGAATCATTTCATTTTTGGCCTCCATGGTGGCATAATTGTACCAGGTTTTAATTGGGCCCCATGCTTTCACAATTCATCCCTGGCCCTTTTAGGCCCATTGGTGTCACAAGGGACCATTAGATTGTTAGCCGGCATTGGGTCACAATGGATCCTTGCTTCTCTTAACCCCTGTGGTGTCACCATGCATCCCATGCCCTTTTAGGCCACTTGATGTCACAATGAATCATTTGATTCTTGGCCTCCATGGTGACATAATAGATCCTTGCTTCTATTGGTCCCCGTGCTGTAACAATCCATCCCTGGCCCTTTTTATACCCCCTGGTGCCACAAGGGATCATTAGATTATTAGCCTGCATTGGGTCACAATGGTTCCTTGCTTCTCTTAACCTCTGTGGTGTCACAATGCATTCCAAGACCTTTTAGGCCACTTGGTCTTACAATGAACCATTTGATTCTTGGCCTCCATGGTGTCATAATGGTTCCTTGCTTCTATAGGTCCCCATGCTGTCAGAGTTCATCCGTGGTCCTTTTGCGCCCCCTGGTGTCAAAAGGGATTCTTAGATTGTTAGCCTGCATTGGGTCACAATGGTTCCTTGCGTCTCTTAACCCCTGTGGTGTCACAATGCATCCAATGCCCTTTTTGGCCACTTGGTATTACGATGAATCATTTGAGTCTTGGCCTCCATGGTGACATAATAGATCCTTGCTTCTATTGGTCCCCGTGCTGTAACAATCCATCCCTGGCCCTATTACAACCCCTGGTGTCACAATGGATCATTAGATTGTTAGCCTGCATTGGGTCACAATGGTTCCTTGCTTCTCTTAATCTCTGTGGTGTCACAATGCATTACAAGACCTTTTAGGCCACTTGGTCTTACAATGAACCATTTGATTCTTGGCCTTCATGGTGTCATAATGGTTCCTTGCTTCTATAGATCCCCATGATGTCAGAGTTCATCCGTGGTCCTTTTGCGCCCCCTGGTGTCACAAGGGATCATTAAATTGTTAGCCTGCATTGGGTCACAATGGATCCTTGATTCTCTTAACCTCTGTGGTGTCACAATGCATTCCAAGACCTTTTAGGCCACTTGGTCTTACAATGAACCATTTGATTCTTGGCCTTCATGGTGTCATAATGGTTCCTTGCTTCTATAGGTCCCCATGATGTCAGAGTTCATCCGTGGTACTTTTGCGCCCCCTAGTGTCAAAAGGGATTCTAAGATTGTTAGCCTGCATTGGGTCACAATGGTTCCTTGCTTCTCTTAACCCCTGTGGTGTCACAATGCATCCCATGCCCTTTTAGGCCACTTGATGTCACAATGAATCATTTGATTCTTGGCCTCCATGGTGGCATAATAGATCCTTGCTTCTATTGGTCCCCGTGCTGTAACAATCCATTCCTGGCCATTTTAGGCCCCCTGGTGTCACAAGGGATCATTAGATTGTTAGCCTGCATTGGGTCACAATGGTTCCTTGCTTCTCTTAACCCCTGTGGTGTCCCAATGCATCCCATGCCCTTTTAGGCCACTTGATGTCACAATGAATCATTTGATTCTTGGCCTCCATGGTGGCATAATTGTACCAGGTTTTAATTGGGCCCCATGCTTTCACAATTCATCCCTGGCCCTTTTAGGCCCATTGGTGTCACAATGCATTCCATGCCATTTTAGGCCACTTGATGTCACAATGAATCATTTGATTCTTGGCCTCCATGGTGTCATAATGGTTCCTTGCTTTTATAGGTCCCCATGGCGTCAGAGTTCATCCGTGGTCCTTTTGCGCCCCCTGGTGTCAAAAGGGATTCTTAGATTGTTAGCCTGCATTGGGTCACAATGGTTCCTTGCTTCTCTTAACTCCTGTGGTGTCACAATGCATCCCATGCCCTTTTAGGCCACTTGGTGTTACAATGAATCATTTGATTCTTGGCCTCTATAGTGTCATAATATTTCCATGTTTTTATTGTGCCCCATGCTTTCACAATTCATCCCTGGCCCTATTACAACCCCTGGTGTCACAAAGGATCATTAGATTGTTAGCCTGCATTGGGTCACAATGGTTCCTTGCTTCTCTTAACCCCTGTGGTGTCACAATGCATCCCATGGCCTTTTAGGCCACTTGATGTCACAATGAATCATTTGATTCTTGGCCTCCATGGTGGCATAATTGTACCAGGTTTTAATTGGGCCCCATGCTTTCACAATTCATCCCTGGCACTTTTAGGCCCATTGGTGTCAAAAGGGACCATTAGATTGTTAGCCTCCATTGGGTCACAATGGATCCGTGCTTCTCTTAACCCCTGTGGTGTCACAATGCATCCCATGCCCTTTTAGGCCACTTGATGTCACAATGAATCATTTGATTCTTGGCCTCCATGGTGACATAATAGGTCCTTGCTTCTATTGGTCCCCGTGCTGTAACAATCCATCCCTGACCCTTTTTATAACCCCTGGTGCCACAAGGGATCATTAGATTGTTAGCCTGCATTGGGTCACAATGTTTCCTTGCTTCTCTTAACCTCTGTGGTGTCACAATGCATCCCATGCCCTTTTAGGCCACTTGATGTCACAATGAATCATTTGATTCTTGGCCTCCATGGTGGCATAATAGATCCTTGCTTCTATTGGTCCCCGTGCTGTAACAACCATCCCTGGCCATTTTAGGCCCCCTGGTGTCACAAGGGATCATTAGATTGTTAGCCTGCATTGGGTCACAATGGTTCCTTGCTTCTCTTAACCTCTGTGGTGTCACAATGCATTCCAAGTCCTTTTAGGCCACTTGGTCTTACAGTGAACCATTTGGTTCTTAGCCTTCATGGTGTCTTAATGGTTCCTTGCTTCTATAGGTCCCCATGCTGTCAGAGTTCATCCGTGGTCCTTTTGCGCCCCCTGCTGTCAAAAGGGATTCTAAGATTGTTAGCCTGCCTTGGGTCACAATGGTTCCTTGCTTCTCTTAACCCCTGTGGTGTCCCAATGCATCCCATGCCCTTTTAGGCCACTTGATGTCACAATGAATCATTTCATTTTTGGCCTCCATGGTGGCATAATTATACCAGGTTTTAATTGGGCCCCATGCTTTCACAATTCATCCCTGGCACTTTTAGGCCCATTGGTGTCACAAGGGACCATTAGATTGTTAGCCGGCATTGGGTCACAATGGATCCTTGCTTCTCTTAACCCCTGTGGTGTCACAATGCATCCCATGCCCTTTTAGGCCACTTGATGTCACAATGAATCATTTGATTCTTGGCCTCCATGGTGACATAATAGATCCTTGCTTCTATTGGTCCCCGTGCTGTAACAATCCATCCCTGGACCTATTACAACCCCTGGTGCCACAATGGATCATTAGATTGTTAGCCTGCATTGGGTCACAATGGTTCCTTGCTTCTCTTAACCTCTGTGGTGTCACAATGCATTCCAAGACCTTTCAGGCCACTTGGTCTTACAATGAACCATTTGATTCTTGGCCTCCATGGTGTCATAATGGTTGCTTGCTTCTATAGTTCCCCAAGCTGTCAGAGTTCATCCGTGGTCCTTTTGTGCCCCCTGGTGTCAAAAGGGATTCTAAGATTGTTAGCCTGCCTTGGGTCACAATGGTTCCTTGCTTCTCTTAACCCCTGTGGTGTCCCAGTGCATCCCATGCCCTTTTAGGCCACTTGATGTCACAATGAATCATTTCATTTTTGGCCTCCATGGTGGCATAATTGTACCAGGTTTTAATTGGGCCCCATGCTTTCACAATTCATCCCTGGCCCTTTTAGGCCCATTGGTGTCACAAGGGACCATTAGATTGTTAGCCGGCATTGGGTCACAATGGATCCTTGCTTCTCTTAACCCCTGTGGTGTCACCATGCATCCCATGCCCTTTTAGGCCACTTGATGTCACAATGAATCATTTGATTCTTGGCCTCCATGGTGACATAATAGATCCTTGCTTCTATTGGTCCCCGTGCTGTAACAATCCATCCCTGGCCCTTTTTATACCCCCTGGTGCCACAAGGGATCATTAGATTATTAGCCTGCATTGGGTCACAATGGTTCCTTGCTTCTCTTAACCTCTGTGGTGTCACAATGCATTCCAAGACCTTTTAGGCCACTTGGTCTTACAATGAACCATTTGATTCTTGGCCTCCATGGTGTCATAATGGTTCCTTGCTTCTATAGGTCCCCATGCTGTCAGAGTTCATCCGTGGTCCTTTTGCGCCCCCTGGTGTCAAAAGGGATTCTAAGATTGTTAGCCTGCATTGGGTCACAATGGTTCCTTGCTTCTCTTAACCTCTGTGGTGTCACAATGCATCCCATGCCCTTTTAGGCCACTTGATGTCACAATGAATCATTTGATTCTTGGCCTCCATGGTGGCATAATAGATCCTTGCTTCTATTGGTCCCCGTGCTGTAACAACCATCCCTGGCCATTTTAGGCCCCCTGGTGTCACAAGGGATCATTAGATTGTTAGCCTGCATTGGGTCACAATGGTTCCTTGCTTCTCTTAACCTCTGTGGTGTCACAATGCATTCCAAGACCTTTTAGGCCACTTGGTCTTACAATGAACCATTTGATTCTTGGCCTCCATGGTGTCATAATGGTTCCTTGCTTCTATAGGTCCCCATGCTGTCAGAGTTCATCCGTGGTCCTTTTGCGCCCCCTGGTGTCAAAAGGGATTCTTAGATTGTTAGCCTGCATTGGGTCACAATGGTTCCTTGCGTCTCTTAACCCCTGTGGTGTCACAATGCATCCAATGCCCTTTTTGGCCACTTGGTATTACGATGAATCATTTGAGTCTTGGCCTCTATTGTGTCATAATATTTCCATGTTTTTATTGTGCCCCATGCTTTCACAATTCATCCCTGGCCCTATTACAACCCCTGGTGTCACAATGGATCATTAGATTGTTAGCCTGCCTTGGGTCACAATGGTTCCTTGCTTCTCTTAACCCCTGTGGTGTCACAATGCATCCCATGCCCTTTTAGGCCACTTGATGTCACAATGAATCATTTCATTTTTGGCCTCCATGGTGGCATAATTATACCAGGTTTTATTTGGGCCCCATGCTTTCACAATTCATCCCTGGCACTTTTAGGCCCATTGGTGTCACAAGGGACCATTAGATTGTTAGCCGGCATTGGGTCACAATGGATCCTTGCTTCTCTTAACCCCTGTGGTGTCACAATGCATCCCAAGCCCTTTTAGGCCACTTGATGTCACAATGAATCATTTGATTCTTGGCCTCCATGGTGACATAATAGATCCTTGCTTCTATTGGTCCCCGTGCTGTAACAATCCATCCCTGGACCTATTACAACCCCTGGTGCCACAATGGATCATTAGATTGTTAGCCTGCATTGGGTCACAATGGTTCCTTGCTTCTCTTAACCTCTGTGGTGTCACAATGCATTCCAAGACCTTTCAGGCCACTTGGTCTTACAATGAACCATTTGATTCTTGGCCTCCATGGTGTCATAATGGTTCCTTGCTTCTATAGGTCCCCATGCTGTCAGAGTTGATCCGTGGTCCTTTTGCGCCCCCTGCTGTCAAAAGGGATTCTAAGATTGTTAGCCTGCCTTGGGTCACAATGGTTCCTTGCTTCTCTTAACCCCTGTGGTGTCACAATGCATTCCAAGACCTTTTAGGCCACTTGGTGTTACAATGAATCATTTGAGTCTTGGCCTCTATGGTGTCATAATATTTCCATGTTTTTATTGTGCCCCATGCTTTCACAATTCATCCCTGACCCTATTATAACCCCTGGTGTCACAATGGATCATTAGATTGTTAGCCGGCATTGGGTCACAATGGTTCCATGCTTCTCTTAACCCCTGTGGTGTCACAATGCATCCCGTGCCCTTTTAGGCCACTTGATGTCACAATGAATCATTTGATTCTTGGCCTCCATGGTGACATAATAGATCCTTGCTTCTATTGGTCCCCGTGCTGTAACAATCCAGCCCTGGCCATTTTAGGCCCCCTGGTGTCAAAAGGGATTCTTAGATTGTTAGCCTGCATTGGGTCACAATGGTTCCTTGCTTCTCTTAGCCCCTGTGGTGTCACAATGCATCCCATGCCCTTTTAGGCCACTTGATGTCACAATGAATCATTTGATTCTTGGCCTCCATGGTGGCATAATAGATCCTTGCTTCTATTGGTCCCCGTGCTGTAACAACCATCCCTGGCCATTTTAGGCCCCCTGGTGTCACAAGGGATCATTAGATTGTTAGCCTGCATTGGGTCACAATGGTTCCTTGCTTCTCTTAACCTCTGTGGTGTCACAATGCATTCCAAGACCTTTCAGGCCACTTGGTCTTACAATGAACCATTTGATTCTTGGCCTCCATGGTGTCATAATGGTTCCTTGCTTCTATAGGTCCCCATGCTGTCAGAGTTCATCCGTGGTCCTTTTGTGCCCCCTGGTGTCACAAGGGATCATTAGATTGTTAGCCTGCATTGGGTCACAATGGTTCCTTGCTTCTCTTAACCCCTGTGGTGTCACCATGCATCCCATGCCTTTTTAGGCCACTTGGTGTTACAATGAATCATTTGAGTCTTGGCCTCTATTGTGTCATAATATTTCCATGTTTTTATTGTGCCCCATGCTTTCACAATTCATCCCTGGCCCTATTACAACCCCTGGTGTCACATTGGATCATTAGATTGTTAGCCTGCATTGGGTCACAATGGTTCCCTGCTTCTCTTAACCTCTGTGGTGTCACAATGCATTCCAAGACCTTTTAGTCCACTTGGTCTTACAGTGAACCATTTGATTCTTAGCCTTCATGGTGTCATAATGGTTCCTTGCTTCTATAGGTCCCCATGCTGTCAGAGTTCATCCGTGGTCCTTTTGCGCCCCCTGGTGTCAAAAGGGATTCTTAGATTGTTAGCCTGCATTGGGTCACAATGGTTCCTTGCTTCTCTTAACCCCTGTGGTGTCCCAGTGCATCCCATGCCCTTTTAGGCCACTTGATGTCACAATGAATCATTTCATTTTTGGCCTCCATGGTGGCATAATTGTACCAGGTTTTAATTGGGCCCCATGCTTTCACAATTCATCCCTGGCCCTTTTAGGCCCATTGGTGTCACAAGGGACCATTAGATTGTTAGCCGGCATTGGGTCACAATGGTTCCTTGCTTCTCTTAATCTCTGTGGTGTCACAATGCATTCCAAGACCTTTTAGGCCACTTGGTCTTACAATGAATCATTGGATTCTTGGCCTCCATGGTGTCATAATAGTTCCTTGCTTCTATAGGTCCCCATGCTGTCAGAGTTCATCCGTGGTCCTTTTGCGCCCCCTGGTGTCACAAGGGATCATTAAATTGTTAGCCTGCATTGGGTCACAATGGATCCTTGCTTCTCTTAACCTCTGTGGTGTCACAATGCATTCCAAGACCTTTTAGGCCACTTGGTCTTACAGTGAACCATTTGATTCTTGGCCTTCATGGTGTCATAATGGTTCCTTGCTTCTATAGGTCCCCATGCTGTCAGAGTTCATCCGTGGTCCTTTTGCGCCCCCTGGTGTCAAAAGGGATTCTAAGATTGTTAGCCTGCATTGCGTCACAATGATTCCTTGCTTCTCTTAACCCCTGTGGTGTCACAATGCATCCCATGCCCTTTTAGGCCACTTGATGTCACAATGAATCATTTCATTTTTGGCCTCCATGGTGGCATAATTATACCAGGTTTTAATTGGGCCCCATGCTTTCACAATTCATCCCTGGCACTTTTAGGCCCATTGGTGTCAAAAGGGACCATTAGATTGTTAGCCGGCATTGGGTCACAATGGATCCTTGCTTCTCTTAACCCCTGTGGTGTCACAATGCATCCCATGCCCTTTTAGGCCACTTGATGTCACAATGAATCATTTGATTCTTGGCCTCCATGGTGACATAATAGATCCTTGCTTCTATTGGTCCCCGTGCTGTAACAATCCATCCCTGGACCTATTACAACCCCTGGTGCCACAATGGATCATTAGATTGTTAGCCTGCATTGGGTCACAATGGTTCCTTGCTTCTCTTAACCTCTGTGGTGTCACAATGCATTCCAAGACCTTTCAGGCCACTTGGTCTTACAATGAACCATTTGATTCTTGGCCTCCATGGTGTCATAATGGTTGCTTGCTTCTATAGTTCCCCAAGCTGTCAGAGTTCATCCGTGGTCCTTTTGTGCCCCCTGGTGTCAAAAGGGATTCTAAGATTGTTAGCCTGCCTTGGGTCACAATGGTTCCTTGCTTCTCTTAACCCCTGTGGTGTCCCAGTGCATCCCATGCCCTTTTAGGCCACTTGATGTCACAATGAATCATTTCATTTTTGGCCTCCATGGTGGCATAATTGTACCAGGTTTTAATTGGGCCCCATGCTTTCACAATTCATCCCTGGCCCTTTTAGGCCCATTGGTGTCACAAGGGACCATTAGATTGTTAGCCGGCATTGGGTCACAATGGATCCTTGCTTCTCTTAACCCCTGTGGTGTCACCATGCATCCCATGCCCTTTTAGGCCACTTGATGTCACAATGAATCATTTGATTCTTGGCCTCCATGGTGACATAATAGATCCTTGCTTCTATTGGTCCCCGTGCTGTAACAATCCATCCCTGGCCCTTTTTATACCCCCTGGTGCCACAAGGGATCATTAGATTATTAGCCTGCATTGGGTCACAATGGTTCCTTGCTTCTCTTAACCTCTGTGGTGTCACAATGCATTCCAAGACCTTTTAGGCCACTTGGTCTTACAATGAACCATTTGATTCTTGGCCTCCATGGTGTCATAATGGTTCCTTGCTTCTATAGGTCCCCATGCTGTCAGAGTTCATCCGTGGTCCTTTTGCGCCCCCTGGTGTCAAAAGGGATTCTTAGATTGTTAGCCTGCATTGGGTCACAATGGTTCCTTGCGTCTCTTAACCCCTGTGGTGTCACAATGCATCCAATGCCCTTTTTGGCCACTTGGTATTACGATGAATCATTTGAGTCTTGGCCTCTATTGTGTCATAATATTTCCATGTTTTTATTGTGCCCCATGCTTTCACAATTCATCCCTGGCCCTATTACAACCCCTGGTGTCACAATGGATCATTAGATTGTTAGCCTGCATTGGGTCACAATGGTTCCTTGCTTCTCTTAATCTCTGTGGTGTCACAATGCATTACAAGACCTTTTAGGCCACTTGGTCTTACAATGAACCATTTGATTCTTGGCCTTCATGGTGTCATAATGGTTCCTTGCTTCTATAGATCCCCATGATGTCAGAGTTCATCCGTGGTCCTTTTGCGCCCCCTGGTGTCACAAGGGATCATTAAATTGTTAGCCTGCATTGGGTCACAATGGATCCTTGCTTCTCTTAACCTCTGTGGTGTCACAATGCATTCCAAGACCTTTTAGGCCACTTGGTCTTACAATGAACCATTTGATTCTTGGCCTTCATGGTGTCATAATGGTTCCTTGCTTCTATAGGTCCCCATGATGTCAGAGTTCATCCGTGGTACTTTTGCGCCCCCTAGTGTCAAAAGGGATTCTAAGATTGTTAGCCTGCATTGGGTCACAATGGTTCCTTGCTTCTCTTAACCCCTGTGGTGTCACAATGCATCCCATGCCCTTTTAGGCCACTTGATGTCACAATGAATCATTTGATTCTTGGCCTCCATGGTGGCATAATAGATCCTTGCTTCTATTGGTCCCCGTGCTGTAACAATCCATTCCTGGCCATTTTAGGCCCCCTGGTGTCACAAGGGATCATTAGATTGTTAGCCTGCATTGGGTCACAATGGTTCCTTGCTTCTCTTAACCCCTGTGGTGTCCCAATGCATCCCATGCCCTTTTAGGCCACTTGATGTCACAATGAATCATTTGATTCTTGGCCTCCATGGTGGCATAATTGTACCAGGTTTTAATTGGGCCCCATGCTTTCACAATTCATCCCTGGCCCTTTTAGGCCCATTGGTGTCACAATGCATTCCATGCCATTTTAGGCCACTTGATGTCACAATGAATCATTTGATTCTTGGCCTCCATGGTGTCATAATGGTTCCTTGCTTTTATAGGTCCCCATGGCGTCAGAGTTCATCCGTGGTCCTTTTGCGCCCCCTGGTGTCAAAAGGGATTCTTAGATTGTTAGCCTGCATTGGGTCACAATGGTTCCTTGCTTCTCTTAACTCCTGTGGTGTCACAATGCATCCCATGCCCTTTTAGGCCACTTGGTGTTACAATGAATCATTTGATTCTTGGCCTCTATAGTGTCATAATATTTCCATGTTTTTATTGTGCCCCATGCTTTCACAATTCATCCCTGGCCCTATTACAACCCCTGGTGTCACAAAGGATCATTAGATTGTTAGCCTGCATTGGGTCACAATGGTTCCTTGCTTCTCTTAACCCCTGTGGTGTCACAATGCATCCCATGGCCTTTTAGGCCACTTGATGTCACAATGAATCATTTGATTCTTGGCCTCCATGGTGGCATAATTGTACCAGGTTTTAATTGGGCCCCATGCTTTCACAATTCATCCCTGGCACTTTTAGGCCCATTGGTGTCACAAGGGACCATTAGATTGTTAGCCTCCATTGGGTCACAATGGATCCGTGCTTCTCTTAACCCCTGTGGTGTCACAATGCATCCCATGCCCTTTTAGGCCACTTGATGTCACAATGAATCATTTGATTCTTGGCCTCCATGGTGACATAATAGGTCCTTGCTTCTATTGGTCCCCGTGCTGTAACAATCCATCCCTGACCCTTTTTATAACCCCTGGTGCCACAAGGGATCATTAGATTGTTAGCCTGCATTGGGTCACAATGTTTCCTTGCTTCTCTTAACCTCTGTGGTGTCACAATGCATCCCATGCCCTTTTAGGCCACTTGATGTCACAATGAATCATTTGATTCTTGGCCTCCATGGTGGCATAATAGATCCTTGCTTCTATTGGTCCCCGTGCTGTAACAACCATCCCTGGCCATTTTAGGCCCCCTGGTGTCACAAGGGATCATTAGATTGTTAGCCTGCATTGGGTCACAATGGTTCCTTGCTTCTCTTAACCTCTGTGGTGTCACAATGCATTCCAAGTCCTTTTAGGCCACTTGGTCTTACAGTGAACCATTTGGTTCTTAGCCTTCATGGTGTCTTAATGGTTCCTTGCTTCTATAGGTCCCCATGCTGTCAGAGTTCATCCGTGGTCCTTTTGCGCCCCCTGCTGTCAAAAGGGATTCTAAGATTGTTAGCCTGCCTTGGGTCACAATGGTTCCTTGCTTCTCTTAACCCCTGTGGTGTCCCAATGCATCCCATGCCCTTTTAGGCCACTTGATGTCACAATGAATCATTTCATTTTTGGCCTCCATGGTGGCATAATTATACCAGGTTTTAATTGGGCCCCATGCTTTCACAATTCATCCCTGGCACTTTTAGGCCCATTGGTGTCACAAGGGACCATTAGATTGTTAGCCGGCATTGGGTCACAATGGATCCTTGCTTCTCTTAACCCCTGTGGTGTCACAATGCATCCCATGCCCTTTTAGGCCACTTGATGTCACAATGAATCATTTGATTCTTGGCCTCCATGGTGACATAATAGATCCTTGCTTCTATTGGTCCCCGTGCTGTAACAATCCATCCCTGGACCTATTACAACCCCTGGTGCCACAATGGATCATTAGATTGTTAGCCTGCATTGGGTCACAATGGTTCCTTGCTTCTCTTAACCTCTGTGGTGTCACAATGCATTCCAAGACCTTTCAGGCCACTTGGTCTTACAATGAACCATTTGATTCTTGGCCTCCATGGTGTCATAATGGTTGCTTGCTTCTATAGTTCCCCAAGCTGTCAGAGTTCATCCGTGGTCCTTTTGTGCCCCCTGGTGTCAAAAGGGATTCTAAGATTGTTAGCCTGCCTTGGGTCACAATGGTTCCTTGCTTCTCTTAACCCCTGTGGTGTCCCAGTGCATCCCATGCCCTTTTAGGCCACTTGATGTCACAATGAATCATTTCATTTTTGGCCTCCATGGTGGCATAATTGTACCAGGTTTTAATTGGGCCCCATGCTTTCACAATTCATCCCTGGCCCTTTTAGGCCCATTGGTGTCACAAGGGACCATTAGATTGTTAGCCGGCATTGGGTCACAATGGATCCTTGCTTCTCTTAACCCCTGTGGTGTCACCATGCATCCCATGCCCTTTTAGGCCACTTGATGTCACAATGAATCATTTGATTCTTGGCCTCCATGGTGACATAATAGATCCTTGCTTCTATTGGTCCCCGTGCTGTAACAATCCATCCCTGGCCCTTTTTATACCCCCTGGTGCCACAAGGGATCATTAGATTATTAGCCTGCATTGGGTCACAATGGTTCCTTGCTTCTCTTAACCTCTGTGGTGTCACAATGCATTCCAAGACCTTTTAGGCCACTTGGTCTTACAATGAACCATTTGATTCTTGGCCTCCATGGTGTCATAATGGTTCCTTGCTTCTATAGGTCCCCATGCTGTCAGAGTTCATCCGTGGTCCTTTTGCGCCCCCTGGTGTCAAAAGGGATTCTAAGATTGTTAGCCTGCATTGGGTCACAATGGTTCCTTGCTTCTCTTAACCTCTGTGGTGTCACAATGCATCCCATGCCCTTTTAGGCCACTTGATGTCACAATGAATCATTTGATTCTTGGCCTCCATGGTGGCATAATAGATCCTTGCTTCTATTGGTCCCCGTGCTGTAACAACCATCCCTGGCCATTTTAGGCCCCCTGGTGTCACAAGGGATCATTAGATTGTTAGCCTGCATTGGGTCACAATGGTTCCTTGCTTCTCTTAACCTCTGTGGTGTCACAATGCATTCCAAGACCTTTTAGGCCACTTGGTCTTACAATGAACCATTTGATTCTTGGCCTCCATGGTGTCATAATGGTTCCTTGCTTCTATAGGTCCCCATGCTGTCAGAGTTCATCCGTGGTCCTTTTGCGCCCCCTGGTGTCAAAAGGGATTCTTAGATTGTTAGCCTGCATTGGGTCACAATGGTTCCTTGCGTCTCTTAACCCCTGTGGTGTCACAATGCATCCAATGCCCTTTTTGGCCACTTGGTATTACGATGAATCATTTGAGTCTTGGCCTCTATTGTGTCATAATATTTCCATGTTTTTATTGTGCCCCATGCTTTCACAATTCATCCCTGGCCCTATTACAACCCCTGGTGTCACAATGGATCATTAGATTGTTAGCCTGCCTTGGGTCACAATGGTTCCTTGCTTCTCTTAACCCCTGTGGTGTCACAATGCATCCCATGCCCTTTTAGGCCACTTGATGTCACAATGAATCATTTCATTTTTGGCCTCCATGGTGGCATAATTATACCAGGTTTTATTTGGGCCCCATGCTTTCACAATTCATCCCTGGCACTTTTAGGCCCATTGGTGTCACAAGGGACCATTAGATTGTTAGCCGGCATTGGGTCACAATGGATCCTTGCTTCTCTTAACCCCTGTGGTGTCACAATGCATCCCAAGCGCTTTTAGGCCACTTGATGTCACAATGAATCATTTGATTCTTGGCCTCCATGGTGACATAATAGATCCTTGCTTCTATTGGTCCCCGTGCTGTAACAATCCATCCCTGGACCTATTACAACCCCTGGTGCCACAATGGATCATTAGATTGTTAGCCTGCATTGGGTCACAATGGTTCCTTGCTTCTCTTAACCTCTGTGGTGTCACAATGCATTCCAAGACCTTTCAGGCCACTTGGTCTTACAATGAACCATTTGATTCTTGGCCTCCATGGTGTCATAATGGTTCCTTGCTTCTATAGGTCCCCATGCTGTCAGAGTTGATCCGTGGTCCTTTTGCGCCCCCTGCTGTCAAAAGGGATTCTAAGATTGTTAGCCTGCCTTGGGTCACAATGGTTCCTTGCTTCTCTTAATCTCTGTGGTGTCACAATGCATTCCAAGACCTTTTAGGCCACTTGGTGTTACAATGAATCATTTGAGTCTTGGCCTCTATGGTGTCATAATATTTCCATGTTTTTATTGTGCCCCATGCTTTCACAATTCATCCCTGACCCTATTATAACCCCTGGTGTCACAATGGATCATTAGATTGTTAGCCGGCATTGGGTCACAATGGTTCCATGCTTCTCTTAACCCCTGTGGTGTCACAATGCATCCCGTGCCCTTTTAGGCCACTTGATGTCACAATGAATCATTTGATTCTTGGCCTCCATGGTGACATAATAGATCCTTGCTTCTATTGGTCCCCGTGCTGTAACAATCCAGCCCTGGCCATTTTAGGCCCCCTGGTGTCAAAAGGGATTCTTAGATTGTTAGCCTGCATTGGGTCACAATGGTTCCTTGCTTCTCTTAGCCCCTGTGGTGTCACAATGCATCCCATGCCCTTTTAGGCCACTTGATGTCACAATGAATCATTTGATTCTTGGCCTCCATGGTGGCATAATAGATCCTTGCTTCTATTGGTCCCCGTGCTGTAACAACCATCCCTGGCCATTTTAGGCCCCCTGGTGTCACAAGGGATCATTAGATTGTTAGCCTGCATTGGGTCACAATGGTTCCTTGCTTCTCTTAACCTCTGTGGTGTCACAATGCATTCCAAGACCTTTCAGGCCACTTGGTCTTACAATGAACCATTTGATTCTTGGCCTCCATGGTGTCATAATGGTTCCTTGCTTCTATAGGTCCCCATGCTGTCAGAGTTCATCCGTGGTCCTTTTGTGCCCCCTGGTGTCACAAGGGATCATTAGATTGTTAGCCTGCATTGGGTCACAATGGTTCCTTGCTTCTCTTAACCCCTGTGGTGTCACCATGCATCCCATGCCTTTTTAGGCCACTTGGTGTTACAATGAATCATTTGAGTCTTGGCCTCTATTGTGTCATAATATTTCCATGTTTTTATTGTGCCCCATGCTTTCACAATTCATCCCTGGCCCTATTACAACCCCTGGTGTCACATTGGATCATTAGATTGTTAGCCTGCATTGGGTCACAATGGTTCCCTGCTTCTCTTAACCTCTGTGGTGTCACAATGCATTCCAAGACCTTTTAGTCCACTTGGTCTTACAGTGAACCATTTGATTCTTAGCCTTCATGGTGTCATAATGGTTCCTTGCTTCTATAGGTCCCCATGCTGTCAGAGTTCATCCGTGGTCCTTTTGCGCCCCCTGGTGTCAAAAGGGATTCTTAGATTGTTAGCCTGCATTGGGTCACAATGGTTCCTTGCTTCTCTTAACCCCTGTGGTGTCCCAGTGCATCCCATGCCCTTTTAGGCCACTTGATGTCACAATGAATCATTTCATTTTTGGCCTCCATGGTGGCATAATTGTACCAGGTTTTAATTGGGCCCCATGCTTTCACAATTCATCCCTGGCCCTTTTAGGCCCATTGGTGTCACAAGGGACCATTAGATTGTTAGCCGGCATTGGGTCACAATGGTTCCTTGCTTCTCTTAATCTCTGTGGTGTCACAATGCATTCCAAGACCTTTTACGCCACTTGGTCTTACAATGAATCATTGGATTCTTGGCCTCCATGGTGTCATAATAGTTCCTTGCTTCTATAGGTCCCCATGCTGTCAGAGTTCATCCGTGGTCCTTTTGCGCCCCCTGGTGTCACAAGGGATCATTAAATTGTTAGCCTGCATTGGGTCACAATGGATCCTTGCTTCTCTTAACCTCTGTGGTGTCACAATGCATTCCAAGACCTTTTAGGCCACTTGGTCTTACAATGAACCATTTGATTCTTGGCCTTCATGGTGTCATAATGGTTCCTTGCTTCTATAGGTCCCCATGATGTCAGAGTTCATCCGTGGTCCTTTTGCGCCCCCTGGTGTCAAAAGGGATTCTAAGATTGTTAGCCTGCATTGCGTCACAATGATTCCTTGCTTCTCTTAACCCCTGTGGTGTCACAATGCATCCCATGCCCTTTTAGGCCACTTGATGTCACAATGAATCATTTGATTTTTGGCCTCCATGGTGGCATAATAGATCCTTGCTTCTATTGGTCCCCGTGCTGTAACAATCCATTCCTGGCCATTTTAGGCCCCCTGGTGTCACAAGGGATCATTAGATTGTTAGCCTGCATTGGGTCACAATGGTTCCTTGCTTCTCTTAACCTCTGTGGTGCCACAATGCATTCCAATACCTTTTAGGCCACTTGGTCTTACAGTGAACCATTTGATTCTTCGCCTTCATGGTGTCATAATGGTTCCTTGCTTCTATAGTTCCCCATGCTGTCAGAGTTCATCCGTGGTCCTTTTGCGCCCCCTGGTGTCAAAAGGGATTCTTAGATTGTTAGCCTGCATTGGGTCACAATGGTTCCTTGCTTCTCTTAACCCCTGTGGTGTCCCAGTGCTTCCCATGCCCTTTTAGGCCACTTGGTGTTACAATGAATCATTTGATTCTTGGCCTCCATGGTGGCAAAATTGTACCAGGTTTTAATTGGGCCCCATGCGGTCACAATTCATCCCTGTCGCTTTTAGGCCCATTGGTGTCACAAGGGACCATTAGATTGTTAGCCTCCATTGGGTCACAATGGATCCTTGTTTCTCTTAACCCCTGTGGTGTCACAATGCATCCCATGCGCTTTTAGGCCACTTGATGTCACAATGAATCATTTGATTCTTGGCCTCCATGGTGACATAATAGATCCTTGCTTCTATTGGTCCCCGTGCTGTAACAATCCATGCCTGGCCCTTTTTATACCCCCTGGGGCCACAAGGGATCATTAGATTGTTAGCCTGCATTGGGTCACAATGGTTCCTTGCTTCTCTTAACTTCTGTGGTGTCACAATGCATTCCAAGACCTTTTAGGCCACTTGGTCTTACAATGAACCATTTGATTCTTGGCCTCCATGGTGTCATAATGGTTCCTTGTTCTATAGGTCCCCATGCTGTCAGAGTTCATCCGTGGTCCTTTTGCGCCCCCTGCTGTCAAAAGGGATTCTTAGATTGTTAGCCTGCATTGGGTCACAATGGTTCCTTGCTTCTCTTAACCCCTGTGGTGTCACAATGCATCCCATGCCATTTTAGGCCACTTGATGTCACAATGAATCATTTGATTCTTGGCCTCCATGGTGGCATAATATATCCTTGCTTCTATTGGTCCCCGTGCTGTAACAATCCATCCCTGGACATTTTAGGCCCCCTGGTGTCAAAAGGGATTCTTAGATTGTTAGCATGCATTGGGTCACAATGGTTCCTTCCTTCTCTTAACCCCCGTGGTGTCACAATGCATTCCAAGACCTTTTAGGCCACTTGGTGTTACAATGAATCATTTGAGTCTTGGCCTCTATTGTGTCATAATATTTCCATGTTTTTATTGTGCCCCATGCTTTCACAATTCATCCCTGGCCCTATTACAACCCCTGGTGTCACAATGGATCGTTAGATTGTTAGCCTGCATTGGGTTACAATGGTTCCTTGCTTCTCTTAACCCCTGTGGTGTCACAATGCATCCCATGCCCTTTTAGGCCACTTGATGTCACAATGAATCATTTGATTCTTGGCCTCCATGGTGACATAATAGATCCTTGCTTCTATTGGTCGCCGTGCTGTAACACTCCATCCCTGGCCCTTTTTATACCCCCTGGTGCCACAAGGGATCATTAGATTGTTAGCCTGCATTGGGTCACAATGGTTCCTTGCTTCTCTTAACCTCTGTGGTGTCACAATGCATTCCAAGACCTTTTAGGCCACTTGGTCTTACAATGAACCATTTGATTCTTGGCCTCCATGGTGTCATAATGGTTCCTTGCTTCTATAGGTCCCCATGCTGTCAGATTTCATCCGTGGTCCTTTTGCGCCCCCTGGTGTCAAAAGGGATTCTTAGATTGTTAGCCTGCATTGGGTCACAATGGTTCCTTGCTTCTCTTAGCCCCTGTGGTGTCACAATGCATCCCATGCCCTTTTAGGCCACTTGGTGTTACAATGAATCATCTGAGTCTTGGCCTCTATTGTGTCATAATATTTCCATGTTTTTATTGTGCCCCATGCTTTCACAATTCATCCCTGCCCCTATTACAACCCCTGGTGTAACAATGGATCATTAGATTGTTAGCTTGCATTGTGTCACAATGGTTCCTTGCTTCTCTTAACCTCTGTGGTGTCACAATGCATTCCAAGTCCTTTTAGGCCACTTGGTCTTACAGTGAACCATTTGATTCTTGGCCTCCATGGTGTCATAATGGTTCCTTGCTTCTATAGGTCCCCATGCTGTCAGAGTTCATCCGTGGTCCTTTTCCGCCCCCTGGTGTCTAAAGGGATTCTTAGATCGTTAGCCTGCATTGGGTCACAATGGTTCCTTGCTTCTCTTAACCCCTGTGGTGTCACAATGCATCCCATGCCCTTTTAGGCCACTTGATGTCACAATGAATCATTTGATTCTTGGCCTCCATGGTGTCATAATTTTTCCTTGTTTCTATTGGGCCCCATGCGGTCACAATTCATCCCTGTCGCTTTTACGCCCCCTGGTGTCGAAAGGGATTCTTAGACTGTTAGCCGGCATTGGGTCACAATGGATCCTTGCTTCTCTTAACCCCTGTGGTGTCACCATGCATCCCATGCCCTTTTAGGCTACTTGATGTCACAATGAATCATTTGATTCTTGGCCTCCATGGTGACATAATAGATCCTTGCTTCTATTGGTCCCCGTGCTGTAACAATCCATGCCTGGCCCTTTTTATACCCCCTGGTGCCACAAGGGATCATTAGATTGTTAGCCTGCATTGGGTCACAATGGTTCCTTGCTTCTCTTAACCCCCGTGGTGTCACAATGCATTCCAAGACCTTTTAGGCCACTTGGTGTTACAATGAATCATTTGAATCTTGGCCTCTATGGTGTCATAATATTTCCATGTTTTTATTGTGCCCCATGCTTTCACAATTCATCCCTGACCCTATTATAACCCCTGGTGTCACAATGGATCATTAGATTGTTAGCCGGCATTGGGTCACAATGGTTCCATGCTTCTCTTAACCCCTGTGGTGTCACAATGCATCCCGTGCCCTTTTAGGCCACTTGATGTCACAATGAATCATTTGATTCTTGGCCTCCATGGTGGCATAATAGATCCTTGCTTCTATTGGTCCCCGTGCTGTAACAATCCAGCCCTGGCCATTTTAGGCCCCCTGGTGTCAAAAGGGATCATTAGATTGTTAGGCTGCATTGGGTCACAATGGTTCCTTGCTTCTCTTAGCCCCTGTGGTGTCACAATGCATCCCATGTCCTTTTAGGCCACTTGGTGTTACAATGAATCATCTGAGTCTTGGCCTCTATTGTGTCATAATATTTCCAAGTTTTTATTGTTCCCCATGCTTTCACAATTCATCCCTGGCCCTATTACAACCCCTGGTGTCACAATGGATCATTAGATTGTTAGCCTGCATTGGGTCACAATGGTTCCTTGCTTCTCTTAACCTCTGTGGTGTCACAATGCATTCCAAGACCTTTCAGGCCACTTGGTCTTACAGTGAATCATTTGATTCTTGGCCTCCATGGTGACATAATAGATACTTGCTTCTATTGGTCCCCGTGCTGTAACAATCCATCCCCGGAACTTTTTATACCCCCTGGTGCCACAAGGGATCATTAGATTGTTAGCCTGCATTGGGTCACAATGGTTCCTTGCTTCTCTTAACCCCTGTGGTATCACAATGCATCCCATGCCCTTTTAGGCCACTAGATGTCACAATGAATCATTTGATTCTTGGCCTCCATGGTAGCATAATTGTACAAGGTTTTAATTGGGCCCCATGCTTTCACAATTCATCCCTGGCCCTTTTAGGCCCATTGGTGTCACAATGCATTCCATGCCATTTTAGGCCACTTGATGTCACAATGAATCATTTGATTCTTGGCCTCCATGGTGTCATAATGGTTCCTTGCTTCTATAGGTCCCCATGGCGTCAGAGTTCATCCGTGGTCCTTTTGCGCCCCCTGGTGTCAAAAGGGATTCTTAGATTGTTAGCCGGCATTGGGTCACAATGGTTCCTTGCTTCTCTTAACCCCTGTGGTGTCCCAATGCATCCCATGCCCTTTTAGGCCACTTGGTGTTACAATGAATCATTTGATTCTTGGCCTCTATAGTGTCATAATATTTCCATGTTTTTATTGTGCCCCATGCTTTCACAATTCATCCCTGGCCCTATTACAACCCCTGGTGTCACAAAGGATCATTAGATTGTTAGCCTGCATTGGGTCACAATGGTTCCTTGCTTCTCTTAACCCCTGTGGTGTCACAATGCATCCCATGGCCTTTTAGGCCACTTGATGTCACAATGAATCATTTGATTCTTGGCCTCCATGGTGGCATAATTGTACCAGGTTTTAATTGGGCCCCATGCTTTCACAATTCATCCCTGGCACTTTTAGGCCCATTGGTGTCACAAGGGACCATTAGATTGTTAGCCTCCATTGGGTCACAATGGATCCGTGCTTCTCTTAACCCCTGTGGTGTCACAATGCATCCCATGCCCTTTTAGGCCACTTGATGTCACAATGAATCATTTGATTCTTGGCCTCCATGGTGACATAATAGGTCCTTGCTTCTATTGGTCCCCGTGCTGTAACAATCCATCCCTGACCCTTTTTATAACCCCTGGTGCCACAAGAGACCATTAGATTGTTAGCCTGCATTGGGTCACAATGTTTCCTTGCTTCTCTTAACCTCTGTGGTGTCACAATGCATCCCATGCCCTTTTAGGCCACTTGATGTCACAATGAATCATTTGATTCTTGGCCTCCATGGTGGCATAATAGATCCTTGCTTCTATTGGTCCCCGTGCTGTAACAACCATCCCTGGCCATTTTAGGCCCCCTGGTGTCACAAGGGATCATTAGATTGTTAGCCTGCATTGGGTCACAATGGTTCCTTGCTTCTCTTAACCCCTGTGGTGTCCCAATGCATCCCATGCCCTTTTAGGCCACTTGATGTCACAATGAATCATTTCATTTTTGGCCTCCATGGTGGCATAATTATACCAGGTTTTAATTGGGCCCCATGCTTTCACAATTCATCCCTGGCCCTTTTAGGCCCATTGGTGTCACAAGGGACCATTAGATTGTTAGCCGGCATTGGGTCACAATGGATCCTTGCTTCTCTTAACCCCTGTGGTGTCACAATGCATCCCATGCACTTTTAGGCCACTTGATGTCACAATGAATCATTTGATTCTTGGCCTCCATGGTGACATAATAGATCCTTGCTTCTATTGGTCCCCGTGCTGTAACAATCCATCCCTGGACCTATTACAACCCCTGGTGCCACAATGGATCATTAGATTGTTAGCCTGCATTGGGTCACAATGGTTCCTTGCTTCTCTTAACCTCTGTGGTGTCACAATGCATTCCAAGACCTTTCAGGCCACTTGGTCTTACAATGAACCATTTGATTCTTGGCCTCCATGGTGTCATAATGGTTCCTTGCTTCTATAGTTCCCCAAGCTGTCAGAGTTCATCCGTGGTCCTTTTGCGCCCCCTGGTGTCAAAAGGGATTCTAAGATTGTTAGCCTGCCTTGGGTCACAATGGTTCCTTGCTTCTCTTAACCCCTGTGGTGTCCCAGTGCATCCCATGCCCTTTTAGGCCACTTGATGTCACAATGAATCATTTGATTCTTGGCCTCCTTGGTGGCATAATAGATCCTTGCTTCTATTGGTCCCCGTGCTGTAACAATCCATCCCTGGCCCTTTTTATACCCCCTGGTGCCACAAGGGATCATTAGATTATTAGCCTGCATTGGGTCACAATGGTTCCTTGCTTCTCTTAACCTCTGTGGTGTCACAATGCATTCCAAGACCTTTCAGGCCACTTGGTCTTACAATGAACCATTTGATTCTTGGCCTCCATGGTGTCATAATGGTTCCTTGCTTCTATAGGTCCCCATGCTGTCAGAGTTCATCCGTGGTCCTTTTGCGCCCCCTGCTGTCAAAAGGGATTCTAAGATTGTTAGCCTGCCTTGGGTCACAATGGTTCCTTGCTTCTCTTAACCCCTGTGGTGTCCCAGTGCATCCCATGCCCTTTTAGGCCACTTGATGTCACAATGAATCATTTCATTTTTGGCCTCCATGGTGGCATAATTGTACCAGGTTTTAATTGGGCCCCATGCTTTCACAATTCATCCCTGGCCCTTTTAGGCCCATTGGTGTCACAAGGGACCATTAGATTGTTAGCCGGCATTGGGTCACAATGGATCCTTGCTTCTCTTAACCCCTGTGGTGTCACCATGCATCCCATGCCCTTTTAGGCCACTTGATGTCACAATGAATCATTTGATTCTTGGCCTCCATGGTGACATAATAGATCCTTGCTTCTATTGGTCCCCGTGCTGTAACAATCCATCCCTGGCCCTTTTTATACCCCCTGGTGCCACAAGGGATCATTAGATTATTAGCCTGCATTGGGTCACAATGGTTCCTTGCTTCTCTTAACCTCTGTGGTGTCACAATGCATTCCAAGACCTTTTAGGCCACTTGGTCTTACAATGAACCATTTGATTCTTGGCCTCCATGGTGTCATAATGGTTCCTTGCTTCTATAGGTCCCCATGCTGTCAGAGTTCATCCGTGGTCCTTTTGCGCCCCCTGGTGTCAAAAGGGATTCTTAGATTGTTAGCCTGCATTGGGTCACAATGGTTCCTTGCGTCTCTTAACCCCTGTGGTGTCACAATGCATCCAATGCCCTTTTTGGCCACTTGGTATTACGATGAATCATTTGAGTCTTGGCCTCTATTGTGTCATAATATTTCCATGTTTTTATTGTGCCCCATGCTTTCACAATTCATCCCTGGCCCTATTACAACCCCTGGTGTCACAATGGATCATTAGATTGTTAGCCTGCATTGGGTCCCAATGGTTCCTTGCTTCTCTTAATCTCTGTGGTGTCACAATGCATTCCAAGACCTTTTAGGCCACTTGGTCTTACAATGAACCATTTGATTCTTGGCCTTCATGGTGTCATAATGGTTCCTTGCTTCTATAGGTCCCCATGATGTCAGAGTTCATCCGTGGTCCTTTTGCGCCCCCTGGTGTCAAAAGGGATTCTTAGATTGTTAGCCTGCATTGGGTCACAATGGTTCCTTGCTTCTCTTAACCCCTGTGGTGTCACAATGCATCCCATGCCCTTTTAGGCCACTTGATGTCACAATGAATCATTTGATTCTTGGCCTCCATGGTGGCATAATAGATCCTTGCTTCTATTGGTCCCCGTGCTGTAACAATCCATTCCTGGCCATTTTAGGCCCCCTGGTGTCACAAGGGATCATTAGATTGTTAGCCTGCATTGGGTCACAATGGTTCCTTGCTTCTCTTAACCCCTGTGGTGTCCCAATGCATCCCATGCCCTTTTAGGCCACTTGATGTCACAATGAATCATTTCATTTTTGGCCTCCATGGTGGCATAATTATACCAGGTTTTAATTGGGCCCCATGCTTTCACAATTCATCCCTGGCCCTTTTAGGCCCATTGGTGTCACAAGGGACCATTAGATTGTTAGCCGGCATTGGGTCACAATGGATCCTTGCTTCTCTTAACCCCTGTGGTGTCACAATGCATCCCATGCCCATTTAGGCCACTTGATGTCACAATGAATCATTTGATTCTTGGCCTCCATGGTGACATAATAGATCCTTGCTTCTATTGGTCCCCGTGCTGTAACAATCCATCCCTGGACCTATTACAACCCCTGGTGCCACAATGGATCATTAGATTGTTAGCCTGCATTGGGTCACAATGGTTCCTTGCTTCTCTTAACCTCTGTGGTGTCACAATGCATTCCAAGACCTTTCAGGCCACTTGGTCTTACAATGAACCATTTGATTCTTGGCCTCCATGGTGTCATAATGGTTCCTTGCTTCTATAGGTCCCCATGCTGTCAGAGTTCATCCGTGGTCCTTTTGTGCCCCCTGGTGTCACAAGGGATCATTAGATTGTTAGCCTGCATTGGGTCACAATGGTTCCTTGCTTCTCTTAACCCCTGTGGTGTCACCATGCATCCCATGCCTTTTTAGGCCACTTGGTGTTACAATGAATCATTTGAGTCTTGGCCTCTATTGTGTCATAATATTTCCATGTTTTTATTGTGCCCCATGCTTTCACAATTCATCCCTGGCCCTATTACAACCCCTGGTGTCACATTGGATCATTAGATTGTTAGCCTGCATTGGGTCACAATGGTTCCTTGCTTCTCTTAACCCCTGTGGTGTCCCAGTGCATCCCATGCCCTTTTAGGCCACTTGATGTCACAATGAATCATTTCATTTTTGGCCTCCATGGTGGCATAATTGTACCAGGTTTTAATTGGGCCCCATGCTTTCACAATTCATCCCTGGCCCTTTTAGGCCCATTGGTGTCACAAGGGACCATTAGATTGTTAGCCGGCATTGGGTCACAATGGTTCCTTGCTTCTCTTAATCTCTGTGGTGTCACAATGCATTCCAAGACCTTTTAGGCCACTTGGTCTTACAATGAATCATTGGATTCTTGGCCTCCATGGTGTCATAATAGTTCCTTGCTTCTATAGGTCCCCATGCTGTCACAGTTCATCCGTGGTCCTTTTGCGCCCCCTGGTGTCACAAGGGATCATTAAATTGTTAGCCTGCATTGGGTCACAATGGATCCTTGCTTCTCTTAACCTCTGTGGTGTCACAATGCATTCCAAGACCTTTTAGGCCACTTGGTCTTACAATGAACCATTTGATTCTTGGCCTTCATGGTGTCATAATGGTTCCTTGCTTCTATAGGTCCCCATGATGTCAGAGTTCATCCGTGGTACTTTTGCGCCCCCTGCTGTCAAAAGGGATTCTAAGATTGTTGGCCTGCATTGGGTCACAATGATTCCTTGCTTCTCTTAACCCCTGTGGTGTCACAATGCATCCCATGCCCTTTTAGGCCACTTGATGTCACAATGAATCATTTGATTTTTGGCCTCCATGGTGGCATAATAGATCCTTGCTTCTATTGGTCCCCGTGCTGTAACAATCCATTCCTGGCCATTTTAGGCCCCCTGGTGTCACAAGGGATCATTAGATTGTTAGCCTGCATTGGGTCACAATGCTTCCTTGCTTCTCTTAACCTCTGTGGTGTCACAATGCATTCCAAGACCTTTTAGGCCACTTGGTCTTACAGTGAACCATTTGATTCTTCGCCTTCATGGTGTCATAATGGTTCCTTGCTTCTATAGTTCCCCATGCTGTCAGAGTTCATCCGTGGTCCTTTTGCGCCCCCTGGTGTCAAAAGGGATTCTTAGATTGTTAGCCTGCATTGGGTCACAATGGTTCCTTGCTTCTCTTAACCCCTGTGGTGTCACAATGCTTCCCATGCCCTTTTAGGCCACTTGATGTCACAATGAATCATTTGATTCTTGGCCTCCATGGTGGCAAAATTGTACCAGGTTTTAATTGGGCCCCATGCGGTCACAATTCATCCCTGTCGCTTTTAGGCCCATTGGTGTCACAAGGGACCATTAGATTGTTAGCCTCCATTGGGTCACAATGGATCCTTGTTTCTCTTAACCCCTGTGGTGTCACAATGCATCCCATGCGCTTTTAGGCCACTTGATGTCACAATGAATCATTTGATTCTTGGCCTCCATGGTGACATAATAGATCCTTGCTTCTATTGGTCCCCGTGCTGTAACAATCCATGCCTGGCCCTTTTTATACCCCCTGGTGCCACAAGGGATCATTAGATTGTTAGCCTGCATTGGGTCACAATGGTTCCTTGCTTCTCTTAACTTCTGTGGTGTCACAATGCATTCCAAGACCTTTTAGGCCACTTGGTCTTACAATGAACCATTTGATTCTTGGCCTCCATGGTGTCATAATGGTTCCTTGTTCTATAGGTCCCCATGCTGTCAGAGTTCATCCGTGGTCCTTTTGCGCCCCCTGGTGTCAAAAGGGATTCTTAGATTGTTAGCCGGCATTGGGTCACAATGGTTCCTTGCTTCTCTTAACCCCTGTGGTGTCACAATGCATCCCATGCCATTTTAGGCCACTTGATGTCACAATGAATCATTTGATTCTTGGCCTCCATGGTGGCATAATATATCCTTGCTTCTATTGGTCCCCGTGCTGTAACAATCCATCCCTGGACATTTTAGGCCCCCTGGTGTCAAAAGGGATTCTTAGATTGTTAGCATGCATTGGGTCACAATGGTTCCTTGCTTCTCTTAACCCCTGTGGTGTCACAATGCATCCCATGCCCTTTTAGGCCACTTGGTGTTACAATGAATCATCTGAGTCTTGGCCTCTATTGTGTCATAATATTTCCATGTTTTTATTGTGCCCCATGCTTTCACAATTCATCCCTGCCCCTATTACAACCCCTGGTGTAACAATGGATCATTAGATTGTTAGCTTGCATTGTGTCACAATGGTTCCTTGCTTCTCTTAACCTCTGTGGTGTCACAATGCATTCCAAGTCCTTTTAGGCCACTTGGTCTTACAATGAACCATTTGATTCTTGGCCTCCATGGTGTCATAATGGTTCCTTGCTTCTATAGGTCCCCATGCTGTCAGAGTTCATCCGTGGTCCTTTTGCGCCCCCTGGTGTCTAAAGGGATTCTTAGATCGTTAGCCTGCATTGGGTCACAATGGTTCCTTGCTTCTCTTAACCCCTGTGGTGTCACAATGCATCCCATGTCCTTTTAGGCCACTTGGTGTTACAATGAATCATCTGAGTCTTGGCCTCTATTGTGTCATAATATTTCCAAGTTTTTATTGTTCCCCATGCTTTCACAATTCATCCCTGGCCCTATTACAACCCCTGGTGTCACAATGGATCATTAGATTGTTAGCCTGCATTGGGTCACAATGGTTCCTTGCTTCTCTTAACCTCTGTGGTGTCACAATGCATTCCAAGACCTTTCAGGCCACTTGGTCTTACAGTGAATCATTTGATTCTTGGCCTCCATGGTGACATAATAGATACTTGCTTCTATTGGTCCCCGTGCTGTAACAATCCATCCCCGGAACTTTTTATACCCCCTGGTGCCACAAGGGATCATTAGATTGTTAGCCTGCATTGGGTCACAATGGTTCCTTGCTTCTCTTAACCCCTGTGGTATCACAATGCATCCCATGCCCTTTTAGGCCACTTGATGCCACAATGAATCATTTGATTCTTGGCCTCCATGGTAGCATAATTGTACAAGGTTTTAATTGGGCCCCATGCTTTCACAATTCATCCCTGGCCCATTTAGGCCCATTGGTGTCACAATGCATTCCATGCCATTTTAGGCCGCTTGATGTCACAATGAATCATTTGATTCTTGGCCTCCATGGTGTCATAATGGTTCCTTGCTTCTATAGGTCCCCATGGCGTCAGAGTTCATCCGTGGTCCTTTTGCGCCCCCTGGTGTCAAAAGGGATTCTTAGATTGTTAGCCTGCATTGGGTCACAATGGTTCCTTGCTTCTCTTAACTCCTGTGGTGTCACAATGCATCCCATGCCCTTTTAGGCCACTTGGTGTTACAATGAATCATTTGATTCTTGGCCTCTATAGTGTCATAATATTTCCATGTTTTTATTGTGCCCCATGCTTTCACAATTCATCCCTGGCCCTATTACAACCCCTGGTGTCACAAAGGATCATTAGATTGTTAGCCTGCATTGGGTCACAATGGTTCCTTGCTTCTCTTAACCCCTGTGGTGTCACAATGCATCCCATGGCCTTTTAGGCCACTTGATGTCACAATGAATCATTTGATTCTTGGCCTCCATGGTGGCATAATTGTACCAGGTTTTAATTGGGCCCCATGCTTTCACAATTCATCCCTGGCACTTTTAGGCCCATTGGTGTCACAAGGGACCATTAGATTGTTAGCCTCCATTGGGTCACAATGGATCCGTGCTTCTCTTAACCCCTGTGGTGTCACAATGCATCCCATGCCCTTTTAGGCCACTTGATGTCACAATGAATCATTTGATTCTTGGCCTCCATGGTGACATAATAGGTCCTTGCTTCTATTGGTCCCCGTGCTGTAACAATCCATCCCTGACCCTTTTTATAACCCCTGGTGCCACAAGAGATCATTAGATTGTTAGCCTGCATTGGGTCACAATGTTTCCTTGCTTCTCTTAACCTCTGTGGTGTCACAATGCATCCCATGCCCTTTTAGGCCACTTGATGTCACAATGAATCATTTGATTCTTGGCCTCCATGGTGGCATAATAGATCCTTGCTTCTATTGGTCCCCGTGCTGTAACAACCATCCCTGGCCATTTTAGGCCCCCTGGTGTCACAAGGGATCATTAGATTGTTAGCCTGCATTGGGTCACAATGGTTCCTTGCTTCTCTTAACCTCTGTGGTGTCACAATGCATTCCAAGTCCTTTTAGGCCACTTGGTCTTACAGTGAACCATTTGGTTCTTAGCCTTCATGGTGTCTTAATGGTTCCTTGCTTCTATAGGTCCCCATGCTGTCAGAGTTCATCCGTGGTCCTTTTGCGCCCCCTGCTGTCAAAAGGGATTCTAAGATTGTTAGCCTGCCTTGGGTCACAATGGTTCCTTGCTTCTCTTAACCCCTGTGGTGTCCCAATGCATCCCATGCCCTTTTAGGCCACTTGATGTCACAATGAATCATTTCATTTTTGGCCTCCATGGTGGCATAATTATACCAGGTTTTAATTGGGCCCCATGCTTTCACAATTCATCCCTGGCACTTTTAGGCCCATTGGTGTCACAAGGGACCATTAGATTGTTAGCCGGCATTGGGTCACAATGGATCCTTGCTTCTCTTAACCCCTGTGGTGTCACAATGCATCCCATGCACTTTTAGGCCACTTGATGTCACAATGAATCATTTGATTCTTGGCCTCCATGGTGACATAATAGATCCTTGCTTCTATTGGTCCCCGTGCTGTAACAATCCATCCCTGGACCTATTACAACCCCTGGTGCCACAATGGATCATTAGATTGTTAGCCTGCATTGGGTCACAATGGTTCCTTGCTTCTCTTAACCTCTGTGGTGTCACAATGCATTCCAAGACCTTTCAGGCCACTTGGTCTTACAATGAACCATTTGATTCTTGGCCTCCATGGTGTCATAATGGTTCCTTGCTTCTATAGTTCCCCAAGCTGTCAGAGTTCATCCGTGGTCCTTTTGCGCCCCCTGGTGTCAAAAGGGATTCTAAGATTGTTAGCCTGCCTTGGGTCACAATGGTTCCTTGCTTCTCTTAACCCCTGTGGTGTCCCAGTGCATCCCATGCCCTTTTAGGCCACTTGATGTCACAATGAATCATTTGATTCTTGGCCTCCATGGTGGCATAATAGATCCTTGCTTCTATTGGTCCCCGTGCTGTAACAATCCATCCCTGGCCCTTTTTATACCCCCTGGTGCCACAAGGGATCATTAGATTATTAGCCTGCATTGGGTCACAATGGTTCCTTGCTTCTCTTAACCTCTGTGGTGTCACAATGCATTCCAAGACCTTTCAGGCCACTTGGTCTTACAATGAACCATTTGATTCTTGGCCTCCATGGTGTCATAATGGTTCCTTGCTTCTATAGGTCCCCATGCTGTCAGAGTTCATCCGTGGTCCTTTTGCGCCCCCTGCTGTCAAAAGGGATTCTAAGATTGTTAGCCTGCCTTGGGTCACAATGGTTCCTTGCTTCTCTTAACCCCTGTGGTGTCCCAGTGCATCCCATGCCCTTTTAGGCCACTTGATGTCACAATGAATCATTTCATTTTTGGCCTCCATGGTGGCATAATTGTACCAGGTTTTAATTGGGCCCCATGCTTTCACAATTCATCCCTGGCCCTTTTAGGCCCATTGGTGTCACAAGGGACCATTAGATTGTTAGCCGGCATTGGGTCACAATGGATCCTTGCTTCTCTTAACCCCTGTGGTGTCACCATGCATCCCATGCCCTTTTAGGCCACTTGATGTCACAATGAATCATTTGATTCTTGGCCTCCATGGTGACATAATAGATCCTTGCTTCTATTGGTCCCCGTGCTGTAACAATCCATCCCTGGCCCTTTTTATACCCCCTGGTGCCACAAGGGATCATTAGATTATTAGCCTGCATTGGGTCACAATGGTTCCTTGCTTCTCTTAACCTCTGTGGTGTCACAATGCATTCCAAGACCTTTTAGGCCACTTGGTCTTACAATGAACCATTTGATTCTTGGCCTCCATGGTGTCATAATGGTTCCTTGCTTCTATAGGTCCCCATGCTGTCAGAGTTCATCCGTGGTCCTTTTGCGCCCCCTGGTGTCAAAAGGGATTCTTAGATTGTTAGCCTGCATTGGGTCACAATGGTTCCTTGCGTCTCTTAACCCCTGTGGTGTCACAATGCATCCAATGCCCTTTTTGGCCACTTGGTATTACGATGAATCATTTGAGTCTTGGCCTCTATTGTGTCATAATATTTCCATGTTTTTATTGTGCCCCATGCTTTCACAATTCATCCCTGGCCCTATTACAACCCCTGGTGTCACAATGGATCATTAGATTGTTAGCCTGCATTGGGTCACAATGGTTCCTTGCTTCTCTTAATCTCTGTGGTGTCACAATGCATTCCAAGACCTTTTAGGCCACTTGGTCTTACAATGAACCATTTGATTCTTGGCCTTCATGGTGTCATAATGGTTCCTTGCTTCTATAGGTCCCCATGATGTCAGAGTTCATCCGTGGTCCTTTTGCGCCCCCTGGTGTCAAAAGGGATTCTTAGATTGTTAGCCTGCATTGGGTCACAATGGTTCCTTGCTTCTCTTAACCCCTGTGGTGTCACAATGCATCCCATGCCCTTTTAGGCCACTTGATGTCACAATGAATCATTTGATTCTTGGCCTCCATGGTGGCATAATAGATCCTTGCTTCTATTGGTCCCCGTGCTGTAACAATCCATTCCTGGCCATTTTAGGCCCCCTGGTGTCACAAGGGATCATTAGATTGTTAGCCTGCATTGGGTCACAATGGTTCCTTGCTTCTCTTAACCCCTGTGGTGTCCCAATGCATCCCATGCCCTTTTAGGCCACTTGATGTCACAATGAATCATTTCATTTTTGGCCTCCATGGTGGCATAATTATACCAGGTTTTAATTGGGCCCCATGCTTTCACAATTCATCCCTGGCCCTTTTAGGCCCATTGGTGTCACAAGGGACCATTAGATTGTTAGCCGGCATTGGGTCACAATGGATCCTTGCTTCTCTTAACCCCTGTGGTGTCACAATGCATCCCATGCCCTTTTAGGCCACTTGATGTCACAATGAATCATTTGATTCTTGGCCTCCATGGTGACATAATAGATCCTTGCTTCTATTGGTCCCCGTGCTGTAACAATCCATCCCTGGACCTATTACAACCCCTGGTGCCACAATGGATCATTAGATTGTTAGCCTGCATTGGGTCACAATGGTTCCTTGCTTCTCTTAACCTCTGTGGTGTCACAATGCATTCCAAGACCTTTCAGGCCACTTGGTCTTACAATGAACCATTTGATTCTTGGCCTCCATGGTGTCATAATGGTTCCTTGCTTCTATAGGTCCCCATGCTGTCAGAGTTCATCCGTGGTCCTTTTGTGCCCCCTGGTGTCACAAGGGATCATTAGATTGTTAGCCTGCATTGGGTCACAATGGTTCCTTGCTTCTCTTAACCCCTGTGGTGTCACCATGCATCCCATGCCTTTTTAGGCCACTTGGTGTTACAATGAATCATTTGAGTCTTGGCCTCTATTGTGTCATAATATTTCCATGTTTTTATTGTGCCCCATGCTTTCACAATTCATCCCTGGCCCTATTACAACCCCTGGTGTCACATTGGATCATTAGATTGTTAGCCTGCATTGGGTCACAATGGTTCCTTGCTTCTCTTAACCCCTGTGGTGTCCCAGTGCATCCCATGCCCTTTTAGGCCACTTGATGTCACAATGAATCATTTCATTTTTGGCCTCCATGGTGGCATAATTGTACCAGGTTTTAATTGGGCCCCATGCTTTCACAATTCATCCCTGGCCCTTTTAGGCCCATTGGTGTCACAAGGGACCATTAGATTGTTAGCCGGCATTGGGTCACAATGGTTCCTTGCTTCTCTTAATCTCTGTGGTGTCACAATGCATTCCAAGACCTTTTAGGCCACTTGGTCTTACAATGAATCATTGGATTCTTGGCCTCCATGGTGTCATAATAGTTCCTTGCTTCTATAGGTCCCCATGCTGTCACAGTTCATCCGTGGTCCTTTTGCGCCCCCTGGTGTCACAAGGGATCATTAAATTGTTAGCCTGCATTGGGTCACAATGGATCCTTGCTTCTCTTAACCTCTGTGGTGTCACAATGCATTCCAAGACCTTTTAGGCCACTTGGTCTTACAATGAACCATTTGATTCTTGGCCTCCATGGTGTCATAATGGTTCCTTGTTCTATAGGTCCCCATGCTGTCAGAGTTCATCCGTGGTCCTTTTGCGCCCCCTGGTGTCAAAAGGGATTCTTAGATTGTTAGCATGCATTGGGTCACAATGGTTCCTTGCTTCTCTTAACCCCTGTGGTGTCACAATGCATCCCATGCCATTTTAGGCCACTTGATGTCACAATGAATCATTTGATTCTTGGCCTCCATGGTGGCATAATATATCCTTGCTTCTATTGGTCCCCGTGCTGTAACAATCCATCCCTGGACATTTTAGGCCCCCTGGTGTCAAAAGGGATTCTTAGATTGTTAGCATGCATTGGGTCACAATGGTTCCTTGCTTCTCTTAGCCCCTGTGGTGTCACAATGCATCCCATGCCCTTTTAGGCCACTTGGTGTTACAATGAATCATCTGAGTCTTGGCCTCTATTGTGTCATAATATTTCCATGTTTTTATTGTGCCCCATGCTTTCACAATTCATCCCTGCCCCTATTACAACCCCTGGTGTAACAATGGATCATTAGATTGTTAGCTTGCATTGTGTCACAATGGTTCCTTGCTTCTCTTAACCTCTGTGGTGTCACAATGCATTCCAAGTCCTTTTAGGCCACTTGGTCTTACAATGAACCATTTGATTCTTGGCCTCCATGGTGTCATAATGGTTCCTTGCTTCTATAGGTCCCCATGCTGTCAGAGTTCATCCGTGGTCCTTTTGCGCCCCCTGGTGTCTAAAGGGATTCTTAGATCGTTAGCCTGCCTTGGGTCACAATGGTTCCTTGCTTCTCTTAACCCCTGTGGTGTCACAATGCATCCCATGCCCTTTTAGGCCACTTGATGTCACAATGAATCATTTGATTCTTGGCCTCCATTGTGTCATAATTTTTCCTTGTTTCTATTGGGCCCCATGCGGTCACAATTCATCCCTGTCGCTTTTACGCCCCCTGGTGTCGAAAGGGATTCTTAGACTGTTAGCCGGCATTGGGTCACAATGGATCCTTGCTTCTCTTAACCCCTGTGGTGTCACCATGCATCCCATGCCCTTTTAGGCTACTTGATGTCACAATGAATCATTTGATTCTTGGCCTCCATGGTGACATAATAGATCCTTGCTTCTATTGGTCCCCGTGCTGTAACAATCCATGCCTGGCCCTTTTTATACCCCCTGGTGCCACAAGGGATCATTAGATTGTTAGCCTGCATTGGGTCACAATGGTTCCTTGCTTCTCTTAACCTCTGTGGTGTCACAATGCATTCCAAGACCTTTTAGGCCACTTGGTCTTACAATGAACCATTTGATTCTTGGCCTCCATGGTGTCATAATGGTTCCTTGTTTCTATAGGTCCCCATGCTGTCAGAGTTCATCTGTGGTCCTTTTGCGCCCCCTGGTGTCAAAGGGGATTCTAAGATTGTTAGCCTGCTTTGGGTCACAATGGATCCTTGCTTCTCTTAACCCCCGTGGTGTCACAATGCATTCCAAGACCTTTTAGGCCACTTGGTGTTACAATGAATCATTTGAATCTTGGCCTCTATGGTGTCATAATATTTCCATGTTTTTATTGTGCCCCATGCTTTCACAATTCATCCCTGACCCTATTATAACCCCTGGTGTCACAATGGATCATTAGATTGTTAGCCGGCATTGGGTCACAATGGTTCCATGCTTCTCTTAACCCCTGTGGTGTCACAATGCATCCCGTGCCCTTTTAGGCCACTTGATGTCACAATGAATCATTTGATTCTTGGCCTCCATGGTGGCATAATAGATCCTTGCTTCTATTGGTCCCCGTGCTGTAACAATCCAGCCCTGGCCATTTTAGGCCCCCTGGTGTCAAAAGGGATCATTAGATTGTTAGGCTGCATTGGGTCACAATGGTTCCTTGCTTCTCTTAGCCCCTGTGGTGTCACAATGCATCCCATGTCCTTTTAGGCCACTTGGTGTTACAATGAATCATCTGAGTCTTGGCCTCTATTGTGTCATAATATTTCCAAGTTTTTATTGTTCCCCATGCTTTCACAATTCATCCCTGGCCCTATTACAACCCCTGGTGTCACAATGGATCATTAGATTGTTAGCCTGCATTGGGTCACAATGGTTCCTTGCTTCTCTTAACCTCTGTGGTGTCACAATGCATTCCAAGATCTTTCAGGCCACTTGGTCTTACAGTGAATCATTTGATTCTTGGCCTCCATGGTGACATAATAGATACTTGCTTCTATTGGTCCCCGTGCTGTAACAATCCATCCCCGGAACTTTTTATACCCCCTGGTGCCACAAGGGATCATTAGATTGTTAGCCTGCATTGGGTCACAATGGTTCCTTGCTTCTCTTAACCCCTGTGGTATCACAATGCATCCCATGCCCTTTTAGGCCACTTGATGCCACAATGAATCATTTGATTCTTGGCCTCCATGGTAGCATAATTGTACAAGGTTTTAATTGGGCCCCATGCTTTCACAATTCATCCCTGGCCCATTTAGGCCCATTGGTGTCACAATGCATTCCATGCCATTTTAGGCCGCTTGATGTCACAATGAATCATTTGATTCTTGGCCTCCATGGTGTCATAATGGTTCCTTGCTTCTATAGGTCCCCATGGCGTCAGAGTTCATCCGTGGTCCTTTTGCGCCCCCTGGTGTCAAAAGGGATTCTTAGATTGTTAGCCTGCATTGGGTCACAATGGTTCCTTGCTTCTCTTAACTCCTGTGGTGTCACAATGCATCCCATGCCCTTTTAGGCCACTTGGTGTTACAATGAATCATTTGATTCTTGGCCTCTATAGTGTCATAATATTTCCATGTTTTTATTGTGCCCCATGCTTTCACAATTCATCCCTGGCCCTATTACAACCCCTGGTGTCACAAAGGATCATTAGATTGTTAGCCTGCATTGGGTCACAATGGTTCCTTGCTTCTCTTAACCCCTGTGGTGTCCCAATGCATCCCATGCCCTTTTAGGCCACTTGATGTCACAATGAATCATTTTATTCTTGGCCTCCATGGTGGCATAATTGTACCAGGTTTTAATTGGGCCCCATGCTTTCACAATTCATCCCTGGCACTTTTAGGCCCATTGGTGTCACAAGGGACCATTAGATTGTTAGCCTCCATTGGGTCACAATGGATCCGTGCTTCTCTTAACCCCTGTGGTGTCACAATGCATCCCATGCCCTTTTAGGCCACTTGATGTCACAATGAATCATTTGATTCTTGGCCTCCATGGTGACATAATAGGTCCTTGCTTCTATTGGTCCCCGTGCTGTAACAATCCATCCCTGACCCTTTTTATAACCCCTGGTGCCACAAGGGATCATTAGATTGTTAGCCTGCATTGGGTCACAATGTTTCCTTGCTTCTCTTAACCTCTGTGGTGTCACAATGCATCCCATGCCCTTTTAGGCCACTTGATGTCACAATGAATCATTTGATTCTTGGCCTCCATGGTGGCATAATAGATCCTTGCTTCTATTGGTCCCCGTGCTGTGACAACCATCCCTGGCCATTTTAGGCCCCCTGGTGTCACAAGGGATCATTAGATTGTTAGCCTGCATTGGGTCACAATGGTTCCTTGCTTCTCTTAACCTCTGTGGTGTCACAATGCATTCCAAGTCCTTTTAGGCCACTTGGTCTTACAGTGAACCATTTGGTTCTTAGCCTTCATGGTGTCTTAATGGTTCCTTGCTTCTATAGGTCCCCATGCTGTCAGAGTTCATCCGTGGTCCTTTTGCGCCCCCTGCTGTCAAAAGGGATTCTAAGATTGTTAGCCTGCCTTGGGTCACAATGGTTCCTTGCTTCTCTTAACCCCTGTGGTGTCCCAATGCATCCCATGCCCTTTTAGGCCACTTGATGTCACAATGAATCATTTCATTTTTGGCCTCCATGGTGGCATAATTATACCAGGTTTTAATTGGGCCCCATGCTTTCACAATTCATCCCTGGCACTTTTAGGCCCATTGGTGTCACAAGGGACCATTAGATTGTTAGCCGGCATTGGGTCACAATGGATCCTTGCTTCTCTTAACCCCTGTGGTGTCACAATGCATCCCATGCCCTTTTAGGCCACTTGATGTCACAATGAATCATTTGATTCTTGGCCTCCATGGTGACATAATAGATCCTTGCTTCTATTGGTCCCCGTGCTGTAACAATCCATCCCTGGACCTATTACAACCCCTGGTGCCACAATGGATCATTAGATTGTTAGCCTGCATTGGGTCACAATGGTTCCTTGCTTCTCTTAACCTCTGTGGTGTCACAATGCATTCCAAGACCTTTCAGGCCACTTGGTCTTACAATGAACCATTTGATTCTTGGCCTCCATGGTGTCATAATGGTTCCTTGCTTCTATAGTTCCCCAAGCTGTCAGAGTTCATCCGTGGTCCTTTTGCGCCCCCTGGTGTCAAAAGGGATTCTAAGATTGTTAGCCTGCCTTGGGTCACAATGGTTCCTTGCTTCTCTTAACCCCTGTGGTGTCCCAGTGCATCCCATGCCCTTTTAGGCCACTTGATGTCACAATGAATCATTTCATTTTTGGCCTCCATGGTGGCATAATTGTACCAGGTTTTAATTGGGCCCCATGCTTTCACAATTCATCCCTGGCCCTTTTAGGCCCATTGGTGTCACAAGGGACCATTAGATTGTTAGCCGGCATTGGGTCACAATGGATCCTTGCTTCTCTTAACCCCTGTGGTGTCACCATGCATCCCATGCCCTTTTAGGCCACTTGATGTCACAATGAATCATTTGATTCTTGGCCTCCATGGTGGCATAATAGATCCTTGCTTCTATTGGTCCCCGTGCTGTGACAACCATCCCTGGCCATTTTACGCCCCCTGGTGTCACAAGGGATCATTAGATTGTTAGCCTGCATTGGGTCACAATGGTTCCTTGCTTCTCTTAACCTCTGTGGTGTCACAATGCATTCCAAGTCCTTTTAGGCCACTTGGTCTTACAGTGAACCATTTGGTTCTTAGCCTTCATGGTGTCTTAATGGTTCCTTGCTTCTATAGGTCCCCATGCTGTCAGAGTTCATCCGTGGTCCTTTTGCGCCCCCTGCTGTCAAAAGGGATTCTAAGATTGTTAGCCTGCCTTGGGTCACAATGGTTCCTTGCTTCTCTTAACCCCTGTGGTGTCCCAATGCATCCCATGCCCTTTTAGGCCACTTGATGTCACAATGAATCATTTCATTTTTGGCCTCCATGGTGGCATAATTATACCAGGTTTTAATTGGGCCCCATGCTTTCACAATTCATCCCTGGCACTTTTAGGCCCATTGGTGTCACAAGGGACCATTAGATTGTTAGCCGGCATTGGGTCACAATGGATCCTTGCTTCTCTTAACCCCTGTGGTGTCACAATGCATCCCATGCACTTTTAGGCCACTTGATGTCACAATGAATCATTTGATTCTTGGCCTCCATGGTGACATAATAGATCCTTGCTTCTATTGGTCCCCGTGCTGTAACAATCCATCCCTGGCCCTTTTTATACCCCCTGGTGCCACAAGGGATCATTAGATTATTAGCCTGCATTGGGTCACAATGGTTCCTTGCTTCTCTTAACCTCTGTGGTGTCGCAATGCATTCCAAGACCTTTCAGGCCACTTGGTCTTACAATGAACCATTTGATTCTTGGCCTCCATGGTGTCATAATGGTTCCTTGCTTCTATAGGTCCCCATGCTGTCAGAGTTCATCCGTGGTCCTTTTGCGCCCCCTGGTGTCAAAAGGGATTCTTAGATTGTTAGCCTGCATTGGGTCACAATGGTTCCTTGCGTCTCTTAACCCCTGTGGTGTCACAATGCATCCAATGCCCTTTTTGGCCACTTGGTATTACGATGAATCATTTGAGTCTTGGCCTCTATTGTGTCATAATATTTCCATGTTTTTATTGTGCCCCATGCTTTCACAATTCATCCCTGGCCCTATTACAACCCCTGGTGTCACAATGGATCATTAGATTGTTAGCCTGCATTGGGTCACAATGGTTCCTTGCTTCTCTTAATCTCTGTGGTGTCACAATGCATTCCAAGACCTTTTAGGCCACTTGGTCTTACAATGAACCATTTGATTCTTGGCCTTCATGGTGTCATAATGGTTCCTTGCTTCTATAGGTCCCCATGATGTCAGAGTTCATCCGTGGTCCTTTTGCGCCCCCTGGTGTCAAAAGGGATTCTTAGATTGTTAGCCTGCATTGGGTCACAATGGTTCCTTGCTTCTCTTAACCCCTGTGGTGTCACAATGCATCCCATGCCCTTTTAGGCCACTTGATGTCACAATGAATCATTTGATTCTTGGCCTCCATGGTGGCATAATAGATCCTTGCTTCTATTGGTCCCCGTGCTGTAACAATCCATTCCTGGCCATTTTAGGCCCCCTGGTGTCACAAGGGATCATTAGATTGTTAGCCTGCATTGGGTCACAATGGTTCCTTGCTTCTCTTAACCCCTGTGGTGTCACAATGCATCCCATGTCCTTTTAGGCCACTTGGTGTTACAATGAATCATCTGAGTCTTGGCCTCTATTGTGTCATAATATTTCCAAGTTTTTATTGTTCCCCATGCTTTCACAATTCATCCCTGGCCCTATTACAACCCCTGGTGTCACAATGGATCATTAGATTGTTAGCCTGCATTGGGTCACAATGGTTCCTTGCTTCTCTTAACCTCTGTGGTGTCACAATGCATTCCAAGATCTTTCAGGCCACTTGGTCTTACAGTGAATCATTTGATTCTTGGCCTCCATGGTGACATAATAGATACTTGCTTCTATTGGTCCCCGTGCTGTAACAATCCATCCCCGGAACTTTTTATACCCCCTGGTGCCACAAGGGATCATTAGATTGTTAGCCTGCATTGGGTCACAATGGTTCCTTGCTTCTCTTAACCCCTGTGGTATCACAATGCATCCCATGCCCTTTTAGGCCACTTGATGCCACAATGAATCATTTGATTCTTGGCCTCCATGGTAGCATAATTGTACAAGGTTTTAATTGGGCCCCATGCTTTCACAATTCATCCCTGGCCCATTTAGGCCCATTGGTGTCACAATGCATTCCATGCCATTTTAGGCCGCTTGATGTCACAATGAATCATTTGATTCTTGGCCTCCATGGTGTCATAATGGTTCCTTGCTTCTATAGGTCCCCATGGCGTCAGAGTTCATCCGTGGTCCTTTTGCGCCCCCTGGTGTCAAAAGGGATTCTTAGATTGTTAGCCTGCATTGGGTCACAATGGTTCCTTGCTTCTCTTAACTCCTGTGGTGTCACAATGCATCCCATGCCCTTTTAGGCCACTTGGTGTTACAATGAATCATTTGATTCTTGGCCTCTATAGTGTCATAATATTTCCATGTTTTTATTGTGCCCCATGCTTTCACAATTCATCCCTGGCCCTATTACAACCCCTGGTGTCACAAAGGATCATTAGATTGTTAGCCTGCATTGGGTCACAATGGTTCCTTGCTTCTCTTAACCCCTGTGGTGTCCCAATGCATCCCATGCCCTTTTAGGCCACTTGATGTCACAATGAATCATTTTATTCTTGGCCTCCATGGTGGCATAATTGTACCAGGTTTTAATTGGGCCCCATGCTTTCACAATTCATCCCTGGCACTTTTAGGCCCATTGGTGTCACAAGGGACCATTAGATTGTTAGCCTCCATTGGGTCACAATGGATCCGTGCTTCTCTTAACCCCTGTGGTGTCACAATGCATCCCATGCCCTTTTAGGCCACTTGATGTCACAATGAATCATTTGATTCTTGGCCTCCATGGTGACATAATAGGTCCTTGCTTCTATTGGTCCCCGTGCTGTAACAATCCATCCCTGACCCTTTTTATAACCCCTGGTGCCACAAGGGATCATTAGATTGTTAGCCTGCATTGGGTCACAATGTTTCCTTGCTTCTCTTAACCTCTGTGGTGTCACAATGCATCCCATGCCCTTTTAGGCCACTTGATGTCACAATGAATCATTTGATTCTTGGCCTCCATGGTGGCATAATAGATCCTTGCTTCTATTGGTCCCCGTGCTGTGACAACCATCCCTGGCCATTTTAGGCCCCCTGGTGTCACAAGGGATCATTAGATTGTTAGCCTGCATTGGGTCACAATGGTTCCTTGCTTCTCTTAACCTCTGTGGTGTCACAATGCATTCCAAGTCCTTTTAGGCCACTTGGTCTTACAGTGAACCATTTGGTTCTTAGCCTTCATGGTGTCTTAATGGTTCCTTGCTTCTATAGGTCCCCATGCTGTCAGAGTTCATCCGTGGTCCTTTTGCGCCCCCTGCTGTCAAAAGGGATTCTAAGATTGTTAGCCTGCCTTGGGTCACAATGGTTCCTTGCTTCTCTTAACCCCTGTGGTGTCCCAATGCATCCCATGCCCTTTTAGGCCACTTGATGTCACAATGAATCATTTCATTTTTGGCCTCCATGGTGGCATAATTATACCAGGTTTTAATTGGGCCCCATGCTTTCACAATTCATCCCTGGCACTTTTAGGCCCATTGGTGTCACAAGGGACCATTAGATTGTTAGCCGGCATTGGGTCACAATGGATCCTTGCTTCTCTTAACCCCTGTGGTGTCACAATGCATCCCATGCCCTTTTAGGCCACTTGATGTCACAATGAATCATTTGATTCTTGGCCTCCATGGTGACATAATAGATCCTTGCTTCTATTGGTCCCCGTGCTGTAACAATCCATCCCTGGACCTATTACAACCCCTGGTGCCACAATGGATCATTAGATTGTTAGCCTGCATTGGGTCACAATGGTTCCTTGCTTCTCTTAACCTCTGTGGTGTCACAATGCATTCCAAGACCTTTCAGGCCACTTGGTCTTACAATGAACCATTTGATTCTTGGCCTCCATGGTGTCATAATGGTTCCTTGCTTCTATAGTTCCCCAAGCTGTCAGAGTTCATCCGTGGTCCTTTTGCGCCCCCTGGTGTCAAAAGGGATTCTAAGATTGTTAGCCTGCCTTGGGTCACAATGGTTCCTTGCTTCTCTTAACCCCTGTGGTGTCCCAGTGCATCCCATGCCCTTTTAGGCCACTTGATGTCACAATGAATCATTTCATTTTTGGCCTCCATGGTGGCATAATTGTACCAGGTTTTAATTGGGCCCCATGCTTTCACAATTCATCCCTGGCCCTTTTAGGCCCATTGGTGTCACAAGGGACCATTAGATTGTTAGCCGGCATTGGGTCACAATGGATCCTTGCTTCTCTTAACCCCTGTGGTGTCACCATGCATCCCATGCCCTTTTAGGCCACTTGATGTCACAATGAATCATTTGATTCTTGGCCTCCATGGTGGCATAATAGATCCTTGCTTCTATTGGTCCCCGTGCTGTGACAACCATCCCTGGCCATTTTACGCCCCCTGGTGTCACAAGGGATCATTAGATTGTTAGCCTGCATTGGGTCACAATGGTTCCTTGCTTCTCTTAACCTCTGTGGTGTCACAATGCATTCCAAGTCCTTTTAGGCCACTTGGTCTTACAGTGAACCATTTGGTTCTTAGCCTTCATGGTGTCTTAATGGTTCCTTGCTTCTATAGGTCCCCATGCTGTCAGAGTTCATCCGTGGTCCTTTTGCGCCCCCTGCTGTCAAAAGGGATTCTAAGATTGTTAGCCTGCCTTGGGTCACAATGGTTCCTTGCTTCTCTTAACCCCTGTGGTGTCCCAATGCATCCCATGCCCTTTTAGGCCACTTGATGTCACAATGAATCATTTCATTTTTGGCCTCCATGGTGGCATAATTATACCAGGTTTTAATTGGGCCCCATGCTTTCACAATTCATCCCTGGCACTTTTAGGCCCATTGGTGTCACAAGGGACCATTAGATTGTTAGCCGGCATTGGGTCACAATGGATCCTTGCTTCTCTTAACCCCTGTGGTGTCACAATGCATCCCATGCACTTTTAGGCCACTTGATGTCACAATGAATCATTTGATTCTTGGCCTCCATGGTGACATAATAGATCCTTGCTTCTATTGGTCCCCGTGCTGTAACAATCCATCCCTGGCCCTTTTTATACCCCCTGGTGCCACAAGGGATCATTAGATTATTAGCCTGCATTGGGTCACAATGGTTCCTTGCTTCTCTTAACCTCTGTGGTGTCGCAATGCATTCCAAGACCTTTCAGGCCACTTGGTCTTACAATGAACCATTTGATTCTTGGCCTCCATGGTGTCATAATGGTTCCTTGCTTCTATAGGTCCCCATGCTGTCAGAGTTCATCCGTGGTCCTTTTGCGCCCCCTGGTGTCAAAAGGGATTCTTAGATTGTTAGCCTGCCTTGGGTCACAATGGTTCCTTGCGTCTCTTAACCCCTGTGGTGTCACAATGCATCCAATGCCCTTTTTGGCCACTTGGTATTACGATGAATCATTTGAGTCTTGGCCTCTATTGTGTCATAATATTTCCATGTTTTTATTGTGCCCCATGCTTTCACAATTCATCCCTGGCCCTATTACAACCCCTGGTGTCACAATGGATCATTAGATTGTTAGCCTGCATTGGGTCACAATGGTTCCTTGCTTCTCTTAATCTCTGTGGTGTCACAATGCATTCCAAGACCTTTTAGGCCACTTGGTCTTACAATGAACCATTTGATTCTTGGCCTTCATGGTGTCATAATGGTTCCTTGCTTCTATAGGTCCCCATGATGTCAGAGTTCATCCGTGGTCCTTTTGCGCCCCCTGGTGTCAAAAGGGATTCTTAGATTGTTAGCCTGCATTGGGTCACAATGGTTCCTTGCTTCTCTTAACCCCTGTGGTGTCACAATGCATCCCATGCCCTTTTAGGCCACTTGATGTCACAATGAATCATTTGATTCTTGGCCTCCATGGTGGCATAATAGATCCTTGCTTCTATTGGTCCCCGTGCTGTAACAATCCATTCCTGGCCATTTTAGGCCCCCTGGTGTCACAAGGGATCATTAGATTGTTAGCCTGCATTGGGTCACAATGGTTCCTTGCTTCTCTTAACCCCTGTGGTGTCCCAATGCATCCCATGCCCTTTTAGGCCACTTGATGTCACAATGAATCATTTCATTTTTGGCCTCCATGGTGGCATGATTATACCAGGTTTTAATTGGGCCCCATGCTTTCACAATTCATCCCTGGCCCTTTTAGGCCCATTGGTGTCACAAGGGACCATTAGATTGTTAGCCGGCATTGGGTCACAATGGATCCTTGCTTCTCTTAACCCCTGTGGTGTCACAATGCATCCCATGCCCTTTTAGGCCACTTGATGTCACAATGAATCATTTGATTCTTGGCCTCCATGGTGACATAATAGGTCCTTGCTTCTATTGGTCCCCGTGCTGTAACAATCCATCCCTGACCCTTTTTATAACCCCTGGTGCCACAATGGATCATTAGATTGTTAGCCTGCATTGGGTCACAATGGTTCCTTGCTTCTCTTAACCTCTGTGGTGTCACAATGCATTCCAAGACCTTTCAGGCCACTTGGTCTTACAATGAACCATTTGATTCTTGGCCTCCATGGTGTCATAATGGTTCCTTGCTTCTATAGGTCCCCATGCTGTCAGAGTTCATCCGTGGTCCTTTTGTGCCCCCTGGTGTCACAAGGGATCATTAGATTGTTAGCCTGCATTGGGTCACAATGGTTCCTTGCTTCTCTTAACCCCTGTGGTGTCACCATGCATCCCATGCCTTTTTAGGCCACTTGGTGTTACAATGAATCATTTGAGTCTTGGCCTCTATTGTGTCATAATATTTCCATGTTTTTATTGTGCCCCATGCTTTCACAATTCATCCCTGGCCCTATTACAACCCCTGGTGTCACATTGGATCATTAGATTGTTAGCCTGCATTGGGTCACAATGGTTCCTTGCTTCTCTTAACCCCTGTGGTGTCCCAGTGCATCCCATGCCCTTTTAGGCCACTTGATGTCACAATGAATCATTTCATTTTTGGCCTCCATGGTGGCATAATTGTACCAGGTTTTAATTGGGCCCCATGCTTTCACAATTCATCCCTGGCCCTTTTAGGCCCATTGGTGTCACAAGGGACCATTAGATTGTTAGCCGGCATTGGGTCACAATGGTTCCTTGCTTCTCTTAATCTCTGTGGTGTCACAATGCATTCCAAGACCTTTTAGGCCACTTGGTCTTACAATGAATCATTGGATTCTTGGCCTCCATGGTGTCATAATAGTTCCTTGCTTCTATAGGTCCCCATGCTGTCACAGTTCATCCGTGGTCCTTTTGCGCCCCCTGGTGTCACAAGGGATCATTAAATTGTTAGCCTGCATTGGGTCACAATGGATCCTTGCTTCTCTTAACCTCTGTGGTGTCACAATGCATTCCAAGACCTTTTAGGCCACTTGGTCTTACAATGAACCATTTGATTCTTGGCCTTCATGGTGTCATAATGGTTCCTTGCTTCTATAGGTCCCCATGATGTCAGAGTTCATCCGTGGTACTTTTGCGCCCCCTGCTGTCAAAAGGGATTCTAAGATTGTTAGCCTGCATTGGGTCACAATGATTCCTTGCTTCTCTTAACCCCTGTGGTGTCACAATGCATCCCATGCCCTTTTAGGCCACTTGATGTCACAATGAATCATTTGATTTTTGGCCTCCATGGTGGCATAATAGATCCTTGCTTCTATTGGTCCCCGTGCTGTAACAATCCATTCCTGGCCATTTTAGGCCCCCTGGTGTCACAAGGGATCATTAGATTGTTAGCCTGCATTGGGTCACAATGCTTCCTTGCTTCTCTTAACCTCTGTGGTGTCACAATGCATTCCAAGACCTTTTAGGCCACTTGGTCTTACAGTGAACCATTTGATTCTTCGCCTTCATGGTGTCATAATGGTTCCTTGCTTCTATAGTTCCCCATGCTGTCAGAGTTCATCCGTGGTCCTTTTGCGCCCCCTGGTGTCAAAAGGGATTCTTAGATTGTTAGCCTGCATTGGGTCACAATGGTTCCTTGCTTCTCTTAACCCCTGTGGTGTCACAATGCTTCCCATGCCCTTTTAGGCCACTTGATGTCACAATGAATCATTTGATTCTTGGCCTCCATGGTGGCAAAAGTGTACCAGGTTTTAATTGGGCCCCATGCGGTCACAATTCATCCCTGTCGCTTTTAGGCCCATTGGTGTCACAAGGGACCATTAGATTGTTAGCCTCCATTGGGTCACAATGGATCCTTGTTTCTCTTAACCCCTGTGGTGTCACAATGCATCCCATGCGCTTTTAGGACACTTGATGTCACAATGAATCATTTGATTCTTGGCCTCCATGGTGACATAATAGATCCTTGCTTCTATTGGTCCCCGTGCTGTAACAATCCATGCCTGGCCCTTTTTATACCCCCTGGTGCCACAAGGGATCATTAGATTGTTAGCCTGCATTGGGTCACAATCGTTCCTTGCTTCTCTTAACTTCTGTGGTGTCACAATGCATTCCAAGACCTTTTAGGCCACTTGGTCTTACAATGAACCATTTGATTCTTGGCCTCCATGGTGTCATAATGGTTCCTTGTTCTATAGGTCCCCATGCTGTCAGAGTTCATCCGTGGTCCTTTTGCGCCCCCTGGTGTCAAAAGGGATTCTTAGATTGTTAGCCGGCTTTGGGTCACAATGGTTCCTTGCTTCTCTTAACCCCTGTGGTGTCACAATGCATCCCATGCCATTTTAGGCCACTTGATGTCACAATGAATCATTTGATTCTTGGCCTCCATGGTGGCATAATATATCCTTGCTTCTATTGGTCCCCGTGCTGTAACAATCCATCCCTGGACATTTTAGGCCCCCTGGTGTCAAAAGGGATTCTTAGATTGTTAGCCTGCATTGGGTCACAATGGTTCCTTGCTTCTCTTAGCCCCTGTGGTGTCACAATGCATCCCATGCCCTTTTAGGCCACTTGGTGTTACAATGAATCATCTGAGTCTTGGCCTCTATTGTGTCATAATATTTCCATGTTTTTATTGTGCCCCATGCTTTCACAATTCATCCCTGCCCCTATTACAACCCCTGGTGTAACAATGGATCATTAGATTGTTAGCTTGCATTGTGTCACAATGGTTCCTTGCTTCTCTTAACCTCTGTGGTGTCACAATGCATTCGAAGCCCTTTTAGGCCACTTGGTCTTACAATGAACCATTTGATTCTTGGCCTCCATGGTGTCATAATGGTTCCTTGCTTCTATAGGTCCCCATGCTGTCAGAGTTCATCCGTGGTCCTTTTGCGCCCCCTGGTGTCTAAAGGGATTCTTAGATTGTTAGCCTGCATTGGGTCACAATGGTTCCTTGCTTCTCTTAACCCCTGTGGTGTCACAATGCATCCCATGCCCTTTTAGGCCACTTGATGTCACAATGAATCATTTGATTCTTGGCCTCCATGGTGACATAATAGATCCTTGCTTCTATTGGTCCCCGTGCTGTAACAATCCATCCCTGGACCTATTACAACCCCTGGTGCCACAATGGATCATTAGATTGTTAGCCTGCATTGGGTCACAATGGTTCCTTGCTTCTCTTAACCTCTGTGGTGTCACAGTGCATTCCAAGAACTTTCAGGCCACTTGGTCTTACAATGAACCATTTGATTCTTGGCCTCCATGGTGTCATAATGGTTCCTTGCTTCTATAGGTCCCCATGCTGTCAGAGTTCATCCGTGGTCCTTTTGCGCCCCCTGCTGTCAAAAGGGATTCTAAGATTGTTAGCCTGCCTTGGGTCACAATGGTTCCTTGCTTCTCTTAACCCCTGTGGTGTCCCAGTGCATCCCATGCCCTTTTAGGCCACTTGATGTCACAATGAATCATTTCATTTTTGGCCTCCATGGTGGCATAATTGTACCAGGTTTTAATTGGGCCCCATGCTTTCACAATTCATCCCTGGCCCTTTTAGGCCCATTGGTGTCACAAGGGACCATTAGATTGTTAGCCGGCATTGGGTCACAATGGATCCTTGCTTCTCTTAACCCCTGTGGTGTCACCATGCATCCCATGCCCTTTTAGGCCACTTGATGTCACAATGAATCATTTGATTCTTGGCCTCCATGGTGACATAATAGATCCTTGCTTCTATTGGTCCCCGTGCTGTAACAATCCATCCCTGGCCCTTTTTATACCCCCTGGTGCCACAAGGGATCATTAGATTATTAGCCTGCATTGGGTCACAATGGTTCCTTGCTTCTCTTAACCTCTGTGGTGTCACAATGCATTCCAAGACCTTTCAGGCCACTTGGTCTTACAATGAACCATTTGATTCTTGGCCTCCATGGTGTCATAATGGTTCCTTGCTTCTATAGGTCCCCATGCTGTCAGAGTTCATCCGTGGTCCTTTTGCGCCCCCTGCTGTCAAAAGGGATTCTAAGATTGTTAGCCTGCATTGGGTCACAATGGTTCCTTGCTTCTCTTAACCCCTGTGGTGTCACAATGCATCCCATGCCCTTTTAGGCCACTTGATGTCACAATGAATCATTTGATTCTTGGCCTCCATGGTGGCATAATAGATCCTTGCTTCTATTGGTCCCCGTGCTGTAACAATCCATCCCTGGACATTTTAGGCCCCCTGGTGTCAAAAGGGATTCTTAGATTGTTAGCCTGCATTGGGTCACAATGGTTCCTTGCTTCTCTTAGCCCCTGTGGTGTCACAATGCATCCCATGCCCTTTTAGGCCACTTGGTGTTACAATGAATCATTTGAGTCTTGGCCTCTATTGTGTCATAATATTTCCATGTTTTTATTGTGCCCCATGCTTTCACAATTCATCCCTGGCCCTATTACAACCCCTGGTGTCACAATGGATCGTTAGATTGTTAGCCTGCATTGGGTTACAATGGTTCCTTGCTTCTCTTAACCCCTGTGGTGTCACAATGCATCCCATGCCCTTTTAGGCCACTTGATGTCACAATGAATCATTTGATTCTTGGCCTCCATGGTGACATAATAGATCCTTGCTTCTATTGGTCGCCGTGCTGTAACAATCCATCCCTGGCCATTTTTATACCCCCTGGTGCCACAAGGGATCATTAGATTGTTAGCCTGCATTGGGTCACAATGGTTCCTTGCTTCTCTTAACCTCTGTGGTGTCACAATGCATTCCAAGACCTTTTAGGCCACTTGGTCTTACAATGAACCATTTGATTCTTGGCCTCCATGGTGTCATAATGGTTCCTTGCTTCTATAGGTCCCCATGCTGTCAGATTTCATCCGTGGTCCTTTTGCGCCCCCTGGTGTCAAAAGGGATTCTTAGATTGTTAGCCTGCATTGGGTCACAATGGTTCCTTGCTTCTCTTAGCCCCTGTGGTGTCACAATGCATCCCATGCCCTTTTAGGCCACTTGGTGTTACAATGAATCATCTGAGTCTTGGCCTCTATTGTGTCATAATATTTCCATGTTTTTATTGTGCCCCATGCTTTCACAATTCATCCCTGCCCCTATTACAACCCCTGGTGTAACAATGGATCATTAGATTGTTAGCTTGCATTGTGTCACAATGGTTCCTTGCTTCTCTTAACCTCTGTGGTGTCACAATGCATTCGAAGCCCTTTTAGGCCACTTGATGTCACAATGAACCATTTGATTCTTGGCCTCCATGGTGTCATAATGGTTCCTTGCTTCTATAGGTCCCCATGCTGTCAGAGTTCATCCGTGGTCCTTTTGCGCCCCCTGGTGTCTAAAGGGATTCTTAGATTGTTAGCCTGCATTGGGTCACAATGGTTCCTTGCTTCTCTTAACCCCTGTGGTGTCACAATGCATCCCATGCCCTTTTAGGCCACTTGATGTCACAATGAATCATTTGATTCTTGGCCTCCATGGTGACATAATAGATCCTTGCTTCTATTGGTCCCCGTGCTGTAACAATCCATCCCTGGACCTATTACAACCCCTGGTGCCACAATGGATCATTAGATTGTTAGCCTGCATTGGGTCACAATGGTTCCTTGCTTCTCTTAACCTCTGTGGTGTCACAGTGCATTCCAAGAACTTTCAGGCCACTTGGTCTTACAATGAACCATTTGATTCTTGGCCTCCATGGTGTCATAATGGTTCCTTGCTTCTATAGGTCCCCATGCTGTCAGAGTTCATCCGTGGTCCTTTTGCGCCCCCTGCTGTCAAAAGGGATTCTAAGATTGTTAGCCTGCCTTGGGTCACAATGGTTCCTTGCTTCTCTTAACCCCTGTGGTGTCCCAGTGCATCCCATGCCCTTTTAGGCCACTTGATGTCACAATGAATCATTTCATTTTTGGCCTCCATGGTGGCATAATTGTACCAGGTTTTAATTGGGCCCCATGCTTTCACAATTCATCCCTGGCCCTTTTAGGCCCATTGGTGTCACAAGGGACCATTAGATTGTTAGCCGGCATTGGGTCACAATGGATCCTTGCTTCTCTTAACCCCTGTGGTGTCACCATGCATCCCATGCCCTTTTAGGCCACTTGATGTCACAATGAATCATTTGATTCTTGGCCTCCATGGTGACATAATAGATCCTTGCTTCTATTGGTCCCCGTGCTGTAACAATCCATCCCTGGCCCTTTTTATACCCCCTGGTGCCACAAGGGATCATTAGATTATTAGCCTGCATTGGGTCACAATGGTTCCTTGCTTCTCTTAACCTCTGTGGTGTCACAATGCATTCCAAGACCTTTTAGGCCACTTGGTCTTACAATGAACCATTTGATTCTTGGCCTCCATGGTGTCATAATGGTTCCTTGCTTCTATAGGTCCCCATGCTGTCAGAGTTCATCCGTGGTCCTTTTGCGCCCCCTGCTGTCAAAAGGGATTCTAAGATTGTTAGCCTGCATTGGGTCACAATGGTTCCTTGCTTCTCTTAACCCCTGTGGTGTCACAATGCATCCCATGCCCTTTTAGGCCACTTGATGTCACAATGAATCATTTGATTCTTGGCCTCCATGGTGGCATAATAGATCCTTGCTTCTATTGGTCCCCGTGCTGTAACAATCCATTCCTGGCCATTTTAGGCCCCCTGGTGTCACAAGGGATCATTAGATTGTTAGCCTGCATTGGGTCACAATGCTTCCTTGCTTCTCTTAACCTCTGTGGTGTCACAATGCATTCCAAGACCTTTTAGGCCACTTGGTCTTACAGTGAACCATTTGCTTCTTCGCCTTCATGGTGTCATAATGGTTCCTTGCTTCTATAGTTCCCCATGCTGTCAGAGTTCATCCGTGGTCCTTTTGCGCCCCCTGGTGTCAAAAGGGATTCTTAGATTGTTAGCCTGCATTGGGTCACAATGGTTCCTTGCTTCTCTTAACCCCTGTGGTGTCACAATGCTTCCCATGCCCTTTTAGGCCACTTGATGTCACAATGAATCATTTGATTCTTGGCCTCCATGGTGGCAAAATTGTACCAGGTTTTAATTGGGCCCCATGCGGTCACAATTCATCCCTGTCGCTTTTAGGCCCATTGGTGTCACAAGGGACCATTAGATTGTTAGCATCCATTGGGTCACAATGGATCCTTGTTTCTCTTAACCCCTGTGGTGTCACAATGCATCCCATGCGCTTTTAGGACACTTGATGTCACAATGAATCATTTGATTCTTGGCCTCCATGGTGACATAATAGATCCTTGCTTCTATTGGTCCCCGTGCTGTAACAATCCATGCCTGGCCCTTTTTATACCCCCTGGTGCCACAAGGGATCATTAGATTGTTAGCCTGCATTGGGTCACAATGGTTCCTTGCTTCTCTTAACCTCTGTGGTGTCACAATGCATTCCAAGACCTTTTAGGCCACTTGGTCTTACAATGAACCATTTGATTCTTGGCCTCCATGGTGTCATAATGGTTCCTTGCTTCTATAGGTCCCCATGCTGTCAGAGTTCATCCGTGGTCCTTTTGCGCCCCCTGGTGTCAAAAGGGATTCTTAGATTGTTAGCCGGCATTGGGTCACAATGGATCCTTGCTTCTCTTAACCCCTGTGGTGTCACAATGCATCCCATGCCATTTTAGGCCACTTGATGTCACAATGAATCATTTGATTCTTGGCCTCCATGGTGGCATAATATATCCTTGCTTCTATTGGTCCCCGTGCTGTAACAATCCATCCCTGGATATTTTAGGCCCCCTGGTGTCAAAAGGGATTCTTAGATTGTTAGCCTGCATTGGGTCACAATGGTTCCTTGCTTCTCTTAGCCCCTGTGGTGTCACAATGCATCCCATGCCCTTTTAGGCCACTTGGTGTTACAATGAATCATTTGAGTCTTGGCCTCTATTGTGTCATAATATTTCCATGTTTTTATTGTGCCCCATGCTTTCACAATTCATCCCTGCCCCTATTACAACCCCTGGTGTTACAATGGATCATTAGATTGTTAGCTTGCATTGTGTCACAATGGTTCCTTGCTTCTCTTAACCTCTGTGGTGTCACAATGCATTCCAAGCCCTTTCAGGCCACTTGGTCTTACAATGAACCATTTGATTCTTGCCCTCCATGGTGTCATAATGGTTCCTTGTTTCTATTGGGCCCCATGCTGTCACAATTCATCCCTGTCGCTTTTACGCCCCCTGGTGTCAAAATGGATTCTTAGATTGTTAGCCGGCATTGGGTCACAATGGATCCTTGCTTCTCTTAACCTCTGTGGTGTCACAATGCATTCCAAGACCTTTTAGGCCACTTGGACATACAATGAACCATTTGATTCTTACCCTCCATGGTGTCATAATGGTTCCTTGCTTCTATAGGACCCCATGGCGTCAGAGTTCATCCGAGGTCCTTTTGCGCCCCCTGGTGTCAAAAGGGATTCTTAGATTGTTAGCCTGCATTGTGTCACAATGGTTCCTTGCTTCTCTTAACCCCTGTGGTGTCACAATGCTTCCCATGCCCTTTTAGGCCACTTGATGTCACAATGAATCATTTGATTCTTGGCCTCCATGGTGACATAATAGATCCTTGCTTCTATTGGTCCCCGTGCTGTAACAATCCATGCCTGGCCCTTTTTATACCCCCTGGTGCCACAAGGGATCATTAGATTGTTAGCCTGCATTGGGTCACAATGGTTCCTTGCTTCTCTTAACTTCTGTGGTGTCACAATGCATTCCAAGACCTTTTAGGCCACTTGGTCTTACAATGAACCATTTGATTCTTGGCCTCCATGGTGTCATAATGGTTCCTTGCTTCTATAGGTCCCCATGCTGTCAGAGTTCATCCGTGGTCCTTTTGCGCCCCCTGGTGTCAAAAGGGATTCTTAGATTGTTAGCCGGCATTGGGTCACAATGGTTCCTTGCTTCTCTTAACCCCTGTGGTGTCACAATGCATCCCATGCCATTTTAGGCCACTTGATGTCACAATGAATCATTTGATTCTTGGCCTCCATGGTGGCATAATATATCCTTGCTTCTATAGGTCCCCGTGCTGTAACAATCCATCCCTGGACATTTTAGGCCCCCTGGTGTCAAAAGGGATTCTTAGATTGTTAGCCTGCATTGGGTCACAATGGTTCCTTGCTTCTCTTAGCCCCTGTGGTGTCACAATGCATCCGATGCCCTTTTAGGCCACTTGGTGTTACAATGAATCATTTGAGTCTTGGCCTCTATTGTGTCATAATATTTCCATGTTTTTATTGTGCCCCATGCTTTCACAATTCATCCCTGCCCCTATTACAACCCCTGGTGTTACAATGGATCATTAGATTGTTAGCTTGCATTGTGTCACAATGGTTCCTTGCTTCTCTTAACCTCTGTGGTGTCACAATGCATACCAAGCCCTTTCCGGCCACTTGGTCTTACAATGAACCATTTGATTCTTGCCCTCCATGGTGTCATAATGGTTCCTTGTTTCTATTGGGCCCCATGCTGTCACAATTCATCCCTGTCGCTTTTACGCCCATTGGTGTCAAAATGGATTTTTAGATTGTTAGCCGGCATTGGGTCACAATGGATCCTTGCTTCTCTTAACCTCTGTGGTGTCACAATGCATTCCAAGACCTTTTAGGCCACTTGGTCATACAATGAACCATTTGATTCTTGGCCTCCATGGTGTCATAATGGTTCCTTGCTTCTATAGGACCCCATGGCGTCAGAGTTCATCCGAGGTCCTTTTGCGCCCCCTGGTGTCAAAAGGGATTCTTAGATTGTTAGCCTGCATTGGGTCACAATGGTTCCTTGCGTCTCTAAACCCCTGTGGTGTCACAATGCATCCCATGCGCTTTTAGGCCACTTGGTGTTACAATGAATCATTTGATTCTTGGCCTCCATGGTGTCATAATATTTCCATGTTTTTATTGTGCCCCATGCTTTCACAATTCATCCCTGGCCCTATTACAAAACCTGGTGTCACAATGGATCATTAGATTGTTAGCCTGCATTGGGTCACAATGGTTCCTTGCTTCTCTTAACCTCTGTGGTGTCACAATGCATTCCAAGACCTTTTAGGCCACTTGGTCTTACAATGAACCATTTGATTCTTGGCCTCCATGGTGTCATAATGGTTCCTTGCTTCTATTGTTCCCCATGGCGTCAGAGTTCATCCGTGGTCCTTTTGCGCCCCCTGGTGTCAAAAGGGATTCTTAGATTGTTAGCCTGCATTGGGTCACAATGGATCCTTGTTTCTCTTAACCTCTGTGGTGTTACAATGCATCCCATGCCCTTTTAGGCCACTTGGTGTCACAATGAATCATTTGATTCTTGGCCTCTATGGTGTCATAATATTTCCATGATTTTATTGTGCCCCACGCTTTCACATTTCATCCCTGGCCTTATTACAACCCCTGGTGTCACAATGGATCATTAGATTGTTAGCCTGCATTGGGTCACAATGGATCCTTGCTTCTCTTAACCTCTGTGGTGTCACAATGTATCCCATGCGCTTTAAGGCCACTTGATGTCACAATGAATCATTTGATTCTTGGCCTCCATGTTGTCATAATAATTCATTGTATCGATTTGGCCCCATGCTGTCACGATTCATTCCAGGCCCTATTGCGCCCCCTGGTGTCAAAAGGGATCCTGGAATTATTAGCCTCCATTGGGTCACAATGGATCCTTGCTTCTCTTAACCCCTGTGCTGTCACAATGCATCGCATGCCCTTTTAAGCCTCATGATGTCACAATGAATCATTTGATTCTTGGCCTCCACATTGGCATAATAGATCCTTGCTTCTATCGGTCCCCATGCTGTAACAATTCTTCCCTGGCCCTTTTAGGCCCATTGGTGTCGCAAGGGATCATTAGATTGTTAGCCTGCATTGGGTCACAATGGTTCCTTGCTTCTCTTAACCTCTGTGGTGTCACAATACATCCCATGCCCTTTTAGGCCACTTGATGTCACAATGAATCATTTGATTCTTGGCCTCCATGGTGGCATAATAGATCCTTGCTTCTATTGGTCCCCGTGCTGTAACAATCCATCCCTGGCACTTTTTATACGCCCTGGTGCCACAAGTGATCAATAGATTGTTAGCCTGCATTGGGTCGCATTGGATCCTTCCTTCTCTTAACCTCTGTGGTGTCATAATGCATTCCAAGACCTTTTAGGCCACTTGGTCTTACAATGAACCATTTGATTCTTGGCCTTCATGGTGTCATAATGGTTCCTTCCTTCTTCCATAGGTCCCCATTCTGTCACAGTTCATCCGTGGTCCCTTTGCGGCCCCTGGTGTCAAAAGGGATTCTTAGATTGTTAGCCTGCATTGGGTCACAATGGTTCCTTGCTTCTCTTAACCCCTGTGGTGTCACAATGCATCCCATGCACTTTTAGGCCACTTGATGTCACAATGAATCATTTGATTCTTGGCCTCCATGGTGGCATAATAGATCCTTGCTTCTATTGGTCCCCGTGCTGTAACAATCCATCCCTGGCCCTTTTTATACGCCCTGGTGCCGCAAGGGATCATTAGGTTGTTAGCCTGCATTGGGTCACAATGGTTCCTTGCTTCTCTTAACCTCTGTGGTGTCACAATGCATCCCATGGCCTTTTAGGCCACTTGATGTTACAATGAATCATTTGATTATTGGCCTCCATGGTGGCATAATAGATCCTTGCTTCTATTGGTCCCCGTGCTGTAACAATCCATCCCTGGCCCTTTTTATACGCCCTGGTGCCACAAGGGATCAATAGATTGTTAGCCTGCATTGGGTCGCAATGGATCCTTCCTTCTCTTAACCTCTGTGGTGTCATAATGCATTCCAAGCCCATTTAGGCCACTTGGTCTAACAATGAATCATTTGATTCTTGGCCTTCATGGTGTCATAACGGTTCCTTGATTCTATAGGTCCCCATGCTGTCACAGTTCATCCGTGGACATTTTACTCCCCCTGGTGTCAAAAGGGATTCTTAGATTGTTAGCCTGCATTGGGTCACAATGGTTCCTTGCTTCTCTTAACCCCTGTGGTGTCACAATGCCTCCCATGCCCTTTTAGGCCACTTGATGTCACAATGAATCATTTGATTCTTGGCCTCCATGGTGGCATAATTGTACCAGGTTTTAATTGGGCCCCATGTTTCACAATTCATCCCTGGCCCTTTTAGGCCCATTGGTGTCACAAGGGATCATTAGATGGTTAGCCTCCATTGGGTCACAATGGATCCTTGCTTCTCTTAGCCTCTGTTGTGTCACAATGCATTCCATGCCCTTTTAGGCCACTTGATGTCACAATCAATCATTTGATTCTTGGCCACCATGGTGACATAATGGTTCATTGTATCTATAGGTCCCCATGCTGTCACAATTCATTCCTGGCCCTTTTGCGCCCCCTGGTGTCAAAAGGGATCCTGGGATTATTAGCCTCTATTGGGTCACAATGGATCCTTGATTCTCTTAACCCCTGTGCCGTCACAATGCATCCCATGCCCTTTTAGGCCACTTGAGGTCACAATGAAACATTTGATTCTTGGCCTCCATGGTGTCATAATAGATCCTTGATTCTATTGGTCCCCGCGCTGTAACAATCCATCCCTGGCCCTTTTACGCCCCCTGGAGTCAAATGGGATCCTGGGATTATTAGCCTGCATTGGGTCACAATGGATCCTTGCTTCTCTTAACCTCTGTGGTGTCACAATGCATCCCATGCCCTTTTAGGCCACTTGATGTCACAATGAATCATTTGATACTTGGCCTCCATGGTGGCATAATAGATCCTTGCTTCTATTGGTCCCTGTGCTGTAACAATCCATCCCTGGCCCTTTTTATACCCCCTGTTGCCACAAGGGATCATTAGATTGTTAGCCTGCATTGGGTCACAATGGTTCCTTGCTTCTCTTAACCTCTGTGGTGTCACAATGCATTCCAAGCCCTTTTAGGCCACTTGCTCTTACAACGAACCATTTGATTCTTGGCCTTCATGGTGTCATAATATTTCCATGATTTTATTGTGCCCCATGCTTTCACAATTCTTCCCTGGCCCTATTACAACGCCTGGTGTCACAATGGATCATTAGATTGTTAGCCTGCATTGGGTCACAATGGTTCCTTGCTTCTCTTAACCCCTGTGGTGTCACAATGCATCCCATGCCCTTTTAGGCCACTTGATGTCACAATGAATCATTTGATTCTTGGCCTCCATGGTGGCATAATTGTACCAGGTTTTAATTGGGCCCCATGTTTCACAATTCATCCCTGGACTTTTAGGCCCATTGGTGTCACAAGGGATCATTAGATTGTTAGCCTCCATTGGGTCACAATGGATCCTTGGTTCTCTTAACCCCTGTGGTGTCACCCTGCATTCCATGCCCTTTTAGGCCACTTGATGTCACAATGAATCATTTGATTCTTGGCCTCCATGGTGTCATAATAGTTCATTGTATCTATTGGGCCCCATGCTTTCACAATTCATTCCTGGCCCTTTTGCGCCCGCTGGTATCAAAAGGCATCCTGGGATTATTAGCCTCCATTGGGTCACAATGGATCCTTGCTTCTCTTAACCCCTGTGGTGTCACAATGCATCCCATGCCCTTTTAGGCCACATGATGTCACAATGAATTATTTGATTCTTGGCCTCCATGGTGGCATAATAGATCCTTGCTTCTATCGGTCCCCGTGCTGTAAAAATTCATCCCTGGCCCTTTTAGGCCCATTGGTGTCACAAGGGATCATTAGATTGTTAGCCTGCATTGGGTCACAATGGTTCCTTGCTTCTCTTAACCTCTGTGCTGTCACAATGCATCCCATGCCCTTTTAGGCCACTTGATGTCACAATGAATCATTTGATTCTTGGCCGCCATGGTGGCATAATAGATCCTTGCTTCTATTGGTCCCCGTGCTGTAACAATCCATCCCTGGCCCTTTTTATATGCCCTGGTGCCACAAGGGATCATTAGGTTGTCAGCCTGCATTGGGTCACAATGGTTCCTTGCTTCTCTTAACCTCTGTGGTGTCACAATGCATTCCAAGACCTTTTAGGCCACTTGGTCTAACAATGAACCATTTGATTCTTGGCCTTCATGGTGTCATAATGGTTCCTGGCTTCTATAGGTCCCCATGCTGTCACACATCATCCGTGCTCCTTTTACGCCCCCTGGTGTCAAAAGGGATTCTTAGATTGTTACCCTGCATTGGGTCACAATGGTTCCTTGCTTCTCTTAACCCCTGTGCTGTCACAATGCATCCCATGCCCTTTTAGGCCACTTGATGTCACAATGAATCATTTGATTCTTGGCCTCCATGGTGGCATAATTGTACCAGGTTTTAATTGGGCCCCATGTTTCACAATTCATCCCTGGCCCTTTTAGGCCCATTGGTGTCACAAGGGATCATTAGATTGTTAGCCTGCATTGGGTCACAATGGTTCCTTGCTTCTCTTAACCTCTGCGGTGTCACAATGCATTCCATGCCCTTTTAGGCCACATGATGTCACAAAGAATTATTTGATTCTTGGCCTCCACGGTGGCATAATAGATCCTTGCTTCTATCGGACCCCGTGCTGTAACAATTCATCCCTGGCCCTTTTAGGCCCATTGGTGTCACAAGGGATCATTAGATTGTTAGCCTCCCTTGGGTCACAATGGTTCCTTGCTTCTCTTAACCTCTGTGGTGTCACAATGCATCCCATGCCCTTTTAGGCCACTTGGTGTTACAATGAATCATTTGAGTCTTGGCCTCTATGGTGTCATAGTATTTCCATGATTTTATTGTGCCCCATTCTTTCACAATTTATCCCTGGCCCTATTACAACCCCTGGTGTCACAATGGATCATTAGATTGTTAGCCTGCATTGGGTCACAATGGTTCCTTGCTTCTCTTAACCTCTGTGGTGTCACAATGCATCCCATGCCCTTTTTAGCCACTTGATGTCGCAATGAATCATTTGATACTTGGCCTCCATGGTGGCATAATAGATCCTTGCTTCTATTGGTCCCCGTGCTGTAACAATCCATCCCTGGCCCTTTTTGAACGCCCTGGTGCCACAAGGGATCATTAGATTGTTAGCCTGCATTGTGACACAATGGTTCCTTGCTTCTCTTAACCTCTGTGCTGTCACAATGCATTCTAAGCCCTTTTAGGCCACTTGGTCTTACAACGAACCATTTGATTCTTGGCCTTCATGGTGTCATAATGGTTCCTTGCTTCTATAGTTCCCCATGCTGTCACAGTTCATACGTGGTCCTTTTGCGCGCCCTGGTGTCAAAAGAGATTCTTAGATTGTTAGCCTGCATTGGGTCACAATGGTTCCTTGCTTCTCTTAACCTCTGTGGTGTCACAATGCATCCCATGCCCTTTTAGGCCACTTGATGTCACAATGAATCATTTGATTTGTGGCCTCCATGGTGGCATAATAGATCCTTGCTTCTATTGGTCCCCGTGCTGTAACAATCTATCCCTGGCCCTTTTTATACGCCCTGGTGCCACAAGGGATCATTAGATTGTTAGCCTGCATTGGGTCACAATGGTTCCTTGCTTCTATTAACCTCTGTGGTGTCCCAATGCATTCCAAGCCCTTTTAGGCCACTTGGTCTTACAATGAACCATTTGATTCTTGGCCTTCATGGTGTCATAATGGTTCCTTGTTTCTATAGGTCCCCATGCTGTCAGAGTTCATCCGTGGTCCTTTTGCGCCCCCTGGTGTCAAAAGGGATTCTCAGATTGTTAGTCTGCATTGGGTCACAATGGATCCTTGCTTCTCTTAACCCCTGTGGTGTCACAATGCATCCCATGCCCTTTTAGGCCACTTGGTGTTACAAGGAATCATTTGATTCTTGGCCTCTATGGTGACATAATGTTTCCATGTTTTATTGGGCCCCATGCTTTCACAATTCATCCCTGGCCCTATTACAACCCCTGGTGTAACAATGGATCATTAGATTGTTAGCCTCCCTTGGGTCACAATGGTTCCATGCTTCTCTTAACCCCTGTGGTGTCACAATGCATCCCATGCCCTTTTAGGCCACTTGATGTCACAATGAATCATTTGATTCTTGGCCTCCATAGTGGCATAATGGTTCCTTGTTTCTATTGGGCCCCATGCTGTCACAATTCATCCCTGGCCCTTTTACGCCCCCTGGTGTCAAATGGGATCCTGGGATTATTAGCCTCCATTGGGTCACAATGGATCCTTGCTTCTCTTAACCCCTGTGGTGTCACAATGCATCCCATGCCCTTTTAGGCCACTTGATGTCACAATGAATCATTTGATTCTTGGCCGCCATGGTGGCATAAGAGATCCTTGCTTCTATTGGTCCCCGTGCTGTAACAATCCATCCCTGGCCCTTTTTATATGCCCTGGTGCCACAAGGGATCATTAGATTGTTAGCCTGCATTGGGTCACAATGGTTCCTTGCTTCTCTTAACCTCTGTGGTGTCACAATGCATCCCATGCCCTTTTAAGCCACTTGGTCTAACAATGAACCATTTGATTCTTGGCCTCTATGGTGACATAATGATTCCATGGTTTTATTGGGCCCCATGCTGTCACAATTCATCCCTGGCCCTTTTACAACACCTTGTGTGACAAGGGATCATTAGATTGTTTGCCTGCATTGGATCACAATGGTTCCTTGCTTCTCTTAACCCCTGTGGTGTCACAATGCATCCCATGCCCTTTTAGGCCACTTGATGTCACAATGAATCATTTGATTCTTGGCCTCCATGGTGGCATAATTGTACCAGGATTTAATTGGTCCCCATGTTTCACAATTCATCCCTGGCCCTTTTAGGCCCATTGGTGTCACAAGGGATCATTAGATTGTTAGCCTCCATTGGGTCACAATGGATCCTTGCTTCTCTTAACCTCTGTGCTGTCACAATGCATTCCATGCCCTTTTAGGCCACTTGATGCCACAATGAATCATTTGATTCTTGGCCTCCATGGTGGCATAATAGATCCTTGCTTCTATTGGTCCCCGTGCTGTAACAATCCATCCCTGTCTTTTTATACGCCCTGGTGCCACAAGGGATCATTAGATTGTTAGCCTGCATTGGGTCACAATGGTTCCTTGCTTCTCTTAACCTCTGTGGTGTCACAATGCATCCCATGCCCTTTTAGGCCACTTGGTGTCACAATGAATCATTTGATTCTTGGCCTCTAGGGTGTCATAATATTTCCATGTTTTTATTGGGCCCATGCTTTCACAATTCATTCCTGGCACTTTTACAACCCCTGGTGTCACAAGGGATCATTAGATTGTTAGCCTGCATTGGGTCACAATGGTTCCTTGCTTCTCTTAACCTCTGTGCTGTCACAATGCATCCCATGCACTTTTAGGCCACTTGATGTCACAATGAGTCATTTGATTCTTGCCCTCCATGTTGGCATAATAGTTCCTTGCTTCTATTGGGCCCCATGCTTTCACAATTCATCCCTGGCCCTTTTAGGCCCATTGGTGTCACAAGGGATCATTAGATTGTTAGCCGCCTTTGGATGTTGGGGGTTGGTTTCTTTCCCTTTTCCCTCTGTGTAATTTTCCCCATTGTCATGCTAAGATACCTGTTGACTGGGCCCTGGTGACAAGGGGGAGGGGACGGGAGGGAAGAATCAAGCCCCACGAGATTCAAACAGCCAGAAGAGGAAGTGGAAGGCTGGGCCTCGGCCCATTTCCCCCCTGCGGAGTTCGGACGAGAAGGACGATCGCTGCCTCTTCTCCATCTCCGCCATCCAAGCGGCGGGAAACCCCCATCGGACCCTGCCCTGCTGTCTTCTCTCTGTGAACTATCACCCTCCAGCATTCTGCTGAGTCCCGGGACCGACACCGTGAGCAGAGAGCTCTCTCTCCATCTCTCTCTCCCCCTGGGACAGCGCTGCCATCACCCCCAGCCCTCCTGCGGCTCTGCGGGACCTGCCCGCCCCCAGCACCGGGAACTGCAGCTCGGGGAAAAGGTGCCTGCAGCCAAAAAACACTGGGACTGAGTTACTGTTCTGTTTGTGGCTAATTTCATAGCTGTTGTTGTTCTTGTTTGTCGTGTTAGATATACTAGTAAAGAACTGTTATTCCTACCCCCCATATCTTTGCCTGAGAGCTCTCTTAATTCCAAAATTATAATAATCGGAAGAATCACGGGTTTTTTCAGTCCAAAGGGAAGCTTCTGCTTTCTTTAGCAAAGACCTGTCTTTCAAACCAGGACAGATTTTGGCCACCCAACGTGGGGCCCGAGGGCATTGAGAGAAAAGAGTGAAAAAGGAATAACAGTTCTTGCGTTACCTCAGTTTTGTGTTAGGTGGCATCATGTTGTCCAGCTTACCGTGGTTTGGGCTCCATGTAGCCGCAGCTTTATCCCTCCCATTTGCAATCCCATACTTGAACATGGGTCCTATAACTCAGGCTGCTGTAACTATTATCCAGTTCCTTTTGTGGGCTGATAACGTGAGAAATTCATGGATTTTTAACTTCCTCTGGAAGGTGTGCACATGGATTCGGAGCTATCACACTCTAACTGTATGTTTTTGGGGCTACTTTAATAATGGTACATACTGTGAGGATATGACACCAGGGAAAATTTTGTCCCAACCCCTTACACAGTTTTTTGGGTCTGCTCCACCAGCTTTTGAGGGGTTCAAATCTCTTCTAAGCAGTAATGATGTCATACAGTGGCTGACATTGCTAATAGGCCTTGTAAACCTGTTCTATTTAACATTCCGAGATGAGGGGAGATTGACTTGGATGACAACCCTAATACGTCCCCCAAGGAATAGGGATCCTGCCCCAGAGCCTGGCCCTGCCCCAGAGCCTGGCTCTGCCCCAGAGACTAAGGACTCTGCCCCAGAGCCTGACCCTCCCCCTGCCCCAGAGACTAAGGATTCTGCCCTAGAGACTAAGGATTCTGCCCCAGAGCCTGACCCTGCCCCTGCCACAGAGACTAAGGATTCTGCCCCAGAGGCTAAGGATGTTGCCCCTGAGCCTGATTCTGCCCCAGAGCTCACCTCAGAAAGGAACCATCCAGAGTGGGTGGGGTTTCTAGTGAAGGAGATGGGCCAAATGCTGAAGGAGTACCTTTCCCCAGCTCTTGAGAAACTCTCCCCCTGCCTTAAAGAGGGAGAACCTGATGGTGCAGCAGTGGAACCCACAGATGTTACATCTCACCAGGTTCCAGCTGAACTGCAAGGGAACTCACAGCCAGCAGTAGTTGCCCCTGTGGAAACTAGAAAGTCTAAGGTGAAAACAAAGCACCTGGATTATAAGGATCAGAAAGCAGGGCCCTCACAACCAGCAGGGGAGCCAGAGGTTGAGATCGTCACAGAGTCCCTGTCATACGAGAGTCTCCGTAATCTGCGTAAAGATGTTGTACGAAGGGGCCGTGACGCTTTTACAACGTGGTTACTGCGGGTCTGGGACCTTATGGGTACAGGTGTGCAGCTGGATGGTACTGAGGCAAGGAATTTGGGACCCCTAACCCAGGACTCAGGTGTGGATCACATATTCGTAAGAGAACCAGGCCCCCTTTCCCTCTGGGAGCGGCTTTTGATGAGTGTAAGAGAGAGGTTTGTCCATAGAGAGAGAATGCAGGAGCACCACCATAGAATCCGCTGGAAGACCGCTGAGGAGGGGATCCAACAGCTGAGAGAAGTGGCAGTACTGGAGATACTCTTTGGGACGGGTGGACAACATGACAATGACCCCAACAAGGTCAGGTGCACAGGGCAGATGTTGTGGAATCTCGCACACCTGGGGCCATCTCAATACACCACATTCATTGCAGCCATTAATGCTGACACCAACCACGAGACAGTGGGTTCTGTTGCCAATAGGCTCAGGAATTTTGAGAGTATAATGAATGGCCCAGTGCAGGCTCAGGTCTCTGCTGTGATTAGGGAACTCAAAGAGGAGATGAGAGAGATGAGGGAGGAGATGAAGAAGGTCAATGCAGCACCAGTGCGAGTCACAGATCCCAGAGTTAGAGCCCAACGTCCCCCAGCTAGGGAGAGAGGATACACCCCACGAGCTGACCTGTGGTTCTTTCTGCGTGACCATGGGGAAGACATGAGGAGGTGGGATGGGAAACCCACTTCTGCCCTGGCAGCGCGGGTGCGTCAACTCAGGGAGGGAAACACTAACCAAAGGAGCTCCACTAAAGTGAAGGTAGCCTCAACTTCCCATAACCAAGATGCAGGGTATTACAAAAGGGAGGATGATTTATCAGATCCCCTTGAGGGAACCTCCAACATGTATGCCCAGGAAGGAAATAATAACCAGTGCTAGAGGGGCCCTGCCTCTAGCCAGGGAGAGGCACAGGAAAACCGCGTCTTTTGGACGGTGTGGATCCGATGGCCTGGCACATCAGAGCCACAAAAACATAGGGCATTAGTTGACACTGGTTCACAGGTCACCCTAATACCATCAGAACATGTGGGGGAAGAGCCTGTTTCTATTGCTGGGGTGACAGGGGGATCACAGGAATTGACTTTGCTGGAGGCTGAGGTGAGCCTGACTGGGAAGGAGTGGCAGAAGCATCCAATTGTGACTGGCCCAGAGGCACCGTGTATTCTAGGCATAGACTTCCTCAGGAATGGCTATTACAAAGACCCAAAGGGACTCAGGTGGGCTTTTGGAATAGCTGCTGTAGAGGCAGAAAACATTAAGCAATTGAACACCTTGCTTGGACTGTCAGAGAACCCATCTGTAGTGGGACTCCTGAAGGTGAAGGAGCAGCAAGTGCCAATTGCCACCTCAACAGTGCACCACCAGCAGTACAGGACAAATGGAGATGCCGTGATCCCCATCCACAAGATGATCCGTGAGCTGGAGGGCCAAGCGGTGGTCAGCAAAACCCACTCACCCTTCAACAGCCCCATCTGGCCTGTGCGCAAGTCTGACGGAGAATGGAGATTGACTGTGGACTATCGTGCATTGAATGAAGTGACTCCACCGCTGAGCGCTGCCGTGCCGGACATGCTGGAACTCCAGTACGAGCTGGAGTCCAAGGCAGCAAAGTGGTACGCCACCATTGACATTGCCAATGCATTTTTCTCCATTCCTCTGGCAGCAGAGTGCAGGCCTGAGTTTGCTTTCACCTGGAGGGGCGTGCAGTACACCTGGAACCGACTGCCCCAGGGGTGGAAACACAGCCCCACCATCTGCCATGGACTGATCCAGGCTGCACTGGAAAAGGGTGAAGCTCCAGAACATCTGCAATACATTGATGACATCATTGTGTGGGGGAACATGGCAATGGAAGTATTTGAGAAAGGAGAAAAGATCATCCAGATTCTGCTGGGAGCCGGTTTTGCCATCAAGAGGAGCAAAGTCAAAGGTCCTGCCTGAGAGATCCAGTTCCTGGGAGTAAAGTGGCAAGACGGGCGGCGCCAAATCCCCACTGAGCTCATCAATAAGATCACCGCGATGTCTCCACCAACCAACAAGAAGGAAACACAAGCTTTCCTAGGTGCCATAGGCTTTTGGAGAATGCACATTCCTGAGTACAGCCAGATCGTGAGCCCTCTCTACCTGGTCACCCGGAAGAAGAACGAATTCCACTGGGGCCCTGAGCAGCAGCAAGCCTTTGCCCAGATCAAGCAGGAGATCGCTCATGCTGTAGCCCTCGGCCCAGTCAGGACGGGACCAGAGGTGAAGAATGTGCTCTACTCTGCAGCCGGGAACAAGGGCTTGTCCTGGAGCCTTTGGCAGAAGGTACCTGGTGAGACCCAAGGCCGACCTCTGGGATTCTGGAGCCGAAGTTACAGAGGGTCTGAAGCCAACTACACCCCAACAGAGAAGGAGATCTTAGCTGCTTATGAAGGAGTTCAAGCTGCCTCAGAAGTGATTGGCACAGAAGCACAGCTCCTCCTGGCACCCCGACTACCAGTGCTGGGGTGGATGCTTAAAGGGAAGGTCCCCTCTATCCACCACACCCCCGATGCCACATGGAGCAAGTGGATCGCCCTCATCACACAGCGCGCCCGTATCGGAAACCCAAATCGCCCTGGGATTTTGGAAATAATTACAAACTGGCCAGAAGGTGAAAATTTTGGTCTTGCCGATGAAGAGGAGCAAGAACAAGTGACCCGGGCTGATGAAGCCCCGCCATACAACCAACTGCCAGCAGATGAAACTCGTTACGCTCTTTTCACTGACGGTTCCTGTTGCATCGTGGGGATGAACTGCAAGTGGAAAGCAGCCGTATGGAGCCCCACACGACAGGTTGCACAAGCTACTGAAGGAGAAGGTGGATCAAGTCAACTTGCTGAACTCAAAGCCATTCAGCTGGCCCTGGACATTGCTGAAAGAGAAAAGTGGCCAAAGCTTTACCTTTATACTGATTCATGGATGGTAGCCAGTGCTCTGTGGGGCTGGCTGGAAAGATGGAAAAAAGCTAACTGGCAACGTAGGGGAAAACCAATCTGGGCTGCTGATGAGTGGAAAGACATTGCCAGTCGGGTAGAGAAGCTACCCGTAAAGGTCCGTCATGTAGATGCCCATGTCCCCAAGAGTCGGGCTAATGAGGAGCACCAACACAATGAGCAAGTAGATCAGGCTGCAAGGATAGAGGTGTCACAGATAGACTTAGACTGGCAACACAAGGGAGAGTTGTTCCTGGCTCGATGGGCCCACGATGCCTCAGGTCACCAAGGCAGAGATGCTACCTATAAGTGGGCACGAGACCGAGGGGTGGATCTCACCATGGACAGTATTTCCCAGGTTATCCATGACTGTGAGACGTGTGCTGCCATCAAGCAAGCCAAGCAAGTGAAGCCCCTCTGGTATGGGGGGCGGTGGTCCAAATATAAGTATGGGGAGGCCTGGCAGATTGACTACATCACACTGCCTCAGACACGCCAAGGCAAGTGCTACGTGCTGACCATGGTGGAAGCCACCACTGGATGGTTGGAGACCTACCCTGTGCCTCATGCCACTGCCCGCAACACCATCCTGGGTCTGGAAAAACAAGTCCTTTGGAGACATGGTACCCCTGAGAGAATTGAGTCAGACAATGGGACTCATTTCAAGAACAGCCTCATAAGCACCTGGGCCAGAGAACACGGCATCCAGTGGGTGTACCACATTCCTTATCACGCACCAGCAGCTAGGGAACAGTGCAATGGGCTGCTTAAAACCACCTTGAAGGCACTGGGTGGGGGGACTTTCAAAAACTGGGAGATTAATCTACCAAAGGCCACATGGTTAGTGAACACCCGAGGTTCCACTAATCGAGCAGGCCCTGCCCAGTCTGAGCCCTTGAGAACACCAGATGGGGACAAGGTTCCAGTGGTGCATATGAGAGGTATGCTAGGAAAAACTGTTTGGGTGAACTCTGCCTCCAGCAAAGACAATCCAATTTGGGGGGTGGTTTTTGCTCAAGGGCCAGGGTGTACCTGGTGGATCATGCAAAGGGATGGAAAGACCCGATGCATACCCCAAGGAGACCTTGTTTTAGGGTGAACTACCTACCATACTGTGCCTGTATCTCTAACTGTATGGATGTCTATAATTTGAAGATTTTAATTTGATTTAGCATGATGGTAGGGGAAAATTTGGGGTGGATAATGTTGAGGGTTAGTTCTTTCTTTTTTTTTTCCCTCTGTGGAATTTTCCCCATTGTCATGCTAAGATACCTGTTGACTGGGCCCTGGTGACAAGGGGGAGGGGAGAGAAGAGGGACACCCCGCGAGATTCAAACAGCCAGAAGAGGAAGCGGAAGGCTGGGCCTCAGCCCATTACCCCCGCGGAGTTTGGACAAGAAGGACGATCGCCGCCTGTGTCCCATCCCTGCCATCCCAGCGTCAGGAGCCATCCTCCGGGACCAACACCGTGAGCAGAGAGCTCTCTCTCTCCATCTCTCTCTCCCCTGGGACAGCACTGCCATCACCCCCAGCCCTCCTGCAGCTCTGCGGGACCTGCCCGCCCCCAGCACCGGGAACTGCAGCTCAGGGAAAAGGTGCCTGCAGCCAAAAAACACTGGGACTGAGTTACTGTTCTGTTTGTGGCTAATTTCATAGCTGTTGTTGTTCTTGTTTGTCTTGTTAGATATACTAGTAAAGAACTGTTATTCCTACCCCCCATATCTTTGCCTGAGAGCTCCCTTAATTTCAAAACCATAATAATCTGTAGGAAAAAAAGATCATTTCCTTAGCAAACACCTGTCTTTCAAACCAGAACAGTACCTAGAAAGCCTTTCTGGATTCCTCTTTTAGCGTCCTGCGTGTGCTCTGGGAACAGGGTTTACATGCCAGGGCTGGGCAATACAGAGCCCTTTTCTCTCCCATGGGCTGAGGGTGTGGCACTTGCCATTTCCAAGGGCCCTACAGTTGCCAAATGGGCCTTTTTGGCTCCGCTGAGAAGAGTCCTAAGTGTGAGCCTGTCTTAAAGCTGCTTTTCCTGCAAATGTACTCCAGGAATCCACTTTTTTTGAACTCTCAGGTCCTGTGCATGTATACCAACTGAAGGATGGAAGAGGTCTGGGGGGGAGGTGATCTCCTTCTCTAGTGGTTTTTGGGTTTGTTTCAGTTGTTGTTGGATTTGTTCATTTGTGTGGATTGGTCTGGTTTTGGGGGATTATTCTGTTTAATCTTTGTGTTCTATTTTTATTCAACTCCTCCTGGGAGCACTGGATAGGGGTCCAGAAGTGTATCTGACGCTTGTCTGGGGCACAGTGAAGGTGTCCAAGGGGACCTTGCCCGAGCTGCATGCAGAGGAATCCATATCAGCCCGGGCTGAAGGTGCTCAGTGGCCAGTCAGTTGCCTTGGCCGGAAGCTTTCCATGGAGCATCTGTAGGGATGGAGTGTTGGGGCTGCCACGGCTGGGGTGTCACAGCCAGGGGAATGTTGGGGCTGCCCTGCTCCTGGCACAGCCCCAAGAGCCTTCCCAGTGCCTGCAGGGGACACAAAGGCTGAGTCAAAGGGTGAGGATTGCAAGAGGCACTGAGCTGGGAGGGACTCAGCAGGATCATGGAGTCCAGGACCTGGCCCTGCACACACAGGCCAACAAGCCAAGGCTATGCATGCCTGGGAGAGGTGTCCAAAGGCTCCTGAAGCTGCATCAGCCTGGTGACTATGAGCATTCCCTGGGGAGCCTGGTCAGTGATGGAGGATCATTTGGTTGGGAAAGGAAGGATGGAAGGACCGATGGAAGGACCTAGATGCCTGAAACCTAGATCTGGTCCTTGCCAGCACCTGGAGCCTGAAATGTGTTTTTTTCTGGCTCCACCACTGCCCAAGTCCTGACATTTCCCAGTGATGGCACACCCTATGTCTAGGAATTTGCATGCCCAGAAAGCCAAAATCTGGCAATTTCCTGGCACCTGCACAAGCAGTGCCCAGATCTAGTAATTGGTCTATTATGGAGCACTATGGACCTGTATGGACTGTTATGGACCAGAATGGGCCGATATAGACTGGGATGGAGTTGTGTGGACTGGTATGGACCAGTATGGTCTGGTATTGTCTGTCATGGATCAGTATAACCCAGTACTGACCAGTTCAAATTGGTTCCAACCAGTACCCTCCATTTTCCCCAAATATTTTTCCAGCTGACCCAATTTCTCCCCAGTACCCTCCCAGTTCACCCCAGTTCCTCCCAGTTTTCTCCCATTCCCTCCCAGGTCCTCCCAGTCTCTCGCAGTTCATCCCAGTCCCTCCCAGTTTCCCGCCAGTACCCCTCGGTCCCTTCCAGTATGTCCCAGTATAACCAGTACAGCTCACAGGTACTTCAGTGCCCCCAGCCCACTGAAGGCTCCATCCCTGATGTTTCCCAAGCATCTTGAGGTCACTAGGCTGGGACAGGAATTTGGGGTTATTTTAGGACATTTGGCGAAAAATGGGGACTTTTGGGGGATAATCTGGGGACATCTGGGGACATTTTTGGAACAATTTAGGGGAAATTTTGGACAATTTTGGGACATTTGGGATAATCTGGGGACACACCTGGGAAATTTTGGGGCCATTTAGGTACAATTTGGGACATTTTGGGGATAATCTGGAGCCATTTGAGGACAAATTTGAGACATTTGGCAACATCTGGGGATCATTTTGGGGCAATTTGGGAATTTAATTTTTTTTGGGAGGGGATATTTGGGGACATTTAGGGGTGGTTTGGGGGCCATTTGGGGCTATTCTGGAATATTTGGAGTAGTTTTGGGGTGATTTAGGGCCATTTTGGGGTAATTTGTGACATTTGGGCCATTTAAGTACAATTTAGGATATTTGGAGTGATTTGGGGCCATTTTGGAATATTGAGGGAAAAGGGGGAATTTAGGAATAGACAGGAATTTTGGGGGAAGAAACAGGAATTTGGAAAAAAAATGGGAAATTTGGGGGGGGAAATGGGAAATTTGGGGGGAAAAGAAATGGGATTTTTGAGGGAAAAGGGGAATTTAGGAATAAACAGGAATTTTAGAGGGGAAAAAGGGGGATTTGGGGGGGAAAAACAGGAATTTGGGGGCGGGAAATTTGGGAAAGAAATGTGAATTTGGAAAAAAATAGGAATTTACGGGGGAATTTTGAAAGAAAAGGGAATTTAGGAATAAACCGGAATTTAGGGGGGGAAAGGGAGTTTTGGAAAAAATAAATGGAATTTGGGAAGGGAACAGGAATTTGGGGGGGGAAACAGGAATTCTGGGAAAATTGGGAATTTGGGGAAATTTGGGAAGGAAAAAAAGGAATTTTTTGGGGGGGAAATGGGAATTGGGGGAAAACAGCAAATTGGGAAGAAAAAAGTGGGAATTTGGGGGGGGGGATTGGAGTTTTGGGGGGGAAATTAAGGAGGGGTTGGGAATTTGGGAAAAAATGGGAATTTGGGAAGGAAAACCAGGAATTTTGGAGGGGGGGGGGTAACAGGAATTTCAGAGGGGAATTTGAGGGGAATTTGAAGGAAATTTGGGGAAATTTGGGCGGAAATTGAGACAATTTAGAGGAAATACAGGAATTTTTTGGGGGTAAAATGGGAATTTGGGGGAAAATGTAAATTTTAGGGGGAAAATGGGAATTTTGGGGGAAAATGGGAATTGTGGAAAAACTGGGAAATTCAGGGAAAATATGGGGGGGAAATCTGGGAGGGAAATTGAGAAAAATGAGTAAAAACTGGGAGAAAATGGGAGAAATTTGGGAGAAATGGGACAGGAAATGGGAAAAAATTGGAATAAAATGGGAAATACTGGGGAAAATGGGGTAATTGAGAAATGAGGGAGAAATTTGGTGGAACTTGGGAAAAATGGGGGGGAACTGGGAGGGACTGGGACCAAACTGGTCCAAACTGTGATCAACTTGGGATTAAACTGGGACCAAACTGGCCTAAACTGGTCAAAACTGTGATTAAGCTGGGCTTAAACTGGGATCAAACTGGCCTAAACTGGGATCAAACTGGGTCAAAACTGGTGTAAACTGGGATCAAACTCACCCAAACTGGGCTAAACTAGGATCAAACTGGGTCTAAACTAGTTCAAACTGGGTTAAACTGGGACTGAACTGGGAACAAACTGGGACTGAACTGGGAACAAACTGGGACTGAACTGGGAACAAACTGGGACTGAACTGGGAACAAACTGGGATCAGACTGATCTAAGATGGGACTAAGCTGGTCCAAACTGGGCTAAACTGGTTTAAACTGGGACTAAAGTGAGAACAAACTGGTGCAAGCTGGACTAAACTGGAATCAAATTGGGTCTAAATTGGGCTAAACTGGGGTTAAACTGGGCTAAACTGGTCCAAATTGGGCTAAACTGGGACTAAACAGGGATCAAATTAGGCTAAACTGTGATCAAATTGGGATCGAACTGCGCCTATACAGGTCCAAACTGGGCCAAACTGGGACTAAACTAGGATCAAACTGGTCCAAACTGGGACTAAACTGGTCTAAACTGGGCTAACTGGGATCAAACTGGCCGAAACCGGTCCGAGCTCCCCTCAGGCACTGGGGGGGGGTAGGGCTTAGGTGATGACATCAGCAGGGCGTGGCTGGGGAGGAACAACTGAGGATCCCAAGGGGGTTGGGAAGCTCCAAATTGGGGTAAAAGGGGGGGGCAGGGGGATTTTGGGGGTCCTGGTGGGGTTTGGGGGACCTAATTTTGGGAAAGGGTCCCAAATTTGGGGGAGGGGTCGCTCACAGCACGGCCAAGCACGTGGGGATCCCCCAGAGGATGCCTGCGCACCCCACCCACCCCAGCACCAGGTGCTGTCCTGGTCGCAGCCCCCAGGACAAGCCCCCCCCCCCCCCCCCCAAATCGGGAACCCCCTCAAAATCGGCTGGACTCCCCCAGGATGAGCAGAGGCAGCAGAGCCAGGGGGGCCCCATGGAGAGGCGGAAAAGGGGGGAGGAAATCCCCCAAAACCCCCCAGAATTTCACAAAAATTACCGAAAAATTCCCCCCAAAAATCCCAAGATATTTGAAAAAAGTTCCCAAAAAATCCCCATCAGCCCCCCAAAAATTGTAAAAAACCCAAAAAAATTCCCAAGAAATTCCTAAGAAAACCCAAAACAATTCCCAAACATTTGCAAAAATTCCCCCAAAATTCCCAAGAAATTTTTTAAACAAAAAGAAACCTAAAAAAATTTCCAAAACTTCATAAGAAATCCCTAGAAAACCCCAAAAGATTCCCCATAGTTCCCCAAAAGTTGCCAAAAAATCCCCCAAAAATTCCCCAGAAGTTTCCCAAGAAATTTCAAAAAAAACCTCCCAAAAAGCCCCTAAAAAACCCTGAATTCCTAAAAAATAAGAAAAAAATTCCCTAGAAACTAAAAATTCCACATAATCCTTTAAAAAAACAGAGAAAACCTAAAAGAATCCCAATAAATCCCTAAGAAAACCCAAAAAATTCCAAAAATTCCCAAAAAACCCAAGAAATAAAACAAATCCCAAAAAATCCCAAAAACCCAAAAAAAACCCCAAACAAATCCCTCAATAATCCCCAAAATCGCCCCCAAAATCCAAAATTCCAATAAATAAAAAATCCCCAAAAGACCCCACAAAATCCCTCTAAAATTTCCCAATTCCCCAAAAAAATCAATAAATCCCAAAAAATATCCCCACAAACTCCCAAAAGTTCCCAAAAAGTCCCTCCATAACTCCTAATAAAACCTAAATACATCCCCCATGTAGGGCTACAATCCTCCCCCCAACAAACAAAAAAATGCCCCTTTAAAAACCTTAACCCCACCCTAAAAAACCTTAACGATCCCTAAAAAAAAAGCTGTAAAACCCACAAAAAAACTCTAATGAATCCTAAAGAATCCTAAAAATAACCCTACAAAACTCATTTAAAATACCTAAAATCCTAAATAAACATTAAAACAATAAAGAAACTTATACAAAAAAAAAGCTCCCCCCAAACCCCTAAATAAGTCTCAAAAAACTCCCTAAAAACCTTTTAAAAATCCGAAATGTCTCGATTTTATCGTGCTCCCAAAAAAATTCCTAAAAATCCCAAAATCCCCTAAAATTGGAGTTATGGGTGGAGCCCGCCCTAGGTCTCCCAAAAATCGTCGCTGGGAGGAGAAAACCCAAAATAAAAGAAAACCCCAAATTCCCACAAAATCCGCCCTAAATTTGCTCAGGTCTCCCTAAAATCGACACCAAAAATTCCCAAAAATCTCCAAATTATTCCCAAAATTCCCTCTCCACTCCCCCCTGCCCCCCCCCCCCGTGCATTCCCTCTCCTTGGACCCCCAAATTCCCCAAAATTGCTTCCAAATCCCCGAAAAAGCCCCCATAGTTCCCCCCAAAAATCCAACATCATCCACCCTAAAATCACTTGAATCTCCCCAGAATCGATCCCAAAAATCTCTCACCCCCCGCGGTTCCTCTCCTCTCCTCTCCTCAGACCCCAAAATCCCCCAAATTTCCCCCAAATTCAGGATCTTCCCCGCCACCCCTCCCCGCGGGGTTAGGCACCTGTGCGCACGGTTCCGGCTGTGGCTTAAGGAGGCCCTGCCCACAGGGCAGTCCGTGTCCACATATGGATGTTGTGGCCATAGATGGAGGAGGGCACGCCCCCTCCCAGAGGGAAGGCTTGTTGAGAGACAGCCCTGGACCAGACTGGGACAGAGGGGCTTTGTTACTGGGGAGATCAGGACAGAGGGGCTTTGGTACTGGGGGGACTGAGATGAACTGGTTTCCTGTGGTACCGACTGGGGGGTCCACTTTGGATCCCCCATTGAGCACAGGCTGAGGCCACACGCCCTACACTGCTTCTTTATTCCTGACCAGCCACAGCCTCCTGAGCCCGTCAGGGGAGAAGGGCCTCCTCACCTGGCTCCTCCCCCCCTTCCTCGGTGGGTGTGGCCTGCAGAGAAGTGTGTGGGGCATGCAGCAGGGCAAGTGTGGCTTCCAGAGAGTGCATGTGGCATGCAAAAAGGTGGGTGTGGCGTGCAGACATACAGGCATGGCCTACGGAGAAGTGGGCGTGTCCTCTAGAGAAGTAGGTGCGTCCTGCTGAAGGACTGACAGGGCCTGCGCAGAAGTGGGCATGGCCTCCAGAGCATGGGCAGCACCTCTCTAGCGCTGCATCCAATGGGAGAAGGGGGCGTGGCCAGGGGGCGTGGCCAGGGCCCACTGAGCCGGCTGGGTCCACCTGAGAGGGGTGGGTGAGCAAGGGGTAGGGTGAGAATAAAGGGGTCAGGGCTTTAGTGGGAGGAGCCCCTCCCCCACACCAAAGCGCTTCCATTTCCCCCATCCAGCCTCTCCCCTAAAGCCCCTCCCCCAATTCCTCCAACCCCTCCCCTTTCCCTCAAGTTCTTCTCCTTCCCTGAAGCCCCTCCCCCACCCAAACCCCCACTTTCAGCTCTTTCCCCACTCCTGAAGACCCTCTACTTCCCCCATGACCCTCCCCCACCCTCGTGGCCCCTCTCCCCATCACCATTGGCTGACACGTTGCTCCAGCTGGGGCCAGGCCATGATTTGCTGCTGGCAGCAGTCTCTGACCAATTGCAGCTGGGGGACGAGCTCGGTCATGCCCTCGGGATGGGGGAGGGGCAGCTGCTTTGGCTCAGGCCCGTCCCCCAGCCCAAGCCCCGCCCCCCGGTGCACGCACAGCATCCCCTGGTGGAGCTCCTGCTTCAAGCCGGCCCCCCGGGACAGCAGCGCCCCCTGCTGGACAAGGGGAGGGGTGGGGGTGAGGTGATGGCCACACCCACCGTGGTCTGGATCCTGAGCCCCTCCCCCACCCTTCAAATCTCTCTGCAAGCCCCTCCCCCACACAAAACCCCTCCCCTTTTCTCTAAGATCCTCCCCCACATCTCAGGCCTTTCCTGCTCAGGCCCCTCCCCCTCCCCAAATCTTTAAGCCCCTCCCTCTCAGACTTTTTGCCCTCTCTAAGTCCTTCCCCCTTAGTTCAGGCCCCTCCCCCTCTTTAAGGCCTTCTCTTTTCCTTTGGGTTCCTGCCCCTTTCAGGCCCCTCCCCTTAAGACTCTCCCTCCCCCCTTAGGCCACTCCCCTTCCCCTTAGGCTGCTCCCCTTTCTCTACAGGCCCTTCCCCCAGCCCAGACCCTGCTCCTCCCCTACCTGCTCCACTCCCAGCTCCCACCCCATTTGCTGCAGTGGGGGAGGGGTCCAACGGTGGGGGAGGGGCTGTCCCAGTGCTTCCACTTTGTAGATGCGATGTCACCCCTCCCCCACCAGTGGGAGAGGGGCTGAGCCCAGCCCCGCCGGGGCCACAGCTACAACCTGCAGCCAATCAGAGAGAAGGGTTAGACTGGGAGGCACTGGGATGGACTGGGAGAGCACAAAGGGGTACTGGACTATGCAGGTCCATACTGGTCTGTACCAGTCCATATCAATCCATACTGGACTGTTCTCATCTGTACTGGTTTATATTGGTCCATACTGGTCTATACTGTTTCATACTGCTTCCATACTGGACTGCACTGGTCTGTACCAGACTATACTGGCTCATAGTGGTCTGTACTGGTGCAATCCCCACCTCCTCCTGGGCACTGTGCAGTCGCACACAGCACTCCCTGCTGGTGGCAATGAGGAATCACAGGCACTGCTGGAGCCGGAGGGGCCAAAATCACATGTAATCAACCCAAAACTCAATCCATAAATTAACTAAATCCCACCCAAAAATGACCCAAAAAACCCCAAAACAGCCCCCAAAAATCCCAAAATTGACTTCAAGCCCCCCAAATGACCCCAAAACCCACCCAAAATCCTGAAAAATGACCCCAAAATCCCTCCTAAAGAATGACCCCAAAAAGCCAAAAAATGACCCAAAATCCCCCCAAAATGACCCTAAATACCCAAAATCCACCCCAAAAAACCCCAACATGCCCCAAAATCCCATCACTCACCACTCGGTGCCTCCCCTTCTGGATCTGCCACCTGAGCCGCTCCAGGTCTGATTTCAGTTCCAATTTCAGGTCTGATTTTGGGGTTGATTCTGGTTCTGATTTAGATTCCTTTTTTGGGGCAGATCTCTGTTCCCATCTCAGGGCTAATTTCTGTTCTGCTTTTGGGGCTGATTTCTGTTCCGTTTTCGGTTCTGATTGTGGGGCAGATTTTGAGGTTTCTGGGGATTCCCTGTCAAGCTCCTGAAGCACCCAATTCAGGGACTCCAAATTTGCGCTCAGCCCCACCTGGGCCATACACAGCCAGAGAGAGAGAGAGAGAGAGAGAGAGAGAGAGAGAGAGAGAGAGGGAGAGAAAGAGAGAGAGAGAATAGGGTGAAAAACCAGGATTTTGGAAAAAATGGGGGGAAAACAGGGATTTTGAGAAAAAAATGGGGATTTTGGTAAAAATGAAGGATTTGGGGAAAAAATGTGGATTTGGGGAAAATATGGGGGGAAATCGGGAAAAGAGGAAAAAATGGGGAGAAATGCGGGATTTTGGGGGGAAATGGGAAAAATGGAGAAAAAGGGAGGGAAGTTGGGGGAAATGAGAGATTTGGGGGGAAAGGAGGGATTTTGGGGAAAAAAGGGGATTTTGAGAGGAAATTAGGGAAGGAATTTGGGAAGAATCTCAGGATTTTGGGAGACTTTGGGTTTTGGGTTTTTTGGGGCTGGATTTTGGGTACATTAAGATGAATTTTGGGACAATTATGGGATATCTGGCTGGGATTTGGGGGTTTTGGGATAATTCTGGGGGGTTTGGATGACTTTTGGGACAATTTTGAGCTGGATTTGGGGATTTTGGGGATTTTGGGATAATTCTGGGGTTATTATGGGATACCTGGCTGAGATTTCGGGGATTTGTGACAATTTTGGGATGAATTTCAGGGGATTTGGGATAATTCTGGGGTAATTTTGGATGCTTTTGGGTACCTGGTTTATGGATAATTCTGGTAATGATTTGGGGGATTCTGGGATAATTTTGTGGGGTTTTGGGATGAATTTTGGGTGTTTTGGGTTGAAATTTTGATATTTTGGGCTGGATTTGGGATAATTTTGGGCTGAATTTTGGATATTTTTGGATGAAATTTGGATCTTTTGGGGTTTTGGGGATAACTTTGGCCTGGATTTGGGTATTTGGGGATAATTCTGGGATAATTTTGGGAATATTTTGGGGTTACCTGGCTGGCATTTGGGGGTTTGGGGATACTTTTGGCATGAATTTCTGTGGTTTTGGGATAATTTTTGGATTTTTTAGGATTAATTTTTGGATAATTTTGGGACTATTTCACAATTATTGTGAGGTTTTTGGGATAATTGTGGGACAATCTGGGATAATTCAGGTACTATTCTGGGATTACTCAGTGACTATTATGGGTTACCTGGTTGGGATTTTGGGTTTTTTTGGGATAATTTTTGGACTAGATTTGGGTATTTTGGGATAACTGGGGGGGGGGGAATTTTTTGGGACTACATTGAGTATTTTTGGGCTGGATTTTGGCATTATTTTAGGATTATTTTGGGATTTTTGGGCATTTTGGGGTTTCTGGAATAATTCTGAGATAATTTGGGATAATTCGGGGACTATTATGGGACAACTCAGGAAGTATTTTGGGACACCTGACTGGGATTTGGGTTTCCATGGGGATAATTTTCGGTTGGATTTGGGGTTCTTGGGCCGGATTTGGGTATTTTGTGGTTTTTGGGATAACTTGGGCTAACTCAGGATATGGCTGGGATTTGGGTATTTTTTCTAGGCAATTTTGGTCTGAATTTGATTATTTTGGGGTTTTTGGGATAAATCTGGGATTATTATGGTATAATTTTGGGCTGGACTTGGGGGTTTGGCATTATTTTGGGATAATTATTTTGGGGTTTGGGGGCTGGATTAGGCTATCTTGGGGTTTTTAGGATAACTTTGGGTGGAGGTGGGGTTTTTGGGATAATTCTGAGATAATCAGGGATAAGCCACTGACTGTTATGGGATATCTGGCTGGGATTTGGTTTTTTTGGGGGGATAATTTTTGCATGAATTTCAGAGGTCTGGGGAGAATTTTGGGTTAATTTTGGATGGCTCTGGGTACCTGGCTGGGATTTAAGGATTTATGGATAATTTTGGGATGGATTTGGGGGATTCTGGAATAATTTTAGGGGGGTTTGGAATGAATTCTGGGCGTCTTGGACCGAGTTTTGAGGTGAAATTTGGATATTTTTGGATGAAATTTGGATATTTTGGGGTTTTGGGGATAATTCTGGGATAATTCCAGGATAATTCCAGGATAACCTGGCTGACTTTTGGGGGTTTTGGGATACTTCTGGGATGAATTTTGGCGGTTTTGGGATAATTTTTGGATTTTTTGGGACAACTTTTTGGATAATTTTGGGCTGGATTTTGGGGATTTTAGGCTGGATTGAGGGATTACTTCAGGATTATTTTGGGGTTTTGGGGTATTTTGGGGTTTCTGGGATAATTTTGGGATAATTTGGGATCATTCAGGGACTGTTACAGGATAACTCAGGGATTATTTTGGGACACCTGGCCAGGATTTCAGGTTTTTTTGTGGATAAATTTGGGCAGGATTGGTGTTCAGGGATTTAGGATAACTCAGGGACTACTATGGGATAGCTGGTTGGGATTCTAGGTTTTCTGGGGATATTTCTGGGCAGGATTTGGGTTCTTTGGGCTGGACTTGAGGGATTTTGGGCAGGATTTTGGGATTATTTTGGGGGTTTGGGGCTGGATTTTGGCATTGATTTGGGATTAATCTGGGATTTTTGGGCCTGATTTGGTTATTTTGAGGTTTCTGGGATAATTCTGGGATAATCTGGGATAATTCAGGGACTATTATGGGACACCTGACTGGGATTTGGGTTAGTTTGGAGATAATTTTGGGTTGGATTTAGGTTTTTGTGCTGGATTTGGGTATTTGGGATAATTTGAGAGAAGTCGGGGACTATTATGGGATACCTGGCTGCTGTCCTGATGCTCTCATCCCTGCCCAGGTGTGGCTGCAGCTGCTCCAGCTTCTGCCTCAGCTGGGCCAGCTGGGATAGCATGGGGGGGGAGCTGTGCCCAGAGCCCCCCCATGGTCCACCAGCCCTCCTGGAACCCCAAAACATCAACTCAGGGACCCCAAAAAATCCAAATTCAGCCCCAAACCCCCAAATTCACCCCAGAAAGTCAACCCAGTGACCCAACCCCCCCAAATCTGCCCTAAAATGATTCCAGGGAACACAAATATCCCAAAAAATCAAGTCATGGATACCAAAAACTCCAAATTCACCCAAAAAAACAAAATTCAGCTTGAAACCCCATCTTTCACCCCCACGAACCCAAAATCGCCCCAAAAATGAACTCAAGGATCCCAAAACCCCCAAATTCCCCGCAAAAACTGAACTCAGGCACCCAAAAACACCAAAGCTCACCCCAAAAATGAACTCATGGACCCCAAAAAGTCCAAATTCACCCCAAAAAATGAACCCAGGGAACCCAAAAACCCCAAATCTACACCAAATGACCCCAAAATTCCCTCCCAGACCCAAAAGCTCCAAAAACTTTGAGTCCCACAGCCCCAAAATCCCTCCAGGACCCCCCAAATTTCCCCAAAATCTCCCCAAATTCACCCACAATTCCAAAACCTCCCCCGAAAATTTCCCCAAATGCGACCTAAAGTCCCCCACCGGAGCCCACAAAATCCCCCAGATTTCCCCAAAAATCCCCAAAAACCTTCCCAAAACTCCCCTGCATTCCCCATCCCCCACAAGATTTCCCCCCAATACCCCCAAATCTTCCCTATGACATCCCCAAATTCCCAAAGTCCCCCAAAATCCCCAAAGTCCCCACAAAATCTTCCTGAAAATCCCCCCCAAGATATCCCAAAATCCTCCCATATTTCCCCAAAACACCCCAAGGAAACCCCAAAATTCCCCCCAAAATATTTCCTAAAAAATCCCCTAATAACCCCGCAAAATCCCTAAATCCCCCCAGATTCTCCCAGCCCCCAGGATCCCCCCAAAATCCCCCAATTCCTCCCAAAAGTCCTCCAGATCCCCCCAGAATTCCCATGGGAGGCCCAAAAATCTTCCCCAATATCCCAAAAATAACCCCAAAATTACCCCAAAATTCCAAAAATCCACCCAGCCTGTCCCTTTTACCTGGAACAGGCTCTTCAGGGTGGGCGGGGCCTCAGCAGTGTGGGTTGGGCAAGTGGGGAGTGCCCTGGGGGGGGGAGGGGCACAGGTTAAGCTCTTTTATCACATGACCACGCCCCTTTCCTTTGAGACCCAATCCCTTTTCACAGCAACCTTATTTCTTTTCACCGTGGTCACGCCCCCTTTTTCCCCGTGGCCACACCCCTTTTAAGCATGATTATGCCACTGTCCTGGCCACACCCCCTTTGCACTGTAACACCATTTTCCATCATGGTCACGCCCCTTTCACTATAACCACGCCCTCTGTAACCCTGGGCACGCCCCTTTTCCACCATGGAGACACCCCTTCTTGCTGTGACCACGCCCCTTTTGCCATGGCTACGCCCCCTGTTTTACCCTGCTCACACCATGGTGGGGTTTTTGGGGAATTTAGAGTCAAAGCATCCCAAAAAAACTCTTGGAGGGATTTTGGGCATCAGGGAGACCCCCAAAAAGGGAATTTCGGGGGATCTGAAGGGATCTGGGGGACTCCAAAAAGGGATTTTGGGGGATTTGGGGTGTCAAAAGATCCCCAAATAAAATTCTGGGGAGATTTTTGCCACCAGGGGCCACCAAAAAGGGACTTTGGGGGATCAGAAACCCCAAAAAAGAATTCCAGAAAGATCCAAGAAATTCCAAAAATCATTTTTGGGGGGGGGGTTCAAGGAATTCCAGGCGCTGAGGGACCCCAAAAAAGAATTTTGAAGGGATTTAGAAAATCAAAATACCCCAAAAAATAATTCTGTGGAAAATTTGGGTAACAGGGTGACCCCAAAAGGGGAATTTTTGGGCAATTTTGCGAGATCAGAAACTCAAGAACGGGATTTAGGAGAGATACAAGAAATACAAATAAATCAATTCTGGGGAGGTATCAAGGAATTTCAGGCACTCGGGGAACCAAAAAAAACAATTCTGGGGGAATTTTGGGCATCAGGCGACCCAAAAAGTGAATCTCGGGGGGATTTGAAGAGATTTGGGGGACCCCAAAAAGAGATTTAGGGTGATTTTATCTACCAGGGGATCCCAAAAAGGATTTATGGGGCTATTTTGGGGTGTGAAGGGATCCCAAAGAGGGAATTTTTGTGGGATCAGAAACCCCAAACATGGAATTTGGGAGATCCCCAAGCCCTGCCCCTTTAAGCCCCACCCTCTTCATGCTCGGATTGGCCAACACCTCCAACGCCCACAGCACAGCCTCAGGACTGTGACCAATCAGCATCGCCAGTAGGGGGCGCCAAGTGTCAGGAAAAGGGGGCATGGCCTCAGCTTCGGCCTCCCATCCTTTCCCCTGAGGAAGCCATGCCCACCTGAGCCTGTTCCAGCCAATCCTGAGCCTTCTTCTGACCTGGCCTTGGGTGACTGACAGTTTATTTAGGTGGGGACTTAATTAGCCAAAGGGTTAATGAGTTAATGAGGAAGGGGTGGGGCTTACCTGGGCAGGTGCACTCTCCACAGCTCCGCCTCCCTGGTTTTCCACAGGGCCTTGATTGACAGCTGGAGAGGGGAACCAGGGTAGGGTGATTTTTCGTAATTTCTAAGGAATCTCAGGGGAATTTGGAGAGTTTTGGGGGAGGTTAGGGGGTCCTGAGGGGACTTCCGGAATTTGGAAGAAATCAGGGGGATTTTGGGGGGATCTAGGAGGAATTTGGGGGGTTTGAGGGAGAATTTTAGAGGGAATTTAGGGGGTCCTGTGGTGAACTTTGGAGGAGTCTGGGGGAATTTGGAGAGTTTGGGAGGAAGCTGGGGAAATTTGCACGGTTCTGGGGGAATCTGGTGGGAATTTGGGGATTTTGGAAGGATTGTAGGGGGAATTTAGGGATTCTTGAGGGATTTAGATGGGTTCTGGTAGAAACTGAGGGCAAGGGGGGCGGGCTGGGGAAATTTGTGGGGGATTTTAGCAGAAATTTTGGGGGTCATGGAGGAAATTGAACTGGGGGGTTTTGAGGGGGATTTTATGGGGTCCTGAGAGAATTCTGGGGCATTCTGGGGGGGATTTAGGGGAAACTTGGATATCCTGGGGGGATTTTAGGGGCAATTCTGGGGGATCCTCAGAGAATTTGGGAGGAATTTGGGAGGTCCTGGGGGGAGCTCTGGGGTAATTTAGGTGGTCCTGGGGGAATTTAGAGCAGTTCTGGGGGGATTTGGGGAGGAATCTGGGGTATTTGGGTGTATCTGTGAGGAATCTGGGGGGTTCTGGGGGGATTTAGAGGGGTCCTGAGAGGATCTGGGGTGGCTCTGAGGGGCTTTTGGGAATTTGGGGGACCTTGGGGGAATCTGGGAGGGTCTTGAGACAATTTTGGGCTGTCCTTGGCCAAGTCTGGTGGGATTTTGGGTGGAAATTTGGGACATCCCAAGTTGTTTCACCCTAGGCCCTGCCCCCATGGAACCCCCACCCCAGGCTGTGCCCCCTCACCAGCACCTCCGGCTCCACCCCCGAGGACAACATGGCCCAAAGCTCCGCCCGGGACTCGCCTGGCCTGAGGAGAGGGAGTCCAAAATATCCTCAAAATCCCCCTCAAAATCCTCCCAAAATGCCCTCAAATATCTCCCAAAATCCCCCAAAGGACCTTCAAAATTTCCTCAGGGACCCCAAAATCTCCTCAAAATCCTTCAAATCCTCCCAAAATCCTCTTAAAATCCCCCCAAAATCCCCTCAGGGACCCCACAAATTTCCAAAACTCTCATCAGGAACCCCAAAATCCCTTCAAGGACCTCCCCAAAACTCCTCAAATTCCCAAAAAATCCCCAAACCCCCAAAAAAGTTCACTCTCCAGTATCCCCTCAGGACCCCGCAAAATTCCTCCCCATTACCCATAGAAGGAAGTCCCACCAAAACCCCTCCCCCTTTAGGCCACACCCCTTTTACTTTTGTTGTGGGCCCTTGAGCGCCTCCTCCCGCAGCCAATCAGGGCTTGGCTCTGCTGCCAGCGGCTGAAACGCTGCCGCCTGCTGACGCGCCGCCGACCTCTGGCTGTGCCCTGCCTCCAGCGAGACCTCTGGGGGGTAAGAGGGGGTCAAGGACCCCAAAATTGGGGTTTGGGGGAACAGGAGACCCCAAAATGGACAGTGGGGACGTGAAAAATGGCGTTTGAGCATAGGAACTGTTGTGTGGGTCCCGTTGTTTCCGGCCGGACTCACCAAGGTGCCGCGCCTCTTTCTCTGCGTCTTCAATGGCGTCCCCCAGGTCCTGCAGCTCCTTCCGGAGCCGCGCCACTGCCGCACGCAGCTCCTCCTCGCAGCCTGGAGGACCAGCCACGGCCTGCCAGAACACCGTGCCAAAATTTCCCGAATTCACCGCAAAATTCACCCACATCCCTCCCAAAATTCCCACAAATCTCCCCGAATTAATCCCAAACATCCTCACCTTACCCAAAAGTCCCAAAATTTGTAAAAAAAAAAAAATTTAAAAATCCAAAATCCCCTCCAAAAAATGAGGCTCAAAATGTGGGGCTTAAGCCAAATTTTTTGGAATTCGCCCCAAATTTCTCACACCTAAACATGAGGGACCCCCTAAATATTGAAAGAGTTCCCAAAATGACACCAAAGCCCCTAGAATTGGCTGACAACCCTCATCGTCCTCCCCCTAAATTATAGGGACACTGCAAAATTACCCCAAATTTTAGGGGATACCTCAAAATATCTCCCAAATATGAGGGGGATTCCCCAAAATTTTAAGTTCCCAACCCTGAATTTGCACCCTTGACTTTAGGGACCCCCTTTAAAATCCTTCCAAAGCCTCCCAGATTTGGAGGTTCTGCTCACCTCTGGCTCTTGCGGGTGTCCATACCTGAATCCCATGCTATGGAATGAATAATTTCGGGGACATGCCAAAATTTTGGGGTTTCCCCCAGTTTTTGGGACCCTTCTCCCCTGCAGTTTCAGAGACCACACAATATTTTGAGATCCCTGCAATCCCCTCTCCCCTTAATTTCTTGGGTTACCCCATAATTTTTGCCGCTGCCCCCCCCCCCCCCCCCCCCCCCCCAATTTCACAATCCCACCCACAAATGCCTCCCTTTAAATTTTGGGGTGAAGCCTCACTGGGACACTCCCATCCCAAATTTTTGTGGTCCTCCCCCAAATTTTGCAACTCTCCCCCCGCAATGATTTTGGACCTCCCAAATCCCCCAAAACATTTGGGAACGCTACAAATTCCCCCCGGGTTTTCACCCCCATTGCAGGTTTCCAGGTGCCTTCCAATTTTTGGGGACCCCCCAAATTTTTGGATACAAGCATAGATTATCCCGAATTTTTGTCACGTTCCTGTGGGGACACCCCAAAAATATTGTGAGGGTGTCCCGAAAAACCGCACGAAATGCACCGCGGGGCATGACTGCATGACTTGCAGTCCGGGAGGGTCAGAGCCCACCACAAAGCTCTATGGGCGCGCGGGGCATGACGGGAAATTGTAGGCTCGGCTATAATGAGGCTCTAAGGGGCACGGGGGATGATGAGTCTGATGCGCATGTACAGTGGGAGTCTACGGGTGGCGCAGGGCATGATGGGAACTGTAATCCTGGAGAGGGCACAACCCTAATCCCCTCCCTCCCAATCTAGGGGTTCCCTCTTAATTTTGGGAGTTTTGGGGGTGTTTTCATCTCCCTAATTTTGGGGTGCCCCCTCACCGGCGGCTCCGGACGTGGCGGGTGACATAATCCCAAAATGGGGCTGTGGGGCCAGAGCAGAGCCTGGAAGAGAGGGAAGGGGGAAAAGGGAGGTCAGGGAGACACCAGAATTTGAGGGTGACCCTAAAATTCGCCTAGGGATCCCAAAATTCACCGCGGACCCCAAAACTCCCCAAAGAGATTCTAAAACTCACCAAGGGATCTTAAAATCAGCCCCAGGCACCCCCAAACTCACTCAGAACTCCCTAAAACGGACCCCACTCCCCCCCCACAGGACCTTCCAAAGGGACCCCAAAACTCCCTCAGGATTATCCCAGGCCGCCCCAGGACCCCCCAAAGCCCCTCCAGGCCCGCTCTATGTATCCCCAAATCTCCCTCAGGATCCCCCAGGACCTCACAAAACCGTTCCAGACCCTCTCTATGTGACCCCAAAACTCCCTCAGGGTCCCCAAGGACCTCACAAAACACCTCCAGACCCTCTCGATGTGATCCCAAACCGCTTTAGTCCTCCCAAATTCCCAAACCTCCTCTCAGAGAGCGTTCAGAGGGGTTCTCACCCATGGGCCCCCGAAGCCCCCCAACCCTCCCCGCCTCAGAGCGGTTCCCTCGGGGGTCCCTGCGTGGTCCTGACCAGCGTAGCACGTCGGGGGAGGGAGCGACGGAGGGCGGCACCTCCATCTCCTCCCAGAGCCAGCGCTCCAGAGCCTCCGCCATCCTCAGGCAGGGTGTGAAAGGGAGGAAGGGAATGCGAAAACACGCGCTAAAATGCGCCGCGGGGCAGCACGGGAGAGAGGGGCGAGGCCTTTAGTGATTCGCTATGGGAGGCGCGGGGCATGACGGGAGTTATAGGCGAGTAACCGTGGGGTGGGAATCGTAGGCGTGGCTATAATGAGGCTCTATGGGGCGCGGGGTTGATGGGAGCTATAGTGCGTGTATAATGGAGCTCTAGGGGTGTCGCGGTGCATGATGGGAGATGTAGTATCGGAGGTTGCTCCAACGGGAATCTTGAGGGGCTTAGGGGGGCACCTGGGGGTCCCAAAGACCATTTGTGGGTCAGATGATGCTCGGACAAGCAGTGTATAACCCACAAAAATAAGTTACAAGGGTAGGTATGTTTTTATTCAGCGCTGAGGTGCTTCTCCAAAAACCGTTTTTATAATTAATTGTCTGTCTCTGTTAGTGCATCTAATAATAATTGTATAATGCTCCAATCTAGATTATGTTGTTTTGTTATATATCGCAGACGATTAGCTGTGTTAACTGGATCACTGTGGTACTTTTTAGTAACCTTCTGTTATAAGTGTTTGTCACACGCACTGACTCAGAGCCAATTGAACATCAACAAGGGGAATTTATTAAGCAAGCGGTAACAAGCAAAAGCAGCGCTGGGCGGCTGGGAGTTAGCACTCCACCAACGGCGCGCACTTTCCTCTCTCAGTCCTTTGGGTTTTATACCCCTTGTTTCTGGTATACGTGTCCCTTTTGCAATCGTGTCTGCGCTGGCACTGCCTGTTGATAGGGGTCGTACTTTGCCTTCCGGTGGTTGTTGGAATGAAGAAGACTCCTCTTCCTTGCAGCCGTATCTTGACCGATGAACCTCTGCCTAATCAGTAGATCCTTTTTACACGTTGAACAATGGATACTTAAGTATGGTTAATTAACTCAGCTCAAACTAATCAAGACATTCTTGTGGACAACGGGTGCATGACTTGTGCCCTCTCAGATCTGGTTCTATTCTTTGTTATTTTATTGAACTCTTGGTAGTCCTTCTATTTTAATGAACAATTTTTATGTTGTTTTTATTACAATCCCTCCTTATCTTCTTTCATAATTTGTTCATTAAATCTTTTTAATTCAGATTTGGGACAGGTGACTTGCAGTCCTGATTGGGAGACCTTTGAGAAGAATTGATCCAGTATCGACATCAAGTCCTCCAAATTAGCACTTTGAGGTCTCTGGGCTCAGATGTCACTGTCCAACCTGTCTTGGCATAATAATTTTGAAGAGAAGGGTCCTGAACTGAGGCTGGATCAAGGTGTAATAAAAACAACATAAAAATTGTTCATTAAAATAGAAGGACTACCAAGAGTTCAATAAAATAACAAAGAATAGAACCAGATCTGAGAGGGCACAAGTCATGCACCCGTCGTCCACAAGAATGTCTTGATTAGTTTGAGCTGAGTTAATTAACCATACTTAAGTATCCATTGTTCAACGTGTAAAAAGGATCTACTGATAAGGCAGAGGTTCTGCCGGGAAGAGGAGTCTTCTTCATTCCAACGACCACCGGAGGGCAAAGTACGACCCCTATCAACAGGCAGTGCCAGCGCAGACACGATTGCAAAAGGGACACGTACACCAGAAACAAGGGGTATAAAACCCAAAGGACTGAGAGAGGAAAGTGCGCGCCGTTGGTGGAGTGCTAACTCCCGGCCGCCCAGCGCTGCTTTTGCTTGTTACCGCTTGCTTAATAAATTCCCCTTGTTGATGTTCAATTGGCTCTGAGTCACTGTGTGCGACAAACACTTATAACAAAGGCATACTCCTTTAGGGTAAGGCACACCATACAGCATTTCATACGGTGAAATCCCTGTTTTCAAATTTGGCATTGTTAGTATATTAGACAGGGCTATTGGGAGGCACTTTGTCTATGGCATTTTAGTCTCAATTATTAATTTTGACAGCTGTTGTTTTAAAGTTTGATTCATCCTTTCAACTCTCCCAGAACTCTGAGGGTGCCAGGGTGTATGATACTCCCAGCTGATGCCTAGTGCCGAGGTCAGTAACTTCAGCATCTTTGATGTAAAGTGTGTCCCCTGGTCTGAGTCTATTGCTCGGACCAGGCTATACCTTGGTGTTACGTGTTCTATCAATATTTTGGCTACCACTTGTGATGTGGCTCCAGCTGCAGGGTATGCCTCTACCCAGTGGGTTAATTGGTTCAGTATTACTAGTAAATATTTTTATCTTCCTATTTTTGATAATTCTGTAAAATTTATTTGTATTTTTTCAAAGGGCTTGTAAGTAGTTTTCCATCCTCCTGACGGACCTTGTTGCATACCTTTTTTTATGAATTTTCTGACAAGTTAAACAACCTTGTCCTTCCAGTACTCTGAAAGATCTGTTTATAAACAATTTTTCTCCATCCTTAAGTTTAACTTCTCCCAGGTCAGGTCTAATTTTTGTTTGTAATTCTGTAATGTCCACACAATTATGTTTTAAATTTTCTCCTGGTTCCCCATATAGGAATTGTGCAGGACTTTGAGCAGTTGTTGCTTTTAGCTCTAAATTTGGGGAAGTAATTAGAATAGTTTCATATTTTAATATTTGGGCATCAGTTAGCCATTTCTTAGTTTTTTGATTCAGAATTCCCCTTACATTATGAGGGGTGTGTACCACTAGTGGTGCCCCAAAGGTGACTTTTCGGGTTTCCTCAATTAAAAGTGCTGTGGCCACTAGGGTCTGTAGACATGGGGGCCAGCCCTGGCTTGACAGGATCTAGCAGTTTAGAATAATATCCCACTGGCTTTCGACTGCTTGCCCATTCCTGAGTGAGTACCCCATATGCTGTTTGATCAAAGGTATTTACAAATAACTGAAATGGTCTCTCCAAATCCAGGAGACTTAGTACAGGGGCTTGAATTAAATCATGTTTGACTTTTTCAAAACTTTTATTGTTCACCTTTGTCCATTTCCCCAGTAAGTTATTTTCTGCCTCTGGCAGTAACAGCAGATTTTTAATTTGATTCTGCTCTGGGTCTCAATTTGCACATTTTTAATTATAGGGACCCAAAATGGTTTAGTTGTTGCTCCAACCACAAGTGCTGTTTCTCGACTGGGTTTACACTCTTTTGGTAGGTGTTTAATTGTGGATCTTTTGGCTCCTGTATCTACTAAAAATTCCACCTCCTCTCCATGGGGACTGATTTTTTATTTTATCAAGGGCTCTTTAGATGGTATAGTCCCCAATATGTACAGCCCCTGACACCCTTATTCATCATTTTGGAACATTTTTTCGTCCTGTATCATCTCTTTACAATTTTTCTTTGTACAACCTTTCTTGTTACAGTAAAAGCAGGTTCGAATTAGTGAATCATTTCCTTGTTTCGGTGGGGGTTTTTATGGTTTCTCTCCCCCTTTCTTCCGTGGTGAATAGGATACTTAATATAGATTGTAATTCCATCCAAGTATATATACTTGGTCCGAGGAATTGATTTAGTCCCTCAGATACCCCTATAGGATCTTCCAATAATTTTCCCATCTCTTCTTTTAAGTTTCTTACCTCCCCTGTGTTCAAGGGAACATTTACAAATTCAGTTAATCCAGCTTGTTGTCCTGCTAATGGGACTTCCCTCAGGGGGTAAGGGCGAGCCTTTGTGTCATTATCTCCCTTCTCTCTGTGGATACTACCTCTCCTGGTATTTCTTTGACTCAAGCAAGTCCTTAGAGCTATTGAGTACCAGGAGGAGAGGAAGCAGAGATGTTGGGAGGGTCTCATGTATTTTCTGTATTATACAGAGGTGGGAGATTATCCAGGGGTTCCCAGGTAACCTTTTTTATATCCTCATCCCTTTTTTCCTTTAAAGTACATACCGAAAATGTTTTATGCTGTTCTGTCCACAGAGCAGCATAGCCACATTCCTCTCTGTGAAATGGTTCTTTACAAGCAACACGTGTGTTTAATGCCCCACATATCCACCCCTCAAATGATCGGAACATGGGCCAATATAGATTATCTCTGCAGATAATTTCTTTGGTCCACTTTACCATACAATATTGAATCAATTTTTCTTTAGTTTTTCTTTTGTATAATTCCCTTGTGTCCCAATGTCATACCCAAAACGCTGCCTGGTGGTATTTCTGGCAACCTACTGGTCTGTTTTTGTTTGTTTGTTTGCTTTTTAAGAACTTTGACCCCTTTGTGGGTCGTTTGGACTTAAAACTTTAATCTTTCTTTGTCCTATTTATACCTCAAGGGACTGTCTTGAGGTATTGGTGCTCCCCCCTGTATTCTGCCCGGATCCTGCCTCTCCTTGGGTCAGGATGGGAAGGAATTCTGCCTCTCCCTGGGCTAGGATGGGAAAAAACAACGCTCGCTTCGTCCCTTCACCAGCAGGGCCCCTCGCAGGAAACCAGAACCGCAGTTAGAAGGACTCCACACTCGGTTCGTGGAAAAATCCACGTCTCCTTCAGCAAGCACACAGTCACCTCCACCAAACCAGACAATTACTTGCAGGTTCGATGCTCCTGTCTGGGTCTTCATGCACAAGAATTACAGGTGATTTTGCCATGGTCTTCTGGGGAGCTTTTTCCTTGCTCAGTCTATATCGTGAGGTACGTCCATGGGTCCTGAGAACCACTGAGGAACCGGGGTCGCAGGAGTGGGGCGCCTTCCTGAAATCACAGTGCCTTGCAGGGCTCCAAGGATGTCCTGGATTTTGGCACCAAATTGTTATACATGAGAAACAGTCTCGATATTTACCAAAATTTACATTGCTTTATTTGACATAGACAGAGCAAGCAGTGCTGGGGAACGTGAGGGGTCACCATCCACTCCACACTCCATCGAACCTTGTTTTGCAGCTCCTTTTTATAGTATGGTTTTCCTTGTAGTATCCGGACAGTTTGTCAAGCAGCCATGTGGTCTTGGTAGATGAGGAACAGTAGACATGGGGGATCTGGTCTTAACAGATAGGTTGGGATTGATTACACCAAGGCAGGAAATCTGGTATTGCAAAATCTTTCAGGCTACAATTGATTATACAAAGGCAGGAAATGTGATTTTGCAAAGTCTTTCAGGCCGTGGGAAACCCCCATTTTACAGACTGGTATCAAATACAATTTACTAAAAAACACAATATTCATATCAGGGGGATTTAAACAGAATGATTTAATCATATATATTTTTCTCTATCTAATGTCCATGCTTCATTTCAGACCTAAGTATTCTGGTTTATACACACCCCAATGCTTTTATGATTAACACGAATCTTTTATCAATTATCACAGGGTGGTTTCTAAGAGAGAAAAACATATCTGCATATGCTACCTCTGTCCCCTTCCTTGCTAAGAAATATCATGCGCTGTAAGAGCATGTTATAATCCAAAGTTCCAGTTGGTGGCCACTTCGCTTTCTTATCCAATTTAATAAAGGCCACCAGTTTTTACAGAATCTAATAAGGTCTCTTTTGTTTTCTTCACCCCTGTGTCCAGCATTGGCTTTCCAGTGTGCAATAATACAGCCTAGTGGACTGGCCTTAGGGATCTCTTTACTTTGTCCAGTCCCCATTATCTTTTCCTTCTTGTCTTGTTTCCCCCCAAACTTTTCCTCACACAATTTCACTGTTCTTTGCCAGTTTTATTCCCACACATGACCTCAATTCACAGTCACCCAATGTGACTTCACAGACTAGCTTCAGAATTTTAGGTTCAACATTGACTTGATTAGGATAGTTGTTCAATTTACACTTGGGGCATACACCCTGCTGGTTACTAGAGCAACAATACCAATATATTTCACAATCTCCACACTGTAATAAAAGCCATGCCAGATGCCAACCCCTTGATCCTCTGACAGCTCCAAATCTCCCACAAAAACAAGCTATCCTGTTCACTCCCTCTGGATTACCCAGAATCTCTACCGCAGGTTGTTCCCAGTCTAAGGCTCCCAACCTCCCTGCAGAGGTTTTGTATATCCCTCCTAGAGAGACCCGTTTGTTCCCTCTTTCTATCCAGTGATTTATTGGATCAATAAATTCCCAGGGATCAAGTCCAAACCACTCCTGAAGAGAGACTCCTTTAGTTTGTCTATCCATGATTCAAACTGCAATAAATGTAATTCGTGCTAACTAAACCATAACTATATTGTCAAAATTGTACTTGTATTAACAGAAAACAGTTGTTACAAAGCAAAGAAAGCAAATAGTGAGGAAAAAGCAGATGGACTCCCTCAGATGGTAGGTGGGAGTAGTAGAAGGATGTAGGTTTGATAAGCCACATCTAGAAATAAAAATTCTGACCTTGGACTGGGCCAAACTGGCATGACTCCAGGCATGGAACTTGAACTTATACAACACCAAGCTTAGTGCTCCTGCACTGCCTACAAGGTTACAGAGCGGACACTGATGAAGACAAAGAGCCTTCATCGGAAATAAGACCCCCAAAAGGATGAGCTCTAACTATTAGTAGAGCATGCACAGCACAACATAATGATGTAGATTTTAGGAATAAAAACTAGGAGGAGTTTTCCAGAAAGTTCTGTATTGATATGTATTAGCATAGAGTATATATGTGGGATTTTTGGTTTGATTGATATGTGAGGAAGGGCAGGGCCCTCCCCATATCCCTGGTCAGTTTTGCTCATGCTTTATACAAACCTTAATTATACTGAATTACTCACTGGCAATTTTTGTACATTTTTAAATATGTATATTTAATATATTTGATTTTATACAGTTGCTACTATTAAAAAAAACGTTGCTGAATTTATTCTTGTTGTTTGGTAAATTGGACAGATAGAAGAACATTTATAACAGTCCTCTAGTACCTTCTAGCCCCAAAAGGGTCTCCAAGAGACCTGGAGAGTGACATTGCACAAAGGGGTACAGAGTGACAGGACAAGCGATAATGGTTTCAAACAGACAAAAAATAGGTTTAGATTAGATTTTGGGAAGAAATTCTTCCCTGAGAGGATGGTGAGGCCGTGGCACAGGTTGCTGAGAGCAGCTGTGGCAGCCCCATCCCTGGAAGTGTTCGGGGCCTGGCTGATCAGGGCTTGAAGCTACCTGGTCTAGTAGAACATGTCCCTGCTCATGACAAGGGAGTTTGAACTAGATGATGTTTAAGGTTCCTTCCAACCCAAAGGAAGGAAGGATTCTAGGATCCTATTGTTCTGTGATTCTGTTATTTGATTATTCTATAAAAGTTTCCTTTTTAGGGACCAAATACTTACTTTTAGGTCCCATATGTGCATTTTTAGAGTCCAGTGACTCATGACTGCTCCACTGCACCTGCCAGGAGCCTGCCCTGGCCTAGCAGCTCCATAGGCTCCAGCTTCCTGGTGGAGATGTTGATGGTCACCTTAGGGGGACAGCACTGCTGGCTGGATTCTTTTAGGCATCCGTGACACCTTGAGCCTGGGAGGAAGGTCACATGGAGGGTGAATCAGGGCTTTCCCACCCCCTTCTCCAGCAGAGGCACCTGCAGCCATTTGTCCATGAACATGCACAGAGGGCTGTGGAATACGTCCAAGGATGGAGCCTCCATGGGCTCACTCAGTAGCCTCTGCTGGTGCTCGGCACCCTTTACCACCTCCCTTTCTAAAAGGGAACTAAAAGGGGTTCCTGCCAGCCTATCTCTCCAGCCTGCCCAGGTCCCTCAGGGATAATAGCACAACCCCTGGCCTAAGCACCACTCTTCCAGTTTGCTGTCATGTGCCAATTTGTTAAGCATGTCCTCTGCCCCAGAAGACAGACCATTAGCTGAGGAAGATGTTAACCAGGATCAATCCCAGTGCTGATTCCTGGGAGACAGTGTTTGTTCCTGGCACCACAATAGACTTGGTGGCACTGAGCAGCACCCTCAGGGCCCAGCCTTTTTCAGTCCCAATCACTGTTGGCTCATTCAGTTCATGTTGTTTTGAGTGACTTGAACTCCATATTTAAAAAAGAAGAGATTGTCAGTTGGGCACATGCAAGCATGCAGCTTTCAAAATCCCATTACACAAACAGTGGGTATTTCCACCAATTGCCCCAAAACCTACAGAGAAGGAAACATCTTATAAATTATACACACAAGGCTAACAAGAGGGTTTAATTCTGGCTTTGTCTTTTCTGCCTGTTTGTTCTAAATGAGTGTTTCCTCCTCCTCTTTGCTGACTGGTGGTAGTCTATGATCTCCACAAACCGTCTGCGGAGATCATAGCCCTGTTTAGGTGATCTGCTCTGCTCTCTCTGCCTTGGCAGGGATTTCTTCCAAGCAGCACAGCATTTGAGGACCCTCCTGGTGTATCATCCTTTGGGTCTTGGTCACAGTGTGGAGGACTTCTTCTCCACCAGCTCCTCCTCCTTCTCTTCACTGACTGGTGGTAGTCTCTGATCTCCACAAACCAGCTGCAAAGATCATAGCCCTGCTGTGAGGACAGGCTTTGCTCTTTCTGTCTCATCAGGTGTTGTACCCAAGCAGCACTGGGTGCAGGAGCCCACTGACAGCTTCTGTTGAAGGGCTCTGAAGCTGTGCCATCCTTGAGAGCATGGTCATGACCTGGAGGACTAGTTCTCTTTATCTTCCTTTCTGTTGAGTTGTTGGAGCCAATGCTGTTCATGAACCAGCTGCAGTGACCATTGCCCCGCTGCAGGGATCTACTCTGGATCCTCTTCCTGGCAGTTGTCCTCTGGCAGTGCGTTGACATAGTCCTACCAGGTGGACTGTGTGTCCCTGCAGAACCTGCTTGCTCACTGCCGGCCTCCCACTGACTGAGGAAGGAATGGGCATAGGATAGTGTCAGAGAGGAAGCCACCATTCTTCCCATTTTCAAATCAGAGCATCTGGAGAAAAAATAAAGTGATCTCTGTTTAAGGCATTCCTTGCAGGCTCCTCTGGGTTTCAGTCTTTTTCTTGGAGTGGTTTCTACAGCAGAGAGATTTCACCAAGGTCACCAATGGAAAATTTGATGGGGGTCTTCCCACCAAGTTTGCCCCTGTCAGAACAAGTCCTAATGTCTATTCTCCCTACAGCCTTTGCTTCACAGACTCCTAGAGAGGTTTGATTTGGACAGTTCCTTACATACCATCTAGTTCCACCTCCCCCTACCATGAGCAGGAACATCTACAGGTTGCTCCAACCTCCATCCAGCCTGACCTTGAACACTTCCAGGAATGAGGCAACCACACCTTAGAGAAGCTATTAGACAACTTCTGCCAGTGCCTCACCATCCTTACAGGCAAGAATTTCTTTCTAATAACTAATGTAAATCTCTCTTTCACTTTGAAAATTTTACCTCTTGTCTTATCACTACATTCCCTGATAAAGAATCCCTCTCCATCTTTCCTGGAGTCCCCTTTAGGTCCTCTCAACATGACCTAGTTTCAGAGAGCACATAAGGAGCAGCTTACACAGGCCAGCATCCTAAAGCCCAGCAAGAGAAGGACTGATATGACGTAGTTTAGAATTGACAGCACTGAAGTAAGCAGGGAAGAATTGTCTCCTACAACAGAAACACCCAGGAAGATGAGAAGACAAACTGCAAAGCCGGGAAAAGGAAACATTCTAAACACATGACCCTAGTTATTACCTGGCATAGAACAGCAAATAGGCTTGCTGCCTGAGAACTGTGTGGATGCCACAATTATCCACAGACTCATCATCCATCTTGTACCATAGTCCATTACTGGCCTGCAAAGAAAGTCATCCATCTCTGGAAAGGAACTGTAAGTTTTCTCCACAACACCAAAGAGAGAGAGCAGGTGAACAAAGAGTACACCAAAACAAATCCGAATCAGCCCTGAAGGAGACCTTGTCTCCCAAAAGCCTTGGATACCTGTAACACTGACAAAGAAGTTTGTCTTCCCAGTACACTTGACTCTATAAAAAAAATAGTTGCTCTTTACCTTTGTGTAGCAGAAGAAGTGTCCATCAAGACAGGTGTCACCGCTGTGCACCACAAGAGCATATAAGGAGTAGAGGAGGGGTTCTCCAGCTGTGTCAGACATGTATGGCCGAAGATCCAAGTACTCAGGATACTCAACAATCTACAGAAAGACCAAGTGAGCTCAGAAATTATCCTCAATTACCACATGAAATAGCCCTTAGCACATAATGGCTTAGATAGCAGGAAACTGTTCTCAGCCAAAGCAGCTCTGTTGGAGGAGAGTTCAGGATGGCCTTCTTATAGGAATTCTCCTCTCCCCATAACAGAGCACAAAATCCCCAACATGAGCAGCTTCTGAAAGAGTGTACTGCTTTGGGGACTTTCCTGCTTCAAGGAGAAAGTTGCACTGCAGTTGCATACACACCTTACTGATCTTCTTGCCTGTGTGATCGGCAGCCCTTTCCAGGCACACCGTGAAGACCCTGGGCACACAATGGACTGTAACTCTCCTGGAGGCAGTTACCTTCTTCTCACACCTTGAAACAAAGCAGAGCCAAGTGCTGAAATGCACCCTATATTCGCCTAACAAGGCAAGAAATGCTTTTGTGTGTCACATATCCTTACAGTATTTTAAGGCTATTCCATGCCATAAGGTCACATTAAAAAAACCTGTGTCTCATTGTGCTTTAAACCTCCATGAGAAGATGATTCTGCTCAATCACATGCAGCTTCTTCACATGGAATCAAGTGCTAATAAGTTGTTAGAAGTCATCTTACTTGCTACATTTGAAGCAGTATTTTCCATCCAGCTTCTTGGGTGTCACAAAATCCTCCAGAGCTGTGGAGAGGGATGAGGATGCCTGGAAAAGTGAGAAAGGAGCCACTGAGGTGTGGGAAATGCCCATGCCTGAACACTTCCAAGGACTTAACAAGACGATCCAGGCAGCTGATGCTGAGACCCAACAGTAGGAAGGAAAGGGAAAGGGAAAGGGAAAGGGAAAGGGAAAGGGAAAGGGAAAGGGAAAGGGAAAGGGAAAGGGAAAGGGAAAGGGAAAGGATTTCCTTTTTGTCCCAGGATTTCCTGGGGCCATCAAGAGCTTCCTCTGTAGAATGCGGAGATGAGTGCCATAGACTCTGCAGAAGGAGGTACATTCTGCTTCCCACCCACCACCAAGCTCCCTTGTGCTTGCAGAATCCATTTTTAAGACAAATACTTTGTCTCTGGAAAGGTACAGGGGGTTTGGGATGTCTTGAAGCACAACTACAAAGCGCTGTCTCTATCTCTCTGGCCCAGCGGTTTGCCGCTTCTTTTTTTCTTGCTGCTTGGCACTGCTCACAACAGTAGCAACTCCAGTAGCTGCCTTTTCCCAATCTAAAGCTGTTTCAAAGTAAATTTTGCAGCCCTGGTGTCTTGGTTTAGTTTGAATTTCCCGGCCAATGAACCAATAAATGTCATAGTTTAGGTTTGCCAATTTTGATATATTCATTTTCTGTTGTGAAATAGAAGTAAGAGCAAAAGTAAAGCAGGCCTACAACTTAAAAGGGTATAAAGAAAAAAACTTTATTAACACCACAAAGAAAGTAATAATAAATTCAGAATAGATCTTCAGACCACTCCCTCCTCCCCCTTTTCACACCTTCTTAACAATATACTGAGACACTTGAGTCAATTCCTTACTTAAACAATCTTTTTCAGTTCACTTGAGGGAGGGGAGGTTTTTTTTTTTTTTGTTCAGCTATAGGGATCATTTTAAGAGAGCGAAAAAACCCCAGTTCTTCCCTGACTTCACTTTTTTCACAAATAGCAGCTGCCTGGAGATCTGCAATCATGAAACTCCTCCCACCTTCACAGCCTTCCCAGAGCTGTGTTTGTGTGCATGTCAAAGTCATGGGGTATTACTGTTAAGGATGAGCTGTTCAAAGACACAAGATTTCTTCAGCTCTCTTCTCTCTGTTCATACATCATTTCCTGGAACAGAAATCCCCCTTTTTCCCTTGGGGTAAAGGATCTTCCAAACACTTTGCACCACACCCCACCCCTCCATGTCTTTTTCCATGGTTTAAAGGAATTTTTTAATGTAGTACAGTCCACCCCTATAACTTACAAAAAGACATTTCCGCCAACCTTCATGGTGTCTCCTCATTCTCCTTCCATCTAAAAACTTAGCTTTTACTTCACTGACTTTGGTGTATCATTTCTGTTCTTCCTCTCACTCAAGGAAAGATGGAAAGTCTGTAAGTCTTATCTGAGCATTGGGAAAAAAAAATTAAAATCTTACACTGAAGTTTCAGGGGCTGGGCCAGGCCATGCTGGAGCTGTGTCAGGATCTCAGGCTGCCCAGGCCATGCTTGAGGGGCAGGACAGAAACTGCAAAGTCCAGTCAGAGGAGAAATCAGTGACGAGCCTTTAGTTCCATAGCTGCCTTTCAGAGCCAACTGCACACAGCTTCAGCTGCAGGCCGGTGGGTCTCCCTGTGCCTTGTCCACCAAGCAATATAACTATATTCATTTTTCCTTATTGATGGAAAGTGTTAAAAACGACAATGTAATATTTGCTTTTGCATTAATGTATTACCTTTTAAAAGCTGGTATTGACCATAAATATTCAGATACAGTACAATGTATAATTCTATTTAGCTGTTTGTTAGTATAACATAATCTATTAGTTTAAGTATGTACCATATAGTTTATAGAAATAGTGGTGCAATGAATGTATTATATCGTGGGCCTTAGCAAAAACATGAAATGTTTAAAATACTTCTATGTGACTGAGTGGTGGGAAACAATTATGTTGATTCCTACATCTGCTGACTGACCTCCCCAAGAAATAAGATAACTGTCAAAAGCAGAGCACCAGAGAAGAATTTGTTAACCCCTTATCGGAGGATGTGGAACAACAGGACGGAGACGCAAGGAGAAATAAAACCTGTCTCAAAGGATGTAGTGCAGAAAAGTTAGAGTGTAAAGAAAACAAACCAAAGAGTTCCTGAAACATCAAAAACTCACAAGAATGTCTGAGTAATGTATAAAGCACATGAATATGTATGCACCTCAGTAATGTAATAGTATATAGATCACACTCTCCAACTTTATCTGTGTGCTTTTTGACCAAACACCAAGGGCACCACAGTGCTGGTTAATTTTTTTTTTATCCCTTAATAAACTTCTTAAAATAAAAAAAAATAAAAAAAAATAAAAATCCAAATAGCAAATCTCATTTCACAAAAGGGATTTATGAAAATTATAAGGAGAAGAAGTCATTTGAGAGCATCCACTTCTTAAATTGTCTTAAACTAAGACACAGAGGAAACAGGATCTCCAACTTGGCTATCAGAAAAATCAACTCCAAGACCAAACCTAAGAGAATTGTGCAGAAAAATTCACAATGCCAGAGGTGTATATCCAAAAAGGAGACAGAGGAGTCCTATAACTTTATTCTAATAAAGGGAGAGGCCATGGGGTATTCCCCTGGGGTCTCTCAAATTGCTGTAGGACACAGCCTCCTTTTAATCCTATTTTCCCAGCTGTATCACCCTCTCTCTTTCCCCATTGGCTGAGGTATTCTAGGGGTACAAACTTTTGAATTGCTTACCACAGGACCTCCTTAACATATAACACAACACACACCCCATTCTCCTTTCTGTTGTTCATCGTCTTTAAATTCAGGAACTTAACATGGCCTTGGTTGAGCAACAAGTCCTTGTAAACTGGTAACATTCTTTTCTTATCTATCAGTCTCTGGTTTTACATACATGCAGGCTTACACAGTCTCTTAGTAATGACAGACTAATTACTTTCAGAATCATCTTAAAAGTCACCGTTTTTAAATGTGACCTAAAAATGTAAGTTTTGAGAGGAAAGATGTGGGCTAATATCTTTAAAAATAAGTCAGTGGGTGGAGGTTATGGGTGTTAGTGTCTTTGAAATAGGTCTTAATGTTTCTACTGACTTTGGGCAGCAGGTTTGTTACTGGGTCTTGACAGTTTGGCTCCTAAATAGACAAGGCTCTGCACAAGCTTGAACTTCTGACCTTTGGGGTAAAATGCCAGGTTCAAGGGGGGATATGCGGTAGGCAGGTCAGGAAGGCTGTGCTTTCCAGGTACATCAGGGAATGGGGAAAGGAAGAGGGAAGTGTGTGGCTCGAGGCATGGCTGCAGTACTGCTCTGTGCCATCAAGGTGGCAGCACTGCCACAGCAACGGCTCGAGACATGGCTGAAGTACCGTGCTGTGCTCACAAAGGGGCAGCACTACCATGGTACTTTCTCGCGATACAGCTGCAGTACTGTTATGTGCCCACAAGGTGACAGCACGGCCACGGCACAGGCTTGAGCCATCACTGCAGTACCGTGCTGAGCCCACAAGGCGGCAGCACTTCCACAATATCGGTCAAGCCATGGCTGCAGTACCGGGCTGTCCCCACAAGGAGGCAGCACTGCTAAGGCACCGGCCTGAGGCATGGCAGAAGTATTGCTCCATGCCCACAAGGTGGCAGCACTGCCAAGGCATCGGATCAAGGCATAGCTGCAGTACAAGGCTGTTTTCGCCCAAGGTGGCAGGACTGCCATGGCATCAGCCCCAGGTATACCTGCAGTACCAGGCAGTGCCCACAAGGTGGCAGCACTGCCAGAACACCGGCTCGAGGCATGGCTGCACTACCGGGCTCATCACACAAGGTGGTAGTACTGCCAGGGCATGTGCTCGAGGCATGGTTGAACTACCAGGCAGTGCCCATAAGGTGGCAGCACTGCCAGGGCACCGGCTTGGGGCATGGCTGTAGTACCTGGCAGTGCCCACAATGTGGCAGCACTGCCAGGGCATCTTTTTGAGCCATGGCTGCAGTACCGGGCTGTGCCCACAAGGTGGCAGCACTGCCAAGGCAGCAGATCGAGGCATAGCTGCAGTACAAGGCTGCTGTCGTCCAAGGTGGCAGTACAGCCAGGGCACTGGCTCGAGGCTTGGCTGCAGTACTGTGGTCTACCCGCAAGGTGGAAGCACTTCCACGGCATCGGCTCGAGGTATGGCTTCACTACCGAACTGTGTCCAGAAGGTTGCAGCACTGTCAGGGCACCGGCTTGAGGCATGGCTGTAGTACCGGGCTGTGCCCACAAAGTGGCAGCACTGTCAGGGCATCTGACCGAGGCATGGCTGCAGTGAGGCACTGTTCCAACAAGGTGGCAGGACTGCCATGGCATCAGATCGAGGCATGGCTGCAGTACCGCACTGTGCCCACAAGGTGGCAGCACTGCCAGGACATCGGCTCGAGGCATGGCTGCAGTACCACACTGTGCCCACAAGGTGGCACCTCAGCCAGGGCATCGTATTGAGACATGGCTGCAGTATCATGCTGAGTCTACTAGGTGGCAACACTGTCAGGGACCATCTCGAGGCATGGCTCCAAAACCGGGCTGTGCCCACAAGGTGGCAGCACTGCTGAGGCATCGGATCGAGGCATGGATGCAGTGCAAGGCTGCTTTCGTCCAAGGTGGCAGCACTGCCACGACACGGACTCGAGGCATGGCTGCAGTACGGTGCTGAGCCCAAAAGGTGCCAAGACTGCCAGGTCATCGATTCAAGGCTTGGCTGCAGTACTGGGCTGTGCCCACAAGGTGGTAGCATGCCACAGCTTCGGCACGAGGCATGGCTGCAGTACTGGTCTGTGCCCACAAAGCAGCAGCACTGCCAGGACACCGGCTCAAGGCATGGCTGCCATATCATGCTGTACCCACAAGGTGGCAGTACAGCCACAACATCAGCTAAAGGAATGGCCGATGCTCTGGGCTGTGCCCGCAAGGTGGCAGCACTGCAGGGGTATCAGCTCGAGGCCTGGCTGCACTACTGGGCTCATCATGCATGGTGGCAGCACTGCCACAGCATGTGCTCGAGGCATGGCTGCACTACCGGACTGTGCCAACAAGGTGGCAGCACTGTCAAAGATGGACTTGAGGCATGGCTTCAAAACCGGGCTGTGCCCATAAGGTTGCAACAGTGCCAGAACACCGGTTTGAGGCATGGCTGCAGTACCACGCTGTGCCCACAAGGTGGAAGCCCAAGCAGGGCACCGGCTCAAGGCATGGGTGCAATACCGGGCTGTGCCCACAAGGTGGCGGCACAGCCAGGGCAAAGACTCGAGGCATGGCTGTAGTACGGCGTTTTGCCCAGAAGGTGGCAGCACTGTTACGGCATGTGCTCTTGGAATGGCTGCACTACTGGGCTGTGTCCACAAGGCGGAAGCACTGTCAGGACACCGGCTTGGGGCATGGCTGTAGTACTAGGCTGTGCTCACAACTTAGCAGCACTTCCACAGCATCAGTCAAGCCATGGCTGCAGTACCAGGCTGTGCCTACAAGGAGGCAGCACTGCCACAGAATCGGCTCGAGGCATGGCTGCAGTACTGGGCTCATCACACAAGGTCGCAGCACTGCCAGGGCACAATCTCGAGCATGGCTGCAGCACTGGGCTGTGCCCACAAGGTAGCAGCACTGCCAGGACACCGGCTCGAGGCATGGCTGTAGTACCGGGCTGTGCCCACAAGGTGGCAGCACAGCCATGGTATTGGCTTGAGGCATGGCTGCCGTTCCGTGCTGTATCCACAAGGCGGCAACACTGCCACAGCATCGGCTCTAGACATGGCTTCAGTATCGCGCTGAGCCCAGAAGGTGGCAGCACTGTCAAGGACAGGCTTGAGGCATGGCTCCAAAATCGGACTGTGCCCATAAGGTTGCAGCACTACCAGGGCATCGGCTCGAGGCATGTCTGCAGTACCTGGCTGTGACCACAACGTGGCATCACTGCCACGGCATCGGTTCGAGCCATGGCAGTAGTACTGGGCTGTGCCCACAAGGTGGCAGCACTGCCGAGGCATCAGATCGAGGCATGGATGCAGTAAAAGGCTGCTTTCACCCAAGGCGGCAGCACAGCCACGGCATGTGCTGGAGGCATGGATGCAGTATCTTGCTGAGCCCACAGGGTGGCATCACTGCCTGGGCATCGGCCCGAGGAATGGCTGCAGTGCAGCACTGTGCCCTCAAGGTGGCAGTAATGCCAGGGCAGCAGATCGAGGCATGGCTGTAGAACAGTGCCGTGCCCACAAGATGGCAGCACTGCCACAGCTATGCCTCGAGCCATGGCTGCCATACCATGCTGTTCCCACAAGGTGGCAGCACTGCCACGAAGAAGGCTCAACGCAAGGCTGCAGTACTGGGCCATGGCCACAAAGCGGCAGCACTGCCACAGAATCGGTGAAGGCATGGCTGCAGTACCGGGTTTTGCACACAAGGTGGCAGCACTACCATGGTATCATCTCCAGGCATGGCTGCCATAACACGTTATGCCCACAAAGGGGCAGCACTGCCACGGTACTGGCTTGAGGCATGGCTGCAGTACCGGCTGCGTCCAGAAGGTGGCAGCACTGCCACAGCACCAGTTGAAGGCATGGCTGCAGTACCGTGCTGTTCCCACAAGGTGGCAGTGCTACCACGGCAATGGCTCGAGGGGTGTCTGGGGCACCGGGCTCTCCCCACACGGTGGCAGCATTGGCAAGGCACAGGGTCCAGGCATGGCTGCAGTAGTCGGCCGTGCCCAGAAGGAGGCAGCAGTGCCACGGCACTGGTTTGAAGCATGACTGCAGTACAGTTCTGTGCCCACAAGGTATCAGCGCTGCCATGGAATCGGCCAAGCCATGGCCGCAGTACCGGACTGTGTCCAGATGGGGACAGCGCTGCTAGGCCATAGGCTCGAAGCCACGGCTGTAGTACTGCCCTGTGCCAACACGGTGGCAGCACTGCAACGGCATCGGTCAAGCCATGGCGGCAGTACCGGGCTGTGTCCAGATGGGGTCAGCGCTGCCAGGGCACAGACTCAAAGCCATGGCTTCAGTACCACCCTGTGCCCAAAAGGAGCCAGCAGTGACACGGCATCGGTCAAGGCAGGACTGCAGTTCTGGTCTCATCCAGAAGGGGGCAGCGCTGGCAGGGCAAAGGCTAGAGGCATGGCTGCAATACCAGGCTTTGCCCACAAGGAGGTAGCAGTGCCACGGCACTGGTTCGAAGCATGGATGTAGCACCTGGCTCCGTCCACAAGGTAGCAGCACTGCCACGGAAGCGGTCAAGATATGGCTGCCGTACTGGGCTGTGCCCACAAGGTGGCAGCACAGCCACGACATTGTCTCGAGGCATGGCTGCAGTACCCTGCTGCGCTCACAAGGTAGTAGCACTGCCTGGGTCCTGGCTCGAGGCATGGCTGTAATATCGGGCTGTGCCCGCAAGGCGGAAGCACTACCACGGCAATGGTTCGAGGCATAACTGCAGTACCGTGCTGTTTCCACAAGGTGGCAGCCCTGCCACGGAATCTGCTTGATCCATGGCTGCAATACCATGCTGTGCCCACAAGGTGGCAGCACTGCCACGGCATCGGTCAAGCCATGGCTGCAGTACCTGGCTGTGTCCAGATGGGGTCAGCCGTGACCGGCTATAGGCTTGAAGCCACGGCTGCAGTGCCACCCTGTGCCTACAAGTTATCAGCACTGCCGCGGCATCGGTCAAGGCAGGACTGCAGTACCACCCTGTGCCCAGAAGGTGGCAGCACTACCGGGGAGAGGCTCGAGGCCTGGCTGCAACAATGCTCTGTGCTCACAAACAGGCAGCAGTGCCACAGTACTGTTGCAAAGCATGGCTGCAGCACCGGGTTTTGCACACAAGGTGGCAGCAGTGCCACGGCACCATCTGGAGGCATGTCTGCAGTACCGGGCTGTGCCCACAAGGTGGCAGCACTGCCACGGCATCGGTGTAGGCCTGGCTGCAGTACCAGATTTGCACACAAGGTGGCGGCACTACCACGGTACTGTCTCCACTCATTGCTGCCGTAACACGCTATGCCCACAAGGTGGCAGTGCTGCCTGGGTACTGGCTCGAGGCATGGCTGCAGTACCGTGCTGTGCCCACCAGGTGGCAGCACTGTCACGGCATGGGCTCGAGCCATGACTGCAGTGCTGTGCTGTGCCCTCAAGTTGGCAGCACTGCCACGGCATCGGTGAAGCTGTGGCTGCCTCACTATACCGTGCCCGCAAGGCGGCAGCACTGTCACGGCACCGCCTCGAGGCATGGCTGCCGTACCACATTGTACCTACAAGGTGGCAGCACTGACATGGCACAGTTTCGAGGCATGGCTGCAGCGCTGTTCTCTGTCCACAAGGGGCCAGCGCTGCAACGAAATCTGCTCAATCCATGACTGCAGTACCGTGCTGTGCCCACAAGGTGGCAGAACTGCCAGGGTACAGGCTCTAGGCATGGCTGCAGTTTTGGGCTGCGCCCACAAAGGGTCAGCGCTGCAACAGCATCCTCTTTAGCCATGACTGCAGTACCGTGGTGCGCCCACAAGGTGGCAGCACTGCCTGGGTACAGGCTCGAGGCATGGCTGCAGTTTTGGGCTGTGCCCGCAAGGGGGCAGCACTACCACGGCAATGGCTCGAGGCATGGCTGCAGTACCGTGCTGTTTCCACAAGGTGGCAGCATTGCCACGGAATCTGCTTCAGCCATGGCAGCAGTACTGTGCTGTGCACACAAGGTGGCTGCACTGCCATGGTATCGGCTTGAGTCATGACTGCAGTACAGTTCTGTGCCCACGAGGTGGCAGCACTGCCACGGCATCGGTCAAGTCTTGGCAGTAGCCCCAGGCTGTGTCCAGATGGGAGCAGCCCTGCCAGGGCATAGGCTCAAAGCCATGGCTGCAGTTTTGCCCTGTGCCCACAAGGAGGCAGCAGTGACACACATCGGTTAAAGCAGGGCTGCAGTTCCGGGCTGAGTCCAGAAGAGGGCAACGCTGCCAGGGCAAAGGCTAGAGGCATGGCTGCAGTACCAGGCTTTGCCCACAAGGAGGCAGCAGTGCCACGGCACTGGTTCGAAGCATGGATGTAGCACTGCGCTCTCTCCACAAGGTAGCAGAGCTGCCACGGCAGTGGTCAAGACATGGCTGCCGTACTGGGCTGTGTCCACAAGGGGGCAGCGCTGCCACGGCATCGGTTGAGATATGGCTGCACTACCACACTATGCCTGCAAGGTAGCAGCACAACCACGACATTGTCTCGAGGCATGGCTGCAGTACCCTGCTGCGCTCACAAGGTAGTAGCACTGCCTGGGTCCTGGCTCGAGACATGGCTGCAATATCGGGCCGTGCCCACAAGGGGCAGCACTACCACGGCAATGGCTCGAGGCATGTCTGCAGTACCATGCTGTTCCCACACGGTGGCAGCCCTGCCATGGAATCTGCCTGAGCCATGGCTGCATTTCCGTGCTATTCCCACAAGGTGGCAGCACTGCCATGGCATAGGCTCGAACCATGGCTGCAGTACCGGGCTGTGTCCAGATGGGGTCCGCGGTGACAGGCTATAGGCTCGAAGCCACAATTGCAGTGCCGCCCTGTGCCCACAAGGTATCAGCACTGCCGCGGCATCGGTCAAGGCAGGAGTGTATTACCGCTCTGTGCCCAGAAGGTGGCAGCACTACCGGGGAGAGGCTCGAGGCCTGGCTGCAACAATGCTCTGTGCTCACAAACAGGCAGCAGTGCCACGGCACTGGAGTGAAGCATGGCTGCAGCACCGGGTTTTGCACACAAGGTGGCAGCAGTGCCACGGCACTGTCTGGAGGCATGTCTGCAGTGCCCCGCTGCACCCACAAGGTGGCAGCACTGCCTGGGTACTGGCTCAAGGCATGGCTGCGGTATCAGCCCGTGCCCTCAAGGCGGCAGCACTACGATAGCAATGGCTGGAGAAATGGCTGCAGTACCGGGCTGTGTCCAGAAGGGGGCAGTGCAGCCAGAGCAACGGCATGAGTCATGGCTGCACTACCGCGCTGTTCCCACAGAGGCAGAACTGCCAGGGCAGCGGATCGAGGCATGGCTGCAGAACCGTGCTGTGCCCACAAGGTGGCAGCACAGCCTGCCATGGCATCAGTCAAGCCATGGCCGCAGTACTGGGCTGTGTCCAGATGGGGGCAGCACTGCCAGGCCATAGGCTCGAAGCCACGGCCGCAGTACTGCCCTGTGCCAACAAGGTGGCAGCACTGCAACGGCATCGGTCAAGGCACGGCTGTAGCACCGCCCTGTGCGCAGAAGGTGGCAACATGGCCCTGGAACCAGCTCGAGGCATGGCTGTAGTACCGGGCTATGCCCATGAGGTGTATGCACTGTCACGGCATCGGCTCGAGACACGGGTCCAAAACCGGGCTTTGCCTACAAGGTGGCAGCACTGCCACGGCACCACGTCGAGTCATGGGTGCCATTTTGCCCTGTATCCAGAAGGTGGCAGCACGGCCATGGCATTGGCTGGAGGTATGACTGCAGTGCTGGGCTCATCACACCATGTGGCAGGACAGCCACGGCATTGGCTCGAAGCATGGCTACCCGACTGGTCTGTGTCCACAAGGCGGCAGCACAGCGAAGGCATCGGCTAGTGGCATGGCTGCAGGACCAGGCTGTGCGCAAAAGGCGGCTCAACTGTAAGGGCACCAGCTCGAGGCAAGGCTGCAATAGCAGGCTGTGCTCAAAAGGTGGCAGCACTGCCAGGGCACTGGCTTGAGGCATGACTGCTGTACCAGGTTGTGCCCAAAAGGTGTCTGTACTGCCAGGGCAATGGCTAGACTCATTGCTGCAGTACTGGGCTGTACCCACAAGGAGGCAGCACTGCCACAGCATCGGCTCGAGGCATGGCTGCAGTACCAGGCCGATCCCACAAGGTGGCCATACTGCCCAAGCATTGGCTCGAGGCATGGCTGGACTACTGCGCTGTGACCACAAGGTGGCAGCACTGCCAGGGTTCCCTCTGGAGGCATGGCTGCAGTATGACACTGTGCCCAAAAGGTGGCAAGACTGCCAAGACATTGGATCAAGGCTTGGTTTCAGTACTGGGCAGTGCCCACAATGTGGCAGCACTGCCAGGTCACAGGCTCGAGGCATGGCTGCAGTACCGCACTATACCCACAACGTGGCAGTACTTCCAGGGCAACGGTGTGAGGCATGCCTGTAAAACCGGGCTGCTCCCACAAGGTAACCGCACTGCCATAGCACCTTCTCAAGGCATGGCTGCAGAACAGCACTGTTCCCACAAGGTGGCAGCAGAAATAGGGCACAGGCTCGAGGAATGGCTCCAGCACTGTGCCCTTCACACAAGGTGGCCGCCCTGCTATGCCATCAGCTCGAGGCATGGCTGCAGTACCGCGCTGTACCCACAACGTGGAAGCACTGCCATGGCACCAGCTCGAGGAATGGCTGCAGTACCGGTCTACGCCCACAATGTGGCAGCACTGCTACAGATCCGGCTCAAGGCATTGCTGCAGTACAGGGCTGTGCCCACAAGGCGGGAGCACTGCCACGGCATTGGCTCAGACTATGACTGCAGTACTGGGGCACGCCCACAAGGTTGCAGCACTGTCAGGACATCAGTCGAGGCGTGTCTGCAATACAAGGCTGCTTTCACCCGAGATGAAAGCACTGCCAGGGCAACGGTTCGAGACATGGCTGCAGTACAGCGCTGTACCCACAACGTGGCAGCGCTGCCATGGCACCGGCTCGAAGAATGGCTGCAGTACCGGGCTACACCCACAAGGTGGAAGCACTGCCACCACACCAGCTAGAGGCATGGCTACAGTACTGGCCTACACCCACAAGGTGGCAGCACTTCCACAGCCCCGGCTCAAGGTATGGCTGCAGTACGGCGCTATGCATAGAAAGTGGCAAGACTGAAACAATATCGGTTCAAAGCATGGCTGCAGTACCATGCTGTGCCCACAAGGTGACAGTACAAATAGGGCACTGGCTCAAGGTATGGCTCCAGTACTAGGCTGTTCACATAAGGTGGCTGCACTGCTACGCCACCGGCTGGAGACATGGATGCAGTACGGCACTGTTCCCACATCGTGGCAGCATTGCCTTGGCACCAGCTCGAGGCATGGCTGCAATACCAGGCTACGCCCACAAGGTGGCAGCACTGCCACAGCACAGGCAAGAGGCAAGGATGCAGTACTGGGGTACGGCCTCAAGGCAGCAGCCCTGCTACAGCACTGGCTCAAGGCATGGCTGCAGTTTGGCGCTGTGCCCAGAATGTGGCAAGACTGCAACGACATTGGTACGAGGCACATGGCTGCCGTACCTCACCGTGCCCAGAAGGTGACAGCACTGCCACGGCATCGGCTTGAGGTGTGGCTGCACTACCGAACTGTGCCAACTACGTGGCAACATTTCCACAGCGTCGGCTCGTGGTATAGCTGCAGTAGCGGGCTGTCTCCACTTAGGTGGCAGCACTGACAGAGCACCGGCTCGGGGCATGGCTGCAGTACTGAGTTGTTCCCACAAGGTGGCAGCACTGCCGTGGCATCTGCCCGAGGCATCGCTGCAGTAGTGGGCTGTGCCCTCAAGGTGGCAGGACTGCCAAGTCGTTGGCTTGAGGCATGGCTGCAGTACGGGGCTGTGCCCATAAGGCGGCCGCACTGCCACGGCACCGGCTCGAGTCGTGGTTGCGATACCGGGCTGTGCCCAGAACCCTAAGCTCTCTGTAATACCATGGGCCTCTCCCCAGCACAGCCCAGCCGGCTCTGGCCCCACAGCTCTGCTCAGGCCAGGGGGCTCTGGGTAGTGGCCCCACAGCCTCAGCCCCCAGCAAGGGCACAGCAGCAGCTGCAGCTCAGAGAGGACTCAGCCCCGGCCATGGGGGAAGGTGCTTGGCCAAGGCCAAAGGAGGCTCCCTGTGCTCCTGCTCCCCTCTCCCTGAGCTCCTGAGAGCTCTGCAGCCCCTCCTGCCATCCCATCTGCCCAGGCCAGCACAAAAGCCCTGGCCTTGAGGCCCTCCAGAGCTGCTCCTACCCCATGCCCAGGGCCAATCCCAAAGCTGGGCTAGGCAGAAACCTGTGCCCATTTCTGCTCATTCCTGCTCTGCTGAGGCTGAATCTTGAGCCACAAGGATTTAGAGGTTGCTGATGAATTTTACAACTGAGATGTCTCTTCTTTCTTGAGTTCTTTGTTTGAGAAATTCAGTGACAAAGACTCAAAAACATTTGTTCAAAATAGCCAAACAAGAAAAGCCCTCGGGGATAATTTCAGTTTTTAAATCTTCTGTGGTTAATTAGACGGATTTCAGAAGTGTATCCAAAGTGAATATACTTTGCTGAAAAAAAATCACAGAGGGAACTATTTTTTCCTGTTAAATTTTCCTGTTTATAGAATGATATTAGCAATGTCCCATTGATATTGCCCCCCAAGATCTTCTTATGCAGTGTGAATAGATATGAAAATCGAGACCCTTAAAGGCTCACAGTGAATCACAGTTTATCCCCTCCCATCCCAAATATTTCCTTCATCCATCCCCTGGGACTTCAATGGATTAGGAATGGCGCAGCCAGCAGGAGCAGGGCAGTGATTCTTCCCCTGTACCTGGCACTGCTTGGGCAGCACCACGAGTGCCGTGTCCAGTTCTGGGCGCCCCAGTTTAGGAAGGATGTGGAGGGGCTGGAGAGTGTCCATAGAAAAGGGCAAGTAAGCTGGTGAGGGTTCTGGAACACAAGTCCTGTGGGGAGAATTTGATGGAGCTGGGGTTGTTTATCCTGTAGAGGCAGCTTAGGGGAGATCTCCTCACTCTCTACAACTCCATGACATCTGAGAGCAGCCAGGTGGGGGTCAGGCTCCTCTCCCAAGGAACAGTGACAGGACAAGATGATGCAGCCTAAACACTGCACAAAAAGAGATATAGGCTGGACATTTGGAAATATCCTTCACAAGATTTGTGATTGGAAGGGCATTGGAATGGGCTGCCTAGGGAGGTGGGTGAGTCACCATCCCTGGAAGTGTTTCAGGAAAGACTGGATGTGGCACTGAGTGCCATGGTCTGGGTGACAAGGTGGTGCTGGGTCACAGGTTGGACTTGATGTTCTCAAAGGTCTTTTCCAGCCTGGGTGATTCTGTGATGATTGTGACACTTCAGGACCCTGGGGAAGCAAGGGGCCATTGTGACACTGTGGGGCCTGGTGGAACTGAGAGGACCAGAGTGACACTGTGTACGACATGGCACCATAGAGCCAAGGGGCCACTGTGGCACTGTGGGGATAAATGGAAGCAAGGAGTCCATGGTGACAGTCTGTGTCTTTGTGGAACCACAGAAGCCACTGTGATAATGTAGGGTGCCATGATCCAAGGGACTTTTTATCACCAAGTAGTCCCATGGAACCAATGGCACGTTGTGACACTGGGAGGCCTCATGGAATCATGGAGACCAAATTGGCTGCAATTGCTGTTCTGCTAGAGGGTAGGAGGGCTCTGCAGAATGACCTGGACAGGCTGGATCCAGGGCCCAAATCCAACAAGGTGAGGTTTAACAAGATGAAGTACTGGGTCCTGCACTTTGACAACAAAAACCCCTGCAGTGCTCCAGGCTGGGCACACAGTGTTTGGAGAGGGGCTTGTCTGAAAGGGACCTGGGGGCACTGATGGACAGCAGGCTGGACATGATCCAGCAGTGTGCCCAGGTGGCCAAGAAGGCCAATGGCGCCTGGCTGGATCAGGAATGGTGTGGCCAGCAGGAGCAGGGCAGTGATTCTTCCCCTGTGCTCTACACCGGTTGGGCAGCACCTTGAGTGCTGTGTCCAGTTCTGGCTCCCCAAATTAGGAAGGACACAGAGGGGCAGAAGCGTGTATAGAGAAGGGCAACAAGGCTGGTGAGGGGTCTGGAACACAAGTCCTGAGAGGAGGGGCTGAGGCAGCTGGGATTGTTTATCCTGGAGAAGAGAAGGTTCAGGGAGATGGGGAGGTGTCAGGGCACAGGTTGGACTTGGTGATCTCCAAGGTCTTTTCCATCCTTGCTTATTCTGTCACACATTCTGTTGCATATGACTGAGCTGTGTCAGAAGGGATTCTGGTTCCAGGTATCCCCACAGTGTCCAAATGGCCCCTTGGCTCGATGGGACTCTGCTTTCTCACAATGGACCCTTTGTTCCATGAGGTTCCACAGTGTGACCATTGAATCCTTGGGTCCATGAGTCAACTCATGGACTGTTACCAAATCTCCAAAATATCAGAAAAAGACTCCTTAACACTAATTTGGGTTTAGAGTGGGCTGGGGATGACAGGGGATGACACATAATCTTCTGTGGATACATGATTCTAAAAGCCTGCTGTTCAATGCCATTGCTCCATTTGACAGACAGCTCATCCCGAGGTGTCTCAGGACATGGATCTCATCCAACCTCTGACAGCAACCATGGTGACACTGCAGAACCTCATGGAACCATGGGTCAGTTGTGACAAGGACAGCAGCAGATCCAAGGACACCATGGAGATACTATGGAACATCATGGAACCAAAGAGACCATTGTGACACTCTGGTGCCTCATGGAATCAGGAGGACCCATGTGAAACTCAGGACCCCTATGGAACCAAAGGCCAAGGATGAAGCTGTGGGGCCTGTAGAACCAAGGAGCCATTGTGATACTGAAACAGGGGGAAGAAAAATTTAAATCAAAGATTTCAGGGTAAAAATACAGGAGGATGCTTTAACTAGAAGGGGGGTGACAAGATTCTATGAATGCTTCACATTCTCTGTCTTTGCAGGAACAGGAGAAGAGAGCAAGGCTACAAGATAAGATAGAGGAGCAAGAATGTGCAAACAGGATGGAAGAGTGAGGCCCCTTCCAGATAAGGGGCATTCCTTAGACCCCTGCACCAGAAAAAACTGGTATCAAGGTCTGGAAAGAGACAAAGACTAATTTGGCTGTGCAGAGAAGGCAAGGTGAAAAGTTCAGCTGAGAGGAAGACTGTTTGTTTCATCCCAAAGACCCCCAGATGACCACCAGAGTGACCAACAAGGAGCAGTGCGCAGTCACAAAGATGCTTAGAGCTAATATTAATAGAAAGAAGGGACAGGTGGGGTTAGGAAATGAATGTGTATGAGGTGTATTTTGCAATCCTAGTTTGTAGAGAATGAAAAGAGAGGCACAGGTCACTGAAGCCGTGCATGTTTTTGGAGGAGCTATCCCTCATGTACCTCAGTGCAAAATAAAATACATACCTCTAACCTCCTTTGTGGGTTATAGAGTTTTTCTGCACATCAATCTGGGTGACCCTGCTGCCCCCCCTGAGATTTTGGGGTGCCCTCCCTGCTCATCCCAGAACTGGAGCTGGTGTAGAACACCATCTTCATCAACCCCACAGAACAAAGCACCTGCGTGTATCTGCGCTGCATCCTCTCCTGAGATCAATTGGGGCTCCCTCCCACCCCTGGAGCTCTCACCTGGAGTTTGGGGTCATCCCCTGAATGTTGGGGTACCCCTGACAGCCCCCCCACTGCCAAGAGTCATCTGTGTCCAAGTTGACCGGCAGGACACAACCATGGCCATCATCTTCTCCAGGCCCATCAGGGTGAGTCAGGATGCTTGGGTGCCCCAAACATCACCTGGATATCCCCCCAAAAAAATCACCTTGGTACACCTGAGTACCACCAAAAACCACCTAGGTCCCCCAAAAATCGTCTGGGTACACCTTGGTACCCCTTGGACACCTGGATCACCTAAAATCCCTAGGGCTCCCTAAAACTGGTGTCCCAAAAATCCTCATTGCTTTGACTGGGTAGACCTGGTGTCCCTAAAATTCCCTAGTGACTTTAATGGCTACACCTGATATCCCTAAATTCTGATGGATTTTAATGGGGTTCTCTTTATCCGCATTTATTTCTACCAATCCCTACCAGTGGTGTCACTTTTGCCCCAGTACTCCCAGGAACTCCAGTGGACCCCTTAGACACTCCCAGTGCTCCCAGTTAAGCCAGCAATCCTTCCCAATCAAGCTCTATTAATGGATAGACCCAGTGTCCCAAAATTCCCAAATGATTTAAATGGGGAAGACCTGGTGTTCCTCAAAGCCCATTGACTTCAAAACACAGACCCTATGTCCCAAAATTTTTTGGTGCTAAAAATCCCAATTTTGGGCTCAGAATTTCCAGATTTTGGGCTGAAAATGGAGATTTTTGGGCTTACCTGGAGGAAAACCTCCATCACAGGCTGCAGGCACGGGATCAGGGATCCGGGACTGGCTTCCAGAAATTCATCCAGGATTTCCAGAGCATCAGCACTGTCATCCTGGAGCAGAAATTCCCAGAATTCAGCCCATGATTTCTCTGTAATTTATCCATATTTCGCCACTTTAGCTCAAATTTTCTGCAAAATCACCATTGACTTTAATTGGTAGACCTCACTTCCCTAAATCCTCATTAACTGCAATGGGATAGACCTGGTGTTCCTACATCCCTATTGATTTTAGTGCTCCAGATGTTTAGAAAATACTTATCAGGAGACTAATATTACAGAAGACAGAGCAACTGAGAGACATTATAAAAGGTGGTTTATGGGTTGATTGCATCCATCTCATTGAATGGTGAAATATTAAATGTATTAGATACAAGGCCATAATATCAGAGGATGCCTAATTCTCAGTTACAATGCCTTATGTCAGTTTTTAGCCAATACAATACCTCTACAAAGTTTGCTAGCATCTTTTTACACCAATCATTAATAGCTTTGCTTCCCATGGCTCTGCCACAATGTGTCATTTCTCAACCAATCCTATAAAATTTCACAAACTTAAACTTGTACATCTTTAACTTCTAACTAAATTTATAATAGATTCCATTACTAAATTTTAAAATATTTTACTATCTTACTTAACATACTGCTTTGCTCACATAATACATATTTCTGTTTGCTTAAAACATATTTCTACGTAAACTACAAACTTATATTATTGTTTTATGCCTATTTTACTTTTAATGCTCTAACTCTCCAATTCTTCTCCAAGGTCTTAGGTCAAACCTTGGATCCATCTCTTATCTCTGAGCCTGTATGCACAAGGCCCTGAGGGCTCTCCATGCCTGCATTTCCCACACCACCTGTCATTGCTGCCTCCAATTTCCTGCTCTGACTGGAACCTGGGCACACTTTCTCAGTCGTGTCCCTCAGTGGGACACATGAACGATATCAGAAACTTTGGAGTTCTATTATGACTAAATTCTTGAGAGGATTCCTAGCACACCGTGGTTCTGCCTTGATTTCCCTCTGGTGTGGTGCAGTTCATCAGGAAGGTTTTGAACTCCAGTTACGGAGAAATATGTCAAAGAGCTTCTTAGAAATCTCCATTACTGTTTTCAAGGGTGCATTTCAATACAGTTCTCTCTATAGAAGAGGTGATAGCAGCATTCTGTGATTGATATCTGTGAGAAATGGATTTGTAAAGGATTCTCAAAGCCTGACTGAAAGCTCTCACAGTCTTGTACGTGTGCATGGAAATTCTGAGATAAGGTGTGATGACTTAGAAAGGCCATGGACTTGAGAAGACATTATTGAGAGAGACACTGAACTAAAAACAAATCTCAAATGTTTGCCTTGCAAAAAGACCAGATATTTTGGACAATTACAACTTTGAAAGATGCATTGTGGCAAGACCATGTAGGGTAAAATACTAGGTAATTAGAAGTAGGTATATAATTATTTTATTTAATAAAATATTATATAATTTATAATATATATTATATATATTATATTATATATTATATATATAATATAATTTATTATAATTTAATTATATTCTAATACTAGGTATTAGAAGTATTAGCACCACAGGTGCCAAAAGCTCATAGGCTGAAAAACATTTATAAGGTACTGTAACCAGGAAATAATTTGGCTTCTGATTGACAGGCATTTACTTTTACATTTCTTGTGTTTCACTCTTTACAAGACTGGTAATGTAATATCTTGCAAAAAAATGCCTCACAGTTGCCCCGTCTCTGTAGAGCTGAGATTTTCCAACAGTGCTGAGTCCCTGGACATCAGTCCCTGAGAAGGAGCTGAAAGAAAATTCTCAAGAACTCAAAAACATATTCAAACTGCAGAGTTGCTTGAAGTTTTAATGGGTTCCACTGAGGGATATGACTCTGAAAGTGTCCAAGGTTCCAGTTAGATCAGAACACTGGTGGCACAGCAATAACAGGAGGAGACAAACAACTGAAAGATGTCCCTGATGCCGAGCAAACCTGGATGTGTTTCAGGAATGCCAAGGGCCAAGGGCCGAGTCCCAGGCCCTGGCAAGGCAGGTCCTGTCCGTCCCTCATTGCTCAGGGCTCTTCCCGGGGCACTGGGCTCTGGGGATGTGCAGTGCCAAGGGCAGCAGCATGGGGCGGCTCCTGCCAGGCTGCTGAGCAGGGACAAGGAGGCAATGCACACCAGCCCTGCCATGGGATGGAATTTCCTTTCTCCTCGCGTCCTATCTGTGCTCTCCTCTCTGCCCTCTTCAGTCTCCACTCCTCTGGCCACAAACCTCCTTTGTCCCTTTATTGTGGTCGTTTTCTTGCAGCCTCCAAACAATACCTGGGGAGATTTTTGGGCCCTCTCCAAGTTGTTGGCAAATAAAAATTTTCTTCTCATAATGTAACCAAATCAACAGAGGACAAGACAGCCAGACCTTTGTGCCCTTGATAATTTTGTCTGGGCACAGTTCCTGGATAGAGCCTGATGTTCCAAAAAGGATGGTCACCATTTAATTTAGAAAAATAGATATGTTTGGTCTGTTTCAATATCAGGGGTTAATCCTCCCTTTGCAGCTTCAGGGAATGAAGCCATATTACTCCAGTACTCTCCCCCCAATTCACTTTTGTTTATATTTTGAGAGCTTGAAGCTGTAGGGTGTCTTTGAGTTTCAGGCCTGGAGGAATTGTTTTATCTGACCAAAGTGTGAAAATGATAAACACTTTATATGGAGTTTAGAGATATTCACTGATGCAGTACAGGATTTGAAAAATACCAAGGCTAAAACCTTAAGGCATCACAGTTGTCACTGAACAAAGGGGCCACTGTGACACTTTGCAGCCCCATGAAACCAAGGGGTCCATTGTGACACTACAGGGCCCCATGGAACTAAGGATTCATGGAACAGTGCTGGACCCCATGGAACCAAAGGTCCATTGTGACTCTGTGGGGCCTCATGGAATCCTGGAGGCCATGAGGACACTTTGAGGCCTTGTTGAATCAAGGGGCTCCTCAAGGATTCATGGAACCAAGGAGATCCTTGTGACATTGTGAGTCCCCATGGAACCAAGTGTTCATTTTGGTGGCACAAAGCGCCAGGGAGACCTCTGTGACACTGTAAGGCCACATGGGAGCAAAGAACCATTGTGACACTATGGAACTCCATGGAAAGATAAGGCCAGTGTTACACAGCTGGGCCTCATGGAACCAACGATCCAATATGACACAGCCACTGTAACACTGCAGGGCCCCATGGATCCAAGGGAACAGGGAACAGGTCTGGTTGGCTTGGCCTGACTTGTCCAACTGCCCTTGGCATGTCAAGGGTCTCTTCTTGTGTGCACCTGAAACACTGCGGATTTGGGATTTACTTCAAATGGAAAAGGACTGTCCTTCTCATTCAAGCATCCATGGCCAAAATGAGACTCCCCTTCCAAAATTCCCAATATCCAAGGATTGCTCCCATATAAAAGCTGCCATTACCAACAAGTCTGGCTGCCCTTGTCTTCCTTAGAGCCAGCTCTCACCTTCCTGCAAACCCTGGGGCTCAGTGCTTTCCTTCCTAAGGAAAAGAGCCATCCCTCCTGTACAAGCACCCATGGCCAAAATGGGAACTTTTTCTCCCAGATTCCTATCCTCAAGGGTTTCTCCCAGAAAATGCTGCTAGGACAGATAGGTCTGTCTGGTCTTGGCCTCTGCTGACTGCAGTTCATCAGCCCCTGAAACACTGGGGCTCTGTGGTTTTCTTTCTGTGCAGACCATTGTGATACTGAAGGGCCCCATGGAACCATGGAGACAAATGTGACACTTTCAGGACTTGTGAAATGACACTTTGTGACACCACCAAAACCCCTTGGAACCAAGTTCATCATGGTGGTACTGCTGGGCTGCATGGTCCCAAGGGGCCGGTGTGAAGCAGCAGGGCTGTGTGGAACCAAGAGGCCATAGTTGCATTACAGGGCCTCGTGCAGCCAAAGGGCCGCTGTGATCCTGCAGGGCACCGTGGATCCATGGAGACCATTGTGGCATTGCAAGGCCCTATGGAATCATGGAATTTTGACAGGAACAGATCTGAATGGAATCATTGTGACACTGTGGGGCATCACTGAACCAAAGGGCCATTGTGACCCTGCATGGCCTCATGGAAGCAAGGGGCCATTGTGACACTGCAGAATCCAGGAGAACACTGTGACAATGAGGGGTCTCATGGAACCAAAGGGTCGTGGAACAGCTCTGGCTGACTGGGCCTCCTGGGGGCCACCTGGCAGGTCTGGCTGATCCTGGCATGTTGAGAGCTGCCTCTCATCAGCCCCTGGAGCACTGGGGCTCTGGGCTTTCCTTTTGATGCAAAAGAACCATACACCTTTCCAGGTGCGCACGGCTGGAATTGGACCTCATTATAAAAAGTTCTCCATAGACAAGGGCTGCTCCCCACCAGAATCTGCCAGGACAGACAGCTCTGGCTGGCCTTGGCCTCCTGAGGGCTGTCTCTCATCTACCTCCACACACTGGGACTCAGTGCTTTCCTTCAGGTGGAAAATAACTGCCCTCCTTACCAAGCTGCCAATGCCCAAATCTGGGATTCTATCTCCAAAACTGCACCTGTCCAAGAACTGAGCCCAGAAAAAAGTAGCCAGGACAGACAGGTCTGGCTGCCTTGTTCTCTGGTGATTTCCTTAGATATGAGCAGAATGCTTTCATTTGCCAACACCTTGGAGAGGGCCCAGAGATCACCAGGCAGCAACTAACAGAACGAGGGGACACAGTCTCAAATTGTGTAAAGGCAACAATTGGCTGGATACTAGGAAAAAGGTTTTTCACGGAAAGAGTGATAAAAGTACTGGAATGATCTGCCCGGTGAAGTGGTGGATTCACCATGCATGGATGTGTTAAAAATAAAGTCTGAATGTGGCACTTGGGACCATGGTCAAGGTGAGGTGTTAGGGCATGGGTTGGACTTGATATTCTTGAAGGTCTCTTCCAACCTAGTCATGTGAATTCTGTGAATCTCAGATGTTTGGGTTTGGACACTGCAAGAACATGACCACTGTATAAGGACAAAGGAACTCTTTGTTCGGTGGAGTGGAGACTGAGGACAAAAGAAGAGAGCCCAGGGAGGGATTGAAGTGAGCCTTTGTAGATGGAGGATCCTTGTGACAGAGTTGAAAACAGTCTGAGAAAGAAAGAATTAATGCCAAGAGCAGCTAGGATGGTCCAGACAGGACCCAAGGTTAAAAAAATTTCTCTCGCAGGGCAGGGCTGTGGTGAAACATGACCCCCAGAAGGAGTCTGGAGCAGCCCAAGGCTTTGTGTGTCCAGGCAGAGGCAGGCAGGATGCAGAACTGTCAGCAAAGGAAGGGGCCAGCGAGGTGGAGCAGCCAGGGGATGAGGACAGCCTGCAGGGACAGAGGGGCAGGGCATGGACACCGTAGGACAGCCTGGGCTGCAGAGGGCACAGGGATGGGCAGCAGCTGAAAGGCCCTGCCAGAGCCAAGTGCTGCAGCACTTTGGCCATGGCTGCTGGCCCTGGGCCCTTGGCCAGCAGGGGACAAGGGAACCTTGCTGTGCTGGGGCCTCATTGCCTCCTTGTCCCTGCTCAGCAGCCTGGCAGGAGCCGCCCCATGCTCCTGCCCTTGGCATTGCACATCCCCAGAGCCCAGTGCCCCGGGAAGAGCCCTGAGCAATGAGGGACGGACAGGACCTGCCTTGCCAGGGCCTGGGACTCGGCCCTTGGCCCTTGGCATTCCTGAAACACATCCAGGTTTGCTCGGCATCAGGGACACCTTTCCCTTGTTTGTCCCCACCTGTCATCACTGCCTCCAGTGTTCTGCTCTAACTGAAACTGGGGAAATATTCACAGTCAAATGCCTTAGTGGAATCCATTAAAACTTCAAAAAATTTTGGAGTTAGAATATAATTTTGAGTTTTGAGAATTTTTTTGAATACTCTGAGGGACTGAGTCTGACGTAAACAGCACCAAACCCCACGAGGTTCATTAAAGTCCTTCCGCTGTGTCTGTGCTGCTGAGCTGGGCCAGGCCCCTGGCTCAGAGGCAGCTCCCAAGGTAAACCAAGAAAAGCTTCAAAAGACATTTCTGTTAGAAGCAGCTCCTCTACCAGACCAGCAGGGCTGAGAGCACTGCCTGCAGGCACTGAGGGGACAGGAGTCAGGCACAGACAGGTTAAAGGCAATCAGGACTGGGAAGACATTGAGCTGAGACTTCCCTTGGGGAAACATCTTCACAGGCCTGGATATGGTGAGTCTGTGGGTGCAGGGCAATGTCCCCTGTGCTCCCAGAGGGATCTGCTGGAGCCAGCACAGCCCACAGCCTGGGGGATGTGTCAGGAGGACTCTGCCAGTGCTGCTGCCAGGGACGGCTGCAAGGGCTGAAGCTGAGGCTGCAGCCAGGGCTGCCCAGGGCTGTCCTGCAGAGCAGCTCCTGCAGCCCTCAGGGCTCTTGGCCAGCCCAGGGCATGTGCCACCTGCCAGGGACAGCTCTCAGCCTGCCTGGCAGCTCCCCACGGACTGTGAGGAGAAGTTGGAGGTGGAAGGAGCCACCCCCATCAGGGCAGATTCCTCCTGCTCTGGAGATGCTGCTGCATGGCCAGGGCTGCTTTCAGCTCTCTCCTCAAGGCAAGGCAAAGGGGCTGTCAGGTGTGTCTGTGTCACTGAGACTCCTGGGCATCAGCAGATGTGCCTCAGATCTCCTTCACAAAGTGCCTCCTCCTCAGCCTGCTCTGCCTACAGACAGCAGCAGCAGCACCTTGGCTTGCAGCATCTGTTTGTCTGAGCTGCCCTTCAGACCCTGCTGCCAGGGAGATGCCCCTGGGCAGTGCCCTGTGCTGGGAGGAGTCTGCAGGGCAGAGCTGAGCCCCCAGGGCTGGGCTGGGCTCTGACAGCACTGGCAGGGACAGAGCTTGGATAGAGACAAACTGCTCGCATAGTAGGCACAATTCCAGGCAGCAGAGAGCCAGACCAGCTTTGCGTTTCTCTCTTTGTCCAGTAACACAGAGCAGACGAAAAAAAATAATAAAAGAGAGAAGAGTGTAGGGAAATTTATTTTTAAAACTGGATCATTCAAAAAGTCATATTTATTTTCAAGCACATCAGTTTTAACTCTGATCACTCTGAAATAGAGGGAGGTGAAATGAACAATGGGCAGCTCTGTAGGACCAGCAGGTGTGACTGCTCTCTGTCACAGGGAGCCCTCTTTTCCCTCTGGACTTCCCCATTGTTCAGGCTGAAAGCAATTTTGAAGATGAGGCAGTGAATAAGCAGAACCAACCTGAACTCAAAAAAGGTTAGCAATGTTCCATAACAGGAAGAGAAGTAATTCTGAGAGGATTCAAAAAAATGCTATAGGATTGACTCAAAGAGGTTGTTCCCAGCTTCTCAATGTCTTCTTTCAACAGCCCAGTATAGCCAGAGATAGCAAATGTCCAACAGCAGCTCCATCAGGCACTTACTCCTGCTGGCATTGGCAGACACACGGCAGCTGCAGCTCCTGAACTTCTGCCTCTTCCTGGGCATCTCCCTGGCTGCCCTCCTGGCCAACGGCCTCATCATCAGCGCCGTAGCCTGCGGCCACCACCTGCACGCCCCCATGTTCTTCTTCCTGCTCAACCTGGCCCTCACTAACCTGGGCTCCATCTGCACCACTGTCCCCAAAGCCATGCACAATTCCCTCTGGGACACCAGGAGCATCTCCTACTCAGCATGTGCTGCTCAGGTGTTTTTCTTTCTATTCTTCATGTCAGCAGAGTATTTCCTCCTGACCATCATGTGCTACAACCGCTACGTGTCCATCTGCAGACCCCTGCACTACGAGACCCTCCTGGGCAGCAGAGCTTGTGCCCACATGGCAGCAGCTGCCTGGGCCAGTGCCTTTCTCAATGCTCTGCTGCACACAGCCAATACATTTTCCCTGCCCCTGTGCCAGGGCAGTGCCCTGGGCCAGTTCTTCTGTGAAATCCCTCAGATCCTCAAACTCTCCTGCTCACACTCCTACCTCAGGGAACTTGGGCTTATTGCTGTTAGCAGCTGTTTGGTATTTGGTTGTTTTGTGTTCACTGTTTTCTCCTATGTGCAGATCTTCAGGGCTGTGCTGAGGATCCCCTCTGAGCAGGGAAGGCACAAAGCCTTTTCCACCTGCCTCCCTCACCTGGCTGTGGTCTCCTTGTTCCTCAGTACTGGCATATTTGCCTACCTGAAACCTTCCTCCATCTCCTCCCCATCCCTGGATCTGTCCCTGTCAGTTCTGTACTCAGTGGTGCCTCCAGCCCTGAACCCCCTCATCTACAGCCTGAGGAACCAGGAGCTCAAGGCTGCAGTGTGGACACTGATGACTGGATGGTTTCAGAAACATTAAACCTTGCCAATTTCTGCATGTTGCAAGTTTCTCCTAGTCACAAGTAATATGAGTTATTGTTGAGAATTCTTTTTTTATTTCTTCATTGTGGGAAGATTTCTCCTTTGTTTTAGTCTAATAATTTATGGACAAAATCATGCCTGTTTGTGATATTTTTTCTCTCTCCACCGTTGCTGTGGCCCCAGACTCTGTCAATGAGGGGCTGTGTTTTCTGTAGCTTTAAATGAACTAAAGGATCTCCCAACCAATTTTTTACTGGAGATCTCCTTTCTCTGCAACTTTCTTCTGCTCCCTTCCCTTAAGCTGCAGCAGCAATATCTGTGTGGAGAGGTGGGGTCAGGTCAGGGGTGGCACAACAGCTTGGCTGCTGCTGGTCACACCATTCCTGATCCAGGCCAGGGGCCACTGGCCTTCCTGGCCACCTGGTCACACTGCTGCTCATGTCCACCCTGCTGTCCATCACTGCCCCCAGGTCCCTTTCTGCATGGCCCCTGTCCAGCCACTCTGTCCCCAGCCTGGAGTACTGCAGGGGTTGTTGTGAGCCAAGTGCAGGACCCGGCTCTTGGTCTTGTTAAACCTCACCTTGTTGGATTTGGGCCCTGGATCCAGCCTGTCCAGGTCCCTCTGCAGAGCCCTCCTACCCTCCAGGAGATCCACACTCACACCCAGCTTGGTGCCTTCTGCACATTTGCTGATGGTGGACTCAATGCCCTTCTCCAGATCATCAATAAAGATCTTAAACAGGACTGGGCCCAAACTGATCCTGGGGGGACACCCCTGCAAACATGCTGGATGTGGAACTATTCCCCACAAATCTCTGGGTCCTCATGTCCAGTCATTTCTTATTCCAGGTAAGGATAGTGAGGGGACATCACACAGGACATGTAGAAATCCTTTGTTCCCATGGGCTCAGACAGGTTCTGAGATGCTGCCCTGTCTCTGTCCTTTGGGGTTTCCAAATTCAGACCAAATCAAGGCTTGAACCACTTGGTCTGACCCAGTTCCTCACAGCTTGGGCTGCAGACTTGCTGAGGTCCCTTCCAACCTCAGCTCCCTGATGGTCCTGGGACAATGCTGCTCCTGATTTTGGAATGGGCCAGAGCAGATGTTTATGGGACAGGAGCCCTCTGGGGGTGTTGGGCACCTGATGTTTGCAAGGTGCAAGAGCACATCTCATTAGCTTGGTTACTTGAGTACTTGAAGAAATGTCCAAGTTTTCCCACCAGGAGAGAACAGAAATTTCCTGGAAGTGTACTGATGGCAGGAGAAGAAATCCTGCTCTTCCCCTCTACCTGTGTAACCACTGTACTGTTTATTATTTCATGTCCCTCTCCATTTGGGTGTTTCCATCTCTCCTGTTTAAATGGCCATGTCTAAGGACATCTCCTCACTAGACCAGATGGTTCTACGGCCTTCCCATTCCTCCCAGATTTCCTCCTCCACTTGTTCTCTGGTCATTCCACATTAGTCAGTATCTTAATTGAGCTTACATCTATCATAGAATCACCCTTTCTAATGACTTTATCTCAAACTGTTCCTGTATTTCCCTTGGAAATGACAAATGCCACACCTTCAGCCCATGGGGGAGAAAAGGGCTCGGAATTGCCCACCCCGGCACAGAAACCCTGTTCCCAGGGTGCTTCAGACACAGAGTTCTTACAGAGGACTCCAGAAAGCTGAGAATCAGCCCTGCCTTCTCCATGTTCTGTGTCCTAAAGCTGCCTGAGAGTAGAAATTGAGACTCGGCTCCAGCAGCACAATCCCTGCTGGTCCAGGAAAGTCTTTGTGTGCTGAGCCTTTGCTCCAGCCAAGAAAAGCTCCCGCCACAGGGTCACCTTTCCTGCTCAGCCTGACCCCTCAAGTACCCCAGCAGCAGGAAATGGAGGGATGTGGGCAGCACCAATGCTGGCAAATACCAGACTTGGGCTCTGCCATGGCCAGCAATCTGCTGCATCTGGAGTCCTGGCATCCACAAATTACCAGAGCTGGGCAGTGCTGGTGCCCAGAAATTGCCAGATTTTGGCTGTTTGGGCATGCAAAGTGCTAGACATGGGGTGTGCTGGCGCTGGGAAATTTCAGGATCTGGGCAGTGGAGGAGCCAGAAGACATCACATTTCAGGCTCCGGCTGCTGGTAAGGATCAGATCCAGGATTCTGGGATCAGGATCGCCCCTTCCCTTCCCTTCCCTATCAAATGACCCTCCATCACTTACCAGGCTCCCCGGGAATGCTCACAGCTGCCAAGCTGCCACAGCTCCAGGAGCCTTTGGACACCTCTCCCAGGGATGCACAGCCTTGCCTTGTTGGGCTGTGTGTGCAGGGCTGGGGTCTGGACTCCAGAACCCCGCTGGGTCCTTCCCAGATCAGCCACTCTTTCCATCCTCACACTTTTACTCAGCCTTTGTGTCCCCAGGAGGCACTGGGAGAGCTCTTGGGGCCAGGCCAGGAGCAGGGCAGCCCCAACTTTCCCCTCTCTGGGACACTGCAGCTGTGGCAGCCCCAGCATTCCCCTGGCTGTGACACCACAGGCATGGCAGCCCCAACATTCCATCCCTGGAGACACTCCATGGCAAGCTTGCTGTCAACACAACTGACTGGCCACTGAGCACCCCCAGCCTGGCCTGATGTGGATTCCTCTGCACGCAGCTCAGGCAAGGTCCCTTTGGAGAACTTCACTGTGCCACAGACAAGTGCCCCCAGGTCCCTTTCTGCGTGGCCCCTGTCCAGCCACTCTGTCCCCAGCCTGGAGCACTGCAGGGGTTGTTGTGGTCAAGGTGCAGGGCTCTGCACTTGGTCTTGTTAAACCTCACCTTAGTGAATTTGGGCCCTGGATCCAGCCTGTCCAGGTCCCTCTGCAGAGCTCTCCTACCCTCCAGCACATCCACACTCACACCCAACTTGGTGCCATCTGCACATTTGCTGATGGTGGACTCAGTGCCCTCATCCAGATCATCAATGCACATATTGAAATCCACGCTGCCTGGCTCTGATCCCTCAGCCATCCTGGAGGTGCCCTGTGATGGCACTCAAGGTGATCTGTTCCATTACCTCACCAGGCACCCAGCTCAGGCTGACAGGCCAGGAGTTCCCCAGATCCTCTGTCCAGCCCTTCCTGGGGACGGGGTCACCTTGGCACCTCCAGTCCTCTGGGACCTCCCTGCTGAGTCAGGACTGATGAGAAATGATGGAGAGCAGCTTGCGGAACTCATCCACCAGCTGCCTTATCCCCCTAGGACTGATTACATCTGCTCCCAGAGACACCTGTGAGCATCTGAGTGGCTCAGCAGGTCCCCAGCTGCTTCCTCCTGGATTACAGGAGTCTGTTCTGCTCCCTGTCCCCATCCACCAGCTCAGGGGAACACTGGTCCTGAAAACAACCTGTCTTATTGTTGAAAACTGAGGCAACAAAGGTGTTAAGTCCCTCAAACCCTTCCTCATCTTCAGTTAGTATATTCACCACTGCAGCCAATAAAGTGATAAGGTTCTCCTTATCCCTGCTTTTGCTGTTAATGTATGCATAAAAATATTTTACATTATTTTTCACTGAAGCGGCCAAGTTAAGCTCTAATAGAGCTTTCACCTCTCTGCTTTTCTTTCTGCATGATCTAAAGACATCTTTAAACACCTTTTTCTTCCCCTGAGTTCCTGGAAAAAGCTCCATGCCCAGCCAGGCCAGTCATTTTCCTCACTAGCCCACATTTTGGAGCACAGGGACAGTGTGCTCCTGCTCCTTCAATATTTCTTTCTTGAATTGTGTCCATCTTTCCTGGACCCCTTCGTTCTTAAGAACTGTTCCCTTTAAAAAATCAGTACTTGATTTATTACTGCCCAAATCTGCATCCTGAAGAGCCTAAAGACTGCTCTCCATAATTCCAGTATAAAAGTTTTGTTGATGCCCCTCTTTCTTTAACAGAGTATTTAAAAACTCCATAATTTCATGGTCCCTGTACCCCAAACAGACTCTAACCACCACATCACATAACCTCCCACCAGCCCTTCTCTCTTTGTGAACAGCAGCAGACAGAACTTTCCTTGGCAGTGGGAAGAGAAGGAATCCTCCCCAAAGTGCAGCCTGGAAGGTTCAGCCTGGAGGTGAGGGAACACAAAAGTCCCTCCCAGGGCACAATGTTGGTGGCCGAGGTGTCCCAGCGTGAGGCTGGGCCATGGCACAGCTCTGTGTGCCAGGAGCCGGCAGCGCCGGGTGCAGGGAGCCCAGGGAGGGCACAGAAATGCTGGGCTGAGAAATGCTGGGGGGGACAGTGAGATGGGCAAGTGCAGCCGGCCAGGGCAGAGGAGCAGCACGCACAGGGGGCACAGGCTGCAGGAGAGATGGCCGAGGGCTGGGCAGGGCTGGCAGGGCCAGAGGCACCCAGGCCTTTGTCCCCTGGGCTCCAGCAGGGCCTCTGCAGGTCCCACAGAAGGAACTTTCCTCGCAGGGGCCGCACTTTGCTTCTGCCTCAGCTCTCCCTGAGGAGGCTGGCAGGGCTTGCAGGCTGATGCCATTTGTCCTTGCTGCCCCTGCCATCCCACTGCCCCAGCAACAGCCCTGAGCCACCCGTGAGGGACAGGCCCTGCTGTCCCAGGCCTGGGCTCAGCCTTGGCCTTTCTGCTTCCTCCAGCCAGCCCAGGCCTTGCTCAGCATTGCAGTTCCCTGCTCACAGCCTTTGGCTCCTGCAGTCCTGCCCTCAAGGATCTGCTCTCCCCAGGCCCTGGGGAGCCTTGGGCACTCCCTGCCCTCACTCATGGGGGCCACTGATGCTCCAAGGCACTTGCAGTTTTGCTGCTGACTCCTGCAGCAGCTTCTTCAACCTTCTCTCAGTGCCTCAGGCTCCTGGACCCAGCCCCAAATCCACCCTGGGGATCATTAAAATACAGAAAGACCTTGGGAGCTCTTTGTCTTCCTTCCATTGTCTTCAAGTCTCCAGGGCTTGTGCAGCTGCTTGGAGTCAGTTTGGAGTTCTGTTAAGGAGGGGTATTTCAAAGTGCACCTCATGATTTTTGGTTTTAATCAAGGGCATAATATTTTCATTTTTCAGTTCATTGCAGAGGAGATAGAAAAATGATAGATCATTCTCCCAGTGATCTTGATGCTGAATGTCTCCTTAGGAGGTCTGGGCACAGAGAAGAATGACCCCTTTCAGAGCTGACCCTGTTTGGACAACCTGCTCCCCATCTCCAACGTCACCATGTCTGACAAAGCACATCTGGGAGTGACATCCTGAAAGAGGAAAAATTCCCTATAAATTTATTCTTATAATTACACTTTAATAAATAATAAAATTATAAATCTATTTTTCTTTACAAAAGGAATTTTTTAATTTAATAAATTAAAAATAAATTTATGAAATAAATTTATTTTTCTATTTCTAAAAATAAATATTATTTTTATTAACTATTTTTTTGTATTTATATTAAAATATATCCATTTTTAGCAACCAGAAAAATTACTGGTTATTGGTTCTAAGTAACACAATTTCGTTAATTATTGGCTCTTGATTTCTCCCTCTTTATGCTAATTCGTCTTTTTTCAGTCCTTTAGTAATCCTTGCCATAATTTTCTCAGTCAGGGTAAAAGGGGCCACTCTGGGGTCCATGGAGACATTTCTGGGATACATTTGGGGCAGACTGGGGTCTGGGGAGGGAATTTCGAGAGAACTCGAGAGTGTGGAGGACACTTCAGGGAGCCGGGTGGGCACTGGGCAGGGCACTGAGGGATTCTGACGGACACCTCGGCGTCCGGGGGAGCTCTTGGGGGTCCAGGGGGAAAACTTGGAGGTCAGGGAGGGGAATGTGGAGCCCTTCGGGGTCCGGGCGGGCACTTGGGGGGGCTCGAACGGTGCTCTCTGGGGCGCGGGGGATGATGGGAGTTGTAGGCGCGGGTAGAATACTGTTCAAGAAAGCCGCGGAGCATCACGGGAGTTGAAGGCGCAGCTGCAATGTCTCCCGGTCGTGCGCGGTGCATGACGGGAGATGAAGTCACGGCTGGAATAGCACTCCACGGGCACCGCGTAGCATGATGGGAACTGTAGTCCCGGAAGTGGCTGGGACGAGGTGTGTGGGGTCCGGGAAGGCACCTGGGGGACAGTTTTGAGTCCGAGCCGTGACCTGAGGTGCTCAGGGCGGAACGTGTACGGTTCGGGACCATTTGGGGGGAGCTTGGGGAGCTCTAACCGGGTTCCTTGGACCGCGATGCACGACAGGAGTTTTTGGTGCCTGTAATAAAAACAACATAAGAACTGTTCATTAAAATAAAAGGACTATCAGGAGTTCAATAAAATAACAGGAAATAGAACCGGATTTGGGAGAGCAGAAGTCATGCACCCGTAGCCCACAAGAATGTCTTGATACAATTAGTTTTAGCTGAGCTAGTTAACCATACTTAAGTATCCATTGTTCAATGTGTAAAAAGGATCTACTGATTAGGCAGAGGTTCATCGGTCAAGATACGGCTGCAAGGAAGAGGAGTCTTCTTCATTGCAACGACCACCGGAGGGCAAAGTACGACCCCTATCAACAGGCAGTGCCAGCGCAGACACGGTTACAAAAGGGACACGTACACCAGAAACAAGGGGTATAAAACCCAAAGGACTGAGAGAGGAAAGTGCGCGCCGTTGGTGGAGTGCTAACTCCCGGCCGCCCAGCGCTGCTTTTGCTTGTTACCGCTTGCTTAATAAATTCCACTGGTTGATGGACAATTGGCTCTGAGTCAGTGTGTGTGACGAACATTTGTAACAGTGCTGAACTTTGTTATGAAGGTCTGTGAGGCCGCAGCAGCTGAACTGAATTCCCAGAAGTGGTTGTAACGGGAATGTATGGGGTTGGGAGCGTTCAGGGGATCCAAGGATGCTTTTGAGGGGTGCCGAGTGGGTACTGAGGGGGCACTTCGGGATCGTGGAATGTCTGGGGGACGCTTATGGGACATATGGGGGGTGGATACCGGGGGGGGGGTTGTGGAGCGCGGGGCATGATGGGCGTTGTAGTCCCAGCTCTAATGGGTCTCAATCGAGCCGTGGTGCATGATAGGAGTTTTAGGCAATTAGGAAAGATGGCGCTGTTACCAGGCACCGCCCCCAGTCCCCGATCCCCGGCACTGATTGGCTGTGGGCAACGATGGGCGGAGGCGGGAGCAGCCCATTGAAAGCCTCCGGGCCCTCCCAATACACCTGAGTTCATTCCTATTCCTTTCCAGTTCTCCCCAGCGTCATTCACAGCACGCCCCACTGTTGCACAGTCATTCCGATGTTGTTCCCAGTTTTTCCCAGTATCCCCCAGTATCGCTCACAGTATCACCAGTTTGCCCCAGGATTACTCAGTATCACTCCCAGTATGTCCCAGTGGGTCTCTGTGTACCCCCACAGTCCATCCCAGTCCCCCCGGATTCCCCCCCAGCATTGCTCGTGTTCCCAGTATGTCCCTGTCCTCCCAGTGTCATTCCCAGTATGTCCCAGTGTCTCCCACAGCATTCCCAGTATTCCCCAGTATGTCCCAGTCCTCCCCAATGATTCCAAGGAAAATTGAACTTGTCATGGTTGCCGTGGCACCCAAACCCAGCAGTGGGGTCAGTGCAGTGTCCATGGCCACAGCCCCTGGCAGTGCCCAGTGCAAGTTGGGATGATGATCCACCCTTACAGCTGGCCCAGGGCAGCTCTGCAGTGGTTTTGGTGGGGCCTTGGGCTGGCACACACCTGAGGAGTGTGCCTGTTTGCCGTGGGGAAATTTAGGAGTTTTCGATTGCTTCAAAAAAAAAAAGGGAAAACCCCTCTTTGCCAGACCTCCTGAGGAGTGACTCTGGATCAGTATCAGTCACTGAATGCTGCAATCACCTCTGCTCTATAGAGAACAGTAAAAAAAGACACCATTTAAAATAGGAATGTTCATTTCTTAGAAGTTGTTGCTGTAATATTTCTCCATAAGTGGAGTTGAAGCTTTCCTCATGAATTGCAGCAGACCAGAGCGAAATCAAGGCACAGCCATGGTTTGATAGGAAACCTCTCAAGAACTCCAGAATTGAAATCCAAAGTTTCTTTCACTTTTAATGGGTCCCACTGAGGGACACAACTGAGAAAGTGTGCCCAGGTTCAGTCAGAGCAGGAAATTGGAGGCAGAGATGACAGCAGGGGACAAAGAGAAGCCAAGTCTTGGTGGCCTGGGGCACAGCAGGGTCTGTGCCACCAAGGGCTGTGAGGAAACACCTTGTCCTGAGCCACTGGGGCCTCCTGGCACAGCCCCAGCAAGGCTGGGCACTGTCAGCCCTTGTCCTGCCCTCAGCATCCCCCCACATGCCAGTGGCCTCAGGGATCTGCTGGGACCAGTCCCTGGGGAGCCTTGGTCAGGAATGGCCCTGGGGGCTCCTTCAAGCTCCCAGGGACTGCAGGTTTTTCAGAGGACTTTGGGTTTTGCTTTTGCCTTGGAGTCTCTGAGAGCTTTGTGCAATCATGGCCTCCAATTATCTGCTTTAATTAGTCTCTTGAGAAGATTCCTCAATAACAAAACTCAGTGGGGCTAATTGGATCTTTAAGATATTTCAGTTTTTTGAGGTACTTTCCTTTGTCCTTTCTTCTCTAAGTCTGGGAGGTTTTTGGAGAATCATGGCCTCCACTTGTCTCCTCCAAGGAGTCCATGAGGATCCTGTGTTGGGGATGGACCTCAGTGGAACCCATTAATTCTTTGAGACACTTTGGGTTTTTCTTCTGACTCTGACTCTTGGAAAGGTTACTGCAATCTCCTCTCAGGCCCTGAGGTTCAAGGGCTCAGCACCAAATGCACAACGGGGCTCATTGGGATAAAGCAAGTCCTGACAAACCACAGCTCTGCCTTGATTTCCCTCTGGTCTGGTGCAGTTCATCAGGAAGGTTTTCAAATCCACTTATGGAGAAATATTTCAGAGAGCTTCTAAGAAATATCCATTCCTATTTTGAATGAATGGTTTTTAATACTGCTCTGTTTAGAACAGAGTTGACTGCAGCACTCAGTGACTGATGTTGATTCAGGGTCTCTCCTCAGAAGGTCTGGCCTGCTCAGAGAAGCTATGCCTTGGGGTCTGACCCAGTGTGGACAACCTTGCTCCACATTCCCTAACCCCATCCTGTCTGTCCTCCCTCATCTGGCACCTGCTTTGCTTGGAGAACTGGATGCACTCAGACAGAGATATGTTTTTCCTTTACTTTTTTAAGAAGAATCTAGAATTCCTAACTTTCACCATCGAAAACAGACACACTCCTCAGGTGTGTGCCAGCCCAAGGTGCCACCAAGGAGGTTCCCCTTCCCCAAGGCAGAACCCTGGAAAGAATGTTTGAGACATTTGGACTCCTTGGTTCCCTGAGGCCTTGCAGTATCACAAAGGTCCCTTGGTTCCATGAGGTTCATTGATGTCACCATGGTCTCTCTCCTTGGTTCCAGGAAGTTCATTGGTGTCACCATGGTCTCTCTCCTTGGTTCCAGGAGCCATCACAATGTCACAACTACCCCCTGGTTCCATGAGGTTTCTGCAGCAGGACTTCCCCTGTGGCACAGCAGAGCTCATCTCTTCTGTCCATCAGCTGGGCCATCACTCAGGGCATTTCCCCCCTCTCAGGAATTGCTGAGATAACCCAGGTTGGACATCTGTGCTGTGCTGAGTTATCTCTGGTGCCAGGGAGGTGGAATTCCCAGCTGACCATAAGCATCCTCCCTTGAGAGCAGACTGAAGGGAGGGAGATAAGCCTTGAATTTCTGAGTGACACACACTTCACTTTACAAACTCTAAAATATATGCTAAAGTTCCACCATACAAAACTCTTCTGCATAGTCCCTGGAAACAGTCAGGGCTTCACTCCCAAGTCTGGATGAATCTTTGTGGTTCCATTTCTGGAAGCTGAGTGAAAGGGCTCCATGTGTACTCCCTCATCAATTCAGTATAAGTTACACTGACTCCTGATCTCTGCTATTTCTTCACTAGCTGTAAGATAGGTAACTTTATTGTGCACTGGGTTTGTATCTACCTGTACTTCTTCTGTTTATCCTGTGCAGTAAGTAGTCCATTTAAAGTCTCTTGTCTGTTAATCTTGAGTCCATTCAGTAAATAATTCATTTTATAATAGACCTGAATTTGCATTCTAAAGAACTTGTGGGCAAGATCGATTTGGGATTCAGGTATCCTGAAACAGAGCTACTGGTAGAAACCTGAGCATAGGACAGGACTTGTCTAAGCTTTCATTGACTTTGTAACACATTTTATTTAAAAACACTGAGCAAGAGTGTATTTTTTCACATTTATTCTTTTCCTGTTTATAGATTGGTCTCAGCAGTCTCCAGTTGATTTTGATCCCCAGCACCTCCTCATGCACTCTGAACACATATGAAAATCAAGACCCTTTATGGCTGACAATCAATCACACTCTGTCCCTACCCCCATGCCACCATTTCCCTTATCCATCCCCTGGCACTCAGAGCAGCCTTGTGCAAATCTGAGCTTCCTCCACTCCAGGCTGTGCCTGCAGCTTCCAGCTCCTTGGCACCAACTCCCACCTGCTTCCCTTGGAGAAGGAGCTGCCCCAGACACAGAGGGATGTTCATTTCTGGTCAGCAAACAGAAGCAAAGGCAGGACCAGCTCCATGGAAAACACAAGTGCAGCCCAAGGAGTGCTGGGCAATGGAGCCACATGCAGGGGTGTCCCCAGGGCTCAGGACTGGGGCCAGGGCAGTTCAATGTGTTCCTTGCTGATCTGGACCAGGCCATGGAGGGCACCCTGAGTCAGTGTCCAGGGGAGCCCAAGCTGGCTGGGAGTGTGGCTGTGCTGCAGGGCAGCAAGCTCTGCACAGGGATCTGGCCAGGCTGGAGCCATGGGCCCAGGACAATTGGATGAGGTTCACCAAGGCCAAGGGCCAGCTCCTGCCCTGGGCTCACAACCACCCCAAATCCCTGGCTGTGCCCTGCCCCTGATCCCCACAACCTGTCCTGTTTCCTTCATCCCTGCATTGCCAGGGACTTTGTGGGACAAGGGAGCTCTGCTGTGGCTATGGAGGGAGGTGCAAGAGCCACCACTGCAGTGGGCATCACAACTCGTCAGGTTTGTGTCCTTTGGAGGTCAGGAACTGCTGAGACTCAGAGGCACAGACAGTTTCTCTTCATTGCCAATATAAAATAATGTACAAATGATATAATTTAATAAATATCAAAATTCTTCCCTCAGCTCTGTGCAATGTCAGAGCAGTATCTGATATGTCCACCATGCACAAGGGATTTCCATACAGGAACAGTTTTAGACAAAGACATTAGAAGGGGTGATTCTATGACAAATGAAAACATTACTAAGGCTGATGTGAAATTATTGGAAAACAACTGGAGAAGGAAATCTGGGAGAAATGGGAAGACCATAGAACCAGCTGCTGTAGTGAAGAGACATCCGTAGACACGGCCATTTAAACAGGAGAGTTGGAGACACCCAAATGAAGAGGGACATGAAATAATAGACAGCATAGTGGTAACACAGGCAGAGGGGAAGAGCAGGATTTCTTCTCCTGCCATCAGTACACATCCAGGAAATTTCTGTTCTCTCCTGGTGGGAAAACTTGGAGATTTCTTAAAGTACTCAAATGCCTCAACTAATGAGATGTGCTCATGCACCTTGCAAGCATCAAGTCACTTACAGCCCCAGAGGGCTCCTGTCCCATATATATCCTCTCCGGCCTATTACAGTATCAGGAGCAGCATCGTCCTGGGACCATCAGGGAGCTGATCTTGGATGGCACTTCAGCAAATCTGCAGACCAAATTGCCAGAAACTGGGTCAGACCAAGTGGTTCAAGGCTTGTTTTAGTCTTGATTGGAAAATCCCAAAGGACAGTGATGAGGCATGATTTCAGAACCTGACTGAACCCATGGGAACAAATAATTTCCACATGTGCTGTCTGATCTCCACTCTTTCCCCTTCCACCCATTGTGTTTTGTCTCCCCCCAGGCCCCCTGATGAAGAGCCTGGCTCTGTGTTCTCCATCAGCTCCTGGCTGGCACTGCCAGGCTGGGATGAGGAGCCCCTCAGCCTTCCCTGCTCCAGGCTGGGCAAGCCCAGTTCCCTCAGCCTCTCCTCACAGCCAAAGGGCTCCAGCCCCACCTTGGAGGCCCTTCCCTCACCCTGCTCCAGCTGCCAGACATCTTTCCTGCCCTGGGGAACCCAAACCAGGCCCCAGTGACCTGGATGATCAACATCCTTGATGTCCTGGTCACACAGCCCTGGCCCCTTGTCTTTGTGTCAGGCTCTGGGGGTTGATTTGTGGAACATCCTTAGGGGAGGCTGTGGCTCCAGGTGGACAGGGAGGATTCCAGGGGGACAGGGGACCCTGCTGGGCATGAACAGCTTTGGACTTCTGTGGGGAAACAGTGAGGGGGGGGCTCAAACCCAGTGACCTCACACAGCCCTGCTTGGATGTCCCACAGCCCTGATGTGATGTCACAGCCTTCTATGGGATGTCACAGCCTGCTCTGGGATGTTCCAGGCCACTCTGAGAGCCACAGCTTGTGTCATAGCCCACTTTGTGATGTCACACAGCTGCACTCTGATGTCCCAGCCCACTCCCTGATGTCATGGTCCATTCTGTGATGTAACTCTGCCACCCTCTACAGTGTCAGAGTCTTCCCTGTGATGTCATAACCTGCTCTGTAATGTCACAACTTACCCTGTGGTGACACATGTCACCCTGTGATATCACAGCTGGCTCTATGATGTCACACCACCACCCTGTGATGTCACATGATCCCCTCTATTATGCCATAGCGAGACAGAGAAATTAAGCATCAAGCACCAAGAAATGCTTTGTTTAAAGTGGGCTGACAGAACTGTATGGAATGCTCAAACATTTATTGTGCTTACAAGAACAGGGGAACAACAAGTTTACAAAATGAGATAAAGAGCTAGGATGTGCAAACAGGATGGAAGGACAAAGGTACCACAGGATACGGGGGATTATTCAGGACTCTGAACAAGGAAAACTGGTATAAAAATTTGGAAGATGACCAAAGGATTAAAACAAGAATGTGCATAGAGTCAAGGAGAAAAGTTTGACTGAGAGGGAGACTATTTACTTCATCCCAAAGACCCTCAGACGACCTCCAGAGCGACCAGCAAGGAGCAGTATGCAGTCACAAAGAGACGTGGAGCTAATTTTAATACAAAGCAGGGAGAAGTGGAGCTAGGAAATGAACATGTATTAGGTGCATTGTGCAATCCTAGTTTGTAGAGAATAAAAGGAGAGGTACAGGTCACTGAAGGTGTGCATGATTTTGGAGGAGCTATCCCCCATACACCTCAGCACTGAATAAATACATACCTATTCTTATAAATTATTTTGTTGGTTATAGAGAGTTTCTCCCTGCTTCATGTTGGCGAGCCAGCCAGGAGACATGTGTCTGGCTGTGAGAGCAGCCAAGGAGCAGATTCTCTGGTGCACCCCAGTATCTTCCCAGGAGGGACCCTGAACCTCAGTTTGATCACCACAGAGATGGACAACTGTTGCGAGGAGCGGCCAAAGTCAGACACGTAACACTCACAGAGTTATGGTGAATGCTCCACTTTATTATACAAGCTGTTGTCTTTTATAAAGTTCTGACATAAGTGCATGCGCTCATGCACCTAATACTAATATTTATTGGCTACAAGTAACTGTTCATGAGCCGTGACTACCCTACTAATTGGTTACAGCATTTTATGTTCATGTTCTACTTTCTCGCTCTTGTGATTAGCACATCATGACTTGCATTCTCACTCTTGCCACCTGTTTATCTCTTATTCTCAGTCCAAGGTCAGCATGCTTTTGCTAGCACTAAAATAGCCCAATTTATCCCAACACTGCAAAGCAAGCTCTCTGCGGCCTCACTGGCCCAAAACTCCTCCACAGACAACGACCTCCTGGCATTGCAGATGAAATGGTGTGTATGAAATATCAATAACAGGGCTGCTGGAAAGTTGTACAGAGACATCTGACGCACAGCAGTGTCATGGTGGGCTTGCAAGCAGCCAAACAAGGGGGCCAGAGACAGAGGGAGAGGAGTTTATCCCCAGCTGATTGTGCGGCTGACAGAGGGGTCTCACTGAGCTGATAGAGCAGCCCACTAGTGACTCTGGGTTGAGTCGAGTGAACTCGTGTTTTTTCTGCTGTTGTGTGTGACTGCTCAGTCTGGACACGTTGAGCTGTTGAGTGTGTCAGTGAGTGAATGAGTGGGTGAGATGTACCTCTGGTACAGAGCAAGTGTGCAGCTCTATCTGTGTTTTCAACCTGAGGTGACTGAGGAGGCTAAAGGAAAGCGAAGAGACCGGGGTCAGTGTGGGGTGAGTGCAAGTGTGGATGGAGGAGTGTTGTGCTTGAATGTGGAGTGGCTGGTGTCTGTTTTAACCATGGCTAGACCTAGACAAACAGAAGGAATCCCTCTCCCTCAGTGGTTTGGGCTGGATCGCTGGGAGTTCATAAATCCCGTGAATTATTGGATAGAAAGGGGAAATGATCAGGTTTATCTGGAAGGAATATGTAGAACTTGAGGAGGAAGAGTGGTACCTTTGGATTGGGAACAGCCTGCACATTAGGATCTGGTCATTGAAGAGAGAAGAAGTGCAATAGATTGTTCTGGCAGGTGTTAAGTGGCTTTTGGGCTTCTAGAGGTTGGCACACTGTGTGGTTACTGCTACAGTGTAGGACTTATGAAAAATGTTGGTATTGTTCCTCTGAGAAATGGCAAGCTCTATGCCCTCAGTGTAAATCAAGGCATCGCAATCAAGCTAATTTTGAACCTAGGATTCTAAAGTTGGTGTGTGGAAACTCACATTTAATACCTGCAACTTGGGCATGGGTGTGGGATGAAGACTGAGAAAGAGCTGTGAGAAATTGCGAAGAGAGATTTCGGTGGAAATGGGGCAGGACAAGAAGGCAATAATGGGAACTGGACAAAGAGATTTCTAAAGCCAGTCTGCTAGGCTGTATTATTGCACATTGGAAAGACGTTGCTGGACATGGGGGCACAGAATACAAGAGAGACCTTATTAGATTCTGCAAGGACAGGTGGCCTTTATATAAATTAGACGATGAAGAGAAGTGGCCACCCAGTAGAACTTTGGATTATAACACATTATTAAAGCTCATGCTGTTTCTTAGGAGGGAAGTGGACAGAGGTGTCATGTGCTGATATGTTTTTCTCCCTTCAAAATCACCCCAAATGGCAGAGGGAATGTGGGTTGTCAGGGCTCCATCTGACTCTCTGGTATTGGACCTAGAGAAGGAGAATAAGATTAAGAGAGAAAAGCTCAAGCAGTGTGGTTCAGCCTGCAGTCCACGGCAAAGATGTACAAAATTGGATAAGGTTTACCAGACTGTTGCCCAGGAACAAGATCTGGCTGATGATATTCTCAAGCCTCCCCACATAAGACAGGAAAGGGATGAGGATGAAAATCCCCTAAGATCAGACACCAGACTAGACAACAGACACACATATTACAGGCACCTCTGCGAGATGCAGTGGGATCAGATAAGGAATGGTATTGATTAAAGTTCCCTTCTCCACAATCGACCTGGAATCAGGGGAAAAGTTTGATAGAACTTACTTCAGTGATCCATTTAACATGGCTAAACATCTGTGATATATAATAAAGCAACATAATCCAGATTGGAGCAATATGCAGTTATTATTGGATGCACTGACCGAGACAGAGAAATAATTAATTATAAAAATGGCAGGGGATCTGGCAAAAGATTATTACAAAACCCAACAATTAGATGTGAAAAATTATTTTCCACTCCAAAATCCACAGTGGGACCCAAACAGATGAGCAAAATTGAGAAAGTTGGAAAGCTGTCGGGAGTGGATTGCAAAGGGAATTTAAAGGGCCATTCCCAAAACTATAAATTGGTCAGCTTTATATGCAATCAAGCAGGGACCCTCTGAGTCACCACTGGAATTCCTCCATTGATAAGGGATGCAATGTGCTGCCACTCATCACTGGACCCTGGGTCTGACATCAGGATACAGCAGCTGGTCAATTTATTCCTGGGGCAGTCTATGGGTGACATAAGACATAAACTTCAAAAGCTCCAGGGAGGGAGATGGGAGGAACTAAGAGACTCTGTGGATGAGGTGTGGAGAGTCTTTAGAAAGTGGGAATAAGGATATGAAGAAGGAATGAGTAAGTTTGTAGCTGTTGTAAGTGAGAGGGAGAGAGGAAGACGCAGACAGGGACCACCTAGACAAGGCCTGTCCTGGCTGGGCTGGGACCAGTGTGTGATCTGTAAGAAATATGGTCACTGGAAAAATCAATGTCCAAAACTAAGTTGGGGTGGCCTTCAGGAAAAGGGAGAACCATGAAAAGGGAAAAGTGATTGCACATGTGAAAGAAGGCTGAGGAGGACTGGTAGATGTCACCCCAGGAGATCCACTGGTTATAAAATTGAAGCTGCGGATAAAAGGGAAGGAGATGGAATTTCTGGTTGACACAGAGGCAACATATTAGGGTCTGAATAAAATTCTGGAACCTGTAGGGAAAGGATTATGTAACAGTAATAGGAGCAACTGGCCAACCTGAAAAAGCGTATTTTTGCAAACCATTGAAGTATAGGCTATGAAAGCAATGGGGCATTCATAAATTTCTATATCTGCCCAATTCCCTGCGACAGCTTTTGGGGAAAGACTTGTTAGAACAATTACAAGTAACCATTAAATTTAAAAATGAGATTATTCTGGAGGTAAATGATGAACAGTACATAGAGTACAATAAGATTAATGTTAACAGCTATTCAAATGGAGGGAGAAATTAGTGAAGAAATAATAAATTAAGTGTTCCCTGGAGTGTGGGCATCTAATGTAGCAGGGAGGGCGAAAAATGCAACTCCTCTAGTAATTAAAGTTAAGGAAGGAAAACAACCAGCAAGAATTAAGCAGTACCCCTTGAAAAGGGAGGACAGGTGAGGAATTAGCCCGATAGTTGAAAACATTTTGCAATTAGGGTTGTTAAAAAAGAATGTCAGTCTGAGTTCAACACTCCCATCTTACCGGTCAGAAAACCTGAAGGGACATACCTGACAGTACAGGATCTAAGAGCTGTGAACAAAATAACTGCAGATCTCTATCCTGTGGTAGCAAACCCATACACTTTTCTAACATGCTCAACACCAGAGCTGAATTGGTTAAACATTTTAGACTTGACAAGCCTCCTTTTGCCCCCCTCTCCATAAGGATAGACAGAAAATTTTTACATTTGAATGGAAAAACCCTAAAAATGGGCACAAATCCCAGATAACATGGACAGTTTTGCCTTAGGGATTTGAAAACTCTCCTACCTTGTTTAGGAAACAACTTGCTAAAGATCTGGAATCCTGGGAGCCTCCCCCAGAAGAAGGAAAGCCACTGGCAATAAATGGATGATCTCCTCATAGCCACCCAAATGAAAGAGGCATGTGTAGCCTGGACAATGAACCTCCTAAACTTTCTAGGACTTCAGGGATACAGGGTATCAAAGAAAAAGACCCAGGGAGTGAAGCAAAAGGTAATTTACCTGGGTTATGAAATTAGTGTGGGAACACAGGCTCTGGGGCAAGATCACAAGGGAGCAATCTGCCAAACCCTGAAACCTCAGAGAGTAAAGGAACTGTGGACATTGCTAGGAATGACGGGATGGTGCTGATAATGGATTTATAACTACGGCGTACTTGTGAAAGCTCTGTATGCGCTCATTATAAATGGGGACAGAGAACTCCAGTGGACAAAAGAGGCTACCCTGGCCTTTCACCAGCTGAAGAATGCTCTCATGTCAGCTCCAGCTCTCGGACTCCCAGATGTGAGTAAACCATTGTTTTTGTTTCTCCATGAGAAGCAGGGAATTGCCCTGGGGATACTGGCCCAGGAGCTGGGTCCGTACTGGAGAGCAGCTGCTCACTTCTCCAAGCAACTACACACAGCAGCCAAGGTATGGCCAGGCTAGCTCCGAGCCATTGCAGCAGTGGTGCTGAATATTCAAGAGGCATGCAAACTCACCTTGTGTCAGAAAATTACTGTATTGGTGTCTCACACAGGATCTGCAGTGCTGGAAGTAAAGGGCGGGCACTGGCTCTCCCTACGAAAGATTCCTGAAATACCAAGCCATCATGATAGAGCAAGATGATGCAGAGATAATTATGACTAACATTATCAACCCAGCTTCTTTCCTTAATGGAAATCAAGGGAAGCCAGTACACCACGACTGCCAGGAGACTATCGAAGCCTCCTCCTCCAGCTGCCCAGATCTGAAGGACACCCCTTTGGATGATGCAGAAACCTGGTTCACTGATGGAAGCAGCTGCACCATCAGTGGAAAGCGACATGCTGGGTATGCAGTTACCACCTGCAAAGAGGTGACAGAATCTGCACCTTTGCCAGTAGATACCTCTGTTCATAAAGATGGGATAACCACTCTAACCCGTGCCCTAGAGATCATGAAAGGAAAGAAAATAAAGATTCATATAGACTGAAGATAGGCATTTCGGGTTGTACATGCACATGGAGCCATCTGGAAAGAAAAGGGGACTGTTAAAAGGGAAAAATATCAAACATGCACAGGAAATATTGTGGCTATTGGAAGCAGTTCAGCTACCTGAGCTGGTAGCAATTATGCACATTAATGTGCATCAGAAGGTGAGCTCAGAATTGGAGGAAGGAAATGAGGTAGCAGACAGAGAGGCAAAAGAAGTAGCAAAAGGTGAGATGATGATGGACTGAGCTTTAATTCCAGATGGACAGGTCTCCCTTGAAAGTAAGGCAGTATGTTTGTTATGATTTAAAACAGTGTAATTAATAATGGGCTAACAGCTTAAAAAGGCCTGGTATTTCAAATAAAGCATCTCTCCTCGGCACCTGCCTGAGGATTCTGTGTAACAGAGTACAGACCCTCACCCACATTAGCCCAAGGCTCTACTTTGACCAGGATGGGTGTGTCCTGGTTTGAAAGACAGGTGTTTGCTAAGGAAAGCAGAGGCCTCCCTTTGGACTGAAAAATGTGATCCTTCCTTCCTACAGATTATTATGATTTTGAAATTAAGGGAGCTCTCAGGCAAAGGTATGGGGGTAGGAATAACAGTTCTTTACTAGTATATCTAACAAGACAAACAAGAACAACAACAGCTATGAAATTAGCCACAAACAGAACAGTAACTCAGTCCCAGTGTTTTTTGGCTGCAGGCACCTTTTCCCTGAGCTGCAGTTCCCGGTGCTGGGGGCGGGCGGGTCCCGCAGAGCTGCAGGAGGGCTGGGGGTGATGGCAGCGCTGTCCCAGGGGGTGAGAGAGATGGAGAGAGAGCTCTCCGCTCACGGTGTGGGTCCCGATGCTCAGTAGAGTGCTGGATTGTGGTAGTTCACAGCGAGAAAACAGCAGGGCAGGGTCCGATAGTGGTTTCCCAACGCTGGGATGACGGAGATGGAGAAGAGGCGGCGATCGTCCTTCTCGTCCGAACTCTGTGGGGGAAATGGGCCGAGGCCCAGCCTTCCGCTTCCTCTTCTGGCTGTTTGAATCTCGCGGGGTTTCCCTCTTCCCTCCCGTCCCCTCCCCCTTGTCACCAGGGCCCAGTCAACAGGTATCTTATCATGACAATGGGGAAAATTCCACAGAGGGAAAAGGGAGAGAACCAACCCCTAACACCACAGCATCTTGGATGTTGTGCTCTTGGATGTTCAGTGGAGTCTCTTTTGCTCCCCCATCAAAACTCAGCTGAGCTCTTGTTGCCGTTTTCAAGACCGGTGTCTGTTAGGGAAGGCAGGGCCTTCCCTTGGATTGGAGAATGTAAACCCTCTCGCTCCCAATTGTTATGATTTTGAAATTAAGGGACTCTCAGGCAAAGATATGAGGATAGGAATAACAGTTCTTTACTAGTACATATAACAGGGTAAAACAAAATTATGTCATTAAGAACAAACACACAAACAGAACCAGGGATCCAGTAACAGTCCCTCGGCTGCAGACACTTTCACCTTTGGTGCAGTTACCGTCAGCTGGCAGGAATGAGCAAAGAATCCCGGGGCGGTGGACAGTGGTAGCTGCAGAATGTCCCAGGAGGGCAGGAGGGTATGAGCTACCATGTGGAGAAACCTGGAGCAACAGCAAAGAAACAGCAGCCAGCAGGGCCCAGCTCTGAGCAGGGCAGGGAGAGACGAAGTTCAGGATTTCCAGGGCACATGAGCAAATGGTAACAGATCCCTCAGGTGCCAGTAATCAACAGCCTGGACGTCCTTCTCCAATGGCAAAGAGAGAGAGCAAAAAGATCACAACTGCTCCAGCCCCTATCCAGTGTCTCTGTCCCTCTGAGTGAAACTCCCCAAAATCAGAGGAGTTCCTCCTCCCCACTCCATGACATCTCAAGCACCCAGCCACCACTGCCTCTTGGCAACTCAGTGGGAAAAAATTCCACACGTAACAATGAAAAAAAAGGAAAGAAAAAGGTAAGAAAACCCAATCCCCAAGAGCTCTCTTGGGGGTCAGTCCATTCTCATTGTGGTACTCAGCACAGTTTTTCTTCCTCAGGAATCCAGGAACTTCTCTGGACGTCACAGGATAAACCAAAGTGCTGGACCTATAAAACAAACCAGTGGTCAAGCTGCAGAGGTGCAACTTTGTGGCTGCACCTCCCGGCTCCGGGCCTCCACAGCTCCATGTTTTAACAAAAAGCAGCAGGCTACTCCCCTGCTGCATCCATGTAAAGTATTCAGAGGCCTTGTTTGAGGCTCATCTCTATATCCCCACAAATGCCATGCTCCTGGAAGAAATCATTCCTGCTCTCCCTGTCCATTCTCCCTATTCCTCCTCCTGAATTCAGCAATGCACACACTGCTGTGGAAAAGACCTTTTGTTCTGTTTTCTGATTGCTAGACTTCTTTCTGGAACTCTTTCCTTAAAGTATTTTGCCAATAACTGCCTCCACATCAGGACTGTGTTCAAATCCATCGGTAGCTGCCCCTCCTGGCTGGCCATTCTGATCCTGAAAGGATACATTATTACAAACACTTCATGATTATCATGGAATTGTTAGGGTTAAAAAAGTCCTCTGAGACCACTGAGTCCAACTGCTCCCATAGCATTGCCAAGGCCACCGCTAACCCATGCCCCTCCCCATGTGCCACATCTACACATCTGTGATGTGCAGATCTCTTCAAGAGATGATTTCACCAATGGCCTGGGCAGCCTGTGCCAGAGCTGGACAACCTTTTCACTGAAGAAACTTTTTCCCAATGTTCGACCTAAACCTCCTCTGAGACAACTTGAGACCGTTTCCCTTCATGCCACTCCTTGTTCTGTGGGAACGGAGCCCAACCCTCACCTTGCTGTCCCCTCCTGTCAGGGAGTTGTGCAGAGCAAGAAGGTACCCCTTGAGCCTCCTTTTCTCCAGACTGAGTCCCCGCAGGTTTCTCAGCCGTTCCTTATCAAACGTGCTCCAGACCATTCCCCAGCTCCCCTACCCTCCACTGGACATGCAACGAAGAGCACACACACGGTATCAGGACCAAGAAAACTTGGGGGAAAGGAAACATTGGAAAATAAAAGTCAAAATTAAAATAATTTATTGCAGGAGCAGTCAGGTCTGAGTGGGCTGGTGCGGAGGCCGCCGGTTAATTATGGAAATTGTTGGGACGCTCTGGTACTGCCCTGAAGTCACGTCCAAAGCACATCCCAGGTCCCGCAGCCGCGCCGGATTTCTCCCGGCCCCCGCGGTCCCTGACAGCGAGGAGCCGCGAGCAGAGTCCCCCGGAAAGGCGCGAGCGCGGAGCGGTCAGAGCCCGGGGCGGGGCCGAGGTCGGAACCGCTGCACAGGGCGGAGGTGCCGCCCCGGGCTGCTCTTCCCTCCCACCTGCCCCGAGCCGGCTCCGCTGGGAGCTGCTGCCGCCTCGGCTCGGGGCCGCCCCTCACCAACTCCGGACAGCGCCGGCCACCGGCAGGGAAGAAGGTGGGGGGAACGGGGACCGGGCGCTGACCGAACTTCCCGGGGAACCGCCCTCCCGGCCGGCATCGTGCGCACGGCAGGCGGTGACTGCCGGCACCGGGCCCCATCTAGCAGAAACTTCCCTACCCTTCTCCTTCCGCATCGCCCCTCCCCACCCGGCCGGGGGCGGCCGACATCGTGTTCTGCATCTGTATTTCAAAGTTTAATTTCAAAAATATTCTATTCAGTGCTAAAATAACTTTCCACTTCCACACGCGGCCGCGCCTCCAGCTTCACCAGGCTCGATCACGGACTCGGCGGGACATGCAGTGGCAGCGGGGAGAGAGTGGGGCTGCGGGGGGGGGGAGGAAGCAGCGGGTATTGGGGGGCGGCAGAGCCCCATGGCAGGAGCGCTTCCCGGGGGCTCCAGCACCCCGCAGCTTCCTCCCCATCCTGGGGATAGCTGGTACCTAGGCCGGGGCAAAGCCCTCGGCACAGGGCAAGCGGCTCTCCATCCTCTGCCGGCTTCCGAGGGACTGCAGATTCCACCCGGCTGGAGTTGTGCCCCGCGGCAGAGCTAAGGCCGGTCAGTACCTGCCCTCTGGGAGGGTAAAGTGCTCCTCTCTCTCCCAGTACGAATGGCTTAACTAGCAGCTTATTGCACAGCGTCCCAGTGGGTCCCTGCCGCCCTCCCCTCACTACTCCGCACACTCACCACTCCACACTGCTCCCATAGCCCAGTGGACACATCACCCGGAGCATGTAGAAGGTGGCTCTCCTGTTCCAGCACCCAGGGGAAGGGCAGGCAGAGGAGCCACAAGCAGGCAAACAGCATCTGCCAGTGTCCTGGGGACCATGGAGAGCAAGGAGCCCCATGGAGAAACCCCCCACACATGCAACCCACCCAGTGGAGACCCTCCAGCTCTAGGGCAGGAAGCAGGGAGAGAGGGAGCCAATAAATAGAGGCAAATTTGCAGGTACTGGCAGCAGCCCCATCCGTCGGGCAGGGCAGGGCAGGGTGCACTTGATGTGAGTGGTGGGAGCCCCGACACTGGGGAAGCGGCAGGCTGGAGGGAAGTGCTGGTCCTGGGGGGGCCAGGTGGCTCTGCAAGGGGTTGATGAAGGTGCTGTGCCAGGCAGGTTAGCTCTCCGAGGCCGTGTGGCACACAGAGTTCTGATCAGCACAAAATCTCTTCAGAGGTGGTGCACCAGAGTCCTCCTCTTCAGTTACCTGCAAGAGCCAGAGGTCACAGGCAGTGACACCGAGCTATGCACACCTAGACAAGGCTGTGTCACACCATGGGGGACACCCCGGGTGATCACCTATGCACAGACCCCAGGGCACCAGGAATGGAAACCCACTCCAGCCCTGGAGCTTGTCAGAATCATTGTATTCCTACACCCCCATATCCTTCCCTGACACTTCAACACTTGATCTGAAGCAGGGGATAAAGATCACAGCTCAGTAAACCAGGAGGTTCTGGGAGTTCCCAGGGGGCACTCTGGGACTGCAGAGCAACTCCATCCACCATGCTTCTCCTACAAGAAGCAGCAACAAGGGTCCAAGGGCCTATCTAGATCCACGCACATTTTGAGGTGGTTTCAATCCCCCTTCCCTTACCTGAGTCTCAAGGGGGACCGGCTCTTCCTTTGTGAGAGTGGGAGGCTCATCTGCCACTTCTGAGGAAGGCAGGGAGGGCTCTGGGAAGAACAGGTGGGTCAACAAAAAATGCAGACCCAGCACCCAACTCAGTGCTGAGCCAGGACAGAACACCTAGCAAAAGAAGTCCCCAGCACCCTGTCAGCTTGCAGCAGTGCCAAGGCCACCCACTGGACCACCATCAGCCCTGAAGGGACCTTCCCTGAGCCCAGCCATCTTCCCAGTCCAGCACCCACCTTCCAGAGTCTCCTGCCCCAGGGTGGGAGGCTGCGAGTCGTCTGTGCGGAAATCAGACGTGTGGGCAGGACTCATGGACTCGCTCTGCTGAGGACTGGGACTGGAGTTGGGGCTGCTGTCCACCTTGAGCTGGTACACATCAGACAGGGAGCTCTGGTTGCTGTTCTCATCTGCAGAAACAGCACCTGGTGAAGAAGAGCACCTTGACCCAAGGGCACAGGCAGCCAAGGGCAGCACTGAAAGCTGGAGTCTTGCTGAGAAGGCAGAGCATAGTCAGAGATTCAGTCAGGGGATTCACTGTTTCCCATCAGCCCAAGGGCTGTCAGGCACAGGATTGTCCTCCAGAAGAGAGTGGGAATCATATATACAACTGGCCAAGGAAGAGAAAATGTTCCTGCCCTGGGAATGAGAATGAACACTGCCATATTCCACGTCTGCAACTTGGGAGACCGTGGGTATCCAAGGACAGGAATCTCCTGCCATGTACCAGGGTTTTGTTCCTCCTCTGTGAAGCAACATGTGGATTAATGCTCAGCACCTGTATCCCAATGAGGAGGCAGGCCTGGCACACCCCTTCCCAAACTGCAGACCTGCAACATAACACCACCGCATCTCCCAGAAGTGCCAGCACATTCCTGATTTTCCTTAGCAGAGCAGAGTTGGACAGATGTGTACACTCTATTTCAGCAGCGAGTCCAGTGCTGCAGAGCCTCTCCTAGCTGTACCACAGTGCCCAGACCAACAGCAAGGCAAGGGACATCCTCTGCCCCTTCACCCTTGGCTGCAGGTGGCTACTGGCCTATCCCCAGCAGACTGGAATGGGGGGAGCAGGAAACCCCACTCCTCCAGTTAGCTGTGAAGCTTCCCACAGAAGATACCAGAAACAGCCCATTAAGACTCTCTGACAAAAAAAATGAGCAGTTTGGAAAAGGAGAATCCAGAAATGGATCAGCCCAATTCCATAGGTCTCCACTCCACACCAGTGCTCAGAGGCAAGCACTGCTCTTCCCCATAGAGGCAGCACACAGAACCAGCAATGTCCCAGATACTGTACAGCCTTGGGAGTCTTTCCCCACGTTGAAGGGAGCTCAGCCAGACCCACCTTGGAACTCCAGAAGGAGGGAGGAGTTGGCAGAGCTGTCAGCAGGGAAGCCATTGGATTCTCGGGTTGCGCTGCTACTCGATTTGGATTTCTCTTTCTTGAGGAGAGAAAGAAAAGCACAAACACAATGTCAGAGAAACACATGCTGCTCCAGAGGAGCCATTCCCCTTTCTGTCTCCAGAAGCCCAGAGGGATATGCCCAAGCTGGTCTTTTTCCTTGGCTTTGGGGGCACATTCCTAAGTGAGGGACTGGGAATCAGGATAGAGAGGAGGAGCTGACATCCATCTAGGAATGACACTGAGTAAAGCCAGTCCTTGGAGGAGTCAGGCAGAGTCTTAAGGGGAGTGGGAGGGGTCTCAAGGGGCTCGACAGTTCGGGGGAGCTCAGGTCGGCTGAAGGGACTCGTTGGAGCTGGTGGAGGGGACCCAATAAAGCTTGATAGGAGGCTCATGAGGCTTCAGAAGGGACTCGGTGGGGTTTGGATGGGTTCGAAGGTCAGTTCAGGGAGGGATCAGGGGCTTGGGAGACTCAGGGGATCTCGATAGGGTAGGAGGGGCTCGGTGGCGCCTCACGGGTGCTCAGCAGGGCCGGAAGGGCTCAGCAGGGGCTCGGATGCTGGTTCGGGGAGGGCTCCGGGGGGGTTTGTAGCGTTCAGCAGAACTGGGGGGCTCAGAGGTTGCTCGGAGGGCTTCGGTGGTCGGTACGGCTGGGGGAGGCTCAGAACGCAGCTTAAGCGGGGTTGTTAAGGGGGCTAGACTGGCTGTGCGCGGTGCCTCCATGCTCGTCTTCACGCCCAGTACCCACCTCCTTACTGTCCGCCACTGGCACCCACTTGAATATCCGCAGGGATGTGTCGCCCACGGTCACCCATTTCTTCTCCCTGCAGGACACAACGCTGACAGGCCGGGCCAGACTGGGCTGGGTCACCACGGCAATAGATCCCGCCACACTCCGGTTGGCTCAGAGAAGCGTCAGTTCGGCACTCCAGAGCACTTTCCCCGCCCCCCGCACTGTGATTGGCTGGGTCAACCGCCCATCACGAGCATTTCCGTCACCGCCCCATTCCCATTGGCCACCACCCACCCGCCTACACCCTCTGGTTGGGCGCGCACTCCCGGGTCGCACCCCGCGGCACCGTGATTGGCTGCGCGCGGGTGGCGGGGCCCTCCCCCCCGCGGGCCCGCCCTCACCATCTGCGGACGCGCTCGATGGCTGCCATCACCTTCTTGATGTCATCCTTGGCGCGGCTGCGGGTCTCGGCCCGCACCGAGCGCCCCGACATGGCGCGCGCAGTCCCGCAGCACCAGCCCCGCTGCACCTACAGCCGCACCCGGCCCCGCGCACGCGCCCTGCGCGGACCGCCCGCGCGCTGCGCGTCCTGCGTCACCACGCCCGACACGCCCCGGCTGCTGCGCCTGCGCAGACACACACGCCCCCAAAGCGGGCATGGAAACAACGCTCAGGCGAGGCGACAGTGCGCCGCCATCTTTCTTTGGGGCAAGTCCTGCTCCACGCCATCCCGAGATCAGCCTGAGACTCCGGGCCTGGAGCCACCCTAAGTCCGCTGCACCGTTACAGCCCTGCGCCGTTCCCTGCAACAGAAGCCCCACCATTTAGCATCAAAGACTGAGCTTCGGCAGCTCCCCTGGGAAAAAAAAACAAAAAAAACCAAACAAACAAAAAAAAAAAAAAAAAAAACCAAAACACTAAAAACCTATCCCAAATCCACACAACTCCTGTTTCTAAGTTCAGGAAAACTCGTAGGCATTACCTTAGCAATCACTTTCATAGGATATTGATAATCCATGCCCAGGGATGAAAACAACACAAGAGTGTGCCAATGGGAGACCCCACTGTCCCCAGCCCTGTCTCACCCCTCACAGAGCAAGAAAGGAAGGACCTGGGCACTCTTTTATTACTGGTATTCACAGTTATTAAAAAAAAAGACAACCCCAAAGGCGGAGTGCAGCTGCCTCCTGCTGTACAGGTATCTTAGTGTTTCTTGCCATAGATAGCAGCCAATGCTTTGAGAGCACTGGAGATCTGCTGCTCCAGCCTCTCCTGCGTGGCTTTGTTCCCAGTCTTTTTCAGCATGGCCTCCATCTCCTCCACCACAGCACGGTGCCCAGCAGTGTTATGGAAGACACGGATAGCATGGTCCCCACAGGACACAACATAGCGGCCAGTGGTGTCAAAGGCAAGGTCGGTGATACAGTGGCTGTGCACACCAAAAAAACGCTCCTCCTCCTCACCACGCCGTGTGTTGCACACCACAATGTCTGTGGTGCCCGCCACAGCAACTGTACGGCCGTCAGGGGACAGGGCAATGCGGCATGGCTCCAGCACTGCACACTGCCCTGTCAGAAGCAGGTATGGGTCCTGCTGCTTCTTGTACTCCACATCTGTGCCCCAGAACTTCCATGTGCCGTCCTTTGACACAGTCGCCATCCTGCAGCCAAGAGAGAACATGGTGAGTGCGTGGAAAAAGGGCAGCACCTCTAACCCTGCCCATTAACCAAGGATCCTCTGTGGAGAAGTATCTCTTGGGAAGGGTGAGTCTGTACACACATACAGTCTGTGCTCTCTTTCCAAAGTAAAAAAGCCTACCACTAGACCAGGCTGCTCAAAGCCTCTTCCAATACAGCCTTGAACACTTCCAGGGATGGGGCAGCCACATCTCTGGGCAATCTGTGCCAGGGCCTCACTACCCTCACAACCAAGGTTTTCTTCCAAATATCCCATCTAACCCACTCTCTGTCAGCCTGAAACCATTCCCCCTTATCTTGTGACTCCAGGCCCTTGTAAGTAGTCTCTCTCCATCTCTCCTGACAGTTCCCTTCAGGTCCTGGCAAGCCACAATTATATAACCTGAAGCCTTCTCTTTTCCAGGCTGAGCAATCCCAATTCTCTCAGCTTTTCCTCATAGCAGAGCTGCTCCATCCCTCTGATCATCTTAGTGCCTCCTCTACAACTCACTCACAGTTCCATGTCCTTCCTGTGCTGGGACCCCAGAGCTAGAGGCAGATCTGCAGATGTGAGTCTCACCTGAGTGGGGCAGAATTCCCCTCTCCCTTGTTATCCACACTGTGGGATGAACCTAGGGGAGTTTCTGGGCTGGGTCATGTCCAACTCTCACCCACCAGCACCCCTTGGCTGCTCTCAATCTGTTCATCCCCAGCCTGGATTGATACCGGGGGTTGCCCTGTTCCAGGTGCAGCATCAGCACTTGGTCTTATTAAACTACATGAGATTCCTATGAGCAGGGAATTTTGGCCAGGTTTGGCTCCCAAGGGCAGTGTTTTACCCACCACCCCCCCCCCCCCCCCCCCGGTGCAGCTGGTTAACCCTGGAAGAGATGAACTTACATGTCCTGATGGTAACTTGGGTCCCTGTGAACAGGTAACACACACATACCTCCTTGAGTCATTGGAGAAGGAAAAGGATTGTACACCAGCAGTGTGGCCTTTCAATTCAAAAGCCCTGGTCACCTCCCTGAAGTCTCCGTTCTTGCTAAAACACACCTCCCACACCTTCACATCAGGGGTAAAGCCACAGGATGCCACAAACCTATGTGAAGGAACAGGATGCCTTACAGAGGACCCAAACAAAGCAGCTCTGCAAACCTGTCCTGACTCCTGCACTCAAGTCTGGTCAGCTGAATTTCCACTTTTCTCTGAAACCTGCCCTTCCCTGAACACTAAGGAAGGGCACCAGAACAACACAGGAATGAGAAACTTTCCATCAAAGTAAAAGAGTTAAATGCTTTTGAGCCCCAAGCTCCTCACACCAGGAGCAAGGCAAATCAACCAACAGCAGCAAGTGATTTTCCCACTAAACAGATCTCCCAGAAATAAAACCTTTCCTTCTATAATTAACCTTTAAGAAGTCACAGACAAGTTCAAAATGCTGTTTTCTTTGCACAGGCCATTTACTCTGTCCCACCTCTGCTACCTGAGGCCAAAGCTGTTCTCAGATTACCAGAACAGCAGTGCTGAAGTAGAATGGCAACACACAAGTGCCTGAGCCCACATCAGCTCCATCTCCCAGGGAGCCAAAATACCTTTTTATACTGTGGAAGCCTCAGAAAACTGCATTACAATAACAACTAACTGCTGATGGTCTGAACTGACGCTATTCTGGGCAAAGGAGCAGCCTGGAATCCTGCCTGTCTCTCACCTCCCACAGGGTGACACTGTGGCATAGGCATTGTTCATCTGGTTGGTGTTAATGCTGGCCAGAACTTCTCCCTTTGGGCTCCAGATCAGGATGGTGGTGTCACTGGAAGCTGTCATGATAAACTTCCCTGGGGAAAAAAAGGCAAAGATCAGGGGAACCCCCAGACCTAATGCTGCCACAGACTCAACAACCCCCCAGGACAAGCTCTCCCTGCAGCTGGAGGAAACCAGCATCAGCACCAAAATCCAAGGAGTATAAGTCTCCTAGGATAAAGAGCAGTATGAGAAGACTCAACTCCTGGCTATGCCTCAGTACTCCTCTGGCTCCTGAGCAGGCAGCAGGCACTGAGCCCATGTGTGCCCTGTACTCATGACCCTGAGCCCCACAAGCAGAGCTGGGAGCCCCACTGGATTGTGGAAAAAAAGCACACTCCACCTGAACTGCATGCCCAAAATCAGCTCGAGGACAAGCACCTTTCAAACTGTGGATTGCAGGCAGGCAACTGAGTCCCATTAACACCACCATGACCCATGATTGCTGGTTGTGCCTATGCTGGACTCCTGCTTGTTCCCGCTTCCCCTTTGCCACCTCAGCCCAGGCAGGGAGTTGTGTGTTTACTTTTCAGCTACTTGTTGTAGGTTTAAGTTTTCATATTCACAGCTCCAGTCTCACTTAACATTTTCCCTGCTCTCCTATTAGAGGTGAACTCACATCCACCTTCTTCCAACTGCCACTAGCACACACCTGATGCATTAATCCATCAAGCCCTTACCACTAAAATGTAATCTTCACCCACCCACCCCCACCTCTAGATGATCCCAGAAGTTCACGATAGACCAAGTGAACTCACTAGAGATTTATGACTGGTTAAAAAGAGACTGGCAGCCCAGAGAACAGTGATCCTCTCAATATTGAAACCAGACCTCTTTGCAACAGCATCCCTGAAAATGTAAATTAAGAGACTGTGCATATCAGAGAGCTGGTTACAGGGACATAATTGGTGTGAAAACAACACCTCAAAAGGTGTTCAGTTGGCAGCAAATTAAGTAAAAAGCCCTAAGAGACTACAGAGTTCGGTACTGGTGCTGTACACAGCCCTGAGAAAGCCAAAACCTCCAACACATTGAATCCAGTAGCTTCACAAGGAATTCAAAGCTGATCTGGAGAGGTGAGCAGCTCATTTCCATACCTGTCTCTGCAATCCCTATGTTAATGACAGGAGCCTTGTGCTTCTTTGGGAAGTCCCCAGAAGTCACACTGAATGTGAAGCTGCCATCATCCTTCTTGATCATCTTGTAGACACGAATGGTCTCAGCATTGGCCAGCCAGATAATGAAAGCCCTGTGAAGGGACAGGCTCTGAGCCCCAGCTCAGCCCAGGTCACTCAGGGGCACCTGGGAAGAGGGATATGCTGGCAGATAAAAATATTTATAAGGGCACCAATTTCTTTCCCTTTGCTGGCTCAACTGCGCAACACTGAACGAAAAAGAATGGAATTTATTATCCACACCAGGAAATGAGAGCCTTTCCTTTCCTTCTAAAAGAGACCACTTCAAAAAGCCAAAACACACTTTTCCACCAAATTTCCCAACCAGCTAGAGCTCCCCCGTCAGTACTGACATGCTGGAGAGACTCAGCAGCACACTGCAGCTGCAGTCAGCTGGCAGTGACCTCAACAGGCACGTTCCACGGGTGCAGCAAGCTGGGCACTGGGATATTTGCCCTGAAAACCACATTAACACACCAGGAGTTGTACTAGATGATCTCCATAGGTCCCCTCCAACTCGAACTATTGTCATTCTGTGATTAAGTGCCAGCCACTCTCAGGAAAAGGCCACGATTCAGTGATACTGTGATGACCCAGTGAGAGATGCTGCCTCCACCCATCCCAGAGCAACACCACTGATCCCACCACAGCTCGCCCGTGAGACTAGCGGCTCTGCATGACAACCCAGTGCCAGTACAAGGTCCGGCCGTACCGTGAGTCAGGGCTGAGGCGGACGAACTCGGCGTGGTCCAGTCCTACATTGGCTCGCAGGCAGCGGTGCTCCCGCCCCGCCAGGTCCCGGGTGCTCCACAGCCGCACCGTGCGGTCCTCGGAGCATGATGCCAGATACTTGCCATTGCTGCTGAAGTCCAGGCAGGTGACCCGGCTGCTGTGGCCCTGCAGACAGAGAGTGGTCACAAAGGACGGGGGAAGGGGGGAGGAAGGGAGAGGGGAGGCGCAGTGGGACACCACCACAAGTGGGACGCCAGCATCGAGAGGGACACCTACACCAACCCTGGCAGGACAGCGCCATCGGGTGGGACATCGGCACCGGGGAGACACCGGTCTGAGCGCTGGCGGGACACCAGCATCGAGGGGGACACCAATACCGAGGAGCACACTGGCATCAGCAACAGGGAGGCACCGGCCCCAGGCACACGCGATACCTTGAGAGCAGCGACCAGCAGCTGGTGTGCGAAGCTGTGCTGCTGCGGCTTCTTCTCCCTGCGACCCCTCGCCGCCGGCTTCGCCTTCCGCGGCTCCTCCGGCCTGGCGTGCCTGTTCTCCCTAGGTCCTGCGGGAGCGGAGGGGTCGGTGGGTTCGGTTCAGCTACGCTCCACGCTGCCCGGTGCCCCATTACCCGCACGGTACTCACCGTCCTGCGGGGCGGTGGAGGTCTCCCACGGAGCGGAGCGGTGCAGCGCGACCGCCAGCAGCAGGACGAGGATGAGGACGATGAGGGCAACCGGCAGCCCCGATCCCCCCAGTGCCGCCGCCGCCTCCATGCTCCCGCCGCCGCGTCAGCGACCGGCACCAGGAGGGGAGGAATTTCCGTGCGCGCATACGCGGCCCCAGTGATCGGCGCAGGGCGGCCCCTGGTGGTGCTACTGCACCCCCACTTCAGCCGTTTCCCCTTCACCCACGGACACCCCCGACACCCTCCTAGCTCCTGTTTCTCAAGCCCTGCCTCCCACAAAGCCCCGTCAACCTCACAGACCCAATTCTAACACAGCCCCCCAGCACCTGACCATCCCAGCCCGTGTCTTCCACACAGCCCGGACTCCCCTCATCCCACGCCCAGTTTCTACGTCCCTCCTCACCCCTGTCCCCCTCCACTTCCTGCTCCCCCAAGCCCCGGCCATCAACCCCCGCCAGCTCTTGCCTTAACTCCGCCCCCGGCCCCCACCACCCCAGCCTGCTCTGCCCTTCACCCCCCAGCCCGGGACCGCCCCCTCTCCCCCCACCCAGCCTCTTCTCTTTCACTTGCCCCCAACCTCAGTTTCTCTCATCCTCCTCAGCCCCTAGCCCCCCTCCCACTCCCGGCTTTCACCCCTTCCGGTCTCATGCCCCGTCAAGTCCCGGTCCTCCTCCGCCCTTCCTGGCCGAAAGCGGCCTCGGGGCTGAAGGGCCAGGCGGGGTCCGTGGCACAGCAAGTACTTTATTTCAGGAGGACAGGGCGGCACAGCCTTGGTGCACTCCAGGCTTCTCACGCCGGTGCACGTGGGACACCCCGGAGCCCCCGGAGCAGTCAGGTGGAGGAGGAGGCGCTGGGGCGTCCCAGCGCCGCCACTGCCCGCGCCGCCTGGTCGGGGACACGGGCCGGGTCGCTGAGGATGGAGGTGGAGATGCTCAGGTGCCTCAGGGAGCTCAGGACGGCTGCGGGGACAGGGGACAAGGGGGCTCGAAGGCGGACCCATCCTGGGGAAGACGGCGCTGCCCGGCCCCGTTCCAGCCCCGGAACAGTGGGACTGGTCATTCCCGCATCCCCAGCAGACGCGGTGACGGGAAAACCACCCTGAGGGGCTTTCGGGAGGGCCGAACCTGCCCTGCCAGGACACGGGGTTAGGGCACTTCCGGCTCAGCTAGCACGTGGGAAAGAGAGGAGCACGGCAAATCACTGAGCACGAGCTCCATGACATCCCACAGATCAGCCCTGCCGTCCTCTGGGACGCCCCTGTCCTTTTCCCCTCTGCCTTTCCCTCAGTCCATGCCAACACAACTTGCTCAGGGTGCCACAACCAGGCACAGAGCCACTTACTTGGCCGAAGTGCTGGGAGGGAACAGTGCTGGTCCAGCCAGGCGAGGGATGTTTGGGTGAGACTCTCCATGCTGGCCGTTGACACCATGTCATTGAAAGACTCAAAGAGTGGCCGGATGATGATACTGAACTGGTGGGATTAGAGGAGTTAAGGACCACCTTTCCTATGACAATGATCTCTCTCCTCCATGTGTGGACATCACCCTTCTATGACAGCAGGACAGACTTTCTTGTCTGGACATGGAGCAGAACTCCCAGCACAGCACCACACCTGGCACTAGCCCAAGCTGCTGGGGTGATGACATGAGTGTCACCTGGGTAGGCAGTGGAAGAGATACAAAACCCTGCATGGCTGGGGCTGCCAGAAAAGGTTGCTGAGACACAACACATGTCTTCCAGAGCACCTCAGGGAACCAGCTAGCAAAGTGCTCAGGGACAAGGCAGTGTGTCCCATAAGCTCCACTGTTGCTTCAAGCCTGCAGGGACCAGCCTGGTGATTTTGTGCAGGCAGTATTCCACACAGATACCTCCACCACAAGCATGTCCTGGAGCCTATGTTTGCTTTATGACACCCCATGTCCTGAGGAAGGAGCTCCCCAGCTCTGTATCAGAAGTCACCTCTGCCTTGTGCAGATACCCTGTGCTGGACGGGACCATAGGCAGCAGTGCTTTTCATCACTCTGCCACTTGGGATTTCACGGACCTCACAGACTCTGCCAATGAGTCCCAGTGTGTCTAATCCATGTTCACAGAGGAGCAGATCCAGCCATTTGCCCACAGGTTCCTTGGCCCTTGGTCCTCTCCATCCGTGTGTTTCCAGGGTATGCCATGCAACCCCCAGGGCCAAGCCATCATGTCCCCAGCGTTGTATCTGGACCTTTCCTAATCCATGGCTGATGCCTCTCAGAGCCAGTTCCCATGTTATCAGGAGCAATTCCCTTTATAAGCTTAGCTCCACTTCCATTCTTTCTGAGGACCATTTACCCAACTGTTTCTGATCCCTTGGATCAGAATATCCCTCCTAACCACAGAACATCAGCATGTTCCCACTACGTGACTTTAGCTGCGAAACACCTCCCTATGGTCCCCAAAGCCTCCTGAGTAGCAGCAGGTGAACTAGACCACCTGGTGTCTGGTGGAGGGCAAGAGGGAGCAGCAGGCACTGACCCCAAAGGATACAATCCAGAACTTCCAGTTCTGCAGTGTGGAGGAGCACACGTACTCGTCAAACATTTTGCGCATGTGGTCGAAGCGTTGGCGCGTGATGGGCACCCCTGTGGCCGGCAGCTGCTCCTGGCACAGACTGTGGGGCACAACCAGTGTTGTGGGGCCATGTTTGAGAGGCTGGGAGCCATGGAAGCTCAGCAGGAGTTGCCAGCCAGTGTCCCACTCCCAGAGCAGGGGTGGGATCCGGCCCTACTCTGTCCTGCCTCTTGAGCATCAGCCTTCCCAGAAATGGTTTGAGGAGGGACACTCAGCTGAGAGGTGCTCCAGGGAGATGTGCCATGTCCTACTGCTGTCCTGGCACTGCTGCTTGCCCTGTCTGGCTACCCCAAAACAGGCAGTGATCTCCCCCAGCCACGGCCCCCTTACTTGATGGAGCCATTGAGCTCCTCGATCTGCTCCCGCAGACGCAGTGCCTCATCCTGCAAAGCTGCCCGCTCCTGCTGCAGCTTGCCGATGTATTCAGCTGTCTTCTGCAGGGTGGTGGCCTTGCTGACCTGGGGGTCATGGGGTGAGAGGGGAAGAGGGCCCAGACCACCCTCACGCAGCTGCACTGTGTGCCTGATGTGTGCTCCAGTCTCCTGCACCGCAGGCTGGGGTGCAGGAGAGGAACTCTGTGCTGTGAGTCACAGCAGGGATGCAGTCTCTCTGGGTGACGTGCTGTGTCCCTGCATACCCAGGGATGGCCCTGGGTGCTCACCTTGATGCTGGGCTGAGCACTCAATGTGCTCACCAAGCTGTGCAGCGTGGTGAAGCCAAGCTTGATGTTGAAGCGCCTCTTCTGCTCAGCAGAGATATGTGTGATGCGGCGGCTCTCCAGCTGCAGGTCAGCACCGTTAGGCACCTCCCAGCAGCAGGGACAGCCATGGGCCACCAGCCCCACTGGAGACTGGCCCAAAGTTTGAAGTGAGGGTGAATGGTGTTTTGGGGGGGAGGAGGAAAGAGGGGTGCCTATGAAGCTGGCAGTTCCTGCCGTACCTTGCTGGACTCAGGCCTTCCTGGATGGGACAAGGTCTGGTGCGGGGAGGTGCTAATGCCCAGCCTTGCAGTGGGTCCTGAGGAAGCCTGGCTGGGCTTGGGCCAGTCACTGCCTAAAAAAAAGGAAGGTGCTGCTATGAAGAGAGGAGTAGCAACAGCACTCATGACAAGGTGACGTCTCAGCACCTGGGATGGGAAGAGAGGGGCATCCCACAGTACTGCCCCCACCCCAGGACAACCCACCCCACTCAGCTGATGGGGATGCTCCACTTCAGCCTCCAAGCACACATTACCCCAAGTCCCACTCATTTTACAGCTGCTCTGAAATGGGAACATCTCAGATTTGACATTTTAAATTCCCAGCATTTCTTGGGGTGGATATGGCGTGGAAAGAGCTGCAAGGGTAGCAAGATTGTACTGTGCGGCACCAAACTGAACTGGGAACACCACCAGAGACTAGTTTCCAGCAGCCACGCTGGTTACTGCGGATGAAAGCGGATGCTTCCTGCTCCAAAACCAAGCTCTGGGGTTTCAAAACCACAGTCCAACATTTTGCTCCATTTTTGTCTTTCCCTATTTCTGCTTTTGCTGCTGGAGAAAGAGGCAGGTGAAGGGGCACAGAAGAAACACTCCATGCTCAGCTGGATAAATGGAAATAGCCCGGATTGAAGCCAAAATGAAAATTCCCAGTGTTTGGTCCAAGCTCACTGCAGGAACCCCAGTTCCCTGTGGAGCTCCTTGGGGTGCTCCAGACTCACCACAAGCCAAGGTGGGGGACAGCTGCTCTGCCTTGGGGACTTGTAGGGGGCCTGGCTGCATGCCCACTGTGTTCAGCAACACTTGGGAAGGGCTGGAGCCAAGAGCCAGTCCTGGGCTCATCTGGGCCATTCTGGAGAGGAAGGTGGCAGGGACTTTGGGGACAGTGCTCTGCTGCTGGAAGAAGGCAGAGGGAAGGGGAGTTGGGGGATCAGCACCCCATGCACACCAGGTTGGCCATTGCCCAGGCACTGGCAGCCAAACCGCCATGAGGGGATGGGGAAGGGGGGTGTGCAGCCCCATGCCACCATCTGCAGGGGCAGCCCCAGCGCCCCAGGAAAGGGGCCCTTCAAACAGAATGTCTCTCACATCTGCCCTGTTTCTTTTTACAGGAGAAGAAACTCAGGCAACTCCTGCCATCCCCAGCCACCCAGATACATGGCCCCTGCTTCCCTCCATTTCTGTCCAGCCCATAGCAAAGTGTGACCCTCAGAGCCCATCTCTGCCCCTCCCCAGCAGCCAGGAGAAGGCAGTTTCCAACCCAGCACGTTGTTGAGTGCTTACCGGGGAGACAGGGGCTGTGGGCATGAGTCCTGCACCCATCGGGCAAGGGGTATCCAGCACCAGGTCCTGCTTAGCTGAGGGGGCAGGGAGCAGATGGGCACTGCTGCGTGGGGCTGTTGGGACTGGGGTGACCTTCTCTGCCCCAGGAGACAGCCAGCCCCACCCTGCACCAAAATGCTGCACCCCCTTCCCTGCTGGATTGCCCCAGAAAACAAGGCAGTCCTCCTATGGAGGAGGAGCCTGTTTTCTTCACAAAGGGATGTTCTCAGGAGCCTCGTGCAGGCAGGGAGCCCCAGCCCTTAGTACCAACAGGGCCATAAAGACCAGACTGGGAACACAGGAGCTCCTGAGCAGTGCCTCTAGCCACGTCCTGGGGCTGGGCCACATCTCCCTTTGAGGCCACTGAAGCCAGGGCAATCCCTCAGACATGGCTTCTCCCCTGGGTTTGGAACTACCCTGCTATGGGGACTGCCATGTGCCCTGCCCAGTATTCCCTGTGTCCCCAACCCCAGGGAGAAAAGGGGTTCCCACTTTGATCCCCACAACAGCATGCCCCCCCCTCACCCTTGTGTATCCCCACAGCCCCCCAACCCTGTTACCTGTGGTCAGGAGCTGGCTCGGGCAGGGGTTGGGCTCAGGCAGGTGGGACAAGGGGTGTCCTTGCAGCCTCCTTGCCTTGGTGCCACTGGGCTTCGCCTTGGGTCGTGCACCCCCACCCTGGGGCAGCCCCTTGGAGGGGGCAAACCTGGGGTTGCCCAGCAGGGTGGGGGGCAGGAGCTGGGAGACAGCAGGGTTGGGGTACCCCTGGGGCCCCATGCCTGTGGCATAGCCCAGCCCTGGGACATAGGGGGCGAAGCAAGGGCTCGAGAGAGGGGAGGCAGGGTGGGTGACAAGTGAGGGGTCAGGTGAACTGCTGTAGGGGAACTTAAAGTGGGAGGCCGAGGTGGGGGAGAAGGGGGGTTCTGGACTCAGCAGTGGTGCCCGGGGGGATAGGATGGGGGCGACACAGTGGGGTGCTGGTGGCTCCAGGCTGAGGCACTTGCCAGGGAAGTCGTACTGCAGTGTGGGCTTGTGTCGGAGCTGGGAGCTGAGGCTGCTGGGTGCCACGCTGGGGGGATCAGGGGGCAGAGGGGCCAGGGGCAGCTCAGAGGCCAGGAAGGTGCTGTGGAGGCTGAGCTGGGAGGCACCACTGGGCTGCAGAAGACATGTCAGGGTCAGGGCAGGTGACTGGTACACCACCAGTAAGCCACAGGCTGCAGACTGGGATCCCACTCACCTGGAGGAGAGTGCCAGGTAGGATTGGAGCCTCGGGGCTCACAGGCAGACCCTGAACACCCATCAGGGACCCCCCACTGCTGAACAGGGGCTCAGCCATGGGCGAGAAGCAGGATGGATCCTGGTAGCCCAGTTGTGTCTGAGATGGGGGTGGCCGGTGGCTGGTGAAGATTTCTGCAGAACCAAATGGAGATACAGTGACTAGCATAAGCAGACCTGCCCAGAGAGGAGCAGGACACACTGGCACATGAGGGCTGGCACTCTGCACTTTTTTGGGCCAGGGCAGATCCAGCACATTTTTATCTAGGGCCAGCACTGTTACATGCATAGGGGCAGGAAAATCAACCTGAAATACCACCCATATGTGAGGACTCCATCCCTGACACCCAGCTGAGCTCCATGTGCTCCAGCCCAAGCTGTTCCCAGGGGTATGTGTTGCTATATCAGCCCCAGGCTGTGGCACAGATTGTGACACCCTGGCTGGGGGCAGCCACAGCAGAGGGGATGGACAAGCAGGTCTCATGGCATTCCCAAGCCATGGGGGTGGTCCCCTGGAGTGGTGACAAGTTCTGTGCTGCCCACTCCAGTGCTGCTGTGCACTCAGCCTGCGGCTAACCACATCCCATGGCCTTCCTGAAACCAAGCCGCGTGACCCTGCCATGACTCCCCCTCCCTTCCTCTCTCCTTCCCACAGCCCTGGTCCTTCCGCAGGCCCAGACACCACAGCACAAATGGCTGGCCCCATACTTTTGGCAGCTGTCTCCCTAGGCACATCAGCCCCATGAATGCCTTGGCTCAGTGCCTATGTCAATGCTGGTTCTGGCATCACCACAGGGAGGGTTTTTCTTGGAGAGGATGACACATCATGTCCCATGACATCCATGGGACATGGATGGCACTGCTGGATGCTTCCATGTAGGATGGAGCAGGAGGGTTCACTGGGTTTGCTGCCTGGAAGCCCCTGGCACAGGTGCAGTGTTTGAGCAGTTACTGGGGAGAGGCACTTGCATCTCTTCTGGAAAGAACCCAGCTGTGCTCTCCAGCCCTTGGCTGGCACTGGCAGTGCCAGCTCCAGACCCTGCTGCTAGTGCCTGTCTGGTGTGCACACCCATGCTCATGGCACCATCTGTGGTCCAGGCTACAGCACATGGGGTGCCCTGGCTGGGACCCACAAAGGCCTGAGACTCTACTGAATCTACACCAGAGGAGCAAACATGCCAGCACTGTAGGATGCCATGGGACTGGGCACAATGATGATTCCAGCATGCCATGTGCTGCCATCTGAGGAGAACAGTGATTTGAGACAGAACAGAGACCCTGCTGACATGTCCCAGTTAGCTCTCAAACTGCCCCTAACCCCTGCCACAGCCATGGTGAATCCCTGACAGCATGTCAGAGCCATCCCTGCCCCTCCACAGGCCAGCACTTTGTGTGCTGCAGTGCTTCCAGACAGGAGCTTGGCCTTCCTGGATGCAGTCCATCCCCACATTGCCCCCACCTCAGCCATGCCCACTCCAGGATGTCCCTGCCACCAGCACTGAAGCTCTGCAGGTATTTAAAGGAATTTGTGGTACCCAACCTGTCAGACCCTCTTGTGCCTATCACTGTGCTACAGAGATGGAAGGTGGCTGGCAGTCTCTGGGAGCCTTGTCCTCCCTTTCTCCCGCCCCGTTCTCATCCCTTAGCTCTTGCCCATGCTCCTCCTCACTGTTGTATTGCCCTCTTTTGCTCCAAGCAGTGCTGCATGGCCAGGGCACAGCATGGCCAGGACACAGCATGGCCAGGGCACAACATGCTCAAGCAAGAAGAGCCTGCGTGGTTGGCAAACCACAGCTTTGGTAGCCTGCTCAAACCTGGGGATGCTCTCCAATGTGATTGGGCCTTCCCAACCCAAAGACCCTCCCGCACTTGTCCCAGGCTTTGGGGAGAACCCTGCAGTACAGCAGGGCATTGCCACCCCATGGGATGGACAGTCCAGCCCCAGTGCCCAGCACCAATCCTACCTGGAATAAGGTGCCAGCAGGGCACAGGGCCGGACTTCTCCCTCGCCTCTGCTGTCAGGACTTCTCCATCTGCCTCACATCACACTCCAGCACCCATGCGCAGACATGAGATGCTTCCTCATTTGGGGATTGGTTTGCAGACACTGACTGACAGGCACTGTGCTCTGCCACACCACCCCACACAATGACAGCCCTGTGACCCCATGGTGCCCACCCTACATGCCTGCCCTGTGTAGCTCTGCACAAGGCTTCTAGGTGATCCTTGGTCCCAAGTTTCCTACCCTGCTGAAAAAGTCACCTTTTGGGACATAATTGGGTTGGCTGGCACCCAGCACCCCAGTCTTCTCTCCCGACTCTTCCCATGGCCCCAGGGGTACCTGGCACACACAGTGCTCATATGTAATAATGTGATATCCCTTATCACCCAGGGAGCTGTTCCATCCAGGACAAAACTCCACCAACATGTCTCCAAGCACCCCATGGGATGCTGGTCTGTCCCAGGACACACTAGCCTCACAGACCAGGAGCCACAGCCAGAGTTGGGACCCTCCCCAGCCCCAGCAGTGTCCATGGGCAGTGGCGCTGGACATGGTCAGAGCAGGAAGGGATGTTTCCTTGTGATGTTGTGGTCTGCAGTAAGATCCATCCCATTGCCAAGAAGCACCCTGAAGCAAAATGCAGGCCTTTTCCCAGGAAAAAAAGCCAACCTGGCTGATGATGTATTGCTTCAGAAAGGAACCACTGTGCTCCTGCCATCTCCTGCTGAGCTTGAGGCCATGCTGGGCCCTCAGAGAGGTGCTGAAGCTGTTGCTGTGACACCATACAGGATCTCTTGGGATAAGGGAAAGTTATCAAGTGTCAATTTGACCCACTTGGAGCTGGTCACACCTTCCAGCAACTGATGCCCACTTGGGGCACCACAGGACAGAAGGGACACCAGGCATGGCAACAGCATCTTCCCAGCATGCCTAATTCTGATGTGATCTCTGGTTGGAATGAGTTGAGAGGATGCTGGCAGGAGTCTTCCCACCTCATCCATCCCAAGAGAATCCATCCCAAGGGCACCCAGGGCACCACTTGCCCTGGCACATAGAGTGTGCAGCCTGTTCCCTGCCAGCATCTGGTCTTGCAACATCCCACAGCCATGGTGCAAGTATCCTTTTTTCCTGGAGGAAGTGGAAGTGAAGATGAACCATGGAGCTCCAGGGTGCTCACAGAGGGGTCTGGAGATGCTGGTGCTGCCCAAGGCCACTAGCTATCGCTGGGCAGCCACCAACCCCCGCCAGCTCCCACCCTGCGTAGTGTGTACAGACCACCAGATCTGGCATGGTTGAGGACAAAGCTGGTCCCCAAGAGTGCCTTGCCCTGACATTTGGGGACACTGCTGGGACCAGGACATGTCCCAGATGACTGCATGGACATTCACAGCTCAGAGCCTGCATGGCACAATGGGAGAGTTTGCCACTGCCCACTTGCTGGTGTTACCTCAGCAGCCCCCTGCCCCAGCTGGACACCAGCGCCAGATTTGTCTTTGGGCAGCCTGGCAGGGACAGTGACTTATCCCCAGAGGATGTAGCACAGCTTGGTGCAGGGTCCCAGCTCCAGCCAACCACCCAGGCTGCATGGACAGTGGGTGAGGAGGGGACTCAGCAGAACCTACTCTCTAAACATTTCCTCTTCCTCTGGGGGACAATCGTCCTTCCTCTATCTGCAGCCAAAATGAGGGACTTTGGCACTCCCGGAAATACCCTCTTTTTGTAGAAATCCCCTCCCACAGCTCCTGGCCAAACCCTCAAACCCTTCCTGACCTTCTGTGACTCTTTCCAGAGGCAGGCAGGCAAGACAAGGCTTTGCCCTCAGCCCCTGCCCATCCATGCTGCTTTTCCCATGCCGTTGGATGTCCAGTGCTTTCTGCCTGTCTCAGCAACTCCCACTGCTGCCAGGCCAAACCTCTGACCTCCCCCCCCCCCCAGTCTTAGGCAGTCACAGGGTGCAGGGTGAGTTGGATGTGGTACTATAACCAGGCTGCATCTTACCTGATATGTCCATGTCATCCAGGCTGGGCTGCAGGGGTGCCAAATCAGGCTGTATCATGTCAGCATTCCCAACATATGCTGGAAGAGGGCAGAGCTGGAATATCAAGGCCCAGCCACTGCATCCCCAAGACCCACCTTGAAGGCTGCTCCCACCAGTGCCCTGACACCTACCTGACTGCCACACCTCTGTGTCACTCCAGAGTCACCCTGTAACACTGCACCCTGCCCTGGGCAAGGAGATAAGTGCCTACCCTGTAGAGAGCCAGGGCCATTCCATCCCACCACTGTCCATCAGCACCTCTAGGGCCTCATCCAGTTCCCAGGAACCCCAGTGAAATGCTGATCCTTGGCACAGGTCGGAGCTGCAGACACCCAAGGGACATGGCCCAATAGGGACATTGAAGAGTGGCCATGGAAGCAGGACCTGCCCTGGGGGCAGGGGCAAAGTCCTTCATGGTGCCGGTGGTCCCTGGGGAGTTCAGCCCTGGGACAGCACATGCTGGTGCATAGGGAACCACAGGAGAAGGGGATGATCCCACCCTGCCTAAACACTCCTTAAGCATCCCCTCCCCTGGGATGTCCCTGGGCAAGACAGGAATATCTTTTACCCCTGCCCCATCAGGGCAGATGCCAGGGGACCCTGCCTGCCTAAAAGGACACGGCTGGTAGCTCTCAGGGGCTAAGCCAAGATACAGCATCTGGATTCCTCCTCCACATTCTGCTGAAGCATAGTCTGCAGCACTTACCATCCTCGGGGAGTGCCTGGTGGGTGCTGGGCATCTGTGTCATGGTAAAGAGGGTGTCAGATATGTCCAAGAGGAAGGTGTCCAAATCAAAATGCTGCCTGCTCCCACACTCCTCCTCCTCATCCCCAAGCAGCGTGGGCACTACGTTGCAGAAGAGCTGGTTGCACCATTTCTCTGTTGGCCTCCAGGCATCCTCATCCTGCATGAGGTAGAGCAAAAGAGCCAAGTGGACCTCTTTCATTGGTAGGATCCACATCTGGCTCCCTGGCTGCTCCTCCTGGCAGCTTCCATTTTAATGCCTGGCACATTGCTGCTTCCAGGGGCTGAATCCAGCATCCCAGATCCTTAGCATCCCATTCCAATGGGCTTATCACACCCTGGGGCTTTTCTCTGCCCTTGTGCCCAGTGCAGGGGTCCAAATCAGGCTCCCCTTTCTCCCTCCTCCCACCCTTTCTCAGCACTCACCCTCTTTGGACTGGAGATCTCTCCATCCCGTGTGGACTTGCGGAGCTGGAAGAAGACAGCCTATGTCACCCTCCAGCAGGGAGAGCTCAGGGGGCCAGCCAGCATCCCCCTGCCATGATGGCAAAAGCCTGACATGTCCCGCCCTGTCAGCCATGGCTCCAGGTTCCAGCGCACACTGTTCCGTTCCACTGTTGGCACTGCCACAGGACAGGGAGCAGCATGGACAGAGCCACTCACCCGCTTCTTGTAGTAGATCCTCCATTTGTGGTACTCCCTCATCACCACCTCAATGCGGCGTTTCCAGTAATTGCCCTCCAGCACGACAGCCTGAGAGGCAGGACAGGGAATCATGGCTAAGGTCCTCAGCTCCAGCACCCCACAGCCAGGGCTGCTTTCCTTGTGCCATATCAGAAACACCTTTTCCAGCAAATCCATGAAATGCAGCATGTCCCCAGATCCCCACTGTGCCAAACAGACCTGCTGCTGCTCCAGAGAGCTGCAAAGGACCTTGGCCTACCTCTGGTTTTCGGTGCTCATCAGCCTCCATGCCCTCCAGAGGGGTGATGAAGCTGCACACAGGGTTTTTCCTCCGCTCCACATCTGCACAGAGGAGAATACAACTGGTTGTATCTATGCCCATCCCTATCTCTGCACCTGTACACAGTTGTTCTGATGCCAGACCCATCACACTGGCACAGCCTGGCATCTGGCAGACAGAGTGAGGTCTGGCCCATACTCACACTGGATGTACCATGCTCTCCAGATCACATTGTTGAGTCGAATTTTATCCCAGCAAAGCAGCTGCAGCCCCTTGAAATTCTTCCACTTTGGAGATACTAGCTTCCCACTGAAATACCAAGCAAAGGGGAGGCTGAGGGGCACCACCTTGAAAGATGCACAAAGAGCAGATACAGCCACGTGGCTCTGCTGCAGGTGCTTGCCGAGCACCTGTGGAAGCACCTACAGGAACATTCCAATCTCCTGCACACTCTGGGAGCAGCACAGACCTAAACCCTGAGCTTCACAGACCCACAGGAGGCTTCTCAAACCCCTGGATTAAAGCATAGAACACTGAGGCATTGATTCCTTGACATTTGAACCCCACCTTCAAGGCAGGATCCTGCTGTCCCTGACCAAGCCAGCTGTGTCCTCGCCCTGGAGGACAGGAATGCAAGTCTCCTGCCCAGGTGTGATGTGTGGTGACACGTACTGTAGTGGCTCTTGCCTCATCACAGTGTTTGGGCAGCTAATTCTGACCTTCCCTTTAACACCAGGCAAGGCTTGAAAATGCTGCCTTCAGCTGGGGCAGCCAGGGGCAGCCAACGTGGAGGGTCTGGAAAGGCAGGATAACAGTGGAGGATGTTCAGGGACACTTGCCTATGCTCCAAGACAGACACAAAGTGACACCAGCCCTGCTGTCAGCCAGAGCTGCCCTGGCCTCTTTTCCACATTGATCCCTGCAAACCTGCCCCCTCCAGCCCGAGCTGGGCTTCCTGCTTCCCATTTCATAGTTCCCACAGGCAGCTGTGTTTGTTCTGCAGCTCATCATACTGATGGTGGTGGTGGTGAAGTCCCTGATGGGACCTGCAGTGCAGGTGCAGTGCAGCCTCATTTTGCTCTTTGTCTTGTTTCCATCCAACCGAGGGACACAACCAAGGGTTTCATGTGCAGCCACTGAGGAGGTCCTCAGGGTCCTGCTGGCCCAGGAGCTCTGTGGGGGAAGCCAGGGTCCCTCTAGCTTACTTTGGGGTCCATTTCATCTCTCCAGCTCTCCCAACAACATGGCATAAACTCGGGGCAATGCCAGGTGCTCCAGGGGTCCCTTTGAGATCTGGCTGCAGGCTGCATGGCATTCCTGTCTGGGAAGCCATGTCCCTCTCCAGCATACAGTTTGTACCCTAGATATCTTGGTGCTGCTTTGACTCCCACTTTTCCTTGGTACATGTGTGGAGCAGGAAAGGTGGAGGCTGAGCTGGTGTCAGGGTGGTGTATCCCCTGTCCCCAGCCCCTCCAGGTGCCACCAGGCTGTGTCCCCAGGGAAGTGCTGGGTATGAGAGTGGTGTATGAAGCCTCTGACTTGTTCATTCAAGCTTGTGAAAACTCTAAGTGTTCTCAAATAATGATTTTGGTGGGTTCTGTTCTGACCTGCCTTGAAATCTGCCTCTGGCAGAGGGGGAGGACTGGGGACCCCTACCATTCCAGAGCCTGATGCAGGGATGTGTCTAGAAGCAGGTGCAGGAATGGATGGGCATGGTCTCCTGAGGGAGACCCAGCCTGACACATGGCCCTAGGGGCTGGGGAAGGACCTGTGACTCTAGACTGCAGAGAGTTAAGGCTGATACTGACCACTCCACTATCACCAGGATTTTGAACTTTCCCCAGGTGCATAAGGCCAACAGTAAGATGGTGCCAAGTGGAGGAGCCAATGGAAGGGACAGGACTCCTGGGCACATGGCCAGACCATGCTGGTCAAGGCCATGTTCCTCAGTCACAGCCAACTGAGAAGAGCAGTCTGAGGCTGTGGGACACACCTTGCCCTTGTGTGAGGCCAGTGGGCCATGTCTAGGCCGTGTCTGCTGTAGGGGCTGGAGGCAGCAGGGAGATGCCTTTGAGTTTTACCACCAAATGCCTTTTTCCCCCGTAATGATCCTTTCAGTTTTGGGGCTTAACAAGCTGATCTTTGCTCCCTGCCTTGCCTTGGAAAAGGCCCCACCCTTCCCTGCAATTATCTCCACTGGGGATACGGATGCAAACTTCACATTGAACCGTGGGAAGGGTATAGGGTGCCCCAAGATTGGGGGTCCTGCTACCCTACACTGTCACCAGGAGGGGAACACAGATTCTGCCACTGTTGTGCTACCCTGTTGTGGTGTTTGTGTGATAGGGTGAAGTGGCAACAGGGCTCAGTCTCGGTCCAACACTGGCATGGGTCCAGCAGCACCTTGTTTGGTCTGTGACTCATTTATCCATGCAGCAGTTTCAGTTGTTGCAGTCCCTGATTTCATGGCAACATGGGTACTTTCCTCTGCATCAGCAGCAAAAGGAGTAGGGAAGACAGAAGTGATCAAGAGAGATGTAGGGCTGCACCAGCACACCAGCCCAGCTCCTCTGCCCAATCCTTTAACAGGATCAACCTCAAAACCTTGGGGAATGACAGAAGAAAAGAGTGCAACTCCTTGCCATGAATGACAACAGAGCCACAGTACAGCATGAGTGGGTTTAGACCAAGCATGAGCCTTTCCTATTCATCAGACGCCCTAGAATGGAGGTCATCTGCCAGAAAAAAAATGGGGTTGGATGATGAACACCAGTGAGTGTATCCCTGAAGTCTCTGCCTAGTGTTCACTGCCCCTGTGTGAGCATTTAAGGCACTGTGAATTAGAGAATCAATAGCAGCAATTCCACCTCTCCCAGGGGAGACATAGGCTGACAAGAGGATGAATTAGTAGGAAATTGGCACACAAGATATGTTGTTTTAAATCACAAGAGAGGCTGAGTGTATACTCCAAGTCACTGCAGTCTGATGTCCCTGCCTGCAAAATCTCCTCTCTGGAGCACAAGACATATGTTGCCAGGTAAGACTACAAGTGACTGCAGTTCACATCTCCCAATCTGCCCCCAGTTTTCCTTCCTTCAGGAGGATGTTCCCCAGGTCCCATTGTGATTCCCAACAATGAGTCACAGGAGGGGGTGTGAGCCCAGCCTATCCAGGTCACACTGTGGTGATGGAGAGGATGAGCCTTCTGGTGCTAAGACCAAAGTGTGAGCAGCTCCTGAAGGAGCTCAGCTCCACCCTCAGCTTTTTGGGTAATGAGATGCAGCCAGATGGGCTGCAGGGAGAAACAACATTCTAGGGAAGGATTCAAGGAATGCAGGGTGTTGCAGGAGGGGTGAAAAGGATTATTAAGCAGGAAGCTGCTCTAAATGTCCTGGAATACAGGTAAAAATAAACTGCTTCATCCTAGTCTTAGGAGGAAGACCTCAGAGAGGGGAGTTGCTTCTCTTTGGGGGATCTGAAGAAAAGTTACTGCTGGAAGCAAGCCTTAATGTGGAGAGAACATTTCTTTACCAGCGATGGGTGATGCACAGTCCTGCCCATGGAAGGAAGATAAGTCATATCCCCAGAATGATTGTTCAGGCTGAGACAGGGACTGCTATAATGTCTGAGAAATGCAGGGGAGGAATGTTGGAGAGGGGTGGAATTCTAGCTGTAGCCATTGAAAAATATTTAGGGAAAGTTTAGTGAGTTGCTTTTCTGTGTGTGAGCCCAGACAGCAAAGGATGGGTGTCTGCAGCAGTCACAGCTCACCAGGAGACAGGATAGTTTTCTCCTCTGCTCCACATTGTTATGGCCAAGTTATGGACACTGTGTCCAATGGACAAAGAGGGAGGTTTACAAACTGGAGTGACCCTGGAGGAGGACATCAGGGTGGCTGGGGACTAATATACATGACAGAAGAGTGTGAGGTTTGTTCAGCCAGAAGAAGATGAAGAGAGAATTACTGCCGTCAGCTGCCCAAAGGAGATGGAGTCAGACAGTTCTCAAACATGCACTGAGAAAGGCCAAGGGGAAATGAACATAAGAATTGGAACAGGTAAACTCCAAACTAGAGCCACAGACAGCAATTCCCTGTGGAAGAGGGGCAGCCTGGGCAGGTAGTGGGCTCACATTCTAGGGTTCCATCTGTCAAAGTGATGGGCCCGAGCAACCTGACCTGGCTTTGGATCTAGTCCTGCCCTGCACAATGGTTGGATGAGGAACTCCACAGGTGCCACCCAGGTGACAGCATACAGTGGTTTCTCCTTGGTTGGGAAGTTAGTTTGAGCTTAACTGTGGGTGCTGTCCTGAGGGCTGGAGAATATTGGGCTGGTAACCCCAACTGAGGCTGTGCTGCCTCAGGGAACCTGGCTGGGAGGGGAGGTGTAAAATGGCAGGTGATGCAGAGAAGTATCAAATCAGACACTAAATGTATAAGAACACTTCATTTTTCCACCCTGATACCTTTCTTCAGCTGCTGCCTACAAGTGTGTCAAAAATGTATGAGCAAAAACAAAGGCTGAGTGAGCTGAGGTTGGAAAGAATGGGGCTGGGGGAGGAGAGAGCAAGGCCACCAGTGTCTCTATCTCCCCTGTTTGTGGCACTCAGAGGTAAGTGCCACATGCTTCCAGCCAGAAGCATGATCCTCATCTCGGTCACCCCATGCTGAGGCTCCCTGTGCTCCCAGGAGCACTCCCTTCCCCAGCCCCTTGGAGCACAAGATGTGCTGTGCTGGCTGCTGGCAAACTGGGATGATCCCATCCACCACCTGGGAGATGGTGATGGGTCAGATGTGCACAGCTATGTGGGAACTGGTACCCTTGGAGTGCTGTCTCTGTGCCCAGCATCCCCAAGGATGTCCTGGCAGTGACTACATTCCCTAATGCTTTGAGCACTCAAAGACTCCAAGGCAAACCTGAGAGCTCAGTCACTGGATGAGATCCTGGATGTGCCAATGGGCACCTCTTCAAGGCTGCTTTGCTGAGGTTTTACTTTCACATGGTAGGACATCATCATCTAGGTTTTCACTTTTGGACATTTTGAGAAAGCTATGCAAGCAGTTTGGCACTGACTCCACCAGAGCAAGTCATGCTGATGCCATGCTGGAGAGAACTCAAAACCTTGGGGCTTAGCAAAGGAAGGAAATGCCTCCAAGAATGAGGACCATGGCCATAGGAGACACGTTGCAGCTGTCCTGTTGTAACCAAAGAGCTGTCACTGGGCTTTGGCAATTTGTGTGGCAGGAGAAGGAGGAAAGCTTTCAGGAGACCCTGGGCAAAACCTGTGCAGCCATTGAGTCCCAACTGCTACTGCATGTCATGGAATAATCTCAGGACATGGGGACAGAAGTCAAGGACAGAAGGCAGGACTCCTCCTCTGGTATGGATTGCCAAAGAACTGAGTGTTAGCTGTCCACAGGGTTGCTGCTGGTCTACAGAGTGTGCTAGGTCTGGCCAACAGGGAAATACAGCTGGGCACAGTGACACCAGATCTGATGGGAAAATGGAGGAGAGTCAAGCTACATGTGAACAGAGAAGCTTCTCACTTGGCTCCATAGCCAACAACCCAACATCAGCTCTTTCTCGCTGAAACTTTCCAGGATGGCAATTTCTGAGCATATGGCACATCACAGCCCATGGAGAAGAGGAGGAGGAGGTCAGATGGAAACAAATTCCTGGCTGGGGAAGGGGGCTCAGCTAGCCTCCTGCCTTCAGCTAGCTGGGGGTACGTAAGACACATGCAAGGGCTCTGGGACTCACCTGTACTCCAGGCTCATGCACTCAAAGAGCCAGGTGAGGGTCGGGTCGATACTCCAGGGATCAGCCAGCTCAGGTTTGGCATGGTGGTGCCATCGCCGGGGCAGTGAGTCGCTGTGCGGGCATGACACCATGAAGTGGCCACTGTGGATGACCTGGCAGGAGTTCTGTGCCGCAGCATTGGGTCCTGTGCCACCCACAGCTGTGTCCTCTGAGTCAGAGTCAGAGACGGGGCAAGGCCCAACCGGAGGCTCCAGGAATGGTCCCAGTAGTCCCACCTGAGCTCCTGCCATTCCTGCTGCGTACTGGGGAGCCTTTACGGATCTGGCCCAGCACGGTGATGCAAGTCCTGGTTGAGCTGAAGCCCTATGGGCACTGCGTTGGCACCGAGCACATGTACTGTCCCAGTACAGGACACTGGCACCACACCTCCTCCTAGGCACCTCCTCCACCCAGCCCACGCCGTCTGTTCCCTGCTCCAGAGCTCAACGTCCCTCCCCCAGTGCGGATTCCCTGCCAGCCCTATTTATAGTGCTGGTGGCTGATCCCTCCCATGGCACACCATCGGCAGGACACGTCCAATGGCCACCAGGCACCAGGCACCGGAGCTTCAGCTCCATGCCACCATCCAACTCCAGCTTTTACATCCCCCACACACCTGGGGAGGAGCACTGTGGGTCCCCTGTCCCCCCTTGCTGTGGCCAAGGGTTGGCTGGCAGTCGGCTCTGTTTACCCGGAGTTAATTGCTGATCCCGGGTGCTGGTGGAGTGAGGAGCGGGTGGTATTTACCCAGTGCTTCTGCTTTAATGGATCTCCCTGCACTTTCAAGGGAACAAATACAGATTAAGGGACTCAAACAGGTAAAATTATAGCAAAGGGCACTCAGCTCAGCGCAACACAGGCCAAGGCAGTGAGCCAAGTGCCGAGCTGAGAAACAGCCCCAGGAAAACCTGCTCCAAGCTGTGACCTAGCAGGAGAGGGGATACAAAGAACAAATGTGACAGAGAACAGCTGTGAGATTGGGTGTAGTGGGATTTACACACCTTGTTGTCACATAGTCCTTAAAATCAAAAAAATCATCAAATCATAGAATGATTTGGGTTAGAAGTGACCTTAAAACTCACCTTATTCCACTCCCCTTCCACTAGACCAGGGACACCTTCCACAAGAACAAGTTGCTCAAAGCCCTTTCCAGCCTGGCCCAGAATACATCCAGGGATGAGGCAGCCACAGCTTTTCTGGGCAATTTTTGTTGAGACCTCACCACCCTATACAGGAAAGGTTTTTTTCTTAATATCCAGTCTAAATCTACCTTGGATTGCCTTCACCTCTGAGGTTTCCTGAGAGAGGCAGACAGGGCTTGATACACCAAACCCCTGCTCCATGACAGTGGATCTTGGATAAATACAGGATGTAGAAGGTGCCAGCCCAGCCAGACCTGTGTTGCAAGCATCTGCTCACTGACCTGAGCCACAGAGGGACACAGCATATATAATTTCAGACTTAAACCATTTATTTCTCTCTAGTTTCTGGCAACTTCTTTCCCAGCCCCATATACTGGAAGGAGCACGCATGCCTGGAAAGCACTCAGGCATAGATCTTAGGTACCTCCCATGGAGACACAGTATAAATGGGCGGGAGAAACCCAACACAGATAGCTGCAGGAATTGGAGCCCTAATCTCGTTTGTAGATGGAGCTGAATACTTTTCTTACCCTCCAGGTGAGTCCAAGAAGGGTCAGCAGCTATCCGTGGTATTTTCCAGAGCTGGAAGAAGAATATGTACAAAAAGCTGGTTTGGACAGCTTCTACACTGGTTGGTGCAAACCTCCCTTTGGGACCATTTTTTCACTTGAGAACCATTTCTTCATTTTGCAGACAGATTTCTGTGGATCTGTAGCTTTTTGTCCCCTCTGTGATTCATTATAACCACCTCAGCCTGTCCTAAGCTGCCTGTCAAGATGTTGAAGAGAGAAGTAACTTTAAAAATACTGTCTGCATACATTTTAAAGCAGTAATGGGCATGTGAGTGTCCTGGGAAACTAAGAATTAAGCAAGGCACAAAGAAACAAAAATATCAGAGATACAGAGGCTTTCTGGGCACATTCCACTCATGCTGTGCAAAAGAGATTTCCCAGGATTTTGACAAAAACCATTTACCATCTGTTCACTAGCCACAGGCAGACTTCATTCCTCTGGGACAACATCTCTTTGAGTGAAACAGAGAAACATCAGTGAGGCTTTTATGAAGATCACAACTCCCTCATTCCTGGTCTAGCACCTCTTGTGCTGCAGAGAAGGGAAATCCCATGGCCAAAGGGCATCCAGCCCAGGGAAGAGAGTGACAGATCCATAGTCTACCAGGGAGTAGAGCAGGAGTCCTACAGGGGCAGGTAGGCTGCAGAGCTGAGGAATTTTGTAAAAGGCTGTTTGGATCCTAAAATGTGTGATACCAAGCACAGCTGTAGGGATGCAACACAGTCTTGGAGAGAGTGTGGCAAGGGAGATGTAGTCCGGAATGCAATGCAAGATGGGTGCCCTAAAGTTGTCCCAAAGATGTCCCAAAGGTGCGCTGACACACAGGTGGTTAGTGGAGCAGTTTTGGAGCAGTGCTCCAAAATTATTCTGACATCATGCTCAGAGGTGCAGAGAAAAAAACTGGGCTTAGGAGGGGAATGGCTGGCACAGAAGGGTTGGATTTCCTAGTAGCTGAAGAAACTGGGATTGGATAGGACATGAACAAACATGAAGATCTCCATGTGATCCAGACTGCACCGGGGCACTGGTGTATGCAGCCACAGAAGTTCTGGGTGTGGATGGTTGGGCTCAGATCTGCAGGGTTCAACAGATACTGAGGAGCACACAGCTTCCAGTCTATTCCCACAGGATGGGGATCCTGGGAAGCCCTAAAAATTAAAAATTCTAAATAAAAAAAAAAAAAAAGCAGTAGGAATGGAGCTTGTAGCACTGTTGTCAGGATCAATATAGAGAGGATAAATTTATCATGAAAGCTTTATTAGAGAACAAGAAGCAAAGTTGGTGGCCTGAGTACATCTTCATCACGCAGACCAGGGAGACTGTATGGGTAGAAACAATGAGAGCTTTTTAAAAGGAGATTAAAAGGAGCAGGAAACAGATGCTCATCCATTTCCAATCCTCTGCTATGGGGATGCCCTCCACTAGACCAGGTTGCTCCAGGACTTGCCCAGCCTGACCTGGAACACTTCCAGGAATTCTCTGGGTAACCTGTGCCAGGGCCTCACCACGCTGACAGGGAAGAATTTCTTCCCAATATTCCATCTAACCCTGCCCTCTGGCAGTGGGAAGCCATTCCTCCTTGTCTTGTCACTGCAGCCTCTTGTCCCAACTCCTTCTCCTGATCTCCTGGACCCCCTTTAGGCACTGGAAGGGGCTCTAAGGTCTCCCCAGAGCCTTCTCTTCTCCAAAGGAACACTCCCAGCTCTCCCAGCGTATCTCCAGGGCAGAGGGACTCCAGCCCTCAGAGTATTTTCATGGCCTCTTTTGGACTTGCTCCAACAAGTCCAGGTTTCTTGTGCTGAGGGCTCCAGTCCTGAATGTCGTATTTGTCTAGAGATCTCCAGAAGTCTCATTTCTCTAGCTACTGAAAAAAATAGTAATAAACACCGAATTTGTAGGAACTAATGAATAAATATTGAATTGGTAAGGCTATGTGGTTATGGATCAAGGCTGCCAGAGCTCAAGGAAAATTTGAACAAGGTTGTTTGGAACAGGGTGGGATTTTGGGGATGTCCTGTGCAGGGCCATGAGTTGGACTTTGATGATCCTTGTGGGTCCAATTCAGGATGTTCCATGAATCCATGATTCTGTAAATACAATAAACTGAGTCAACATACTTTTTAGCAGAATGTTGTGGCTCAGAAATCTGTTCAGCTATTGCAAGAAGAGGTGGTGTGTGTGGACAACAGTGATCTGGTCAATATAATGCCATCCAAATCACTTTTAAGAAGGTCTATCATAGAGTTTTCAGAGACACTGAACTGTAACAGATCAACATCTTGCAAAGATAAGGGAAATTAGTAAAAATGCAGATTTCCTGTTGTATCTCCACCGGGGCTGGAGTTTTCAGCATATTCATTATATGGAGAAAAGGCTGCAATTAGGATGGTGTCAGTGTTTCTGCCAGAGAAAATAGTTCAGAACTGTCACAGCTAAAGGTAGCTAGAGAGTACTGCAGAAGTATTTCAGGCTACAGAGCTAGTGGGTGATAACATCAGAAATGAAAGTCAGTGCTGATAAGGGTAAAGTAAAGTACATCCTTCACTGCAGACTGAGGCACTCTAGATTAATGCCAGTCAAGAACTAGAGGTAACTGTAAGCAGTTCCCTGAAAACATCAGCTGAAAGTTCATGAGTAACTAAAAAGTAAAAAAAAGCTCCAGATTGCAAGGAAAATATTGCTTTCCCCAGTATAAAACAAGCTCACAAGTCTGTGTGACTTTGGTGCCTGGCTCAGAAAAGATGGAGAAACACTGGAAAAGGTCACAGAGACAAAGAAAATGGGTGGTCAGAAGTGGAGGGGGGGAAAAAAGTGATCAGGACTATTAGGAAAGAGGTGAATGAGGTAACAGGCATTGACAGTGTAGACATGCATGCAGTAGGAACAGGGAATGGTTAGAGGTGGTTATTCAGCACTTTTCAGAGCTGGATGATCTCCAGAGGTCCCTTTGAACCCTAACTGCTCTGTGATTCTGTGTTTCTGGGGGCACCAGGCAGAAGAAGGGTTGGCATGTTAATCTCAGGATGTTGTGAAATCAAAAGTCTAATCGGTCTTAATAAGGAATTGGATAAACTAATAAAGGACTGGAACTATTAAAATTCTTTGTGTGTCCAAATCAAAGCTGACGGATGGGAACTCAGGACAGAGGCGCAAGTTCACCCTTGGCTTCCCCTTGCTCAGGTGGGTGTTTTTGGGCACAGACTGTCAGGGTGAGAGACATCCCTGTCTTGTCAGAGCCACCTGGGCAGCTGATCTTCAGGCCCATGCAAGAATGGGCAGAAAAAGTCTTTGTACTTTCCATCTTTGGCTGCAGATGAATAAAAGATCTGAAAAAAAAGAAGCAAATTATACCTTGTGCAAGCTTACCATGTTCCCTAGGAAACAATTATGAAGTGCATATTAAATCCTTTGGGAAAGGTTGAAAAATCCTGATTCAGGGAAACATGTTGTATTCTCTCTACCTGGAAAGAAATTTTCTGCTATATATTTTCTGTTTGCCCAGAGAAGCTGTGGCTCCCCCATCCCTGGAAGTGTTCAAGACCAGACTGGACAGGGCTTGGAGCAACCTGGTCTAGTGGAAGATGTCCCTGCGTTTGGCAGAGGGATGGAACCAGATGAGGTTTTAAGATCCCAAACCATTCTGTGAGTCCATGATTTGATATATGTGCAATGAAGTTCTTGGTGCTTTTTTCCTTGGATGGCCTCATTCACATTCCCTCTGTGAAGAGCTGATGCTGATAAGGATCTCAACAATCCATGCAGCAACAGGACAGAGTAAGGAAGGTGGAAAAGAAAAATGCAGCCTGTGGTTAGACTCCTTATAGAATATTTCTGGGCTCTCTTTGTCTGCCAGACTTCCTACCCACAGGAAGCTGCCTGGCAAACCTGGGCAAGAGCACCCTCTGGGGACCAACAGAAATGTAATGGTGCGATTACTCTTCTCAAATCCCTTCTTTTCACACTGACGTTGCATTTTAAATGGGTTTCATGATGGTGATGTGTGCCAAGTTGTTTGCCCAGAAAGTGGAGCCTGCTGGGGAGGGCTGGCTCACTACACCCCATCTCTGTTACTGTGAGACAAGCTGAGTCTCCCTGGAGAGAGCAAGAGAGGCCTGAGGAAACACAGCAACTTTGCAGCTTGTAAGAAAAGTGAGGTATCACTTCAAAAAATCGTGGAATGGTTTGGGTTGGAAGGGACCTTAAACGTATTTCATTCCAACCTTACTGTCATGGCCAGGGACACTTTCCACTAGACCAGGTTGCTCCAAGCCTTGTCCAACCTGGCCTGGAACACTTCCAGGGATGGGGCAGCCACAGCTTCTCTGGGCAACCTGTGCCAGGGCCTCACCATGCTCACAGGAAAGAATTTCTTCCCAATATCCCATCTAACCCTACCCTCTGGCAGTGGGAAGCCATGCCCTATGTCCTGTTACTCCAGGGTCTTGTCCAAAGTCCCTCTCCAGATTTGCTGGAGCCCCTTTAGGCACTGGAAGAGGCTTTAAGGTCTCCCCAGAACCTTTTCTTCTCCAGAGGAGCACCCCCAGCTCTGCCAGCCTGCCTCCAGAGCAGAGGGGCTCCAGCCCTTGGTTCATCTCAGTGGCCACCTCTGGACTTGCTTCAACAGCTTCACATCTTTCCTCTGCTAAGGACCTCAGAGTTGGTGGCAGCTCTGCAGGTGGTGGTCTCACAAGGGCAGATGGGGACAATCTCTTCCACTTGACAAAGGTCACACTGGTTAAAGATAATGAGGGGACATGGTGCAAAAGAGACTTCTCTGCATCTTGCTAAGGAGACTCAACCATGAGGATGGAATATCCAATGGAATTGTCTTTCCTGTCATGGAAGGGAATTTGGTGTGGGGAGCCCAGCACAAGTGGGTGGCACTGCCCATGCATAGTGGGTGCCCAGTCTGGGGGGGGGGGGAGGCATTAGCAGAGGGTTCCTTTAATCATACATCACCATGTGTATCTCAAGGCAAGAGAGTTAGCCAAGGAAAAAAACAAAAAAGATTTCTAAATGTTACAAGAAATTCCCAAGTTTGACAGCCAAGAACATTTTATTTAGGTTATTGTCTCCTACACTGGGTTTAGTCTCCATTCTGAGCTGGTGGATGCCTACTCCCACCTGTCACACACCTCATGACTCACTGCAGAGGAGCAGGAGGCAGTAGGAGGCAGGGAGAAAAATCCCACATTTAAAGGAAGACATGCAGTAAAATGTCAGTGTAAAAAACTCACACACAAGCACAACAAAGTAGTAGAAAATTTGTTATTGATGATTTTTATTTTCTAGCTCATGTCTCTATATTGATGAGGAAACAACTTTCATCTCCCTGAGCCAAAGGCACTGCAAGACTCACGTGCCACTGGAGGCGATTTCAGTACATAAGTACAACAGAGGCTGGAATGGGTGGCATCTGCTGAAGCATTCTGCCCTCAAAGATGAGGATGTATCATAGAATTATGAGGGTTGGAAAAGCTCTCTAAGATTATCAAGTCCAACTGTTTTACCAGCACTGACTCTGGGAAGTCATCATTGTCCTGGCTCAGGGAGAAGATGAACTGCAGTGGTAGAAACCCTCCAATGCATTAACCTCTTTGAGCACTTCAAAGGTCTGAAATAGACTTTCACAATTCAGACAGTTCTTTGAATACCAATTTATTTAATATCTATTAAGCATTACATGCAGGAGGTTCAGAGTGGCAAGTTGCCTGTGTACTTTAGTATTTGAGCAAGATTTTCAGCAAAAATTAGGTCATTTTCCTGAAACTAAAGATGTAATTTAACTGACAACACCACAGAAGTCTAGTAGGTTGACCATTTCACATGTATGAAACACACTACCAACATGGAAACTTCTGAGTTTCCAGGAGTCTGTTTCTATTATGTAATTAAAGTTATCTGACTCTGAACTAGAGGACACAGACACAGCTGAGAAGTAGAGAAAATCTACAGGAGGAGGAAGAAGTGGAAAATGCCTTATTTTATTCAGTAGCTACATATGGTCAACCTCTGCAAAGACCCCATGGCACAACCAGTTTGGTTTTGCTTTGTTCCAATTCTTTGGAGAGCCAGAAGTAGCCGCAGGTTGGACAGAAAGGAAATGAAAATGCAACTAGCAGTAGGTGATGGGTTTGATAAGGATGGCTGAGGCTCTGCAGTTCCCCTGGCACAGATTGCCCCATGTCATGGCCCCTTTGAAGTTCAGACGCACAGAGTAACACGCCGAGTACCACCATCCGGCACCGGAACTGGTGGCACAGTTCCCACTAGAAGTGTCCTGATCTCAATCTTTAGCAGAGAACTTCATGTTGTCATGCATGGTGGTTGTGCCTTTGGAGGCCATGGCATCCTCTGCTGTCCCTGAGTGCGCTCCCAGCCTCAGCTGGTAGCCCTGGGACTCATCATCCAAACTGAACAGGTTTTGTAGTCTGCGAACTTCATGTTGTTTGCAGCATCCCAGATGACAAACCTGACCTGGTAGACCTTCTGCCTGGTGATCTGATGTACTCGGTGCCCAGCCAGAACTCAGTGTGCACATTCCCAAAGCCGTGTTTGTAAGTGCTCCAGGACTCATCCCACATGACTGGTGTATCTCTGTGGTTCCTCTGGATAATGGTCCAGCCTCCATCCTCCCTGTTCATCTCACAGTAGACCACGATGGTTTGCTGTCCTGTGGGCTGAATGATGTAGATGCCACTGGGGCTGCTAGCAGGGAGCTCACTGCAGTCCTTGGGCCAACCTGGGGCATGAGAGAACATTGAAGGACCAACACACAACATCCCAGTCTGTTGTCCCTGCAACCCTGGCATCCACTGTATCCCTAGGGTCAGGAAGGAGGAAACCTAATTCCCTTAGCATTGGACCCTGTGGATGGCTGTGAAAGCCCAGCTTTGCTTGGAAGGGACATCTTCTGTGGACTTGTGGCAGGATAGTAATGGCAGCAAAGTAATGGCAGCAGAGTCCTCCGAGATCACAGAATCCCAGAATGGGTTGGCTTGGAAGTCACCTTAAAGCCCATCTTGTTCCACCCCCCTGCCATGGCCAGGAACATGACCTTCCATTAAACCAGGTTGCTCCAAGCCCCATCCAGGCTGTACTTGGACACTTCCAGGGATGGAGTAGTCACAGCTTCTTTGGGCAACTTTTAGCAGATCCTCACCACCCCTGATTGTCTGACATTTCTTCCCCATGTCCAACCTGACCCCACCCTCATTCAGTGGCCTTCAAGTTTGGAGGAGTAGTTGGAGTTCTGCTGAGGCACTGGACTGGCTGCTCCCCAGGGTGACTGCCAACCTGCCACCACTGTGCCTTCATTTCCTACATGCCTCCCTGTTCCCTGAGGGACGTGGGTAATTACCACTGCGGCCCTGTTCCTGCTGAGGGTCAGCTGCCCGGTTCTGCTGGATGATCCCTCCAGCTTCACCTGCATCAAGAAAACAAGGAATGAGAAGAACAGCCCTGTGCTGCATCACAGAGCTAAGTCCAGCCCCCACAGGATATTATTTCCAGCACCGAGCTTTTTGTAGGGCATTTCAGTGGTGCCACTTGGCTCATTTTTCTTCCTCTGTGTTAGTGTTTGGTTGGAAAATCTTCAAAGGTACCACAGACTAGGAATGGGAATGCTGCAGCCATTAAGCAGCTGCCTATTTGCACCTCTCAGCAAGGAGCAGATGGCATATCCATGTAGAACCATGGAATCATTAATGGTTTAGGTTGAAAGGGACCTTTAAAAGACCACTTAGCCCAACTCCCCTGCTATATGCAAGGACACCTTCCACTTGAACAAGTTGCTCAGGGTAGTATTGATGAGTAGAAGGATGTACAGGAGAGAAGGATCAAGAGGGAAGTAGACCACAGGTGCTCTCAGACCAAGATCAAACAGCTGGAAGCTGTTCCTGTGATCCTGCTTTTCAGTGATGGATTCGTATGTTCGTTCAATTCATAAAGAGCTCCAGAAACCTTCAGAGTGTGAGGGAGCTCATAGCTATGAGAGAGCAATGCTCTGTTTAAGAGAAATCCCAGCACCCATCTCACTAAGACTGTTTCCCTGAGAGCCTCTGGAATTGTGATTTCCATCAGTGGTGTGATGAGGTTTTAGAACCATTTAGCCACATGCAAGCTTCAGAAAGCATTTTGGTTATTCACTTATACAAAGTCTCTCTGAAGTTTCAGGGCTCTGAATGAACTATGCAAATGTATATGGGAAGAGAATACATAAAGGAAGAGAAACAGTCTGTCTAGAAAAAGCTGCCACATACAATCTTGTCAATAATGAAGGTTGAATTACCAAATCTGGTGAAGTTTGGTTAAGATATTAAATTAGAAGAAGATTTGATCAGGATCCTTTTATTTCCACAAAAGTATTTTCCACACCTCCCTTTCTGTGCAGAGGAGAGGGCTCCTGATACTTGGATGAACAGAATTCAGGGATGTAAGACAGAAAATACATACCAGGAAGAGGCCTGTCGGAATGGATATTAATGATTTCATCTAAATTTACTTTCAATCTCTCCAGGTTATCAATGTGCAGAGCAAGAAGTGGGGATAGCAGGGCCAGCACAGAGGTGAAGAACAGAGGACTGTAGTGATGAGCAGCTGGAGAAAGAAGATACACAGTGAATCTGAGAATGTGAATCCTCTGGAGGAGAACTGGTGTGTTGGGTTGTCAGCATCGCTGGTACCTAAAGAGACACAGGAGCTACGACAGGAGGAATAAACGAAGCACAAGGAACCCAAGACCTTGGAAAGAAAGGCAAGGATGGCCAGCTGCACATGGAATTCATCCCATCCCATCCCGTCCCATCCCGTCCCATCCCATCCCATCCCATCCCATCCCATCCCATCCCATCCCATCCCATCCCATCCCATCCCATCCCATCCCATCCCATCCCATCCCATCCCATCCCACACTGACCCATGCTGTCTGTCTCTTGTTGAGACCCTGTGAAGTGGGGAGCTGAGTAGGTCTGGTCTGGTGGCACATGGCCAACCCTGATGTTATATAGGGCTGATTGGTGAGGTGAAGCAGCTGATCAAATAACAGTACTCCTTCATTCCTGGAAATTTATGGCCTGTTTGTCCTCTGAAGGTACCTTTGCTCATGCACCATCTGTTGTGTGTCTGTGGTAAGGGTTCCCAGCTGATGGGGTTCACACAGAATTCCAGGAAACCAAGAAAAGCTCCTGATAACACCTCCCAGGACCATGGCAGGGGCCCCTGGGGTCAGCCAGCAGGTCAGAGGGGAGGACCTGCTGGTGCCGCCCAAGCACTGAATGAAAATAGGGACTGAAAGCAGAAGGGAAGAGAGTCCAGCCTGGTGCTGAGGGTTTACCGAAACAGCTGGTACAGATGTGACCCAACAGCTGCTGCTGCTGCCTGATGCACTGGCCACAAAAGAATGCAGATGCTCTCTGAAAAAGCGCCCGGGCTGGGGTGATGACCACCCCCACACAATGGGAGAGAGCAGGTCAGCAGAGCCCTCTTGAGCCTGTTTCTCCCCCTGAGGACATATGGGATAAGGATGAGGAGTGTAGGGACAGGAGCACTGTATGACCACCAGGTTTTTGCTCAGAGCTGCCACAAAGCATCCAGGGGTCATGGATGACCCCCAGGAAAGGTTGTTGACCTTTGCCCCAGCCTTTGCTGATGGAGGGCACAAGGCATCTCTGCCTGCAGCCCCGCTCTGTTTTTCAGTGAGTTGAGTTAGTCAATCCATACAGCAGAACTCACTCGTTCCTGAAAATGTATGGTTTGTTTGCCTCCTTCCACAGACACCTTTTCTCACATGCCAGCTGTTGTGCTTCAGTGATAAGAATTCTCAACTGCTGGTGTTCTGTCTTGGTTTGAAGGACAGGTGTTTGCCAAGGAAAGCAGAAGCTTCCCCTTGGACTGAAAGAAAATGTGATTCTTCCGATTATTATAATTTTGGAATTAAGAGAGCTCTCAGGCAAAGATATGGGGGTAGGAATAACAGTTCTTTACTAGTATAACTAACAAGACAAACAAGAACAACAACAGCTGTGAAATTAGCCACAAACAGAACAGTAACTCAGTCCCAGTGTTTTTTGGCTGCAGGCACCTTTTCCCTGAGCTGCAGTTCCCGGTGCTGGGGGCGGGCGGGTCCCGCAGAGCCGCAGGAGGGCTGGGGGTGATGGCAGCGCTGTCCCAGGGGGTGAGAGAGATGGAGAGAGAGCTCTCCGCTCACGGTGTGGGTCCTGGTGCTCAGCAGAGTGCCGGATTGTGGTAGTTCACAGCGAGAAGACAGCCGGGCAGGGTCCGATGGTGGTTTCCCGACGCTGGGATGGGACACAGACGGCGATCGTCCTTCCCGTCCGAACTCCGCGAGGGAAATGGGCCGAGGCCCAGCCTTCCTCTTCCTCTTCTGGCTGTTTGAATCTCGCGGGGTTTCCCTCTTCCCTCCCGTCCCCTCCCCCCTGTCACCAGGGCCCAGTCAACAGGTATCTTAGCATGACAATGGGGAAAATTCCACAGAGGGAAAAAGGGAGAGAACTAACCCTCAACATGTTCACACTGAATTCCACAAAACCAACAACAGCTACTGATAAGGGTTTTTCTCAGAGTTGTAAATACTTACAAGATTTGAAGCCAAGCCCTGTAGGGACAGTCTGTCACCTGGCCATGTCAGAAATCTCTGTTAGACACCTTCCAGGTTTGTCCACCCTCACATGGTGCATCATTCGAGGCGATACTGTGCTCTGACATTTCACATGGGATTGCACACACATTGAGCAGCAAAAGGGCCTCATCTGCAGCCCTGACCCCTGCTTCCAGTGCCACATATAACCAGGGACTGTAGCATTTGTCTTAGACACATTTCTGGCAGCCTAATTTCAAAACAGATGAGAAGGGTCTTCCCAGCCCTTCCAGCAGCACTCCCCATGCCACACAGGAACAAGGCTCACTCTTTGCACCCACCTGGGCACCAAGTGCAGCCCCAAAGCCAAGGTACAAAGCTGTGCCTGACATCCCAACCTGTGGGCACTGGGGTGGCCCTGGCTGTTATTATCCCCCGGTGACATTCTCATCCTACAGCTCTAAGGGAGGTCCTTGCAGCCAGGAACCCACGGTGAGTCGCTTGAAGTAGCAGTGTCAGGGCATGGATGGTCTTGGAAGTGTGATCCCAGCCAGGGTATCTGGAGGTCACAAGGGAAGCTGAATTACAGAAGGAGGGAGAAGGGACTGAGCCTCCCCCAGATGGAGACCTGCAGCTGTCCCCTGCTCCTTCCCTGCCCTCAATGTGAGACCTGCTGCCCAGGAGCCATCATCTCCAAGCACAGAGAGTGTACTGGAGCCAGGTGTACACCCAGTGCTGGTGACACATGGGTACAAACTGTTCCACCAGGACCACAGCAGGAGCTGGATGTCAGACTGCAGGTCGGGGGGAGGACCTGCTGGTGCCGCCCAAGCACTGGATGAAAATGGGGACTAAAAGCAGAAGGGAAGGAGGAGACTGCCCCAGTGCTGAGGGTTTACGTAAACAGCTGGTACAGATGTGACCCAATAGCTGCTGCCTGAGGCACTGGTCATGAGAAGATGGAGATCCTCTCCCTGGGCTGGGGTGATGCCCACCCACACACAATGGGGGAGAGCAGGTCAGCAGAGCCCTCCTGAGCCTGTTTCTCCACCTCAGGACTTATGGGATAAGGGTGAGGAGAGTAGGGACAGGAGCACGGTATGACCACCAGGTTTTTGCTCAGAGCTGCCACAAAGCATCCAGGCGTCATGGATGACCCCTGGGAAAGTGCTGACCTCAGCCCCAGCCCTTGCTGATAGACAGCACAAGGCATCTTTGTCTGCAGCCCAGCTCTGGGGCTGATGTCTGGACAGCTCTGCAGAGAGGGGGCTGAGACAGATTCAGCTGTCACAGAGATGTCATGTCATTCTGGGAGCTGGGGGCTTCTGCAAAAACACTCCCCATAGGTGTTATTCTCTTTGATCTCCAGATGACAGATCTTCCTTTCAGTTCATGCTCCAGCCCTTCTGTTTGCCCTTCCCCACTCCTTCAGCTGCCTTATTGACTTGCAGCAGTTGGTACATCTCCAGGAAGATTTTAACTCCTGGGCAGGTCCAATGAATTGCAGGTGATAAATGCCCTGCACCTGGGAGATTTGGATTACTTTCTTCTTCCTCAAGAATAAAATCTTGAGGCATCTTTGTGTAATCTTGAGCAAAGACAAGCCACCAGGTGGGTAGACAATGATTAATGCCATGAGATAATGTGCTCACACAGAGGAGGTGTGTGTAGGGACAGACTTGAGAGTGAAGGCACAAGGCCCAGCATGGACCTAGGAGCAGTAGGACTGGCCAGCAGCATGGCAGTGATGGATAAGTCCTCCTCCTCTTTCTCATGGCTCCTTTCCTACAGGACTTTCAGCTCCAGGAGATACAAGCAGAAATCCAAGTGGGGGGACACCAGTGAGGACCAAGGGGGTGGGAATAGATATGTCCAGCATCTATCCCACTCCTTTCCACCCTACTGTTTCTTTCTGGTTTGCTGCTGCTGCTGGGCTCTTTACTGCATCCTTGTGAGCTGCATCCTCTGCACCTGGAGTACCAGGTCTTACTCAACACGCTCAGATGCAGTGCTTTGAACTATTTGCTGTGGATGGTCTTACACACATTTACTTCATTACCATAAAGACATCCTTTTGCTCCTAGACCTATAGAAAAAGAACCAAAGAAACCAACAAAACACCCAAACCACTTTTAGGAGAAACGTGAGAAAATGTAATAAATGTGATTCGTGATAACTAAATTGTAACTATATTGGTGACACTGTACTCATATTAATAGAAAATAATTGCTAGAAAGCAATACTTATTTAAAAAATTAAATAAATAATTGTTACAAAGCAAGAAAGGAAATAGTGAGAAAAAGCAGATGGAATCCCCCAGATGTTAAGTGGGAGTAGTAGATGGATCTAGGTTTGATAAGCCACATCTAGAAATAAAAATTCTGACCTTGGACTGTGCCAAATTGGGATGATTCCAGGCATGGAACTTGAGTCTTATTACAAGGAACATATGCTTAATTACGTAACACCAAGCTTAGTGCGCCTGTGCTACCTGCAAGGTTACATAGCAGACACTGATGAAGACAAAGAGCCTTCATCGGAAAAAAGACCCCAGAAGGATGAGACAGCCCTAACTACTAGTGGAGCATGCACAACACAATGCAGTGACGTAGATTTTAGGAATAGAAACTAGGAGGAGTTTTCCAGAAAGTTCTGTATTGATATGTATTAGCATATAGTATATAAGTGTGATTTTTAGCCTTATTGTTTGATATGTGAGGAAGGGTGGGGCCCTCTCCCTATCCCCGGCCAGTCTTGCTTATGCTTTATATGAACCTTAATTATACTGAATTACTCACTGCCAAATTTTGTATATTCTCAAATATATGTAGCTAAGATATTTGACTGTATTCATTTATACACAATTGCTGCTATTAAAAAATTGCTGCTAAATTTATTCTTCTTGTTTGGTAAATTGGACAGATAGAATAACATTCATAACAGAAAATGTAAGCACAGGCTGCTGCATGGTGCAGTAGAGGGGCTGATCAAGAGATGACAGAGCCATTTCTCACCTAGCTTCAGCCCTGCAGGGGCTGTCCTAAAGCTGCAGCTCCCACTACCCTGCTCCTGTCTGTGCCCTGCCTCTGCCTTTCCTGCTCAAGCATCGTGAGGGCTGCTCAGGGATCCTGATAGTGATGGGCACGTTCTTCCCCAAAACTCCAGGCTGTGGCACCCCAGCTCCACCAGGACTTTGTCCTCCTGCTCACTGTGGTGGGTGCATGGGCCCAGTTTGTGTGACCAGTTCCTAGGGCAGTGAACTGGGCACTGGGTCACAGCCAGGTTAGCGTGCAGGTACAGGGAGTGATGGAAAAACAGGTGCAAGAACATCCTGCTCAGTGCTGTATGGAAAACCACAGTACAAGCCAGTGCCCATAAAGGAGACAAAGGAGTCCTGCCAGTTTATTCAAATAAAGGAAAAAAGTCCACTCTGTCACATGCCTATGGGGTTTTTTCTCCCAAGGTTTTGGAGGATGCAGTCTCCTTTGATCCTGTCAGGAAAATTAATCCACAAACACCAGAGGTTTATGTCCAAAAAGGATACAAAGGAGTCCTGTTACTTTATTTAAATAAAGGGAGAGGCCATGAGGCATTTCCCCGGCGTCTCTCCAATTTTTGGAGGATGCAGCCTCCTTTTTATCCTAATTTCCCAGCTGCATGTGCCCCTCTCTCTTTCCCCATTGGCTGAGGTACTTCAGAGGTACAGACTTCCTGAAATGCCTAATATCTAAGACCCCCTTCTAACATATCCCCCCCTTTGTCTTTTCCTTGCGTCAATTAGTGGAATTCCTTATGGAATTTACGGCTCTTCACACTGTTTTTTCATCTCTCAGTATTCAGTTTTATTTATCAGCAGACCTACAGTTTGTTTGTAAAGACAAATCTCCCATTCCCTTTATCAATCAATGAAATCCTACCTGTTGTTTATATCTCAGTTTCTAGTTTTATTTACCAGCAGATCCACAGTTTGTTTGTAAAGACAAGTCTGTCATTCCTTTCAATCCTAAACTCCTGGACGCATGTTGCTGTTGCCATAATTACTTTTTGCTTTTATATATACTCTATATTCTTTAGACATATATTCTAGCTCTGTTGTTGTGTAGTTATATGGTTCCTAGCTAGCCCCAGTACTTTTCCACATCCTGATAGGCAGAAAGACAAAACACATTCCAAGGCCCCTACTCTATCTTGGTTCTTCCTGGGAATCAAGGCTGAGACCAGCTCTTTGAGATATATTTTCAAAAACAAAGTTTAGCACCCATCGGAGGAGGGGGACGTTTAGAAAGGGGTTGAACTGAGGAGGAATTGCCTCACCACTTTGTGCTCCTAACCGGTGATTTTTTTCAGTTATGCTAATTTGCTAAACTTAAAAAACTACATTCACACTGTGTGGGGGAGGGCATTTGGGCATTTAGGTATTTTTCATTTCTGCCCCTTGGAGGCCTCCAATAAAGATGAGCCTTTATATCAGCTCCTACACTAATATTATCTTGAAAGTGCATTGTTTCATTTTGATGTCCTTAAAGGCATCATTGACTTCATTTCTCCACTGGCTGAGGTACTAGGAAGATACAGCCTTCCTGAACCTGTCATTTCCGTGCAACGTTCAGGAACTCAGGCTTGTGCCGACCCATTTGTCTGTTTCAGGAGCCAAACCACCCAGGTTCTGTAACAAACCTGTGTCTCAAAGTTGGTAGAGACATCAAGACCCATTTCAAAGAGGTCAAACACCCATACTGTCACCCACAGAATTGTTTGTAAAGATATTAGCACACATCTTTCCTATCAATGCCAAAAATTACATTGTTTGGCTGGGATTCTGCGATAACAGTGACTCCACATCCTCTTTCATCCCAGTCAAAGCCACAGACATGTGCTCACTGCGTCCAGCCCCCCGGAGTGAGGGGAATGGGGACTGGGGCAGGGGTACGCGCCACCATCCACAGTGTTAAAGAAACTTCCCACTCCTACCACTCATGACATTTTCTGTCAGTCCCATTCCCAAAGCCAGAGACTTTCATTGCTGGGACAAAAGCCGCTCCACAGCAGGAAGTTTCAGACAGCCAGCATGTCTGCACATTGGCTCCACACACACTCCACTCATACGCAGTCAGACCCGGTTTCCTTTCCGGCTCAACTCAGGTTTCCCTTAGCAGAGTCTCAACTGTCTTGGTTCCATAAAGCCATTTATTCACGGCACAGGAACACAGAAATGGCTTGAGACACCACTCCAAGGAGGACACCCAACAAAGGAACTCCTGTGTTTTTCCACCCTCATAGTCTACTCATGCACAAATTTTGCTCTTCTTCCTGAGGCTTCCACTCCTGCTCTGTCTCACAGTGACAACTCACTACACCAGTCTTAGTCCCTTTTATCCAAAAGACTGGCAATTCCTGGCACCTGCAGTGTCTCTCAGTGTCCATTCATTTGACTGGTGCCTCCTGTCTTCATGTCCTTTGTTAATCAAAAGGTTGGCAGTTCATGGCATCTTGTCTCTGGCTCCCACCCACAGCTCAATCTGCATCTCAATCTACAGATTGAAAACCGACCCACCTGCACCAGACGTTTTCCTCAACATCCAGCTTGGTGCCCCGTTTTCTTTGCAGTCCTGATGCACGCTCTGCTCTGCCCACAGCTCCTGCACTATCACCAGCTGAAACACAGCAACGCTGGGGCTCAGGACCTATCATCCAAAGCACCGGGCACATGGACAGTTTCACCTGATGCCTGGAAAGGCTGACCTAGAACAGAGACTAGACAGAGCAAAAGGGATAAAATAGGTATTTATTGAAAGGATACACTTTGGGCAGTGCAAGAGCCTGGCCAGGGCTACAGCCAAATCAAATCCTAGATGGATCCCAGTCACGAGTCTACACTTCTATAAGTTTTGGTTCATCTACATATTGGGGTCCGTTACCCAACCACAGTCCCAAGCTATGATGTATCAGCCCCTTGGCTTGCCCCCTTTCCCTCGCTGTTGTTTGTGCTTTTTGGGCATCAGGTGTCCTTGATTCTCCAGCTAGAAAGGGATTGTTTTGTGCAGCTACCCTGTGATGAGAACTTACTAACACCAAATATGAAGTTCCAGGGTTACACACTAAGAAGCAGAGATTCTGAAAAATAAAAAAGCTAAACCCAAGGCATCACACCCACTGCCATGGTGCTGACTGGCACTGGGACACAGGTACTGGTTAGGGGTGGGTGCATCCACTCCTGTCCTAGGGAGGGGGACATGGTGCCAGTTCCCTTTCCCCGCAGTCAGTGAACCTTGCTTTGCTCAGGCTATGCTCCTTTCCGAGACCCTGCACAGCCCCCAGCTCTGTTACCCACAGGGTAAGGAATCAGCTCCAACAAACCCTGGAGCCAGACTGTACTGCCTCATGTCTACCTTTGCAGTGACACTGCAAACACACACAGGAGAAGTCAGGGTTCTGGGGAGGAACACTGGACAATGCTTGGGGGCACCATGTTCAGGCAGAGTCCCATTTGCTGCAACCCTATCTGAGTCTGTCTTTGCTCTGCTCCATGCCATGGCTGGGGAAGTTGGAATTCCAGCTCCATCCTGCTGCAAGAGATGGGGGAAGAAGGGTGCCCCTAAGGGGCGTCAGTTCAGCAAGACGGGGCTCCATGCCGTGGGGATCTATCCATCCCTAGGGTAGTGCCTGGCATATGTCAGCAGCCCAGGACTGAGTGCTGGGAGGTGATGCTGCAATGCCCCAGAGGGCTGGAGAGACCAAGGGTGAGTGGGGGTTTTGAATCAGTCCCGCAGTTCTCAGCCTGGGCTCCCATCAGGGGGAGAACAGGGACCATGGGGATAAGAGGACACTGCATCATGACCAGGGCTGTCCAGCCACGGTGTGGGTGATGTTTGGTGGCCAGGATGCACCAGGACCTGGCTGGCCACACCTGGATTTTGGCCAGTGACCAGAGAGCTTGTGGACAGCACCTCCTCCACAGTGAGCTAGACCCACATTTGCCCAACCTGCCTGATGCCCTGATGCCATTGTGCCCTGTGCCAGGATGGGCACATGGGAGCAGGCACAGCAGGAGCACTGGGTGACACCACTGTGGGTGCCCAACCTGGGGTGTTTCCCAGCAGGGACCAGACAGACCTTCATCCCTGGGGCTTGTCAGTGCTGGGCAAAGCGCTCAGAGCTAGTCATCCTTCCCTAAAGCACCTCCATATGGGAGCTAAGACAGAGGATTTAATCTATGGATTTAATTAGCGTAAGTAGTTTGATAACCAAGATGCCTTGGCAAGAACAAACAGGGTAAGAAGATTGAATCAAGACTGGTGACAGGGAAAAAGATTGAATCAAGTAGAAATGCTGTAGCATTTGTGTAAGTTTGTCTGTGTGATTTTTAACCCAATCAATGTAGTAAAAAATTACTAGCCTTCCTAGAATGGTATATAAGCATATGGAGCTCATAGTAAATTCAGATTCTGATCACCAGTCAGTAGTCCTCATCTCACTCTCAACTGTTGATAATTGATGCCCCATGTGAGGAGAAGGACCGGCCTACCTGGCAGTAATCGGCGAGCCCTCAGAACTGATGTGTCAATGAAAGAACTGCATATGGGCCCACAATCACCTGTCCTGCTGTGACATGACAGGTGAGCCAGGGAAATGGAACTATGGGACAGAACATGTCCGAGGAGACAGACGATAATAAAACCATGCTTGCTCTTCCAGGAAAGCATGGCTCCCCCATCCTAAAGCATGACTTTAAGTAACTTTTACAATGGGTGTCACGCATGTTTCCCGATACCACCCCTTCTTCTATTTTTACTCTCCACTACTAGGACGAGGTCGGCATTAAGCTCTATTAACTGCCTACTACGGGACTCGAGCAGGCAATGTGTATGCTCCCAGCCTGGAGGGCAAATTTTGAAACATTGAAAAAGCAAGAGCAGTCTCAGGCTGTATCCTCTGTGGATGTCACTGGCCCCCTGCCCCGCTCTGACTCTCCCTGCTTGAAAATGGTGTTCCTGATACTGGAGAGCTACCACAGCCATCAACACCCCCTTCACCCAGACAAAGAAGGGAAAGGCATTCTGTCTCACGGTCCTTAGCAGCATATATTGCCAACTGGGGCTCTAGCAGTCAGGAGGAAGGGGTCCCCTTCGACGGGGAACCAATAGATCCAGGTGCTGAGCCTGACCTATTCCCTCCTGACCCCCATGAAAACTGGGTGCAATTAAAAAAAAAGGCTCTGAAGGAGGGGGATTTTGATATCGCAACAAAAATAAGTCATGCCAGTCACGTTTTGTGGTGCCGGAGGAAATACCCCACGGTGGGAACCCCTCGCTTATTTGGAAATTAAGAAACTATGCTGCATGGCTACAGAACACGGGCTGGGATCTCCCTACCTCGCTAATCTTTTACAGTCTACATTACCAACTAATCTTATGACCCCTCATGATCTAAAGGAGATGGGGAACTTACTATTAACCCCAGCTCAGTATATAATTTTTGATGCTTAGTGGAAAAATGGTCAGATGCTCTGCTTGTGAAATCCAGAGTGGACTCAGCCAGCCCCAACCCAGCCACCACAAGCAGCCTTCACCAGACCATTGCTGATCTCCAACCCGCTGCACCAGGGAGCGTTGGACTGGACCTGGAAACCTCCAGCACAGTCACATTCATCTGTTCATTTGCTTCCCACCTGAATTGTCAGACAGAAGCAACGTTTGCCTAACACCCTAAATACTGCTGGGTAGAGCCTATATTAGAACAAGGTACATGCCAATGTACCCTGACATTAAAAGAATAAAAGATACCACCTGTCAGTCTCATAGACACAGGGGCTGAGTTACTGTTATCTCTCAAGCCGAATGGTCCCCACAATGGGCCCTTGCTGAAGTGCTCCAGACATTTTTAGGCACTGGGGGAAGCAGCTTTAGCTATCAAAGCCACCACCTGACACAGATCAAACGGCCCCAAGGGACACCTCACCTCAGTCAAACCATTTGTATAACCAGTTGCTTGCCTTTTACTCTGTAGTTTTAACAAATTTTTTATTGTGAAACTTTCAGTACAGCTATTTAGTAATGCAAGTGTAATTATTCTTCCTTGCCACTTTTAAGTATATCGAAGGACCACAAATACAGTCAACAGTAGCTTACTCTTTGGAATAAACTGAACCCTTACATCTGCAACTGTTTGTATGCAAGGATCAATCTTACACACCCATTAACCTAATCAATTTACCTGTGTAAAACTCATTGTTTTAGCCTTCAATATTTATATCCCATTACTTCTATTAGGCCAAACTCAAATCTATTGTACAAGCATTATTTAAAAAGCTGCAGGAGTTGAATTCCTACAGTAAATTCATGTTATTACTACCTCAATACAGTTGTTTACTTGCATGTTTAACTGCTGTATGACAAATTTTCAGTAACTTCTTGTAATGATAGTCAAAATTAATTAAGATTCTGTTAAGTACTGTTAATTTCTGTTAAAGCGTTAGACTAAGCAAAGTTAAATTTAAGTGTTATTCAATTTAAGTTCTGTTATAAATATGTATTATGGTATTGGCTTTTCACAAATACTAGGGTGGATACTATAGGTATGGTGTTGGAATCGTTTTTAAGATACAGTTTTCTTTAGGAGTAACTTAAGCTGATAAAGTGTCTTTGTAGTAAGTGAACTGCCTGCCTGGTTGGGTAACACTCAGTAAAGACACCTGCTATTGATATACCAGCTGACAGCACCTACTCTTGGAGAATTGAAGACCACAGCCCAAATTAAGACTGATAAGAAGTGAAAACCACAGCCAAGAAACACGCATGCTCTAAAAAGGCGGACCCAAAGAGTGGCCAAGCAAAACAGTTCCTGGAATATATAAACTAGTTAATTGAAAAGTTTGAATAAGCATGACAGGTCTATGAATATGCAACGGAATGGTGAATTTAAGGGGTGTCTCCAAAACAGCAAGAGTGGTCATGGCTAAATGCCAAGCACCTGGCCATACAACCTATTGCTTTACTGTCTCTTATTGTCTTTTATTAATATTTCAAAATTTTACCAGGAAAGTGAACCTCGTTTTCACAACTGCGGCTCGTCCAGTATTAACACCTCGCCTCCAAAACCCCAGAGGATCCCGAGCGGGGGAGGTGCACCCCGCCGAGTTCGGCGGCCCGCTCTGTTTCTTCCGGTGCGGACTGACAGCTGCAGGTCCATACCCCGTGGACAAGGAGACAAATAAAGCAAAGGAAAGGGAAAAGGCTCCCTAAGAAACCGCGGTAGTTTGCCCCACAGGTTTTGTGCATGAAGACCCGGAGACGAAAAAAGATTTTAAGTTCTCTTCGGGGAGCGGTTACGGGAGGTGAATGGTGTGTAAATAAGACGCGGACTGGTTATCCCAGATCTGGAAGCTAGTGTGGAGTCTCCAAGTGCTGTTTTTCCACTATCTCTTCAGAGAAACGGCCAGTGAGGAGACAAAGCAAAAGATAAAAGGAGAGAAAGAGACACCTGGGTCCCAGGGGAGGTGTTGGACCCCTTAAAAAAAAAAAAAAAAAAAAAAAAAAAAAAAAAAGGGGGGGGGGGGGGGGGCAAAAAGGGTCTCCCAGCACAATCCACTAGGAAACGGGACAAAAAGGAGGTGGTATCTGGGATTGTACAACAACATTTAAGCATTTACAGTATCCATGGGGGAATATTAACAAATAACTTAAAAGTACCTTATTCTTGTGTTGTCTTGTGAGTGGGGATGTGTGAAATAAAGAAATAAAAGTAAGTGTAAAATTAATGAAAGTATATTTAAACTTATGAAAGTTGATTTTAGGTTTAACTTTGTTTTCTGAAAGGCGGTGTGTTGTATTTTATTGTTGAAAGAAAGGGTTTTCTGTATTGTGGGAAGGGGGTGGTATTCAGGCTATTGAGGAAGTGCTTAGAGGCCACGGACGAACCAGAGGACGCCTGGAGAAATGGGACAAGGAGCCAGTGAGTCAAGGAAAGAAGGGGGAGGGAGGGGTGCTGGCAGATATGCCCCGGGAGGCTTGGATTTGCCAGACCTTGAATATATTTGTAGATTCGGGAGCACTGACTGGTCCGGAGAATGGGGCCAAGAGACACAGAGTCTCTGAGGGTAAAAAGTTTTCCAAGTATCAAAAAACAGAGACAAAGCAAGAAAAGGCCAGGGACCCTCTGGAAACATTTCCTTCCCCTTTAGCTCCAGTTTTTCCCCCAGCCCCAGCTGCCCCAGTTCTCGCCGCTACGATTTTTCCTCCAGCCCCAGTGCTTCTCCCAGCCCCGATTCCGGCTGCCGCATCCCCCGCACCTCTCCCAGCCTCGACCCAGGCTGACGCGGCTTTGTCGCTGGTTGCTCCAGCCGTGGCCCCGGCCGCCGTGGACCCCGCCCGTGCTAGCACAACTCACGCCGGTTCTTCTGTCCAGTCCTCCGTCTGTACCAGGCGCCGCGGTCCCGGGCGCCATGAGCCACCAGTGCACAGTCCGCGCCCCAGTCTAGTTTCCAGAAGGCTCTCCGGAGATTCCGGCGCCAGGCTCCACCTCCGCCCCCTAACCTTCGGACGACCGAGTCTCGAAGCTGATTTCCACTTCCATCCCTCTCTCTTTGGCGGCACTAGCTTTATTACTAAACCCCGCCCTTGCCAGCATTCCCTTGGTGACTCCAGCTCCCGCGGTCCAAGGGAACTCCCTCTTTAGAAAAAGAGTATCATACCAAAATGCTGAGAACTCAGTTAAAACCCAAAAGCATCCCGATATTTCCTCCCCTAACACTATTCCTAAACATTCAGGTTCTGGAGATGGGGAAAAGGGGAGCGGGTGGAGCCCCGGCACAGTCAAGATACCGGGAGCAAGCTGGAAATGCCTATTTCTGATGCGAGGAAGAGATACACTGTGGGAGAAAGTGCCCTCACCTGAGAAGGAGTCTGGGAGTAGTCCGGGAGATACACCTAGGAGAAGAGAGGGGAGGTCATAGGCTCTATCATCTAAAGCCTTTAATAACTTTAAAAACAGGCCCACAAGAGAAGGTATTAGAATTTATAGCAGATAGTGAGGCAAAAAGAACTTGTGTAGTATATATTCCAGAGGATGTGATGCATGTAGTGACACGTAGAAATGGCAGGGGCAAGGGGGAAAAAAGTTTGAAGTTCCTGTCATTAAAGGTGCAATAGGTGGCAGTGAGACCAAGGTATGGAGGGAAAATATCTTACTGGTTCCTGGAATAGGTAATAACGTTCTGGGGAAGAATTTTCAGATACCATTAGACGAGGAAAGAAAAATCTAACATAACAAGCCCTCCTAGAAGAAAAAATATATGTTGATGGTTCATCCACATGCTTACAAGGAAAAAGAATGTCAAGACATACCTTAGTTGATGGAAAAAATATGCAAACTATCAAAAAAGAAAAATTACTTTAAAATTAGTCCATTCAATTTTGTGAACTATATGCTCTAAAAAGAGCATTAGAATATTTAGCACACAAAAAAGAACTATGTATCAGTATATATATGTAAGAATATGTATCAGTGTATATACATATATGTACATGTTGTATTGCACTATACACTGATTCAAAGTGTGCCTTTGGGGTAGTACACACTTTTTAAAAATATGGGAAGAGGCTACTTAATTCAAAAAGAATAAATACATGAGTGACTCATTTTAGTTTTAAAGGCATTAAAATTGCCTGAAGAAAAAGCCGTAGTACATGTTAAAGGGAAATTACCTCAGAAATAAAGGGGAATAATTTGACAGATCAAGAGGCTAGAGAAGCAGCAGAGACTAAGATTAAAGCAGGTTATGTTAATTGTTGACCCCAGACAAGGAGGAATTGGAAATTCCAAAGTTTAGTGAAACAGAAGAAAAAAAAATTAACAGTCCAGGAAGCAGAAATTTCCTGTTAAGAGACAGTGACTTAATAAGCCACTTACAAAAAAATATTAGAAGACATGCATGACAAACTTACTAGGAGTCTCAGGTTTTGTGCGATCATTTTTAAAGAATTACAGGGGCATTGGAATGTTTGGACTGGCAGAGCAAATAACTAAGAAATGTGTAACTTGACAAAAGGTAAAGGTGGTTTTTATTAGTAATAATAGACCATTTAACTCATTAAGTAAAAGCTGTTCCCACTGTCAGAGCTACAGCTAATGTAGTATGTAAAGCCTATTTGGAACAAATTATTCCCAGATACAGAATGATTAATACAGAAAGTAACTCAAGCCTTGGGAATAAAATAAGAATTACACACCCCATTGCATCCTCAAAGTTTGGGCCAAGTAAAAAGAGTAAACCAGACTTTAAAGAAAACTGTAACAAAATTAATAATAAGTAATAGTAATAGAAACCCAAATGTCGTAAGTAAAGTGTTTACTTTGGCTCTGTTAAGGGTCCAAACATAACCCAGGTTAAAACTAGGAGTGTCATCCTACAAGATAATGTTTAGATTACTCTTTTTAACCACCCAATGTGAAACTGCTACTTATAAAGTAGGGGAAATGAGTGTTAAGAAATATGTCACCACAACAGCAAAAACACTTGAAAATTCACAGTTGAAAAGGATAATCCCTCAAACCACACCTTTAAAATTTAAAATCCATAGTATCCATTCAAGGGGGATGGGTATTAGTGAAAACATGGAAAGAATAATCTTTAACTCCACAACAGGAAGGTCCTTTTCAGGTACTGCTAACGACTGAGGCAACAATCCAGAGCAGGAAACAAGAGTGGATCCACGCCAGCAGAATCAAAGGACCTGTGGAAGAACCTAAGGAGTCGACTATAACATCTGAACCTGGTGATACCAAACTGACTCTTAAGCAGGGACTGGGTAGTAATAAAATGGGAAAACCCAAATGATCAAAAAAACATACAAAGAATCACACCTATCTGGGAAATAAGGCCAAGCTTATATAAGTAGTTTCAAGTACCACCTGGACAAGTTCTGAGATGCCTCCGGTACTCCCCTTGAGGAGGGATACTTCCACTTCAAACAGGAGGATCAGGACTGTTTCAGTCATATTCTAGCTTTAGCCTGTGACTTATACGAAAAAGAAGAATTACAACCTCCACCACAGCTATACCAAATACTTTGTCTGATTCATTCCAATACTAGACGAGCTACCGAAGTTAAATGTTTAAATTGTTAAAAAAATTGGTATTGTAATTCACAAAATCAACGCTCTCGCTGTATGAACTGTCGGGCAAGAAGTTTTTTCCCTATCCAAATAGAACCAAGAACAACTGAAATAATAACTTTTCTTTGTGGATGGGAATTACTAGTGCCTGTTGACTGGGTGATACTTGAAAAACAGTGAAAATCTACAGTTAAGGAGTGTAAAAGACAATTTGCCTGGAAAATAACAAAAAGGAAGTAACAAGGAAATAGAGGGCAAGACTGTTAGCCCCTTGTACTCACCACCAAGAAAATCATACACACCTGCTATAGGCAGCAACCCCATAGGCCTGGGAGGTGGGGGTATAAGGCATACCAGACCTCTGTTATTCTTTTTTCTGTCACACTTTGTCTTTTCCCTTTCGAAATGCCAGCAAAGTCATGTCACAAATTCCGGAAGCTGTATATGGAAACAAACAGAAGTTCCTTTTTTATTACACACACGCATGTCAACAGTCACTGCTATAAGCCATCCAGGTTAAGTACTTGTATGCATAAAGGGAAAAAATACTGGATTACAGAAAACTTAAGAACAAGTGGTAACAAATTGGAAAGTAAATGTCCAAAAGGAAAGAAATGGATCTGTTTCACACTTATCACTGAGAATAAAGTCTAAAATTTGGTAAAAGAACAACTAGTAAACACAAAGGAAAATCCAGTACAACAATCTCTGTGCCAATTTCACTTCAAAATTTGTATACAAAACTTAAACAGCAATTTAAAAACGAAATAGATATCTCCAGACTGGAGAAAAATCTGTTTGTAGAATTGGGGGAAAAAATAAGTAAGGAACTTAACATAACCAACTGCTGGGTCTGTAGAGGGGCTTTGACGTCAGAAAAACAGCCATGGAAAGAAAGAATGTTAGGTGCAGTTGAACTAACTCCTTAAGTGAAATCAGGCAAATATAAGGAAAGAAGACTGACCAGAAGGGTGAATTCTAAGTTCAGCAGTATTAGGGGAAGGATGTCTCTGGCGCACTGGGAAAACTTTTCTTAATGAAATAAAAAATACTCCCTGTAAAAAATATAAAGTTAGTAATAGAACTTTTACATAGTGGATCCCAGAGAAACCAATTCAGTATTGGACTCAAAATTAAAAAAGAAAAAAGAGGGAAATTGTAAATATAATAATGAAATTTAACTTTTTCAATGTAACAATAAAGGCAAGAATCCTTACTATCAAATCCCAGAAATATCCAAATTTTAAGAAAATAATAATCAACAGAAAAATAATTATTAGAAAGCACCAGACCCTGCAAATGTAGCCACTTTCCTCCCCAGCAGAGCCAAACAGGCAGCCCATGATGGGATTTTCCTCTTCAGGCAACCTCTGGTGCATCTGGAGAACAGCTGCACACTGACCAAATGCAGGAGTGCCATCTCCTGGGCACTGGGAGACAGCATACAACAGCCTCAGAAAACTACCCTGGAGTAACTCAGAGCTTTTGAGGCTCAGAAGCTGCTGTGATGGGCAGGTATTGCGCATGAATATAAACCCAACCTTTGAGTGCCTCATCAAGCAGCTGCAGGGTCAACGAACAGCTCTCTGGTGAGTGTATGTTTAACCTGTGCCAGGAACCACACACAATTTCCCAGCCTGAAAAATGACTGGGGGACACCAGACCTTTACCAGTCTGGTATCAACACCAGAGGGTTGCCATGCCTCAGATCCCAATGGTTTGCTATGGAGGAACAGGCACATGGCTCCACGGTGGATGTGCAGGAACAGGCAGCTCACCCTTCCATCCCTCCCTGTGGTCCTGCTTCCCTCAGCTCCCTGCCCTGCCTCTGGCTCCCCTGCCTAAGGTTGCTTCCTGCCCTGTGTCTGCTGCCCCCTCCCTGCACACCGCCATTCCCCAGGTCAGACCCCTGATGTGTCCCCAGTGTCAGAGCTTCAGAATAGCCATATTCACTCAACGCTGCCTTTCAGCTAAGCATGTTCTTCCCAAATTATACTGCTCCACAGGTCTGCTCAGTATCTGCTCCCCATTCTCCCTCGGTTCATTACACTAATTTTCCTTGTCCTCCCCACTTTGCCCCGCAGGCCAGAAAGGCAGACATATACTACCTAGAATTTCAGCTCAAGTACTCCAATCTCATCTTACGTACTCCAATTTCTGACAAAATAGCATGGAATGAAGTCAAGTTCAGTTGTGAAGCACCACAAGAACCTTTTTCACTGTCTGAGCTGACTGTGCTTTCAAGCCACTCCTATAGCACCTTACAGGGGTAATGGGAATCCTCAACAACCATTCTTCCATTCACCGATGGATTTATGGCATTACATATCTGTTCTGGTGCCAAACAGAATCATAGAATCATGGGATGGGCTAGGTTGGAAGGAACCACCTTAAAGATCATCTTAGTCCATCCAAATCATGGACAGCAACACCTATCACTAGACCAGGTTGCTCCAAGCCCTGTCCAGCCTAGCCTTCGACACTTCCAGGGAAGGGGCATAACTTCACTGGGAACCTGTTCCATTGCAGAATACTACTACTACTACCAACAATAATGTAAGAGTGAACACTTATGTTACAGCATTACCCTTCTTTCCTGTCTGTTTACAGTGCTGTGGAAAATACAGTAGATTTCTGATTCTACCAGACACTGTGCTCTGCGCTCCATTATGCAACTGCTGTGTTCCAGGGATACTCAGGGCACAAACTTCTTCCCAGAATTACACAACTTGTCAAATGTGTGTGCCCCCAGGGAAGTTAAATGCTTTTAATACTTCACTAGCAGAAATTACGGGATCCTCATTCCTATAAAGCAGTCTAGTAAACATACAGTAATAATCTGATGATTACAACTACAACCCAGAAAATACTGTGTAAGGTGCAGTTACTCCCTTGTCTTCTAGAGAAATTAATGACGCCATTAATTCTGTTGCTCCAGAGCAGAACTGGTCCCAGTTCATACATCCCCTTGGGCCATACCTCCCAGCATAAACAGCCTACCACATGCAGGGGGTAATCTGAGTATCCATCTGCCTGACACAGGGCATGGGTATTGGGAAAAAATTGTTCCCTGTGAGCATGGTGATGCCTTGGTACAGGTTGCCCAGGGAAGCTGCTTCTGCCTCATCCATGGAAGTGTCCAAGGCCAGACAGGACAGGGCTTGGAGCAACCTGGTCTAGTGGAAAGTGTCCCTGCCCATGGCAGGGGTTGGAACAAGATCATCATTAAGGTGCCTTCCAACCCAAACCATTCTGGAATTCTATGATTTTAAGCAGCTTCTCAGGGCTGCTGCTTCTCATCCTGAAGCAGCCACAACAGGCCTATATAAAGCAGATCTAGTCCCTCACTGTCATGAACAGAACAAACCCAGGATCCCTAGAATATATTTGCACATTAAACACAAATCTGTTTTCCCAAAACCTGGGAAAGAGGTACGAGATCACAGCTTCTGCTCTGACTGCTTTAGGCAGGCAGTGCTCGAGTTGCCGCCCCTCTAATCCTCGGTAAACATTCATGCCACAAAAACTCCCCACACATCACTTCCTAGAAAGAAAAAATAAAACCATAAACCCAAAAAAAAGCACAACTCGAGTTTTTGTCTTTCCTCTATTGCCGGGAGCAGCACCCACGGCATGGCCGGGCCTCCCTCCCTCCCTCACTGCTCCTACAGCCCCCATGGCATGACTCCCGCCTCCTCTTCCTCCTCACCCGCCCCAAAGGCCGGCCCATCGGAGCTGGCGCTCCGCTTCCCCGCAGGGCGGAAGGACCTGGCACCGAGGGGACGCTGAGAGTGCGGCCCGACACGGTCCGCGGGTTCCTGAGACAGCGGCTGCGCCCGCCACACAAACCCCTACACGCCCACAATGCCCCGCGCCAGAAGCGGAGGACAAAGCCCGGCGCGCGGCCGCGTCGCGGTACCCGGAGGGGCGCGAGGAGGGGCGGTGGCCGCAACGCCCTCTGATTGGTGGCCACGGGGCTGGGGAGGGCGGAGTCCACTGTGATTGGTTGCCGCGCGGAAGGGAGGGAGGGCAGATAACGGGGGGCCACAAAATGGAGCCGCGCGCTGCGCCGCCGCTTACATAACGCGACCTCTCACCCCGCTGCGCAGGTGGGGCGGGGCGAGGCGGTGCGATCGACCGACCGTGTGACCAATCCGCGGCTGGCGATGCGGGTGTTCAGCCAATAGATTGCCGGCGCCGCGGCGCGGGGGGTGGGTGCTGTGGGGCGGGGCGGCAGGGTCGGGGCGCGCGCGTGGGGCCGGTCCCGCCGCTCGCCGTGAGGGGGAGCGGATTCTCCCGCCATTTTTCAACCGTCCCGCCCGGGCCCCGCCGGGTCCCGCCATGGCGCCGCTACTCGGCCGCAAGCCGTTCCCGTTGGCTAAACCATTGCCGCCGGGGGAGCCAGGCGAGCGGTTCGTCATCCCCCACACGCAGGAGGCCTTCCGCACCCGCGAGTATCCGCCACACCGGGCGCGCGGGGGGGCTGGGGTGGGTCCCTGGGCAGTGGAACCAAACAAATCGGTGCTGGGGCCGGGCGAGGAGCGGGACCGTGAGGATAGTGCGGCGGTCGCTGCCGCGGGGTCCTTGTTCCCTGAGGAGTTCCGGAGCCTGTTCCAGGCGGGCGGGGGATGCGGGACAGCAGCTCCGTGTGGCTGGAGCGGGCGGAGAGCAGAACTAACGGGGACCGGGGACCGTCAGAGTGGGATGTGAGAGCAACTCAGGCACTTTTGGAGCGGGTGGGGACATTGGGGTTCCGCGGGCCGGGAGCGCACTGGTACCGGAGGCTTCCGCAGTCCTTAATTTCTGCAGAATTAAACAGCGGCAGCAGCTTTTTCTGTGTGCATCTCAGGCTTTCGTTCTGAGCGTATCTGTTCCTGAGTTGTTTTTGCATGAAAAACAATGTTTAAATTTTTTTCCCCCCTGCGTGTGCCAACCCTTGATCGCAGGAAGTGGCCGTGGGCCAGGCAGGTAACTGACAGAGCTGCGCGGCAGCAGAGCCACTGTCCGGGTCCGCAGCAAGGCTGACGGGGGAGGACCTCGGCGCTGTAACGTGCAGACTTGCTGCTTCAGAAGGCTGGTTTGGTGTTTGTGTTATAAAAATCAGGATCTGAGTTGAGAACTAAGGAAGGGCTCTAAGTGAGAGGGAATGCATGGATATAGGAAGGAGATGTTGGCATTGTGGAAGACAAAGGGGCTCGAGAACTTCCACAGCCCCTGTGTTGAAGAGTGTCTTGTTTCTGCAGTGAGCAGAACAGGCAGAGGAAGCCCCTAGGAAGGATTAGGTGGCTTTTGAAGAGGAAATGCATCTCTTGAGTGCAGGTAGTAAGCATTGTTAATGCACTCAGCCCAGTAGGACAAGATTAGGTACAGTGTTGGAGACTTGCTTTTAACTGTTTCAAATGAAGACATTCAGTCTGTGATGCCAACCTGCTCTTTTGGTGTGTGCAAACTGAAAGTAGCTCAGTCATCCACCTGGCCAGGTAGTTCTTTCACTATGAGGAATGACCAGTGAGCAAAAAAAGTTTAAACTTAAATACTACTTTTATAAAAGAAGATGTGTCTTTAAGGGTCATCTGCCTTGTCGGAGCAGCACACGGGAGTTCTGGGGCTCCGAGAGTATCTTTCTGTTGGGTGGCTCTTGTGGACCTAGTGAGTAGGTGGAGGACATGCTTCTGCAAACACTTGGGTGGTATTAAAATCGGGGGAAAAAAGGTTTCTCATCCTGAGAGGAGAGTGTGTTGTTAGCTGTAGGACCAGAAGGAAAGAAGAAACCAAGGCAAGCTCTGAGGTTCTGGAGAGATGCTCTTTTCTTGGAAGAAGTACTTCATGGATACTGTGGGAGGCAGCCTAGCATGTTCTAGAAAGTTCATGTTGGCAGGCGGACGTCATGAGGCTATAAAGAGAAACCAAGCAATGCTGGGTTTCTGCTTTGCCTTGTTGACTGTGTATAACATATGCTAGGCCAAAAGTGGAACAGAAAATTGCAAATGAGCCAGTGAGCTGGAGGGAGATGTTAGCCAAGGAAGACTTGGAGGGGTTTTTTGGCCACTTCTATTTATCCTAGTGTTGAGGAGGAGCGGCTCTAGAAGATGGGAAGGGTGTACTGAGAGTATGCCAGGAGGTACCTGAGTCTTTACTCAGTATTATTTATGCCAAGACCTTACAGAGTATATTTTCCTGAATTGTTTTGTATCTTGGAAAATTATTGATCAGCTCTTTCCCTAAAGATTGTAAGTTCTTCTACTGCACAGCTACAAGTGAGGCATTTGAAAGACAACAAGTTCTTAAAGCTTTTTTTTTTGTTACAATTTTCAGCTGCTGCAGATTGGGTTGCACAAAAATGGTGGTGTGCATGAGGAGAGACATCTGCCCTTTGGGTGTGTCTTATGGAAGTGTTTGCCAGCAGTGAGAGTGGAATAAGCTGGTCAGCGCAGCTCAGGTGTTTATTTGGGCCTCTTTTTCCTTTGCAGTTTTATGTGGCTTCCTTTGACTGCCAAATCCTGTAGAAACCTTCTAAGAGAAGTCCTGCTGTGTAGAGCCCTTTGCATCCTGGCAAAGCCTTGGGCCCTGCTAATTGTATGGGTGTGGGGATGGTGGATCATGGGGCAGCCAGGGATAGACTCATCCTTATGTGAGCTCAGTGGGGTCTGCTTTGAGCAGGAAAACGCTCTTTGCATGTGTATGGTCCTGTTGCTAGTGCAGTGGGTGCTGAGCATTTGCAGTCTCCCAAATACGCAGTTTGTACCCTGGTGAACAGCTCAGCTGTGGGCATGTGGGTCTGCTGCAGCATTGTTTGGAAAACTGCTGCTGGATCAGGAGTGATGCTGGGTTCAGAGAGCTCAACCAACCTGGGCTGTTCCAGGCAAAGCATTCCCTCAGCTTCCAGTGCATGGTTTTGGGAAACTGTATTGTCTCCTCTCTGGATGAAAGCCTGCTGTCTTTCTTTAGTTAATACTACTGTATGGTATCCGTGCAAGGAAGAAGAGGGGTTGGGCTGGGTTTGGCAGGTTAAAGGCTACTGCTCACATCCTTGAATATGATACTGGCCAAACTCTGCCTGGAAGATGGCAGCACCAAGGTGCTGTTGTGTCACACTCTCCAATTGCAGAAGAACTTTGGCACACATCCAGGGTGTAGCACCTTATAAATGTGCCCACCTTTCTGGGAAGTTTACCTTCTTGGCTAATATAAATGCAAACAATTCAGATAAAGTAAAACTTTTTTGGAGTTGATACTAGTGCTCTCCCAAAAAATTGCTAACTGAGAACAAAGTAAACTTTTTATTCTCTCAGCAGTTGTTTGTGTGATGGTTAGCTGGTTTCTTCTAAACATCTTTCTTTAAAAGGGTCCTTTTATTTTTTTTCTACTGTAATTTTGTTTGTTCTTTAATTTTGCTACCTTTCAGCATTGAGTGATCTGCAGTGGGATGCAAACAGATGCAATGTTTTAACAGCTACACAGTGGGTAGTCAGCTGTTTCATTTAATATCCATGTTATTCATAGCTTTTTGGGCAATGTTCATAAGTAGCTTGTGTCCAGGTTTTTTTATTTATTTCTGTGTTGGGAATTTTTGGCAATGGAGGCTCCAGCTGTGTGGAGAGATGGGTTGGTTATGGCATGCGAGGGGCATGAGGACTTGGAGTCCTGGATCAAACCTGGTGAGCAATCTGAAATTTCTTGGGTTTTTCAGTCTGAGTGGAGAAGAAAAACAGTGTTTATGTAGTGGAAAGTTTGAGCTATAGTAAACTTCACAGAAACATCCTCCTGCATTTTGGTTTTGTGCTGGCCCCAGGAATTCAAAGCAGGACCTGACCTGGAGGTCTTGGCAGAGCACAAAGACAGGGTCAGCACTGTGGGACAAGTCTGGAGCTCTGGGTAAGGAGTGTGTTCAGCATCAGTGTTAGATGAGCTGACCAGCTGGAGGTGGAATTAAATTTCACAGAAGAGGAAGATCTGAGCTGAACAGGGAATTGCCATATCTATCACTTCTAAATTCCAGGCTGGGTCTGGGAAATGTGAGTCCTGATATGGTGAGGTTAAGCATGTTCTCATAGGTGTGTACAAGGAGGGGAACATTCATAGGAAGAAGTCTCTTGGATCTCCCTGCCGATACGGGAAATGGCGTTTGGGGAAAAAAAATGTGTCATTCAATTATTCTGCAGTTGTACAGAAGGAAACCAAGGGAGAATGCAGAGGGATTGCTGGATGAAGCTGGAGATGACTGCTGCTCCTGCATTTTAGGCCCTGTCTGCTGTGAGGATTGAATTTGTTTTTAATGCTGTTCTTTGTGGGAAAGGCACAGGAGTAAATAGTTATTATGGTGGCAACTTAATAATTATTAAAGTTTATTATTGATTGATTGATTGAATCGTAGAATCTTAGAATAGTTTGGCTTGGAAGGGATCTTAAAGCTCATCTTGTTCCACTCCCTTGTCCTGTGGGCAGGGACAACTTTCACTAGACCAGGTTACTTCAAAACCTGTCCAACCTAGCCCCAGGGATGGGGCAGCCACAGCTACTCTGAGCAACCTGTGCCAGTCCCAAGTTGCTGTAAATTCAAAGAGGATTCCTGCTTTCTTGTTTTATTTATTTTTTAATCTTTTTTCTCTCCTAGCTCAGCATCACTACATTAGGCATCACTATGACATTCCTGGGCTGATTTGTGGGGCTTTGCAGATGAGCTCCCTGTGAGCTGTGATTTTTCCTTGCCTCTGCTCCACCACAGTGATCACACTTCCTGCCCCTGAACCATAAAACCTCTTATTTCTGTGAAAAAATTAGCATCTTTTAAACCACAAGGAGGGGTAAGAATGGGTCAGAGGGCTCGAATCATAGAGGTGTGATGACTTGTCAAGTCTCTTCTGCTGAGGAACAGGAGACTTCACAAGCAGGATAAGCTGGGAGACCATGGGGTTTCTGCTGGATTTTGCAGCATGCTCCAGGAAAAGGGAGTACTGTGATGGACTCTTCTGGAGTTGACTCTGTTCCTTGTTAATATCCTTGCACGGTGCAGTTTGCTGTGTCTGCAAGTTACCTGTACATCAAAACCCATAATGCATCTGCTGTACCTTGTTATGATTTACACTGGGGCTGTGAGGAAACATCTAAGGAAATTTGCTTTTCTGGAGTTGTAGTTCCTAATAGGAGTCTTTAAAAAGGGAAAAAATAGGTTGGTCGCACTAAAATGTTCTTGTGTGACAGAACATGAGATATGTGGGGTGCTTTGCTGTGGCTGGTGGCTCTGCTTGTGCAAGAGTGTAGAGCTATCTGCTGTCACAAGACTCTGCGGCAGTGGACTGAGCTACAGCTGTACCCAGTGTGCCTCATGCTGGCTTTGCCACTGGAGAGCATATGCAGGAGAAGCAAAAGGTGCTATTCTTGCTTCTCTTAGAATTTCTCCTCTTAACTTCCCATTAGAAGGCATGTTGATCACGGGGTAGTTGGTGTGGATTTATACCACACTGATAATTGTGCCTGTGCACCTTCTGTCTGTAGTTAGTGTGAAGTAGCTGCCTTCTGTTTACCCTGACCATTAATTACCACTCAGGTGGAGCAGGGAGAGGAGCCAGAGATGCTCACAGCAGGGTGGCTAATGCTCTCTGCACCCCTGTGACTTGCCCAGGCACCCTTAAATCATGTAATTCCACCTGGAATAACATAACCTTGAGGCAGGCTGTGACACAGAAATGTTGGCACCTGAAGGGAGCCAACAAGAAAGGCAGTGAGGGACTTTCTGCAAGAGCACGAAGTGTCAGGACAAGTGGAAATGATTTCAAATTAAGAGAATAGGTTTGGATTAGATATTAGGAAGAAGTTCTTTGCTGTGCGGATGATGAGCCCCTGGCACAGGTTGTCTAGAGAAGCTGTGGAAGTGTTCAAGGCCAGGTTGGACAGGGCTTGGAGCAACGTAGTCTAGACCCTGCCTATGACAGGAGGGTGGAATAAGATGGACTCTGATCTTCCTTCTGACCCAAACCATTCTGGGATTCTGATTCAGTGAAGCAGGTGATGTAGTTGATGAGAGAGATCCTTATATTGGTATGCAAAAGGATGCTCTTGTTGGAAACCAAAGGAAAAAATACAGGGGTTTCTAGGGGTTTCAGTTTCAAATTGTTTAGGTTGTTTTTTGGGTTTTTTCAAAAGATTGGGGGTGATGGGTAGTCTGGTAATTTGCATCTGGATTTTGTAGTGCCACCATAAGACACCATAGTAGCAGTGCCACAACAGTTATTGTCAGGAATTTAGCAGCAATCTATGCTGTACTTCCTGCATGTGCCTGTGACATTGATTGTGCTGTTTTCCAGTGTATCAGACTGGAAAAGCTGAAAAGTAAGTAGCAATGCTGTGAAACCTTCAGCGATCTGCATTCTCCTTGTGCAGTGCAGCTGAGCTATTGGTGGTGTGGAACCTTCTGTACCAGGATGAGCAGGACAGGCATTTTGGCCTCAGAAAGCACCAATACATTGGGTTTTAGCACAGCATCCTTACAGTAGTCACAGGACTAGACTGTACTGAGGCTCTCCTTAGCCTTTGTACACCCCAGTCATAAGAGTTGAATTAAATTTTACTTTTTTGCACTCTGGTGATTGCACTCTCTACTACATAAATGCTGTTTTCCTGAGCTGCCACTTGTACAGAGAGTATGAAGCACGCTTAGAGCGATACAACGAGCGGATCTGGACGTGCAAGAGCACAGGAAGCAGCCAGCTGACACACAAAGAGGCTTGGGAGGAGGAGCAGGAGGTTGCTGAGCTGTAAGTATCAGAGGAGACATGGGTTTGTGCCTTTAGGTGTTGGGGTGTAAGAGTGGGCTTGGGAATGTGTGTGGCTAGTTTGTGAGGTGAAGTAAGGAGCTTTAAGGAGTTCTGGGGATCCTGGAGTTGAAAGCAAATTAAGTCCAAATTTTACACCATCACTAATGCAATTGGGTAATTTACTTATTTAGTGCTGTATCTTGGTATTACTTGAACCAGAATAGTTGAGCATCTGGCACTTGGCATATTTCCAAGTTCCTGGAGTATTGGGAATATTTTAGAGGAAAAAATAACAAATTTTGGACAATATAAAGTCAAAATAGAATGAAAAGGGTTGATTGAAGTGTTTGAGATCAGCCAGGTCCACACCTGTAATTATTTCCTCCAAATCTGCATTAGAGTTGTTGCACTAAATAAAAAAAGATTGTAGAGACATTTTGGGGAATCTGCTCTGCTTGAAACAACAAGAGTCCTTGTTCTGTGCTGATTGTGTTCCTCTGAGCTGCTGTGGCCCTGGCCTCCTCTAGCCCACAGGAATCCTTGGATAAGATCCAGCATGGCTCTTGTCATAGAAGTGAATTTTCTGTAAAGGTGCAAATCTTTGTCTCAACCAGCACATATAATTTACTGTGTGATTACGGAATCATAGGAATTAATGCCAAACAAGTGATGTATTTCTCCATTCTGTCAGCTGATGACTTGGACTTCTGTGACTTTTTACCCCCGGGTATAAACTGTAGAGAACATCCACCTAAGAGGTGGAATTTTCTGCTGCCTATCTCTGTTTTCGAACTCTATCTCTCATGTTTGATCCATTGGGAAAGAGTTCACAGCCAACTCCTAAGGAGACATTCACCATCATTTGTGGTTAATCACAACCTTGAAGCCAACAAATAAGAAGCCCATTTGCTAATAGCCCTAATTTCTTTGAGGGGCGGACAAACTACTGTCTTCAAGCTTTGCTCCCTGGTGTTCTTGTTTGGGATTGCAGGGGCAGTGCAGAGGCAGCTCCATAGACTTAAAATCTGAAGTCAAAACCCGGTGGTCTACTGCTATTTTCTTTTGGTTATCTGTGTTGGATTGATTGACTGCTTCTGGGAACATTAAGAAATGTCAGTGAAATAGAAGTGGGAGATTTCTCAATAACAAATTTATCTGTAGTCTCTCCAAGGGTGAGGAGGGGGGAGAAATATTCTGTGAAATGAGATTTTGGTCTTGTCTCTTTGAAACACGATGAAAAGCTTCCCAGGAAGTTGGTTTGCTTTAATACCTGACACTAAGCTGGATAAAAAAGTTCATTTAGACAGGTTGCTAAAGGGATAAATTTGCTTATGGAAGTTGTAACACAGCACATATAGCTGAGGGTTCTCAATCACAGATCCTGGAGTCTGGGAAGCTGAATGTGCTTTGGAAAAATGGAATATTTTTTTTACCTCCTTATGGGTAACTTGAAACTGACTTTACTTTTTAGCCAGAAGGCTTTATGCAACATATTCCTTAGTGCCCCTGTCAGCTACCTGAGGTCAGCTTTTAGAAGGGAAAGAAGTGAAGTAAATGCCACGCTCCTTTCTTTTCTTTGAATGGAAAAGTTTGAAGATCATGACATGTGAAACACAAGATATTTTTTCTCTGGCAAGATAATTTGATTGTGTAAACTCACCCCTGTCTTTACTACACTTTTAGCCTCTTGGGGGAGAAGGAGATGCTGAATCTTCATCAGAATTGTGGTGTTAATGGAAACAAACATTTTAAAGTAACAAGCCCCAGGTTAATTGCATCATCTTGATCTATGTTTAATATCTGATAGAGAAACCATAATAACCATTGTGAAAGGGTTCACACTCAGTGCTGCTCTTCCTGAGTGTTTGCACTATTCCTTCTGGGATATAGGGCGATTGGGGTTTTCATGCCAGCTTGTTGTAATGCACATTCATGGTTTTATATTGCACTGGAAATAATTTGTTCTGTTTCCCCTCTCAGTTTGTAGTGTGAATCTTCCTTCCCTTCCCTTAACCCCCCCCCCCCCCTTCTCCCCGGCCGGCCAGACCTGATTGGCTGTGAGCCAGGGCTCCTCTGCCCCTTACCCAGGTTTGAAAATGTCCCCATACACTCTCTCTCTCTCTCTCTCTCTCTCTCCCTGGAACCCTTCAGGATAATAAATTTGGATTATCCCGGGAAGGAGAGCCTCCTCTAATCTTTTATCTTTGTCCTTGCTGGAAAGAACCCTATCTCTCTGACCCGGAGCTAGCCAAGGCAGGTCAGAGAGACCAGGGAGATTCTGGCACCAGCTAAGACCTGGGAGAGTGCTGGGGAAAGGGAGGGGAGCAAAAAGCCATTGGAAGTTTGCATACTAATGGAGCATCTGCCTTAAACATTGTCTTGGCTGCTAACAGGAATTCTTGGAAACTGGGAAATGGGAGGGTACTTTGCATTTGGGTTTTTATTCCCTGAATAATGAAAATTTCTGTGCTTGCTCAGCTTAAAGGAGGAGTTCCCTATCTGGTATGAGAAACTGGTTCTGGAAATAGTCCACCACAACACTGTGTCTTTGGAAAAGTTGGTGGATGCAGCTTGGTTGGAGATCATGACCAAATTCGCAGTGGGGGAAGAGTGTGACTTTGAGGTAAGGATATGTTTTCCATTTTATCCCATGCTTCTGCATAGGGCTAATTGCAGATAGCTAAAGGCAGGAGATGGGAAGAATATGTTAGCTACTGAAGTTACTAGAAGGATGTGAAGATTTATTCTCTGGAGAATCCCAGTGACAGCACCTGATTTTGGATGGAAAATGGTTTTGTGGTTCACCCATATTTTTGGTGGAAGATGTTCCTATCCACGGCAAGGATTTGGAATTGGATGATCTTTAAGGGCTCTCCAACTCAAGTCATTCCAGGATCCTGGAATAATAGCAAGAGAAAAGTGACTGATATGTGTTTGCATGGAAAACATAAAATTGTTATACTGCTTAAATATGTAATGATCTGTTTATATATAAATACAATATTTAATTAGAAGAGATTAAAAATAATTGTCATAATCTTTTTCACCAGACACGTTGCCAGAAGGAGCAGTAGTCTGACACAAATGGAGCTTAAAGTCAAAGCTTAAAAAAATCTCTAAAAAGGCCCTAGAGATTTGAAAATTCCCTCCAAATCTGCGAATGTTGATGAAAACTCAAAACTTTTTGAAAATGTAGAGGAGTTAGTGTTGTATATGAGCAATGTTTAGGGCATAGTCTCTAAACTGGGGTTGCTGAGAACACACTTGCACCTTGTGCACATACTGTGTCCTTAGCTAAAGCAGCAGCATTGGAACACACTGTGGGTTGGGAGCTTTGCTTTTAGGCCATCTGAGCAGGTATTTTTCCCTTCCTCATAGTATTAAAGCCCAGTACCTCACCTGTCTTGTTCAGGTTCAGTCTTCTGCAATATTTCTGTGCAGGTTGGTAAGGAGAAAATGTTGCCTGTAAAAGTTGTGAAACTACATCCCCTGGAGAAAGTTGATGAAGAGGCCTCAGAAAAGAAATCTGATGGAGCCTGTGATTCTCCATCAAGTGACAAGGAGAACTCCAGCCAGGCAGCCCAGGGCAGCCAGAAGGAAGCTATGCTGAAGGAGGATGACAGCAGAAGGGATAGTATGAGTAAGTAGAGAGACAGCACAGCAGTGGGTAGCACCTGGCAGTGTGTGTTGGAGTTTATGCACATCTTGGGGCTGGGCTGTGAATATCTAAACAGTGTTATGGGGTGAAAATCCAGAAGTTGTCCTTGTTAGTGGTGAATTTTTGGAGCATCAGTGCTGCTGGCTTTCAGCTCTTCTTGCCTGATTTAAAGCAGAAAATGTGGTGTCATTCTGAGGTGTAACACCAAAAGCAATGCACAAAATGTATAAATGTCTAAAGTATAACAAGTGTATTTTTAAAACAATGAGGGGAACAGCAAAGGTTCGTTCAGAATTACAAAGTTCTGCTGTGATGCTCATCCTTAAAGGAAACCTCCCTTGTTCAAAAGTCTGTTCTTTTGGAGTCCGAGACAAGCTCTAATTCTCTTTGTCCCCAGCTGTTACAAAAAATGAGTGGGTTTTTTTCAATTTTAGTTCATGCTCTTTCCAATTTTCATATGTTGAGACAAAATAATTTCTATTTCCTAAGAGTTAAAAATAAATCATCCTTTAAAACCTTGTTCCTCTTTCATATGCTCTTCCATGATGCACAGCTCAGTAGTGGTGTCCAAGGCTTTTCTTGACTCTGAGGAAGTATTGTTGAAAGGAAAAAACAAACAAAAAACCCAGAACAGCCAAACACATTAAGTTTATTCTGTGCGACTTCTTAAAATGGAATTATAAGATTCTTTAGAACAGATTGCATAAAATGTTTCAAACAAACCAACCCCAGTCCCACAACATAGTTCTAACCTGGAGAGCTTTATTTTAAAGTCTCATAAGTTAATAAACTGTTGGCATTTGTAAATAGTGACTTCCAGCTTATGGGAAAGTGTGTCTAATCTCCTCTAATGTTGGGAAGAGGAAACTTTAAAAATAGCCCAGGAAGCAAACAGCAAAGTCAAGAGTGGAAAAGAAGTTATACCAAGGTCTAAATCTGAACTTAAAAATTGTCAGCTCTTTCTGATGTGTACTGTTATGAGCTGTTCTGATTTCATTGCAGTGGTCTGTATAATCAGGAAGTAAAAAAAAAAGGTGTTTCAGAAACAATCTGGCCTTACACACATCATTGAAAACGGGTTGTGCTTGGAGAGGGGCTAATGATGCTTTATTTACTTATACATGTGTTTTTTATTGAGTGGTGGTTGAGTCAAAATTCCACATAAGAGGCATGGGAAGTACCTTTTACTTCAGAAATGCTCAGTGATAAAATTTACAGCAGCAGTTTTGGATCTGGTGTTTAAAAAACATTTACCATGATCCTTTGTGCATTGGTATGTGGTATTCCAGCAGCTGTGGGCATCACCAGTGCAGCACTCAGAGATCTGATACTGCAGGAATGAGGGTTTTTGCTCTTCTTTCAGTCCCTCAGTTGGTTCTGGCCTGTGTATAGTCACCTTTGTAAGCTGGGACTGTCTTTCCCTTTCTGAAAAAAATAAACCTCAGTATTTTTCAACTTGAGATGCTGGCAAAATTATAACCTGAGCAGTAAATGCACACTCTTTTAACTCTTTTCCTTGTACATATGCTGTTGCTAAAAGCATATTTTATTGCTAATACTTTTATATTCTGGGTTATAGCAGAACATAGGCTGATGGTAACATCATTGAAAGAAATTGTTGCAGAGTGTGTTAATAAAATATGTGGCATTTCTTACAGTTACACAGCAGACTAGAGAAGTAGGAAATGCTGAGTTGGATCCACAGAGGCTGGGGGTTCCCAGCCACACTGACCTTGACTTTTTCTCTCTAATGATGTTTACATGTGGCCACTTGATGTGGATTGAAGTCGCTACTCTAGAGTGAGTAATTGGAAGCACTAACAAGCTCTGTATAATATGATGTAAGAGCTGTGTGTGCCTGTGTGCGCACGAGGGGGCAGAGCAAACCTTGGCAGTTTTATTAATACTTGTGTCAAACTTACTGGTTTTGTTGGAGGAGAAATGGGGAAGAGAAAGCTAGTTTCATTCTCTCTGCTTAGGATTCTGCTCTCCTTCAGAAGCTAAAAATAAGGCTTTATATCAGCTTTTTTTAATTGTTTGTGCAGTCTGAAATGACTTTATATTTTTAATTGCTTAGGGAATGAACTCTGGAAAATCTTCAGGAGCAAGGAAAGGTTATATTGTCCTGAAAATTGATGGTGAACTGCTGAAGGCAGGATATGTAGCTTGAGCTGGACTTGGAACCTGGTCTGGAAGGTCTGAAATGAAGTGAACACAGGAGACAACACAATATAGATGCTTTAGGAACACAGAGTCAGCTGTGTTGGAAGGGGCCTTAAAGATCCTCCCCTTCCAACACCCCTGCTATGGATGGTAGACCTTCAGTGGACAGTTTTCCTAAGAGCTCCATCCACCTGGCTTTGAAGTCTTCCAGAGATAGATGATGTATGTTTCACTACAATAGAATGCAACAACAAATGGAGTTGGCTTTTTAAAATTGACTTTAGGATGGAATGGATGGTAATTTCTTATTCCTCACCCAAATATCCAGCTGTTTGATGGAATTCCATGTAGCCATCCCTATTTGTGTAGTCTAGAAAGTAAGTCACAGTAGAAGACATCACTACTTGTGTTAGGTATAATGGTGCTGGAGCTTCAGTGCTCTATTATGTGATTCCAAGATCTATTTTTTTTTTTAGGTTTAGCATCTGCTTGTATTCTCTATATATTTAATAGATAATTACTCTCATCCCTCATGCTTGCTTTATTGTTTTCTTTGAATCCTAGGAAGAAATTCTTCCCTGTGAGAATGGTGAGGCCCCTGGCACAGGTTGCCCAGAGTAGCAATGTGGCTGCCCCATCCCTGGAAATGTCCAAGGCCGGGTTGGGCAGGGCTTGGAGAGTGCTGGTCTGGTGGAAGGTGTCTCTGATCTAGTGAACGGGGGGTGGGGGGTGGAATGAGGTGAGCTTTTATGTCCGTTCCAACTCAGGCTATTCCGTGATTCTGTGGTTGCCACAAACATAAAAACATTTGGAGATTGCTTTCTTCTTAAGGCAAAACCAAGTCTGATTGCTGCTATGGAACTATTTCAAAGAAGGCATGGCAGAGGCAGCCAAGGCTGTTGGAAGGAGTTCCCTAAGCAGGTTTACTGATGGTTATATCTCCCCTTCATAAATCTTAGACATTGTCTACCTTTGCATAGGTGGTTGTGGCTTACTGTCTGCAGAGAGATGGGTTTAAATGAAGACAGTCCTTTGTACTCCTTGAAGATAGGTGTTGCCTCCTTAGTTCAGAGCTGGTCTGGACCTCCGTTGCCAGCCTGTATCCTCAGGCTATTTCTAAAACCCAGTTTGGGTTATTTTCCTAATGTTCTAGTTTAACCAAGCACTGTACGGATAGTACAGGTAGCAAGAAATAGGATGCCCCATCAGTGGTGGTCTGAATTTTTTGATTTTTTTTTTTCCCTACTGTAATAAGACCGTGTCTTACCTTTTTTATCAGATGATCGAGCACGTAGGTCTCCTCGAAAGCTTCCCACTTCGTTGAAGAAAGAAGAAAAGAAGTGGGTTCCGCCTAAATTCCTGCCACACAAATATGATGTCAAGCTGAAAAATGAAGATAAGGTGAGTTATCTGCTTGAGTCCTTTCTATTATAACATGAATATGCAAGTTTAATCACTGCCAGTGATTATACAGCCCAATGTATAACGTCCAGCATAATTTCTGCCAGAGTCATGGTACTGGAAAGCAGGGTAGTTGTCTGTGAGGCTGACCAGCCTGGCTGTTTCTATCTGTAATTAGGTTTTGTGCATTGAAACACTTGGTACTACATACACTGAGTCACAGAGCTTTATCATGGCTGCTATTTAGTGCCTCATCTCTGAGATGAATGCAGTTAATGAGACCAGTGGAATCATGAGTGGCAAGTGTTGCTGTTTTCCTGACCGAGCTGCTCTGAGTTGGAGGTGGCAGTGCTTTGGGAATCTCTGGGTAGCTGCAGCACTGCTCTGTGCTTTTTGTCTGCTCTTTGGTAATTTGACAAGCGCGGCTGTGCTGACCTTGAAGAGTACCATGTGTGGAGATGCTCCTCTGGTCTCAGGAAAAAAAAAATCGAACATGAATATGTAATAGCTTTCAAGTCAGTAGCAAGCAGAAGCTGGAGGAAGTTCAGAGATCAAACAGTGGGTTTTGGAAAAAAATCTGCATCATAAATTCATGGTTTTTACTGTTTTGACTGTCTGATTCTACTACCAATCTCTGTGTGTCTCAGTTCTGTAGATTGTTTGATTTGAGTCTTTCCAAGAGCGCTTTGAATGAGTGAAGACTTTTGGACAAGAAGCAGTACCATGATCCTGGTTCCTTATAGCCGAATGATCTGTATTTGTAATGTGATTGGAAGTTAATCATTAACAGTGTGTCTCTTTGTTATCTCCAAGATCATCAGCAATGTTCCAGCAGATAGCTTAGTCCGTACAGAGCGTCCTCCCAACAAGGAGATCCTGAGGTACTTCATCCGTCACAATGCATTACGTGCTGGCACATGTGAGAACGCCCCGTGGGTCGTGGAGGATGAGTTAGTGAAGAAATACTCTCTGCCTAGTAAATTCAGTGACTTCTTGCTTGACCCACATAAGGTAAGAATTCATAAAAGTACTTGCTCTGCTTTCCCACCCATTCCTTGGATCTTGGCGGAGACCTCAGTGTGCTGGTTGGGTTTTAGGATCACAAAATCATTAGGGCTGGAAAAACCCCTTAACATCATGAAGCCACTAAACCATGTCCCCAAGTGCCAATTACACATATCTGTTAAATCCAGAGAGAAGCAGAGCAGGGAAACAGACTCTTTCGAAGGTTGACCTTTTAAGAGGTGACATGGCTTGAACAGCTGAAACAGTGGTCTCCTTTGAAAATTTGAGATGCAACTCTCTTTTAGTTTTTCCAGTAGTTTGCATTAATTGTCTACAACTAAGGATATGATTTCCTGGTGTGTGAGAAATGGGAAAGATACAGTCTTTATGTGTTACTATCAGGTGTTGGGCCCAAGACCCGGATACATGTGACTTCATGAGGCCTGGTTCATGTACAGGGCTGCGTTGACTGATGGCAGATACTACAAATTTAGTACTGAATACATACATGGCATGAATGGGTTCTTCCAGCACTTTGTGGTAATGAGCCAAATGTAATATTAACCAACTAAATCCCATACCATGAAATGTGCTATTTTAAAATCCATCTTTTGGTGTAGAAAGCACTATTTTGTACATTGAGTAAGTCCACTTTTTCATAGACTCTTGTCAAGTGTTGTTCTAAAACTAGAAGATAAATATTTGTTCAGGGCAAGGGGGAATGACTTCAAACTCACACAGAGTACCTTTATATTTAATACTGGGAAAAAATTCTTCCCTGTGGGGGTGATGAGACCCTGACACAGATTGCCCAGAGAAGCTGTGGCTGTCTCATCCCTGGGAATGTGTAAGTCCAGGCTGGACAGAGCTTGCAGCAACCTGGTCTAGTGCTCGGTGTCTGTGCCTGTGGCAGGGGTTGGAAGAAGATGGTCTTTAAGATCCCTCCCATCCTAGGCCATTCTCTGAATCTGATCATGACTGCAGAAGCCTGTTACCCTTAATGCAGTGAGCAATTTAATTAGAAAAAGCATGAAAACACAGGCAAAAATAATAGACAGTAAGAGATCTAGATAATCTTTATTTACCTTTCAATATTAATACAAAATAATTTTTTCTTTAATTTTAGTATATGGCTCTCAATCCGTCAACCAAGAGGAAGAGCTCTCGGTCACCTGACAGAAAGCTTCCTAAGAAATCCAAAGCAGATGGATCTTCACTGGGACAGCCACTGAGTCCAACCCTGTGGTGCCATGTGCATTTGGAAAAATCTATAATTGGCTCTCCACTGAAGGTGAAAAACTCTAAAAACTCAAAATGTCCTAAAGAGGAGCTGGAAGAGGTGATGAAAATTGTGTCACCTGCTAAACTTGGTTCTAACTTTCACATTCCAAAGAGGGGCCGACTAGGAAAGGGCAACAACAAATCCTTGGACAAAAAGCAAAAAGGCAAAAGGGTTCTGAATGGGCAGAAGTCATCGGGGAAGCCAAAGTCTCCCAGGAAAGGTTTGAAGACCCCCAAGATGAAAATGAAACAAATGACTCTGCTGGACATGGCTAAAGGTACCACTAAAGTATCCAGGGCTCCCAGGAATTCTGGAGGCACCCCTGGATCTTCCAGGAAACCCCAGAAACACCTGCCCCCTGCAGCGCTCCATCTCATCGCCTATTACAAAGAAAACAAAGACCGGGAAGACAAAAAAAGTGCTCTTTCCTGCATCATCTCCAAAACAGCTCGGCTGCTCTCCAGTGAGGACCGTGCCCGTCTCCCTGAGGATTTGCGAGGGTTGGTACAGAAACGCTACGAGCTCCTGGAGCACAGGAAGAGGTGGGCCACCATGACTGAGGAACAGCGGAAGGAATACATGAAGAAGAAAAGGGAAAAGCTGAAAGAGAAACTGAAGGAAAGAGCAAAGGAGCGGAAGGAGAAGGAGATGAAGGAAAAATTAGAAAAACAGAGGAGATTTGAGGACCAAGATCTGAAAGGGAAGATACTGCCTACTTTTAAACTCGTTGATACTCCAGAGGGACTTCCTAACACACTTTTTGGGGATGTGGCCATGGTGGTGGAGTTCCTCAGCTGTTACTCAGGGTTATTGATGCCAGATGCTCAGTATCCCATCACAGCAGTGTCCCTGATGGAAGCCCTTTGTGCAGAAAAGGGAGGCTTCCTGTACTTGAACAGAGTTTTGGTCATCCTCTTGCAGACCCTGCTGCAGGATGAAATTGCTGAGGATTACGCTGAGCTGGGAATGAAACTTTCTGAAATCCCACTTACTCTGCATTCTGCTTCCGAGTTGGTTCGCCTCTGCCTGCGCAAGTCAGATGTGCAAGAGGAAAGCGAGGTCTCAGATAACGTAGATGAAAGTAAGGATTCAGCAGCTTTTGAGGATAATGAGGTACAGGATGAGTTTTTGGAGAAACTGGAGACATCGGAGTTCTTTGAGCTGACTCCTGAAGAGAAATTGCAAATCCTTGGAGCGCTGTGTCACCGGATCCTAATGACGTACTCGGTGCAGGACCACGTGGAGGCCAAGCAGCAGGCCTCGGCTGAGCTGTGGAAAGAGCGCCTGGCTGTCCTGAAAGAGGAGAATGACAAGAAGAGGGCAGAGAAACAGAAGCGAAAAGAAATGGTGGCCAAAACCAAGGAGAGTGGGAAAGAAGAGCATATGATGGGAAGAAATGAAAAGAAGAAACACGAAATAATGAAAATAGAGCACCGGGTGGAGATTGAAGCTGATGATATGATCAGTGCTGTAAAGAGCAGGCGCCTTCTTGCCATCCAAGCCAAGAAAGAGAGGGAGCAACAAGAAATACAAATGAGAGGTAAGAAAAATTACCTAGTAAGTAGAGTGTCTGTGTGTTGTGGGTTAACTTCATGGCAAAAATTACAGCAGCCTGTTTTCAGAAGCATTGTCAGGTTTTAAGGGATTTGTTCACTAGAGATTCATAATTTAGCTGCTGTGGTTACTGTTAAACTTTGTAAATTTAAGAAAAAACAATACCTGCTTCTAGTTTTTTTTATCTGTGGGTGTCTTTTGCTCAGTACCTTTTTAATTATGGTAGGCAAAGAGAGGTTAGACAACACAGTATCTGTTTTGGGAACAGAAAACCAAGAATTTGTCTTATGTCCAAGCATCATCAGGTTTTTGGGTACAGAGGAGATATCTTCTGCCTAAAAGCTGTTCCTACTGCTGCTGCTGGCCCTGCTGCTGTTCCCATAGTCAGGTTGTTGCCAGCAGCCCTTCTCCCAGATGAGGATTTGGGCAATAAATCTCAGTTTACTGTTTCTTGCTTTAAAGAATAAGTTATGGAGCTGTATAATATAAACAAACCACTCAAAACTTTCTAAATCACTCGTTGCAACACCAGACCTTCTCTCTGTGTAAGTAATGCTGTTGGAGGAATATGAATGTAAAGAGAGAACACTTTGGAATTACGGTTTGGGGGTTTTATTGGTTGTAAATGTGGATGCTGGGCAGACGGAAGTGGACAGTGTAGCTCATCTGGATTGTTATTTCCCCTCTGAAACAAATGAGGGATAAGCATCCCTCATGGGGCCTGGCTTTTGTACCTTAGATGATCTGTGGGAGTATCTGTTCTGAGAGACCAAGAATCACAGAACTGTTTGGGTTGGAAGGGACCTTAACGTTGGTCAAGGTCCACCCCCCCTTCATGGGCAAGGACAGCTTCCACTAGAGCAGGCTGCTCCAAGTCTCATTCAGGCTGGCCTGGCACAGGTTGCCCAGAGAAGCTGTGGCTGCCCATCCCTGGCAGTGTTCAAGACCAGGCTGGACAGGTCTTGGAGCAACCTGGTCTAGTGTGGAAGGTGTCCCTGCCCATGGCAGGGATTGGAACAAGATGATCTTTAAGGTCTCTTCCAACCCAAACCATTCCATGTTTCTGTGGTATGACGGTTTTTATCCATAGTTTCTTCAGCCCTTACACCTTGACTACTTCTCATATATAATATATACAATATATGTACACACGTTTTTTTAAGAATGGTGGGCAGAAGGTAAACTGAAGAGTGCATAGTTGTAAAGAATGTTAACTAAAACCCTCAATAAAACTGCTTTTTTTACTCCCATGGTATAGTAAAATAAAAGACAATATTGATGTCTTGATACAATAAAGAAAAGCTAATGTTGCTCTTTGATGATTCTAACAGTGAGGATGGAGAAAGAAGCAGAGGAAGAAAGAATCCGCAGGCATAAAGCTGCTGCTGAGAAAACTTTCCAGGATGGAATTGCCAAAGCCAAATTGGTGATGCGCAGGACCCCAATTGGCACTGATAGGAATCACAACAGGTGGGAAAGGAAATGACCATGACCTTCCATCTCTGCCCTGAGGGAGGGGCTGTGTCAGATACCATACCCCAGGAAGGGATTGATAAGAGAGGGTTTACAGAATTGTGGAGAAGAGAGACGGGTAAAATATTTGTGTATACGGAGTGTAGTGGCTGGTTGCATGCCCAGCTTTTTGGAGCCTCCACATGGAGGTCAGGAACAGTGGAGGTTCAAGTGCTGGCATTGGGTGATCAGGAGCCTCGTTACCGTTTTCTTTTTTCATGTTTGTTGCACAGGCATGCTCTTGGAATGGATTCTAAGCAAAGCTTTCCCTGTTTATCAATCGGTCAGTTGCGCTAACATAAAGATGTGCATGCATTCAGCTTTTAGTGAGTTGAGCATGCAGATGCTTCTCCCTTCAGTGCAAATAAAAGTGTGTCTGTTTAGCTAGCCAGAAAAGGAGACAGCTGCCTGTTAACACACATTTCTTGCAGGTACTGGCTGTTTTCGGATGAGGTTCCTGGCTTGTTTATTGAGAAAGGCTGGGTACATGACAGTATAGACTACAGATTTACCCTTCCCCACCAGAAAAAGCAAGATTTGAAGAAGGACTACAGCCCTGGAGGTATGGTCTCTTGAGGGTATTTCCTCTGCTCTGACTGTTCGAATGGAGGCATGAGTGTGAAAAAACTGTCTAGCCTGATTGTTTTCATGGGGATACTTTGATTTAAGCCTCCTTTTAACTCTAGAAGTCGGCATACAAGAGGTGTTGGTGATATTTCCCTTCTGCTGCTGCGGGTCTGAAGACTTGCCTTCGGTGCCCCACCTAAGGACTATGGAATACCCTTTCCTCTCCTACAAATAGTGAGGTTGATGTCAGTTGGTATCATCCCTCTGGTTCACCCTGACCCTGCTTAGTTGCAGCATGCCAGACCCATGTACAGTTAGCCAGTTGTGCTGCAGAGTGAGGATGTCAGCCACAGTGCTGATATTCTGCTGGTGTCAAGACTCCCAGATCAGCCTGTGGAATAGTAACAAGCAGGGCAGTCTGTTAGATCCACGTGGCTTTGCTGATTGAGGTTGTTTTGGTGAACATCCCTCTTGCACTTCCTCTCAGTGTGCTCTTCAACTTTGCTGAGTGTGTAGGTGATGTGCACTGAACATCCAGTGCTTCCTCTGTGATTTTTACTGGCTGATTTGGAGCCTGCGTCCTGGAACCTTGCAAGCTTGAACAGGCACAAAAATCCATCTGTACAGAGGGAAACTTAACAGTTCTATGTGGAAATAGTTCTTGGGACAGAAGACACTGCATTGAGCTGACCCAGCTGAGTTTCAGTTGTGATCATTTCTTGCTTTTGTAACATCACATTCTGGCACTGAGTCCATCTGCAGCAGTCTTGCATGAGAGAGCTTATCAAGTTAGATCCAAGCCCTCACCTGGTAGGATTGTCATAGACAAGGGACAGAATAGATGCCTGTAGAGGAATGGAACCTACAGTGGATGTAGGATGAACCTACAGTGAGATCCTGCATCCAGGTGTACTTTACAGCCACCTGTGTCTTGGAGACTGACTAAGCTGGAGGTGCATCATTCCAAGTTCCTCTGTTTGGTATATTTTCTTACAAGAACTGTTTTCAAATACTGACCAGCTGTGTTTCTGATAAACTACTTGCTTCCAGCTGATTGAATCTCTCAGCTGCTGCTGCAGCCAATGGGCAGGATTTCAGCATGTTCCTTTGGGAACATTTGGGCCATAAAAATCAAAGGCCTGAATGAGCAAAGATTTAAATTCATGTCAGAGTGTTATCTGAGATGCTCAGAAATAAAAATTCTTGCTGCTTAGGCCTCCTTTGGTTTTAAAAGTGCTTTGTCAGTATACAGCTAAAAAGTGAAGCTAGTTCTTTGTGTTTGGAATAGTAGGAATGCTACTCAGGAATCTACCTGAGCGTGTGCTTTTGTTTTGCAGAGAAGCGGAAGAGCACAGGCAGTGACAGCCGAGGGAACAAGCTGCACCGCTCCATGCCCGCCACAGACCTGCCTGCTGAGACCACCACTCCCAAGCAGGGCCAGAACTTATGGTAACACCCACTTTTGATTCTGCAAAATACTCAAAATGTGGAGGTCAAGGAATCTAGACAGATTTCTTTTGCTAAACCCTGCTACAAACCTGTTCCTCTTTCAGTGCTGAGCAGTTAAGTTGGTTCAGCAGCTCCCCAGGCCTCTATTGCTATTGTTACTGCCCTGCTAACAGGGCTGCCAGTCCAAGAGCCAGTGGAACCACTGTTCAACCTAATTAATTATACAAAGCCAGTATAAATTAAGCTATTAAAATGCTTCTTTGATGTATTGCTTTTTAAATATTTTATTCTTCCATATTGACAGCCTGTTATCCCATTAATGCTTCCCAATGCCAAGCAGTGTCTTCTAAGTGAATCAAATCTACCTTAGAGAATGTTTGATTGTAACCTGCCCCAGTAACTGGCCTTATCAGTGTCCTTAAAGAAATTTTATTCTGTTGAATGTTGCTCTGTGTGGTAAGGAATACTCATCAGTGTCCCCATGCCAGAAAACCCTGGCTAAGCTTTACCTGTTAACTGCTGTGGAGTATTGCGTATTTTTTAGATAACACCAAGAATAACTGTCAAAAAGTATGTGTTCCTGTAGGTCGCCTCTTAGCAGTGTCTGTCCCACAGGATTCCACTAATGACACAAAGAGTGGGGTTGCTTGGTCTTTGATAAATAGAGTTGAACTCATCTCCAAAAAATAGTTGCAAGTCAGAACTACTTCACTAAACATGTACCTGCTCCCCTACCAGGAACTGCAGAAGAGACTGAAATTGTGGTTGTCTTGATTTATCTGAACTATCAGTGTTGAGTGCTGACTGTTGATATTGCTCTACTGCTTCTCTGTTATGGCTGCATGTCATAGGGTATCACAGAGTTCCTGTGCTTTCCTTGACTGCCCCATCATCCCGTGACAAATCCCCACCCTGTTAGCAGTCTGGGCCTTTGCATGTCTTGCCAAAATTCAGACAATCGGACTTTCCTAGGAAATGGGTCCTGCACAGGGAGTGTGATCCACAAGAAAATCCTCTGCTCTTCCTAACTGCCTCCTCTAACACTTGATCTTTATTGAACAGAGATGGTAAGGTGTGTTCCAGGAGAAGGACCAATTCTATAAGGAAAGCAGTAGCCTAAATTTACGGAGCATATTGCTTACACTGACAGCAGTGTAGAGCCAAATTGAATGAGTTAACACAGAATTCCTTCAACTTGTGACTCCAGGCTGAACTTGAAAAAGCACAGTACTTGATTGGCTCATTCAGGTTGGCAACTCCCAACAACATTCTGAGGGAGATCAGTGTGGTGAGGGCAGAAATGCTGTATGGAGTAACCAGTCAAAGCCTGGGAGGAGCAGCCTTGGAACCAGGTCCTGGACGTACTCAGTGCTGAAGTATACTCTGTCACTAAGAGCGGCTTGTATGGAGTGACCATAATGTATTCTCCTTTTATAAAAGAAAGCAACAAAAAGAATTAAGCAGCTTCTTTTAAAAAAATGCCTGAAGTGGCAGCCTAAAGCACAAAACACTTTCAAAGAGATTTGCCTTAGTTTCCATACTAAATGATCAGAGCAAGTGCTGCCTCTTAACTTTGGGGAAAAAAAGAGGTTGAGAAGCTTGGAAATAAAACTGTAGCAGTAATAACAAAACATTTTGAGTTCATATCAGGATAAGGAAGCTGGTGAAAGTAAGAAAGCTTGCTTAGAACCTGTGGTGAGTCTCAGTGAAATAAATAAAAAGAATGATAAAGTGAAGTACAGACTAAGGGCAAAACAATTTTCTTTTCCCTTTGGGGAACAATCCTGCTTTACGAAATCCCTTGTTACAGGGTCTGCCTTTGGAGAAGAGGGAGGCTCTTTGCATGCGAAAATAATTGGCTAAGAAATACTAAATAAATTATATAACTGCTCTAAACTTGTATGTTCAGTGGCGAGATGGAGAGTAATGCTAGAGGAAAGTCTAGAGACTGGGGAAGTCTCCTAAAGAGGTTTTATTTGGTAGAGAAAAGAGAAATTGGGAAATAAAACTAGCAAATGGCTGTTTTGAAATAGAAAGTGCTGCAGCTGGGATACACAACTGGCTGCTACCAACTACTGTGTATCTGTTAATTGCACCTGTTCAAAGTACCAGTGGACAAATTGCTAAGAGAAGAGTTAACTGAGAAGTAGGAAGTGTGAAGGTAATTGTCCTGGCACACAGAAGAGTTCTCAAACCAGCAGATGCTGCAGTCTGGAGGGGTAGGTTGAAGAACTGCCACTGCATACCTGCTCTGCCTTTTGGCTACTCAGACATCAGACGCTGAGCTGCGTTGCGGGGTTTGTTTGGCCTGGCTGTTACGCCACAGTGTCCTTAATTTCTGTCTTCTCATCCCTGCTAGGAAGGACTTTTAAGTGCTGACAGTCACAGCACTTGCTGGTTTTCTACAAGGGTCTCATGCCTGTGTGCACTGTTCTGCCAGGCAGGGGCAGCAGTGCAGGTGGAAGATCTGAGCCAGGCGTGGGCCTTGAGCAGAGGCACAGGGGCAGTTTCTCAAAGGACACATAACCCCACGCATAATTGAGTGCTGTGCTGGCTGCCTCTCCCTGATTGACAGGGCACCCAAAGCCATGCCTACAGCTAAGCAGTAAGGTCTCTCAGCTGAAAGGCTTTTCCTTTAGGATCTGGAGCTCCTCAGAGGCTGCTTGCTAAGTACCTGTCTGACACCTGCCACTGTTTACAAGTAAGCATTCACAAAATGCCAAGTGACAGGCTGGGAGCTGTTACTTCAGGGATTAGCCAGGAACTAGAACTTCCCTATTAGGAAATCCATATTCCTATTCCTGTATTTTCATTTGAAGCTATTGATGTCAAGGATTGCTCTGAGCTTAAATGGTTAGGGAAGAGTCTCCTCCTTGGCTGCTTTTTGCACACTGTCCTTGGGCACCATAAGGAGCCCCAAGCCCACTCTGCAGTCCTTGGATATCTCTGTGCCCTGTTGTTTGGATACAAGGACGTGTCCAGCTATAACTCATAATTTTGGCATGCGCATAGGAAGTTCCATTTCATTGTGTTCTGCTTTAAGTCCTGCTGTTTGTCTCTTTTCCTAGTGGTATGTGGGACATGGGACTGAGTAGCTTCAGAGTACATATAGAGCATTTTTAGCTTTACCCTTTTTTACTTCAGAGTGATGAGACTTTGAAATTAAGCACCAAATTAACTCTGAATAGTTGTATTTCACAGTCCTGCCCCTTTCCCCCTTGAGAATGGGAGCTGGTAGAGCACTCATAAAGGGAGAAGTAGATTTATACTTCTATCAAGAATTACATAAACAGTATCTCACAGAAGTGGTTCTGCTATCAGTAATTTGTCCCCAAAAAGAAGAGGGTCCAGTGTTCTGTCCTAAAAGTACAGCATCATAAACACTTGGTTACTTCTGTCTTCTCCAGACAGATGGACCACGCCCTCTCTTTACCTTGTGCTCCACTTGCACAGATATTAATCCTTATGGAAAATCTCCTTGTTCTGGGCACAGAGGCTCCAAAGAAGTCTCTGTCCACACCATAGTGCTTATGAGCTGTGTACATCCTGGTCTTTCCTGCAAGAACCATGGGGAAATCACAGACCTGGCAGGATATTAGCCTTCAGGAGGGTTCTTGCTCATCCTGGTCAGAAGGGAGTTGAATTTTGGAAATAATGGCATCTCTGCAGAATAACTGCCATTGTTCTTCATCTATTAGGAATTCAGCATGCTATGGCGGGTCCCCTCAGCAGACAATTTGAGTTAACCATGAGTGGGTGCTGACAGACTCCATTTTCACGCCTATGCTCTACAGATGGAGTTCCCCTGTTTCCACCAACCCTTCAGAGCAGGTACTGGTCCTGGGCTCCTCTAGATGTTGTCTTCTGAATTTCATTATTCCTTAGTCCAGATTTTAGACCTTTCTGTGTCCCTTCTGGCCTGTAGCCTGAGAACAGGTAGGAATATTCAGCCTGAGTGAATACTGGGAGCTCATTTTGACTTGATGCTTGTGCCATTTGTGCCCTCTGTTCTGGTTGCTGACCAGTCTGTTGGCTTGTGCTGCCAGAAATGTCAGGAGAGAATCTAGGCTGTTCTTTAGGAATGCAGGAAGCCCTTACACCAGTCAGGATTTCCCCCTTGTAGATCAATTTGAAGACACCCACCTAGTTTTGACTTTCCGAAAGGGATCTTTCCCATCCCTCTGGAGTGTGTGATTAACTTGTGCTAGGCCACATGAAGGGCACCAACTGTCTTACCATCCCTCTCTGCAGGACTGACTTTTGCCTTCCCCATTTAAATGCCAGCCTGTCTTACCATGTCCATGTTCCCAGCCTGGAGGTGGCTGAGATCCAGGTGGATGTGGAGGTAGTTCCTACAGGTAGGGAGTGCCTGGAGCTAGTCTGGGAAGCAGGAGCTGTGGCTGCACAGAGTAGCAAGGGGTCACTAATCAAACTAACAAGATGTCTCCGATATGTTTGTCTTTTTCAGATCAGACTTAAGTTCAGGCTTGAGTTCAGGCTTAAGTAGATCAGTTCCCTGTTCCAGAAAGCAGTTCTTTACTCTCAGGGTGAACTGGGAAGATTTAATTAGCTGTTGCAGATGCTCTTCCTTCCCTGTCGCATGTCCTTTTCAGCAGGAATGAAGTTGTACCAGGGCTTAACACTGGTTTTCTTAAAGGGGTGGGAGCTGCTTTCTGCAGCTGCTCAGCAGTCTGTGTTGTCTTCCCCCAAAATACCAGAGAATAGAAACCCTACATGTTGACTGTTTCCAGTACTCTTTTCTTTTTACAGTGTGACAAAACAGTGCATTGAGTTCCCCCCTTTGATTTGTCTCCATGGGAGAAAGCAGGGAAAGCTCAGGCGTGGTCATCTTGAATATTTTTGTAGTTGGTTTCCATGGTGTATCACCAGCAATGTCTGATGTTGTTTTGTCATGACCTGGGCAACCCATCTCAGGTTGCCTGGGAAATACTCCTGTGCTGGGTAACTGTAGGGCAGATGGTTTGGAGTGTGATTTATGCCATTCCCAGGTGGTGACAGAGTCTAGTGGGTGAAGGATAGATTAAGCTGCTCTGTCCTGTTCCACAGGAAGAGATGCAGAGGGTAGTGGTGCCCAAAGGTGTTGATCTCAGGGTCCAGGGTGAGGATGCTCCACAGGGTCAGATGTACTGAAGCATATGACTGACTAAAAAAAAATCCTCCTTCCGTTGTTGGACGGTCAATCTTATGTTCCATTAGACAAATGAATTTCCTAGCTGAATGCAAATTGAGAGCACATTGCCCTAGTAGGACCATAGAATGGACTAGTAGGACTTCATAGAATTATGAAGTATTTTCAGACATGGTATTTAGGAAGTATTTCTGCCAGAAAAATAAGCATCATGGAGACTGATATGCCAAGAGGAGCCACAGCAGTATCTTTCTCTAGTTGCTTGGCTCATCTGAGCTTGTGCCCAAGAAGAAAGATTAGATCTGGAATCTTCTGATAAGGATCACAGAGTGGTCCTTTGCAGTTGTTTCCAAATAAAGTTGTTTCTCCTGTTTCCTGTATTCCCTCTTCTAATGAGCAGTCCTCTAATAGAAGACAGGGAATTAGTCATATTTTTTGTAAACAACCTCTGAAGCTTGAGTTGAATTCACATCTCATCAGATGAAGAAGCTCCATGGTTTCCTGAAATAGAGTTGGAAAGAAAAGAAGGAAAGCACAGAATTTCAGGCTGTCTTAAAACTCACTTAAGTGTACAACCCAACATGCAAACAGGATTGTACTCTGGAATTGTAGAAAGAATATCTGATTTACAGAACTCTGTAAAAGTATTCCCCTTTTAGATTGAACTAACTGCTGATGGCCATCGCTGTCGTCAAGGATTCCTGAGCAGGAAGGTTTCAAGCTGATCAGTATGGTTTTCAGATTCTACACTTGAGCTTTCAAGTTTGGGCAAACTCAGAGGAGGCCTTATACACCTGCAGAGACAGAGTCTGCACAGGCACACAGCTCCAGTTGTGGGATCAGCCAGGACATCCCCTTTTTAATCTGGGGATTTCTGATTAATGAAAGAAAATGTGATTAAACTGCCATGCTGTCAGTGCATAGTGTGTTAGTCTTTCCTAGTGCATCTGACACAACATTCGGATCACTTAAACTAACTGCAGAGTAGTGAATGGAATCCCTGGGGTAGACAACTGAATTCAAATGCCAACATTTTAATAAACTTAATGAGAAAAATACTTAACCAGTTTTATGTTTATTTTTATTCTGTTTTTCTTACTCTGGAATTTGCTGCATTTGAGGACCTTGAAAAGAAGCCAACCTGAGTCAGAATTCTTCTGCCAGCATTCGTAGAATTTCAGGAATGGAATTTTCATCTTTCTCCATTGGGGTCAGGATATAGGTTACCTCTTACCCCTATCTACTGATCCTTGGGAACTATTTAGAAGAAGAAATTGCATTGTCACAGAGATACCCTAGGTGATCTAAGTGCATTTTTCTATCTTTCAGGTTTCTCTGTGACAGTCAAAAAGATTTGGATGAGCTGCTAGATTGCCTGCACCCCCAAGGAGTAAGGGAGAGCCAGCTCAAGGAGCGCTTGGAGAAAAAGTGAGCCTGATCTTTGTTTTCCTGTGTGTGCCTTCTCCAAGTCAGAATAGGTCCTTGGCGCAGCAATCCTTGCCATTCCTGGGGCAGCTTCCCATGCTGGGCTTTGATTGTTCTGGTGCTGAAGAGGGGAGGACATTCAGGTTGAGTAATTACTGGTTTTGTTGGGCAGATTCTTGATAAATAACACTCTGAACAGTGAAGAAGTTTTGTCAGTCTTTAAATTGCTCCTTGAAACCAGGAACAAAGGCAGTGCTGGTTGCTCTGAGCCAGAACTGCCACGTGCTTTCATGTGTCTTTCAAATAACATTATGCACTGGTGGAGCTCATAGGTCTCAAATGGAGACCATTGTCCCAGAGCCTGCCCAGCTCCCGGGACAGTGCTCTGCCTGTACTCAAAGGTTGAGTTTGATTTTCCAGGTATCAGGACATCACACATTCCATCCATTTGGCTCGGAAACAGAACTTGGGCCTCAAATCTTGTGATGGCAACCAGGAGCTGCTGAACTACCTCCGGAGTGATCTGATTGAAGTTGCAACGCGGCTGCAGAAGGGAGGCCTGGGATATGTTGATGTGACACCAGAATATGAAGCAAAAGTGAGTGAACAGGCAAAGTACTGAACAAGACAAGTGTGAGATGATAATTTTTGTGGAAGATCTTCAGTCTTCTGTTCTCCTCAGACAAGAGGAACAGGAAATCATTTTTCTCACTTGTCCTTTCAACAGTTATTTCAAGATTACACAGCTGATGGTTTGAGGTGTAGGTAGGGTCATAATATTGGAGCTGAGCGTCTTGTTCAGTTGTCCTGTTCCCATATTTTCATGACAGACTTCTTTATGGAGCAGAACTCCATAGCTGATTTTTATCTTCTGTATCAAAGCCAGCATGTCTTGTTGAGATAGCAGCAATATTGTTGATTCCATAACCAGGTGTGGCAGGTCACCACACTGCCTTAGGTGCCACAGGTGTCCATTTGCAGACTCGCTTCAAGCAGCAGAGAGAGTAATATCCAGCTGTTACGGGGTCATACGCTCTTCCCAACAGGTGTACTCACTGGAAAGCCTGAAGGATTTTGGAGAGTGTGTGATTGCGCTCCAGGCTGGTGTTGTTAAGAAGTTTCTGCAAGGTTTCATGGCCCCTAAGCAGAAGAGAAGGAAACACCAAGGAGAGGATTACATTGCCAAGGCTGAGGAGATAGATGAAGACAAGAAAATGGCAGAAGAAGCCAAGGTATTGTTCACCTCAGGGCTCTGTTTCAGTCTTGCAGTAGAACTCTTTGAGCAGTAGCAGTACATTTCATGGGGTACTAAGTCTTGAGCAACTTCCTCTCATTTCAGATTTGTAGTTTAGTGTGTTTGGTGTTGGTGGGGTCAGGTGCTTTTTGTTTATTTTGAGGAGTAAACATAGGGGAAAGTAAATATAATAGTGAGGAGTTAGTTTTTCTCCGTGAATAGGAAATGGTCAAGTTCCCTTCAAACAGTTCTACTTAAATAAAAGTACCTTATGAAGCATTTTCACAGAACTTAATAGGAGTTGTGTCTGTTAGAGAGAATTGATGGTGCCTTGGTCCACAAAGAGAAGGAGAGACACGTTGAGGTTCTGCTGATTTCAAGGGAGTGAGATTCAGATAAATACCACATTAGGCAAAGGGAGATGAAAGTTGTTGGATGTGTGGAGGCACTTGAGGAGATGCCTGGGCAAACAAGCTGCCTGTGCCTCCAGGAGAAAAGTGGTATTGTGGGTCTAAATACATATCCCTCCTAATAAAAGGGATGGAGAGAAGATACAGAGGATTGGGAAGAGTACTGCAGGCACTTGTGCTGCACCAGTGTTACACCCTAACAGGGGTACTTGTATCCGGGGGTAGTTTCTATGCAGTAAGTTGAACAGGACATTAATGCCCCATGACAAGACTTTCCCCACTGCCCTCAGCTCTGCCCTAACTGATCACTGACTTCAGCAGAGGCAACAGTATCGGCATTGGATTAGCAGAAGTACTTGAAAGTCCCAACTTAAATAAAGAAAATTTCTTCATGTGTGTTTACCTGAACGGAACAGGCAAGAAAGGTGGAGAGAGACTAATTTACAAGAGCATGTAGTGATAGGACAAGGGGGAATGACTTCACACTGATAGAGTGGGGTTAGAGTTGATATTGGGAAGAAATTCTTCCCTGTAAGAGTGGTGAGGCCGTGGTACAGGTTGCCTAGAGAAGCTGTGGCTGCCCCATCCCTGGAATTGTTCCAGGCCTGGTTGGATGGGGCTTGGAGCAGCCTAATCTAGTGGTAGGTGTCCTTGCCTATGGTGAGGGGTTGGAACAAGATGATCTTTAAAGTCCCTTCCAAAGCAAACCCCTATGGAAATCCATGACTGATGCTGGGGATACTTTTTTTGGTGTGGATCTGTGGGGGTTTTTTAAGGCTCCTATGTCAGTATATGTGCTGAACACTTGTTTGAAAATCAGGTCTTTGCTAAGCTGTGCCATTGCTGTGTTAGCAGGATAATTTGGATAGGCACTAGAAATTTTCACATTCCTCAGTTGTCCTGAAGTATTTAAACTTTTGCTAATTTTGACTCTTCCATCCTAAGTGCAAGGGTAATGGAAGGATGCTGTATCCTGAAAGCTCTCAGCAGAATGGAGTGCTGTAAAAATTGGTGAGGTCTGAGGCAGAAAGGGCTTGGGTCAGCACATTTCCTGTTTCTACAGCAGCACTGTATTGAGCCTTACTCCAGTCTGCCTTTAGAGCTGTAATCATGAGGGCTGTACCTGTAGGGCCCACTCAGGGTAGCATCAGATTTACTGCAACACAGTCCCAGTATGTGATTGTGCAGGTCTCCCTCCCGCAAGCACTGGCTTTAGTGTCATGCCAATCTCTGGAGTGTTTTTTATGCAGTGCAGTGCTTACTACTTCATTTGCATTTTCTAGACCTTCGTGGTGGTACAGCAATGTTCAACTTTTTTGGGGCTGTTTGTTGGTTTGTTTGGTTTGGCAATTTTTTTTTACCTTGAAAGAGCAGCTGTAAAAGTTCTCGGGTACAGTTCTCTGATGCTGACTGCCAGCCAGAGTGTTCTGAAGAGAAATCTCCTGCATAGGCTAAGAATTATGAAGCCTTTTGAGCCAGAACTTCCCTGAGAGTACATAGCAGGTAAAACAGAGCATAGCTGCACTGGAAAAACACACTCCATGTAGTTCCAGACTATAGAGGAAGAATTGCAGCCCTGTGGTATGGCTATGTCTCATTTTCCCTTTGAGAAACAAGTTGGGGCTTAACAGACACCCATTTGCTGACATAATTGTCTGTACTAAGGATTCCTGCTGGCTCAGCTGCGTTGCTGGAACTCACACTGCTGAGTGGCGAAGGATTGCAGCGAGACCTGGCTTGTGAGTGCTCCTGAAAATCAGGCTGGTGCCTCTGTTGACGAAAACATTCCCATTTCCATTGGAAGTAGTATGCTGGACTGTCCCAGAACAGAACAGGGAATATGTGACCTCTTTGCAGCGTGACATTGCATCACAGAAGCATAAGCAGAGTAAAGAACGTGGATAGGTTATCATCCCTGTGACCTGTGTTCAGTAGTCTGTGCAAGGGAACAGTCAGTCTGCACCTGCAAACAATCCTTCAAAGAGTGGCTTCACAACCAAGCAATTCCAGGTTCAGCTGTTCCGAGGAATTTCAGCTTAGGGTGCCAGGTGAGAGCCTTTGTATCTGGAGGCTTGTCTACCTTTAGCAAAGAAAGTGTTTTCTATCACTCTGGGGTTGACATGTGACTGAGGACTTCTCCTTTTATTCTGAGGGTTGATTTTTATTTGTTTTCCCTGCTAGGTTGTTCCTATCCCATCAGGAGGGGATTTAAGTAACTTCTTCCAGTCTCCCATTTTGCCTTGTTGGCAGCTGGAACTCCCTTGGTACTGGTGCTGCTCAAATGCCAGTCTCCTGATGCTTCGGAAGCAAGGCTAGAAATCTGTTAAATTGCACAAATCTAGGGAGAAATATCTCAGCAAAACTTGCCAACAGCTTTTGTAGATTTATCTTGGCCCAGCAGTTACCCAGTATGTTAACAGCAAAACCCATGGAACAGTTCACTGGAAAATCAATTTAAAAGTGTGTGAAGCACCTCAACAATGTTCTGCAAAGAAAGAACGCAGGGCTGTGTAACCTCCACAGTGGGCTGGGCAGCTTTCTGTTTGTCTCTGGTGGTTCTCCAGGATCCACACCAGCAACAGCAGTATGGATATCAACATTTCAGAACAGCTTGTGTGTTTTTCCAGGCATCTAATATATGCTGTACTTCCTCAAATTCAGTCAGAGGAGAATGTGCAACTCTGCAAAACTCCTGGGTTTTGTTTGGCTCCCAAATTGCTGTCAGCTGCAGAGTTTAGATTTTCGCATCTGACACTTCACTCTTTGTTTTTTCATTCTCCTGGGGTAGAAGAACATTAACTTGAGGCCTGTTACGTTCCTGTTATGTCTGGGCCATCGCCTCGTTGTTGTAGAGCACAGGATTACCATTGGAGAGGGGACATGCCTCTGGATAACTTCTGTCGTGCTGCATTTCCGATTTATCAAAATGGGATTTCCAGACCTCCTGAGCTGGATGTATGGTTTTCCATTGGCCTTGCTCTGTGCAGCCCCTGGCAGCTGCCCTGGTGCAAAGCTTAGCTTTTTGATGCTGTCACCCTCATTCCCAACTTCTGGGATTTCAGGTGAACTGAGGCCATCCTGTCTCAGGGAAGCAGCTGATTTCATACTTAGGGGTCCAAATGCCTCTGCAGTGTGATTGTAGCTGGTGGCACAGGGCTCCGTCTGCCACCTGAGCAACTCGGGGACCACAGGGTGTTGCTGAGGTCCAGGTGCCTATGTGATACCCACTGGAGGGCAGCACAGGCTGCTTCAATCCTCCTTCCACTGTGATTGCCAGCTGTTCACAACTTTCACCCCACATTTTACAGTGCTAGGTTTCTGCCTTTTATTTTCTTAGCCTGCTGATTATTTGGGTCAGACCTTCAGAGCAAGAATTCAGTGGAGTTTCATGTAGGTTGATTCAGCCTGACTGTGAAATGCAAAACGGTCCACTGTTACGAACAAACTGTCTGATCCAGGGAGATTGGATATGGATAAATCGCAACCAGAACTGCTGAGGTGAAGGAAATACCACAGAAGAAAAGAAATGTCAGAGTTGAGCTTTGGTTATGAATGGTCCCAGCTAAGGAATATAAAAGCATCTTTAGACTGAAGGAAGCAGAGTCTGTGCATCGTTGTAAGCTGTTAGATCTGTCTGCAGGTTGCTTCAGCCATGGAGAAATGGAAGACAGCAATCCGTGAGGCCCAGACCTTCTCCCGTATGCATGTACTGCTGGGGATGCTGGATGCCTGTATCAAGTGGGATATGTCAGCAGAGAATGCCAGATGCAAAGTGTGTCGCAAGAAAGGTACGCATTCCTGCCCACGGAATTCCTGCTTGTGCAGCAGTTGGATGCTATCACCTCTCTGCTCTGCTTAGGCAGTGTGTTCTTGCAGTCTATCACTCTGACCATGGTTGTATTTTAAGTTCTGAATGTCAGGATTTACAGTCATCAGCATTGATCTCTCAGAAACATTTGACCCTGACTCCATTAAACCATTCTTATGTAACCTGTACACAGTATTGCAGAGCTGCTATCGCCTGGATATTTAGGGTACTTGGAAAAAAGTAATCTACAAATCCTTCTGGGAACACTTATGCAACTGTCCATTCCCTAGTTTCATGTTTGGAATGGTCTTTGTTTCTCTGAGTCTTGTCAGTTAATCCTGTCTTTGAGAGAAGGAGCAATCAAGGAGAAGTTGGGAAGGTTGTTATGGGGAAAGTAAGGTGGGTTGTTGCTGCTCTGAGGCCAGAGTGGTAGCAGAACTGCTCAATGAGCTTGGGAGGTCACCAAACAGGTGACAAGGGGATACTTTCTGTGTGCATTGTAGAATGAAGGGCTTTAGAGTCTTCTAGATGGAGGGCAGAGTAGAAGGGGTGTCAGCAGAGATGGGATGCTGATATTTGTTCTGCCATAACCTCTCCTGTTGGATAGGAGCCTGGAGGAGAGAGCCTGGTGGTACATTCTGCCTCACCACTTTATTATTTGCTGAAGCAGTAGTGGGAAATGAGGGCAGGCAGACCTCAGGGGATTGCTGGGCAACTTTTGTTTACCACAAGGCTTTGCCATCCATCCCTTCAGAGAAATAAGGGCTGAGCTGGTGCAAAATCTGCCTTCACAGCAGAGCCTGAGTGGTATTCCAAACCAGTGCCAAAACCTATCGTACCTGCTGTTGAGAGGAGTTTCTAGGCAAAAGTAAGGAGGGGCTCACCTGAGACTAACACAGAAGTTTCACAGAAATTAGGAACGGATATGTTAGAGAAACAGAATCTGCCAAGCCCTCTGCACTTTTTCCACTTCAGTAAAAGGATTGGCTCAGGATTGTTTCCCTGTTTCCCTTCATCAGTGGAAAGCACAGAGAGCAAGTAGTCCTGCTGCATACTGATTCTCAGTGTACCCTTCTAACCCTGAGTAGAAAGAAGGTGTCATGTAGGTTAACCAGACTGAACACAGAACAAGAATAGCTCTATTTATAGCTTACAGCTCTGGGACTCTGTTTGCAGCAGACTTCTCTTTCCCCATGTTTATCTGGGTGTGGAATGTCTTTGGAAGACTTCTGTCTTTGCCTCCAGTGAAATCTTTGCAGGGTGAGGGACTTACCATTGGTTTTGTTTTTAAATGCTGCTGTTCATAAATGTAGTGGTGGGACAGAAAGAAGGATCCCCAAGGAAGACCATCAGAGAAAAGGGTCCCTGCCCTTTGAAGGGACTCTGCATCTTTCTCTTGGTTACTCCTACCCTCCAGCACTGCAGAAGCTTCTCTCTCTTGCCTTGAGTGAAGCCATGGCCTTGTTACAAATGAGCTACACTTTCCTAGGTGAGGATGACAAGCTGATCCTGTGTGATGAGTGTAACAAGGCCTTCCACCTGTTCTGCCTGCGGCCGGCCCTTTATGAGATCCCAGATGGGGAATGGCAGTGCCCAGCGTGCCAGCCTTCGACAGCCCGTCGCAGCTCACGAGGCAGGTGAGTGACCTTCTTGCCCACAGTGTTATCACAGCACAGTCCCGGGCCTCTTTTCACAAGACTCAAACCAGCCTGGAGCAAAGCCCCTTTAAAAGGTTTAAAATCACCCAGTTAAAGCAGCACTGGAACAGAAGAACAGCAGTTTCAGGATGTAAGTTTAGCACACCTGTGTTGTACTGATGCATTGCAAGTTCATGAGTTCTAATTAATAACTTTGGCTTGGAAATTAAAACGTGCAAAACACCCAGCAAAATTAGGTGCACTAAGGATTGTTGTTTCCTTTGAACAGCTGGTTGAGTTGTTTCTTCATGTAGTTGGTGGCTGCAATTCTGTGAGTCTGTGGGCTGGGTTACTGGAGTGTTCTTGTAAGTTAGAGCCGACATTATTCCAGGCTGTAGCTCAATCCCTACTCTGCTACAAGAAGTCAGGCTATAAAATGCCATTCTAATGGTTTCTGTACCTTATAACCTAAGCAAGACTGGAGCACCTTATAATGTGACAAAGGGAATATGATTTGGGGAAGTGTGGTAAATATGAGTAGCTGCCTTCTGACAGCAGGGGCCTGGATTGATTTTTTTTTTTTTTTTTTTTTTTTGAGTTGCAAGCTGGAGCTTAAGCATTTTACAATGAGTGTCCTTTGCTGGTGGTGACTGCACTGCACCTCCCTGTTTGTCAGTGAGGTGAGGCTGTTGAGTGGCATCTGATGCAGAAGCAGCTAGCAGATCCTCCCTGACAGAGCAGCAGCACAGTAGAGGTGTGCCAGCCAGTACTGTGCAGGTGGTGTATGGCCTTAAAAGTATTACTTACTCCCTGGACACCATTTAAGAGTTCCTCAGGCTTGTACAGAAGTGACAGGACATAAAGGCAGCTGTTGTAGCCTGAGTTCATAGTTGCGTTGTGTCAGAGCCACCTACAAGCTGCTCAGCTCCTGGCCCAGATCCATCAGGTGGGCAACACCTATCCTGTTACCTGCTTTCTGCTCTTGTCTTTCTGGCTGAGATAGGAAAAGAATGTCAGCTTGGCAGGTCTTTTACCCTCTGTGCTTTGGAAGTTTTATTCTTTTTATTGCTCAAGATCCTCTGTATCCAGGGGATTTAGACCCCCACAGCAGTTTTGCCTGTGTCCTCTTTTGCCTGTGCACGCTGGTCTGAATGAGACCCTACCTGCAGTGCTCCCTCTAGCTCAGGAATCCCCAGCACAGAAGGACATCTCTGTGTTGGAGCAAGTCAAGAGGAGGCCACCTAGTTGATGTGAGGGATGGAACATCTCTACAATGAGGGAAGGCTGAGAGAGTTGGGATTGTTCAGCCTGGAAAAGAGAGGGGTTTGGGGTGACCTAATTGCAGCCTTCTAGTACCTGAAGGGAGCCTGCAAAAAAGATGGAGAGACTGTTTACAAGGGGGAATGGCTTCCTTGACATTCTTTCTTGGCAGAAGGCAGGGTTAAAGTGGATATTGATTGGGAAGAGATTCTTCCCTGTGAGGGTGATGAAGCCCTGGCACAGATTGCCCAAAAGAAGCTGTGACTGCCCCACCTCTGGAAGTGATGAAACTTGGAACAACCTGGTCTAGTGAGGGGGTGTCCCTGCCCTTGGCTGGGGAACCGAAGCAAGGTGGGCTTTAAGGGACCTTCTAACCCAAACTGTTCTGTGGTTCTGTGAATGACTGAACAGACACAAGTGAGCAGCCAGAATGTGCTGGGCAGGGAGTCTTCATGGCTTCTGACTTCAGCACATGAGGAGCCTGACAATCTGTTCACCAATTTCTTTCCTTTAGTACGGGGAAAATATTCCAGCAGGAAAAAGTGTCCCTGTTGAAACTCTTTAGGCTGGGCCTATGGACCTGGATTAATAGCAAATTGCCCTCTCAGGGAGGAGTAATTACACAGCAGTCACAGTCTTAAAATCCCCTGCACCATGGTCATGGTGCCAAGAATACCAAAAAAATACCCAAATTCAGCTCTTGGGAATTTCCAGCCCAGATGTTTAGCTGGGGAAGTGCCCTTTGAGCTGTAGCTATAACTTGATATTCTGGAATACAGCAAACTGCTTTGGGCTGAGCCTGGTGTTTGTTGTACAGCCCAAACAGTACCAGGGCCCTCGGGGCCACTGATGCCCAGGCTCTTGTACCACAAACATGTGTATCTGCCTTGTTCTAGGAACTATGCAGAGGATTCTGCTGAAGATGAAGGTGAAGAAGGTGAAGAAGCTTCTGATGAGCCAGATGCTGAGGAGGAAGAGGAGGAGGAAGAAGACTATGAAGTTGCTGGACTAAAATGTAAGGCTTTGACTGTATAGTGAAGTAACAGAAAATAGTAACCCTCCTTCAGTATCTGAAATACTGATACTCTTTGGGATTTGTGCTTTTCCTCATGCAGAGCATCTCCAAGCCTGGGAGATGTCATAGGGGAAGGCTATGGCTGTGCTGTGGTTACCTGGGGAGCTGGAGTATAAGCCCTTGGCGATTTTTTTATGGGGTCAGCACTAGCAAAGATTGAAACTGCTCACTGCCCAGTCACTCGCTGGGGACATTGATGACGCTGTTCAGAGGGCTGAGAGGGGTCAGTAGAGACTGCAGTGGGGTGGGGGGGTCAGCAGAGCCTGCAGAGCAGTGGCAGCAGCAACAGTTCCTGGGATTGTCAATCTCTGCACCTACAGGATTTGTTGTACACTGGAAGCTGTTTAAATGCTCTCACCACAGCCCCAATCTCTTTTCTTTTTCTCACCAGTTCATAACCCCTTGAGTGCAGGACTTCTAGGGATTTGGCCAGGAGGCACTTTGAAAGAGGACTAGCACTTCCTCTCTTTATTCCAATGGGAAGGCACAGTGTTCTAGGTGTAGTGTAGCCTGAACCACCAGCACCCTTTGATTGCATATAGAGACCATTTGGGATGCATAACTGGAGCATTCCTGGGCAGCTGGGAGAAGTAAAAGACTGTTTTTCTAGACTCCTCAATGTCTGCTTCTTCACCTAAACATATTTATGTTTAGTATGTATATCCACTTTGGTTTTAGGGGAGTTTGATTCAGTCCCAGTTGGGCAACTTGCTGCACTGAAAAGCTCTGTCTGGCAATGGCACAATGCCAGCATTTGCTTTCTGTCAAACTGTTCTTGACTGACATAAAATTAACTGCAGATTGTCTTAAACAGGGCAGATGGAATCCAGAGACTGGGACTCAGAGGATTATCCCATGTTCTTTTGAGGGTTTCCATCCAGGCCTGAGCCTTCCCTTACTTTATTCTGGTTTCAGGGAGGCTCACTGATAGCAAGCTATGTACACTGCTTGTTGCCCTGAGGCATATCCATGTCCACACTTGGAGTGTGTTCGGCCTGTGTTGCATGGCCAAGGCAGGAGCTGAGCCAAGCTTCCCAAACAATAGCAAAAGAGGGTTACAGTCACTAAAAATAAAGTGCTAAATGCAACTCCTGGCTTTAGAGAGCATTAACATGGAAAGGTCACTGTGGAAAACTTTTGTTTTAATAGAGAAGTCACATTGATCCTCATGGCGTTTATCCTGAGGGATCTAACCTAGAATGTTGGATTGTGTGACATTTAGCACGTGCTGCACGCTTGACACACAAGTGGAGTGACAGCAGGCGGACGTCCTGCGGACTAGCTGCACGCCCAGCATGGGGGACCCAGCGTGATGATTTATGGGACAGGGCTGGATCAGAGGCTGCAGCTGAGGTATCCAGTGTGCTGGATACAGCTTGCTCAAGGACTTGGGATCAGGTGAAGGGGTTTGACTTGGGAAGGCAAACACATTCTCCTTGTACAGAGGGTCATGGGAGAAACTTAAGACAAGGGAGTGCGTCAGCATGCTTGCATTGCCACCAATGTGGAGCTGAGAGGCAGACTCACGCGGACAATTGCCTTTCTGTAGGATGTAATGTGGCAGCCCCAGTCTTGGGGAATAAAATTGCATTGTTTCCCCCTTGTAGCACGTGGAGCAGTTCCCCAGCTGCAGTAATTTGACACTCCCCCTGCACAAAGTTCCCTTCTCAGGGGGCTTACCAGCTAGCTTATCCCACTGTGTGGGCCACTTGGAAAAGCACCCATCCCCAAAACTGTGAGTTGCAAAGGGGCAGCAGGAAACTGAGGAAAGTCCGGGTTTCTGCTCCCAGTGCTTTCAGAGGGTGTGTTGCAGTGCTGTTTGAGATAGCTGTCTGTCCTTGCATTGCTTCCCTGTCTCTCCCTCAAGCCTTGATATGTTGGGGTCTCTTGGTGCTGTAGGCAGAGGGGTTTGCTGTGACCTGCAATGGATGATCCAGGAGCTCCCAGGTCTCCCTTGGAGCTTGAGGATCTGCTGTGTGTGAGTACCCTTTTAGCAGCAGTCTGTTGCTAGCCATGGCCTCTTTGGGCAAGAGGTGATGACTCACAGATCTCCTCTGGAGAAGGTGTGAGAGTGCAGCTGAGATGGGGCCAGGTGGTCCCTGGGCTCACCAGCCTGACTGAGGCTCAGCCTGGTGTGGGAGGCAAAGGGCTGGTGGTGTCTGCTCCCAGATGCATGCACCCAGGCGTTTAAGCCCATGGCTTATCTCTTTCAGTGAGGCCCAGGAAGGCAGCTCGGGGCAAGCAGAGCTCCATGTACTCCTCGAGGCAGGGAAGGCACCAGAGGAAGAAGCAGACGCTGCACCCTGCACGGGGACCCCGGCAGCGCACGGCACCTGTCAACGGTGCAGACATTGATGAGCTGGTAAGAGCGAAATTGCTCCCTGGAGATTGCTTAAATCATGGGTTATAAACCAAACAGGTGGCATGCTTCTTCCCATCCCTTTGCAGAGAAATGCCTTGAACCCTAGTGAAAGCCTGCACTGGGCTGGGTTAACAAAGGAGACATATCCTTAAGGCCTTGCTGCAGACAGAGCACAGATATGCCAGGCATCCCTCCCCAGCCGCTTTCACACATTGTCCCCTTGAGCAGAAGGCAGTCTGCAGCTTGTTAAAGGGTTTTAAATAGTATCCATATGTCTCTGCAGAGAGGTGGGGAACCTAAGGGGGTCCTGGATGGCTAGGGAATTCCATCAATGCTGGACTCTTGTTCCCCAGCCTTGGCCGTTTTCTGACAGTTGTTGTCCGTATGGTCACTCCTCAACTTCCAGGACATAATTTAGCTGGTTTAGGTTTCACTTGATATTTAAAGAATAAAACCATAGGCTCCTGCACAGAGCAGTCTGTGCATGCTGGATGGGGGGGAGCTGCTGTGACTGTCTCTGGAGAGAAACATGCCATGGGGGATACGTGAGTATATAGCAGCCCCACAGCCACGTCACAACATCCTGCAGATTGGCCATCTGTCCCATGACCAGCACTAGTGGTGCTGGTGTGTCCTGTCACTCTCCTTGCTCATAGTCTGTCGGCTCACTGCTGCTCGTGCTAGGTCTGGGGGACTGTCTTGTGATCTGTGTTGCACACTGGAGGTCAAGCAAGCCCAGGATAGGCACCCACAGCGAGCACAGAGGGATATTCCAGTGGGGGAAATCTTATTGGAGCAGCATGCTGGCTCAGAGAAGAGGACTCTGCCAGAATTTATCATTTGTCCTGGGAAGATATCAGAGCTGGGTCAGAATAGTGAGTACCCTCTGCTGTGGAGCCTTCCTGTCATTCAGTGTTTCCTTAGCAGTGATGTCCCATGAGCTATGGTCTGGGAGCTATGGGGATTGTCCCCATGCTGGGTGTGACCTATGCTGGGTCCTTGGGCATGTGACTGACCTTGTACTGAGCCTGCATTGGGACGGCAGCACTCGGGGCACCAGCTGCTCCCTGGGATTTGAAATGGCATGGTCAGCTCTTCCAGGGCAGAATGGCAGCACAAGTGCTTCTCTGTCTGCCTCTAATGCTGCCCACCACAAGCTCAAGAGAAGGCAGGGAGAGGGAATTCACATTCTCCATCTGCTGGCATTTATTTTTTGGCTGCTTGTTCTGGCCATATTGTCTTTGAACTTATTTTGAAAAAGCCACCTGCCACCAAAGGAGAGCTGGGCAGTTTGAGCTGTTCCTACCAAGCTCCTGAATGGCACTGTTGTCCTGAACCCAAATGGTTGCTACATGTCATAATCACTGAATGGCCTGGCTTGGAAGGGGTCCTAAATGCATTTCATTCTAACCCTTCTGACATGGGCAGGGACAATTTCCACTAGATGAGGTTGCTCCAAGCCCTGTCCAGCCTGTCATTGAACACTTCCTAGGACGGGACAGCCACAACTCCTCTGGGGAGTCAATGCCAGCCCCTCACTATGTTCAGAGGGAAGAAATGTCCTGGCTGTGCTAAGAACTAGCTCCTTTGGCCTCAGGGCTGTTTGCTGAGCCCCAAAGCCTGTAGCCGTTCCCTCCTTTAATCAATACCCTTTGTGTGGGCAGGTCCTTCAGACAAAGAGAACAGCGCGTCGCCAGAACCTCGAGCTCCAGAAGTGTGAGGAGATCCTCAGCAAGCTGATCAAGTACCGCTTCAGCTGGCCCTTCAGGTGAGGGCAAGTGGTGTCCTCCTCTGTGAGCAGGACTGGCCCCAGGCAGTGTGGGGGTGCGGGCTGGCTGTGGTGCAGTCCTGCCAGATCCACCTGGGAGATTTAGGGATCCAAAAGCAAGTCATATCTGGGAAGATGTTGCTGCAGAAGAAGCCACAATGCTCTCAGTCTTCTGGACTGATGACATGGTGCCCTTCTGAGGTGGCAGGCAAGGGGCTGATGCAGAAGGTAGATGTTCTCTGCTACCCCCAGGACTTTGGGAGCACTGAGATGCTGTGACTGAGGGAAGGTGTGGACCTTCGCCATGCCTGAACCAGCTCCCTGGGCTCCTGTACTTCCCATTCCCATACCATAGGGCTGAATTATCTCTAATATGGTCACGGTATTGCTTGGGCTTGTTGCAGCGCTGTGGGGCTGCAGGTCAGGGGTGCCACAGGGGCGAAGGGGTGGGGAGACTCCACTTCTCTGCAGTGGTGCTAGGGTTGGCATTCCCTTCTATCCCTGTGACCCTTCCTTTGACAGGGAGCCAGTGACCACAGAGGAAGCTGAGGACTACTTTGAAGTCATCAGCAACCCCATGGATTTCCAGACTATGCAGAGCAAGTGCTCTTGTGGCAATTACCGCTCCGTGCAGGAGTTCCTCTCTGACATGAAGCAGGTGTTCTCCAATGCTGAGCGCTACAACCAGAACGGGAGTCACGTACTGTCCTGCCTGGAGAAGACAGAGCAGTGTTTGATTGACATGGTGCACAAACACTTGCCAGGCCACACGTATGCACGCAGGAAACGCAAGAAGCTCTCTACCAGATGCCAGGGACTGGAGGAGCAGGAAGGGGACAGTGAGTCAGAGCCCCTTGATCATTCCCGGGGGCGGAAAAGGAAGAAATGAGGGATGGGGAGAGCAAGAACTGGAGCAGACCTTCTGGTGCTGCCAGGCAATCAGATGGGCTGTTTGGAGGGATTTGAGAAGCAGCAAGCACTTCTTTATTAAGGCAGCCTTCCCTTGGGCCCATCCTAGTTTTAATTTTTCTGCAATTTCCTCAAGTATTTGGTCATCCATTGAGTGGCAATGACTTAATGCTTCCTCCAAAATCCACGAAGCTCTTGTGAGTCTGTCCTGCCAGAAGGGGAAGGTGGGAGGGCCTGGCCAAGCTTGGCTGGGCAGAGGAACACCAACCTGCTCCAGCTGAGGCAGTTGGTTTACTGGAATGAATTGCTTCCTTGCCTCTGCAAGCAGCTGGAGTGTGGTGGGACTGCTGCCAGTTATGAGCACACCAGCCTCAAGCTGGTGCTGGGGGAGATCATGTTGCTCTACAGAAGGACTGGGTGCCACCAGGCCAGTGGGCTACTCGGGCTTGTATGTATGTATTTATATGGTGTTAATTCTGAGCCCCAGTTCTGGGCTGCATGGGGCAAGCAACCACTTAGGTGTACTGCAGTCCAGCTTTCACCAGCATCCCAACACCACTGCTCTGAGGTGCTCCTGCTTTCCCCTCTCCTTGGGGAGAAATCCCTGGAGGTCTCAGTCCAAGGAGAGCTCTGAGCTCAGCTACCCACCTGTACACACCAAGAGGAGGCTCCCTGCTCACCTGGACCTGCATGCAGTCATGCAGCCCTTTGAATACCCCAAGTGCCAGCAGCAAACTGGAGAGTGTGGGTGTCTGCACAGCCCAAGGAGAGCTCCAAGGCCATGGGAGCAACAGAAACGTGCTGTGTAATTTTTTAAATTAATTTTTTAGTTGAAAGTGGCTTGTTTCTAGCTGTGATCTTGTACAAAAAACACCTGTAAGATACCCTTGTCTTGCTTTGGCACATGTACAGTTTATACAAAATCGTGTTTGCTTTATATTTTGCCCCTCTTTAAAACTCATTCTCCTACCAGTAGCAGGAGTTATATCATGGGACTTCGAGGTGGGGAGAGGGGGAATCCCAGTCCCTGTCAGCCACACACTCATGACATTTTGTAGTAACACCCTTGTTTCTGTGCCATATCCCAGCACCAGCTCCTGCTGCCCCAGATGCTGACTTTTCCCTAAGAAAAGGGTTTGTTTTCTCATTCTCTCTTCCTTTCCATCATGATAGGTTTGGATCATACAATCAGGGCTTGAACTTTTTATCCCAGAACTGTTTGATTTGGAATAAATGGGCCATGGAGCTATTCAGTGCTGGTTTTGTCACAGAAAAGCAGAAGCAGCTGTTGTAGCTCCTGGGATTTGAGAAGAAAAGACTCATCAATTACAAATTGCAGCCTAGTTTTGTGAACATTTTAGGTTTTGTTGTTTGGTTGGTTTTTTTTTTTTAATAGGTACTTGTTTTCAGTTCTGGACTGTCAGTGACTGCAGATGAGGCAAGTTCCAGCCCCTTCCCTCTCCTTAGCCTCACTCCCTGCCCCACAGAATAGCACTGACATTTGTGTATCACACATCCCTTCAGAAGCTGTTTTGTCTTGTTTCCTAGAGAACATTTCCTGCAGGTCCTACATGGCGGAACCTTTGGAACTGCACGTTTTCTAAAAATCAGTGTCATCTGGGGGGTGGAGATTTCTGCGAAGGGCTGTACTTGTAATAAATTGGAAACTTAAGAATAAACATTATGTACTTGTGTTTGTAAGTGTGGCTTGTGTGAGTTCTTTGTGGGTCCCTGTGTTAGTGTGGGATTGTTTGAGATGCCTCTCCTCTGCCTTCCCAGACCCACCACTGGAGTAGTGGAGTAAAGGCGTGTTGAGTTGGGATCCGATCACCCTGGACTGTGCTGGTGTGTTGTCACCCTCCCCAGGGCCAAGGACCAGAGCTCTGCTCTGCCTGCACCTGGAGTAGGGAGTAGTCCTTGTTCCTTGTCCCCTGCAGGGTGCCAGTGTGACACTTGTCCTCCTGTTCCATTCAGAGTGGCACTGGGTACCCCTGGTGGGACTACAGGAAGGTGATGGGGAGCTGGGATCTGTCTGCTCTTTTGCCCCAGTGTGGTTTGGCTGCCCCTCAAAGCCTGTTCCTTTATGTTGGGGTGTGTTTTACAACCCGAGCCCTGCTTGCAGTAAGGATTATTGTTGCTGTGTCCCAGGCCCCCATCCTGATCTCCAGCAGCCCAGCAGGGACAGGTGGAGCTCCAAGGGCAGCACAGCTGGAGCAGTGATGCACCAATGCTCATGATAGCCCACAGCTGTGACAGAAAGGGTTTGGTCAAACTTGGCTTTTGCTGGGAATATGAGGGTTCCTGGGTCTCTTCATTCTACTCTTCTGGGAGTGTTCCAGCCTGGCCCCATACCGCTGGGCAGGGAAATCTGGATGGGTTTAAGGGCTTGAAGAATTGGCAATGGGCCAAGGTGTTTTCCCTGGAGAAGCCTTATCCCCCCTACACAGGAGGTGGCTTGGCTTGCTGGCCATGCAACAGGACCTGGGTGAGTCTGAGTGACTCCAGCTGGGACATTTCCAGGCCTCGGCACAGAGATCTCACAGCAGCATCTGCTCCAAGACCTTTTTGGAGACTTGCTTTTTATAGCAGTGCCTCCATGGCATCAGTGTCCTGTGCAGTGCTATAAATAACTGTCCTCACACCTGGCAGGGCAATATGGGGGCTTGGTGGGCAGCCGGTCCACCAGTCATCAGCCCTGCTGCACCTGCTGCCTGCAACAAACCCCAGGGGTATGATTGTTGGGGTTCCAGCCTGGCCTTGGGAAAATGAGACCCAGCTTTGGGCCCCCAGGTTTCCTCGTGGCTTAATTCTCAATCACTAATTAATATTCTGGATAATGGAGTTTTTAGCAACTTCCCAGAGCACAGTGGCTTTTCTTTTGCTACTCAAACCAGGAGGGAGGGTCCATCATGTGAAGGTGGGTAAACTCCATGGCTCAGCAAGTGCTAGGACTTGCAGGACTCTACTTCTCCATGCTGAGCTGGACCAGGACCTCAGAGTGTCCTGGCCCCATCTTCATGCAGCTGGCAGCCCCAATTCACCCTCTGCAGCCATCCCAAGCCAGGTATTCCCCTGTGGGGCCTGGGCAGTGCTGAACCCCACTTATCTCTTGCTGGGGCTTTATTGGAGGCAGGTGTTTGGTGCCCTTAGGGCTGCTCTGAGGAGGATGGAGATGGGATGTAGGGATGAACATGGTGGGGAGAGCTACAGAGGGAGCCCCACAGCACAAGGTTGAAAGAAACTGACTAGGAGCAAGCAGTGTCCCTGGGCCAGTCCTTCTATGTGACAGCTCTGCTTTGCAACAGGCTCTGTGAAGCCCTGGCCATGCTCTCAGGACTAGCAGCCTCCACTGGAGCCAGCTGGGCTGCCAGGGCTGATAGTGAGCAGTGGTGGGCGCCGGTGGCCCCTCTGGGGCCCGATAGCAGGGGCCCTTTGAGACAGGTTATCTGGATGAGCACTCCAGAGGCAGCCGTTCCTTGGCAAGCACTGGGTGCTCAAGGGCAGCCCGTCCCCAGGGTTGCCGCCAGCCGGGCACCAGTACTGGGCTGTGTGCCTGGTGCACAAGGTGAACCGAGCTGGCTCTGGGCTTAATACCCGGGGCAGAACACAGGGAGAACGCGTGGCCCTGTGCCCCCTTTCCAGGCAGCCCCCGCCCAGAGCCATGCTCAGCTCCCCAGCTGGACTTTGGAACCTGTCCTGCAGCCAATATTGACTCTCCTGCCCCAGGTCACTGCCCTTTTCTCTGTCCAAAACAAACTTTCCTGTGCCAGCCAAAGGAGCTCCGGAGGCTGCAGCCCCCCAGTGTTGGGGCTAGGTAGGGTCCCTGCCCTACCACCATCATCATCACCAGCCTAGGGAAGGGGCTGGATGCCCACCAGCACAGACACGGGTACAGAGATTTGGTGAGAGACCCTCGGTGTTCCGCCAGCGACACCACATGGGCACTGGGGGCTCCTTTACACCTCGTCCACAACAGCTTCTAAGGGAAGAAAAGGCTCCTCTCAGCCCAGTGATCCGACTTCTGCCTTCCCGGCATCCGGAGGGTGGCAGGGAGCAGACCAAAGGTGCTTCACCACATCAGTCCCAGCATCCCGGCAGCACAAAGCCCTGGCACAGCTTGATGAAGGGGCTCCGACCCCAGCCCCTGTCCCCACTCCAGCTGTGGGAAGGAGTCTTGCCCCTGTTCTCTAGCGGTAGTTTGATAGTCTGGACTCTAAGGGCTTCATCAAATGGGGGCCGAGGACTGTTGAGGTGAGCAGTGGGTGCCAAGGTGAGTGCTGGAGAGAGGGTCTGTCGCTGTATTGTTGTTCCCTGGACAAGGGTCGATCCTCCCTGGGGTCCAGCACTGCCCAGCCTGCAGGCTGGCTAACTAGATGATGGACAAGTTTAAGCATCACTAGAGCTGTCTTGCCCCTATAAGTCCTGCCTGCCACAGCCCCTGTGCTGCCTATGCCGCTGCCACAGCCCCCTGCTCACTTCTCTTCCCTAGCACCGGGAAGCCCTGGCACATCCCTGGGGACAGCCGGGCAAAACAGTCCCACCAAACCCCTGCAGAGATGAGATGGCCCCTGACAGCACCTCAGGATGTCTCGGGGAAGCGTGGGCAGTTCCCCTCCTCCGAGCTCCTGCAGTCACCCTTCTGCCCGCCCTGTGCCCACCAGCCCCGGCTCCCCCAGCCAGCCCCACCAGCAACCATCTGAGGCTTAGATTTCCCCCCGGACAATGGGGAAGGCGAGCTGGGATTGTAACCAGAGCGGGGGATAAACAAAGCTGCCCAGAAGTTTCCATTACCCGCACCTCGGGCTTCTGCGGGGGACATCAAAGCTGAGCCCTCTTTGCCTCAAGGTCCCGTGCCCCACAGCCCATCTCCCTGGCCTGCCCCCTCAAAGCTCCTCAGCCCGGCAACGAGGCTCCGGCAGCCGATGGCACCGACACGAATTACCTTCAGGACATGGAGTGGAAAGGATGATTTGTAAGTGTCACAGCACAGAAAAACCCTCCTCCTCTTCCTCCTCCTTGCTGGGAGGCAGAACCAGCCCCAGGGAAGCTATGCAGGGGAACTGGATGGTGGCAACTGCTGGTACCATGCTCCTGCCAGACAGAGGCACCCCAGCATGGCCTGGCATGGCCAGGACCGACATGAAAGCCCCCAGACTGGGGTAGGGTCCCATGGGGTAGCTCTTGACCCCCTGGAATCCCTGCAAATAGCACCAGGCTCGGATCAAATAACACATCCAGGGTTTATTGTTTTTTCCATTCCTGCAGCTAATGATCAAAAAAATTAAAATAAATTACAGAATTAAATAAACACAAATTGATTATTCCTCTCCCTGCCCCATCCCCACCATTCCCCAAAGAAAGGGTTAGAAGAGTCACTGGATTTGGCAACAGCAACAACAAAACAACCTCTAGGAAAAAGCAGCTACTTGTCAGTGAGGGGTGCTGGGGGGTCCTGCAGCCTCGCCCCACTAAACATGGGAGTGTCCCTCCTGCCACCACACAACCCTTGCCCTTGCCCCTTACCCACGAGGTCACTTCTTCCAGTGTGGAGGGCAGCCCCTGTCCCTATACGTGAGTTGGGTTGTCCAGGTACGGGTCCGTCTTGGTCATGTGCAGCATGACTGTGGGAGCTTTGTAGTGGCAGTGTCCCCCACCACAGCTGACCCCGCTGCAGGGCTTGCCCCGCGTCCTCATGCCCAGCCGCCTGTTGCACAGGCTCTGCCAGGTCTGCAGCGTTTTAGAGCTCCACACCCACACCCCGCTGGTGATGCCCACCACCAGTGACATGAAAATCTTCAGCATGAAGACAGCCACAGTGGGCACCGAGGCCTCAAGGGAGCAGTTAGCAGCACGGCGGCCAGGCAGGTGCAGGCAGCCGTGCTCCAATGCCCGCAGCATCCAGTAATCCATGTTCAACCGCTCATAGAAATAGCAGACAATGACACAGGTGGCTGGGACAGTGTAGAGGATGGAGAAGACCCCAATCTTCACCATCAGCTTCTCCAGCTTCTCCGTGTTGGTGCCACCCGTCTTCATGATCTTCCGGATGTGGAAGAGGGCAACAAAGCCAGTAAGGATGAAGGAGGTGCCAATGACCAGGTAGCAGGAGAGGGGGATGAGGACAAAGCCGGTCAGGGCGCTGATGTCCATGCTCCCCACATAGCACAGCCCTGTGAGCTCATCCCCTGCCACCTTCCGCATGGTGAGGATGACAATAGTCTTCATGGCTGGGATGCCCCAGGCAGCCATGTGGAAGTAGCTGCTGTGAGCCTCAATGGCCTCATGGCCCCACTTCTTCCCAGCAGCCAGGAACCAGGTGAGGGTGAGGACAACCCACCAGAGAGAGCTAGCCATGCCGAAATAGTAGAGGATGAGGAAGACAATGGTGCAACCTGTGCTCTCCAGCCCCTCCTGTATGATGTAGAGCTCACCATTCTCCCGGTCACAGGCAATGTTCTCAGCCCCAGCCACGGAGCGGATGATGAAGGCCACAGAGTAGACGTTGTAGCACATAGAGAGGAAAATGATGGGCCTCTCAGGGTACTGGAACCGATGGGGGTCGAGCAGAAAAGTGAGGACGGTAAAGGCAGTGGAGACGAAGCAGAGGGTAGACCAGACAGCCATCCAGATGAAGGCGAAGTCCTTGTCCTCCTGGGACCAGTATACGTCCACGCCGGGGGAGCACTTTGGCGCACATGAGAGGCTCTTCTCCACATACTGAAACTTCTCAGGGTTGTTGCAAGCCCCCAGGCCATTGGGTCCCCGTCCCTCAGTAGCAGTGCCAGGTGGCCAGGGCCGGGGGGCCACCGGCAGCATCCCCTGTCCCTTGTGTGGCTCAGCAGCTGAGGCATTTTCAGGGGCCTCCATGCAGAGGGCATTTGGGTCATTCTTGGTGGGCAACCTGCCACAATCAAGTGACTCAGGCCAGCCGAAATTGAACTGTTCCATGATGGGGACGCACTTGTGGCGGGCCTGCTCACACATGGGGCGGCAGGCAGGGATGCTGGCGCTCACCTGATCGGTACACATGGGTGCATAGAGGGAGCAGAGGAAGAAGCGCAGGTGAACGTGGCAGCCGTACTCCACCAGCGGGGCGAACTCGTGCAGCTTCAGGGCGGCCTCACGCTGGCTCTCGTGCCCCAGCAGGTTGGGCATGCGGGTCAGGTTGTACCCGATACCCCGGCACATCGGGATGTCCACGGGCTGGCACCGCGCCGCGCGGCCCCGCGAGCCCTCCAGTCCCGCCAGCTCCAACGCGCGACCGCCCACCCCAAAATGCCACAGCACCCACAGGGCCACCCGCAGCCGTGCCGCCGCCATCTCCCGCCGCCCGCACCGGCCCCGCAGCTGCTACAGCTCCGCCATCGCCCGGCCACGCTAACCCCGGCGCCACGGGGCCGATCGCTGCGGTGCTGGAGGCGCCGTGCCGGGGCAGCCCCCGGCCCCGGCCCGCGCCATGCGGCGGCGGCCCCGCCGAGCGCCCCGCGCCGCCCCGCGCCCGCCGACAGCGGCAGCGCCCGCCGAGCGCTCCCGCCTCCCTCCCTCGCCCCGCCCCGCCCCGCCGGGCGTGTCCGGGAGGGGGCCGGACGGGGAGGGGAGGGGGAGGGACCCACGCGGGGAACCGGCTCCGAGACCCTCGCGCCGCGCTGGAGCTCCCCGGCACTGGGGACACGCGGGGGGGGTAACGCATAGACAGACATCTGTCTATGTCTACACATAGACAGACACACGCACATACACACGCACACGAACAGGACGTTTAAATAAGTATAGATACAAACTAATAAGCACGTGTTCGTGCGCACACACACACCTAACACACACACACTGACGTGCACACGCTGCCACACATCTACGTAGACGCATGTGCACACCCTAAGGTGCACATGCCCACACACACGCACATTATCACACACTAAAGCACACTAACATGCATTAGCACACAGACATATCTACACACTGACAGGCGCGCACACACACATTAACACATATGCCCATACTGTATACATGTCCATGTGCTCACACACATACACTCACATGCCCACACACACGCAGACAAGCAGAAACACGCTAACACACACACACACTAAATACACGTGCACTTGCAGACACACGTGCACATCTACACACGGCCAGCCAGGCCCCACACATGCACAGGGCCGTGCACTAGCACATCAGTGCACACACACACGTGGGTACAGGATCACAGTGGCCTCATGGCTGCCCGGACCCACCGGGTGGTGCCAAGCCCCCATGTGCCTGCAGGGTGTGCGTGAGCGGCTGAGCACACCTGGGCACACCCCAGGGCTTGTTGTCCCTTGGGAACGGGACCCTCTCCCCGCAGGGTGCCTCAGCTTGGGAGCACAACCTGCCGCTGAGAACTGGGGAACTCTCAGCACGTGGCACACGGTGCCTGTCCCCCTGTAGGACAGTGGGGACTCCGGGAAATGGCTCAGCTCCAGTGTCCACAGCACAGCCCAGGAAAGCTGTGTCCCCGGCTGAAAGACAATTCAGGGCAGGCAGAGGACAGAGGACAGCAATGTCTCCGTAAGGCCAGAGCAGCTCCAGGAAGGTGACATAAGTCAGGGTGGTCAAGCCAGGGCTGCCAGCCCCCAGAATCCAGTGTCCCACTCACAGGGTGAAAAGTTACATCCAAGGCACGGGCAGGTCTTACAAACACTCTGGGAGTGACAGAGCGTTTGTAAAACCTCCTGAGGTTTTACACCCCTGAGGACAGGGCTGTGCTGCCCAGGCCACAGTCACAAGGTGCCACCAGCAGCCCCCCACTCCTTGGAGCTGCTAGTCCCAGGTCATGCCGGGTTGCTCCGTGCCATCTCCAGCACCCCTTTTGGAGCAGCTCATCCACCCCGGGGTGATTCCAACAGGGTCCCTTGAGTGTCCTGTGGGACATCCGGCATCCAGTGCCTGTCTGGCACCAGGGGGTCCGGGCATCCCGTAATTCCCAGGCATTCCTACTGCCCTGTGATTTCTTTGGTAACAGTATAACAACCTGCCAGAGAGGCCCCTAATCGCCGACACCCACTGTGCAGGATCAAAACATCCCCGTCCAGCGCTACAGGGAAATTCCATGGGAGCTGCTTATCAGCCTTGTAACGGAGAGGGAGATAAGACACCTCCCTGGAATTTCCCTCTAACACAGGGTGTCTGCACAATGGGTTCCGGGGCCCTGGGAAAAGGGTTATTGGGGGATATTTAGGATTATTTGTGTTGTTGGGAGGGCTTTGTCACCTTGGCCACTAGCTCTGGGGTGTTCCAGAAATCACTGTCCCATGTGCCCAGTGGCACGGAAGAGCTTCAGGGGGCTTCGTGCTGTGGGTTAAGGCCACATGCTCTAAGAAATGGATGTTTGGGGGTAATTTGTGCTGTGGCATAGTCCTGGGGACAAATTGTCATGCCTGGCTGTGTCATTAGCAAAGCACGTATGCACAAGCAGCAAAGTAATGGGGATGGAGGTGGCATCTGCAATATGCTGGGACTTCTCCCTGGGCCCCTCACCCCTCCAACCCCCAGACCCAGGGCACGTGTCCCATGTGAGGTGGGGGACCCAAGTCTGTCACTGCCTCCACTCCAGGGCACCCCAAACACAGCTCTGGCCACTGAGACTTCTCTTCAGGGAATTGTTTGCTAAGGAAAGCTGGGAAACATCACCTGGATGCAAACCTGAAACGTCTCTGACCCAGCCCTGGATACCCAGTGAGGGTCCTGAATGGGTAGTGGGCACAGGCAGGGGCTGGATGAGACCCGGGGTCATAGCCCCACCTTCCTGGTTCACCCCCATGGGTGCCCTCCATCTGGACAATGAAAGTAAAAAGGGGGGGGGGGCGGGCAGGGGGCACAAATAAATATATTTTGATTTAATTTTGCTTTAATATGTAAAACTGTTGCTCTTGGCTCCTGTTACTGCAGCTTGGGCAAGAGCAACATGGGCATTTTTGGAGTCAAGGGGTTCCTTGTAGAGATGTGGCTGCCCTTCACCTCTGCCCTGCACCTGGGGGTGCTCCTCCCTCACCCCACCCCCCTCAGGTACTCCACGGGGTGCCCAAGCCCTGCCTGAGCCCCAGGGACCTTACGGGAACTTCATCCCACCCCAGAGGTGGACAGAGGCTATCGGGAAGTACCACCAGAACCCCAAGTTTTGCCCTTTCAGAACCCCAAGTTTTGCCCTTTCACTGCCCCACTGCCTGTGCCTGATGGAGAAGTGACCTGTCCCTGCCTGCCCGCACGCCTGAGGAACGCGGAGACAGCGAGGAGGGGGCAGTGCAGGAGTGGGGACATCCTGGCCACGCACAGAAGCCAAGATCTCCAGCATGTCTGGGAGCCCCACAGTGAAAACAAGAACCCCAGGTACAGCAACACAGAGATTTATGGTCTTGGAAGTGGCCCTGCGCTGTGGATCCAAGATCAATAACAGAAAGAAAGGGCTCTCAGAACTGCACAGGAATCCTGCCCGGGAAGCAGCCAGGCCGGCGAGCAGGACGAATCGCCGGAGCCCGGGAGCCTGTGGTTCCTGGCAGAGCATTGCTCCATTTCCTTTCTTCCCGTCAACAGTGCCTGAAAACTGTGCGAGAGACTCGGCAAGGGGAGAGGATGGAGGGAAAAAATCCACTGGCCACCCTCCCGGGTACAGCGGCCTGCAGCAGTGGCCTCCCCTCTGGCCAGCCACGGGAGGAGGAAGGGTGTCTTTCTGCAAGGAAGGGCTTGGGGGATCCCTTTGGCATCAGAGATGGGGACAGCCCTGGTGGGAGTCAGGGTGGGGGCAGTGGAGTGGGGAGAAGGTGATGGAGCAGAGGAGGGGATGGTGGAGCTGGGGAAAGGCTGATGGAGCAAGAGAGGAGGCAATGGATATGGGGACAGGGAGGGGAGAGAGGATGGGAAAATGAAACTGGGTGAGTGATGGAGTAGGGAAGATTTATGGAGGTGGGGAGGGAGCAGTAGATTAGAGGAGGGGGTGATGAAGCTGGAGTGGGGAGCAACAGAGCCTGGGAGAGGCTGATGGAGCAGGGAAGGGAATGATAGTGCTGGGCAAGGGAGGAGGTGATTGGTCCAGGGAGGAGGTAATCGAGCTGAGAAAGGTCAATGAAGGCTGGAAGGGGGTCAGCGGGGCAGAGGAGGGTGCAATATGGCAGGGGGCAAGATGAAGTTGGGGAGCGGTCAGTGGATTCAGGGAGGGGGTGATGGAACTGTGGCAGGACTGGGGGTGCTGCTCTTCCAAGCCTTGGCCAAGGCAGCACTGCCCTTGCCTCTGCCCTGCTGAGCCCTCAGGTCCCCATTGATCTCAGGTCCCACCAGTGCCTGGCTTGTAGAGAGAGGCAGGGGCTGGGGCATGGAGAGGAATCCACCTCACGAGGACAGGCCACGTCCAGGGTGAGCCAGGGCTCCGGGCACCCCGTGCCCTCCTTGCTAGCTTGGACGTGGGAGATAGCACAGTCATGCAGCAATTTGTGAGGGATAATTTTCTTCCCTTCCTGAAGAATTTCACAGGAATAGCTGTGCAAAAGGCCAGTGGCTTCAGTTTCAAAAGGATGCCAGTGCCAGGCCACATGGGCTGGTGAACAGGTGGAGGGGTCTATCCTGGCAGCAACCCATGGGGCTGTGGGCTGACACCCACCCAGTCAGAGAGGCAAATTACCCCGACCTGGCCACCATCTCCTTGGGTTCACCAGGAACATCACAAGGAGTGATCCTCAAGCCAAAGCTCCTCCTACCCCAGGCACAATCCTGTGTGATTGCACAGTGCAATGTGTGTGTTGCATGTGCAACAGACTGTGTCCACCATAGGACAGCTCATCTCTGTGCCCCTTGGCAGGTTCTGTACCATGGGCAGGTGCAGTAGTGGGGGGAGAATGGGGATTTTGGGGTCTGGCCCCCCGAAAACCAGGTGGAACACAGTGTCCCCAGGCAGTGTCCCAGTCACCTCCTGGCCCCTGGTTCTCTGCAGGTGTTTGTGGTTACAAACCAGCCCATGGTGCAAGGACACTGTGGTGAGGACTCAGGAATGCAGGCTAACATGTGCGACATTACCTACCGGGGTGCTCATTGCAGCCTTGTCACCCCATCACCCTGCAGCTGGAGACTTGTGGGTCCTGCTGCCAGCCAGCACCCCGTCCCCAGTCCTGGCCACAGGATCCCTGGGCCATGACATTACCATTCACAAAGTAGTGACACAAAGCAGGGAAGAGACACACGGCTCAGGGCATGACCTTAACCCCAGGATCCTTGGGAGCCTGAGACACCACCACAGGGATGGGGACCACTTGCAGCTGTGGGACTCAGGGGATGGGCAGAAGGACAGTGGTGTGTCCAGAGGAGCAGTGGTTGGGGGAATGGGAGATGAGAAAGACAATGTCCCTACCTCACCCACAGTATTTCATCTGGTGAGTGTGGTGGGCAGCACAAGGGGCTTCTTTCAGCTCCTGGCAGCACAGAGACACTTGACCCCAGCAGTGGGGACCTCTCCCATCAAAAGAGAACCTAGATCGAGCCACATCCCACCCTCAGTCACCTTGTTCACCCCTGCAGACCCCTTCTAGGGGGACAAGAGCCAGGTGAGCCCTGGCAGCAGCCACTCACTCTGAACCTTACTGAAGGCAGCAGCTGCAGATTGGAGCAGCTGCCTGAGAGAGGCAGATGAAGAGTTGGAGCTCCCTCCCAGCTGGCTCAGCCCCGGGAAGAGTTGCTCATAAACCCCATGCTAGGCCATGGAGCCACCATGTACCACCCCCAGCCCCTCCCCGCCCCCCCCCCCCCCCACCTCCGCCAGGTGACCTTCAGCACCAATCTCTGTTTCTTGGCAGCCGAAGGATAGGGAGAGGAGGTTCCTTGTGCTGGGAGCAGGCTCCGAGGTATTCCCAGACAACATCCAAAGCCAGCACAGCAGCCCTTTCCTCCCCCAACCCTGCTTGCCCCCTGAAGTGAAGTTTCTTCCCCAGGATCCCCCATCCTGGGGCGGGTGCTGGCACCAGGTCCCGGTGCTCACATACACACTCAGCCCTTTCTTCAGCCTCAGCCACAGGCTCGGTGCTGGCAGGAGGTTCCATGCTGCACAATGTGCCTCCTTGTTCACCCGGCCCAGGGCTGGCTTGTGGGGAATGGCAGGGAATCGCCTCTATTTCCTGCTGGAGTTTTATTACATTCACTGTATAAATAAATAAATACAATCCAGAGGAGAAGGGGAGAAGCACGGGGCACGCTGCAGCCAGGCAGAACATGTGCTGGGACTCAGCCCCACAGCACTAGGGCTGGGGGCACCCTGGGAGGGGGCAGGAGATGTCCCATAGCAGCTCTGTCCTGGGTTCTTCATGCTCCCTGGCCTTTCCAAGGAGCAGCAAAATCCAGGACGCAACTGCCCAGTCAGGGACTGGGAGACTGGAGGAGAAACACTCTCTCAAGCAATTTGGGAAGAGTGGGAGCCCCCTCAAGCTCTGCCCCCTCCTGATGAATTGCTGTGTCACACTGAAAGATGCCATGGGCCAAGAATCTCTGCACAGGTTCAGGCTTTTACAGAATAACAGGCCGGACACAGTCAAAGCATCCCCTGGGAAGAAGGAACATTCTTAAGAGAGCTGTGCCCCAGCCCACCATATGCTGCAGGAGCAGGGAGGGCTCTTGGAACCTGCTAGAAATGGTTTTATCACACCACTGGCTTAGCCAAGCTGGCCGCTCAGTTGCCAAGACCAACCACGTCTCCACTGCAACCTCGGCTCTATCACCTGTCAGCTCCCCTGGGTGCCCCACAGCCATGGAGGGCTTTCTCCAGGTCCTCACCTGCTGGCAATGCCATTGATGCTGTGGTTCTCCAGCTGCATGGACCAGGAGGAAGAATCCTGGCTTTTCCAGGGCTCTTGGGTTGGGTTCGTGTCAGCACCCCAGCACAACTGGGCCCAACTGCTGGGAGAAGGCAGGAGCAGCCCCAGCTGAAACGCTCCTGTCTCTGATAGCTCTGGGTAAGCATTTCTCCTCCCAGTACTGGACAGAGTTATCAGTGCTGGGAAGCCCCATACTGAATATCTCCCTTCCCAGACGCCGAACACCTTCTAGTAGGTGTCATCCCAGTCTACAGCAGGAAGTTGGAACAAGAGGATCTTTAAGGTCCCTTCCAATCCAAACTACTCTCTGATTCCATGGAAGCAGCACATGTTCAGGCATCATTTTGATAGTTCCTACCCAAGGTTGGGTCACTCCTTGCTCTGGACAAACCATCTGGCATCAGCATCCTCCTCCCTGAGCTGGTTCCTCCTTGAGTACTACCTCTTCTCCTCCCCTCCATGTAGAGAACACTAAGAGATCCTCACCTCTCACCTGGCCAGAGGAAAAAGGAGAAAGTTGCTCATATATGCCTAACCTGTTCACAGAGAGCTGCTACAGTGCAGCAGTTCCATCCCCCCCTTCCCTGGGCCCTTTCTGAAGAGGAGCTGGTGTGGATGAGCTGCAGCTAAAGGACCCAAGCTCCCCAGAGCCTTATTTCTCAAATAACAGAGCCTGATGTCCTGGCAGGGCCAGGTCAAGGGACACAGAATTTTGACAAGTTTAGGACAAAGAATGTTTTGCTCTGCTGCAGATGGACCCAGAGCCCTTCTGCCCCTCTGCCTCCCATCACCCACAGGGCATGACTTCTTGTCCAAAGAGGAGGTTCCTGATGGGTCACTCTGCTCTTCATTGTCACTGGCTGGTCAGATGGGCTCTGACACCCCTCAGGGATCTGAAAACCTCTCACCTGCGTGGCCCCCCAAAACACTCCACTGGGAAGTTCAGACTTGATCCTGGCTTCCCTGGGGGAGATGGCATTTAGGCACAGGTAATCCAAACCACCGAAGAACTACAACCCAGATGATCCAAGTGTGTTCCAGAAAAGCAAGGTGACCTTTTGCCATTCCCTGTAGCCCCACTCAGATCAGTCAGGAGTATGTCAACCCTCCCAGCACCCTGAGGCCCCTATCTCTTGGGGCAGCACTGGTCCAGACAGGGAGCTGGAGGGGTGCATTCTACCAGGGAAGGACTTTGTACTTAAGTGGCACCAGTGAGACATATTTCTATCTCAAAAACACTCTAATATGCCAACATCTCTAAAAATATTTTAAAAATCCAAAGATTAACAAAGAAACCAAGCAGCACCATGGTAAAGGAGCCAGCTGTTCCTTTTCTCTTCCAAAAAGTATCTTCACAAGATGGGGAACTGCCTCGTCAGGTCTATTGTCATCATCATCATGGCACCAGGAGCTCAAAATAGCAACTTGGAGTGGAAACCCTCAGGTATGTCAAACAAAAACACAATTCTCCATTTGCTGGCTAATCCTGTTCTCCTTGAGGGGAGAAAAAAACCCCCACACAGCTCCCAGATTTATTCAGCCAAACTCAGCACTTTTGGGTTTTGCTGATGGTCTAAATATAGTTTGTGAGAAACAAATAATCTTTCAGGGATTTATGCTACCTCCATCTCTCCAACCACCTTGTTTAAAGGTCAGTGGTTGTGGTTAGGGCTCACTGGAATCATTGGGCAGGAGTCTGGAGGTGAGGAAATGAGCTTTTTCCCCATCTCCAACTCCAGCCTGTCCCTCTCCTGGCCCTGCTAATAGCACAAATTTCCCCATCATGTATTGGTCACTGGAGATGATGGGGAGAGCAAAAGCTGTTATTGGGGAGGCCAACAGCTAGAGGTGACATCCCTGGAAGTGTTCAAGGTCAGGCTGGATGGGGCTTGGAGCAACCTGGTCTAATGAAAGGTGTCCCTGCCCATGGCAGGAAGTTGGAACTGGATCATCTTTAAAGTCCCTTCCAACTCAAACCATTCTGTGATTCCATTATTTCATCCCAGACCAGCACCAGACAATAGATACCAGCTCTCTGAGTGCCCTGCTGAGCCTCTTCCCCTGAAGTTAAACCTGCATGTTCCTGATTTTGCCCTGCCCTAGGTATCCTGAGTTCCCTTTCCTCTCTCTCCATACCTAATCCTGCCCTGTTCCACATGAGAAGAGCAATGGGCAAGGGAGCTGGTGCTGGCTGGCAGACCTGAAGGTCCCACTAGCTCTACATACTGCCAAAATCCATGGCTGGAAAGCAAAGTTGTCTCCAGGTCTGCAGCAGAGCCTGGCCTGAGGGAACACCACACCCAATGGCCCAATGAAATGTCACACCCTATCACCCTGCTGTGGCTGCCTGAGGGTTGCACTGGCAGCACTGAGGGCAGAACCCAGCTGCCCTCTTAGGTGAGTCCAAGTGTCTCTGCAACCAGCTCATGGCTCCCAGTAACAGAGGTTTGCTGCAAACACCCTAGGAGCAGCAGTGAGGTGTCTAAGTGGGATTTGAGATATCTGTGTGCCACAGGGGATGGCCTTGATTGGTGGGAGGGAGCTGTAGTACTGCAGCAAGCCGCTCTATGTTCTGCTGGGTTCCCTCACACCTCTGTAGCATTCCCATCACATGTCAGCCCTGGGAGGCCAGATCATCCCATGGGAGCTGAAGACCAGACAGCCTGTGGAGCTCCTCTGCTTCCCAGCAAACTCCTGTCCCAAACTCAGTGTCCCTGAGCAGGGACACTTCCCAGATCCATTGGGCTTTGGTGTGTGCCATGTCCATGTCCCTGCCACAGGCTCTGCCCTGGCAGGCAGGTCACATCCCAAAGCCCCCAGTGGCCCCAGTCCCCTCTCTTCCCATCACATTTTCTACCCTCACTGCAAACCTCTGGTGAAGAAAAATGTGAGGCCATGGTCCCTGTCAGCCAGGCCACATTCCTCCTCCTCCTCCTCTGCCCCTTGACTCTCAAACCACAGGTTGTCCAGCTCCAGGATCTCCAGTGTTCCACTCCAGCTGGTTGCCCACTTCCCCTGTGCAGGACACAGAGCACCTCAAGCTGCATGGAGCCTGTTTTGGAGCGCACGGAGCATTTTGGGAAACAGCCAGAGCTTCAAGGATGAGAAGACTGCTGGTGAAGCCCCAGTGGTTCCCCCATTCACCTTTCCCTGTGTTGCTCCAAGCCCAGGTCTTCTGTCAGTTCCAGCATTCCTAACCCCACATTTGGAATTGGTCCCTCTGGCATCTGACATATGAGGCCAGGGAGACACCATTGTTGCTCTCCTCTGGCCTCACCAAAGGGAGCAGAGCTGGGAATTACCATGTTCCTGACTCTTCCACACTGGAATGACCACAACCTTTCTCCCAGCACTTGTCATTCCTGACCCAGGTCAGTGTTCCACCCTCAGCTTCCAGACATATGTGCCAAATCTGAAGTCTTCCTTTGCTTATAGAACTCCAGAACCTTCTCTGCTACCTTCTCCAGAATCAGCTCCCAGAGCCTGTCAGGCATAGTTCCTGTCTGGCTTTACACAAGAGGTTGCTCTGCACTGTAGGAGAGGCAGGGGAGGCACCAGGATACACTGACCATAAGATGTACATGGGAAGGGGTGGACAAACTAGCAAAACCGTAGTAAAACCAGCTCAAGTATGATTTACTTTTTCCCAAAACCAGGCAAAAGAAGTGCAGGGAGCTCCCACTTTCCTGCCAATGTCAGGACCAGGTGATGGGTTGAGGATGCATAAGCTGGACCCCTCCCAAAAGCATCCTTACCTGGGAGCTGTGTCATCCCTAGGTAGGTCCCTTGGGTCCTGCTCAGATGGAAATGCTTCTGTCAGCTTTGGAGCCACAGCTGTATACTGAAACAAATGCTAATTGTTCCCAGATAAGGACAGACCTAATGATTTTCCCAGGATGGCTGGGAATGGGGGCAGTGGAGCAGGGGAAGGCTCCTGTTGCTGGTGTCTGCCCTGAAACAGGAGATTTGTGCCTATGCTGCTTTCAGGGAAAGGGAAAATGTGTTCCCCTGAGCTTTCATAGCAGCTCCCTGAGGAATGGAGCAGAGGTGTGGGGGTTCTCAGGAATCCCAGCGCCCCATAGCAGTAGTGCAAGAGCCAGCCCAAGGGACCTTTTTGCCCCACCCAGTGTCCCACCCACCTCCCCCCACTGTGATTGGCTGTCTTAGGGCATCCCAAAAGTAGCTGCGGCCAGGGTTGGGATGGCACAACCCCACAAGCAGCACCAGCCTGGGATATTCCAGGCTGGACTGGGCTGAAGACACTGAGTGAAGGCACCAGGAGCTCCATGGCCCTTGCAAAACCACCCAAATATGGTAAACAACTGAACTCAAGAGCTTGGCTGGGTTGTGGGTGCCCTTCAAGGAACTCAGACAAGAGGGAAGCAGAGCTGCTTCCCCTGGATCCCAAAGGCTGAGCCAGGCTGGACGCTTTGTGTGTGACACCACCCTTATTGCTTCTGCAGCACACAGGGATTTTCTCAAAGTTGGAAGAAAAAACCTTATGGAAGCTGCAAAGTCATAAAGAGCAGCAACACAAGCTGGCAATATGGGGGTCCAGTTGCCCTCAAATCCACCCAAGACAGAACAAGCTTCCAAAACCTGGCAGATACTGGAAACACTTTCAGCACTGAATGGGGACACATGGGAATCCCTGTGGCTGTGTCCCAACTCTGCTAGAGGGGTTTCCACCTGGAAACACCAGTTGAGGGCACTGAAAGCCCCTGGGAGCATCTGCTCTGCTTGGGAGGGATCCCCTTGGTGACCACACTGTGGGGGAGGTGAGGTACCCCCAATCATTCTATAAGCAACAGCCACTTCCTCCATTACCCAGCCAGCACTGCCTGCACACTGGGGAAGAAAGGAATTTCTGTGTAAATCCCGTTTACTGTCGGGTTTTTCAATTTCTGCCCAGTAGACAATCCCAGCCCTCAGTGTAGCACTGCACAAAGGGGTGGTTTAATGTATTTTTGGAAGGAGAGGGGAAAAAAAGCCTTCTCTGAAAAGAGCCTCTTTCAGCTAATAATGAAGTGAATATTATATTAAGAGTGAAAACATATTCAGGGGAACTTACAGAGGTAGACAGAAAACCTTTTCATAACACTCTGGCCGCAAACACAACTGCCAATTAAACAGGCTTCACTCTCTGGCTGGTGCCAACACAAACGAGGGGCCAGGAGCAGAGCACAGAGCGAGTGCATTCCATGCCCAGCTGCGCTCGGCTGTGGCTGGCAGCACAGAGGGGTTTTCGCATCCACGACTTTCAGAGCCAGCCATTGGAATAAAAAGGTCTGAGTCCCTTGTCCTTACCTGGGGGAACAGGTGCCCAGTGAGGCAAGGGACTCTAGTGCCATGGGGGTCCTAAGACCTTGTCCCAGCCCAGGGGCTCCAGTGCCATGGGAAGTCCTGGTTGCTGTCCCAGCCCGGAGCAGGGTGCCCAGTGACTCAAGGGGCTCCAGAACCCCAGGGAGTCCTCTGCCCCATACCAATCCAGGGAATCCAGTGCCATGGGGGACCTTGGTCCCTGCCCACAGCCTCCCCTCTCTCCTGTCAGCAGCACAGAGATGGTGGCAGGAGCCTGAGCCCCCAGGTATCTGGGATCAGCAGGACTGCTCCTGACCAAGGGGAGGCTTCTGAGCACCCACCCAGGCTGAGCTGATAGGACCAGCACACCCATGCATGCCAGGAAGGTTTGGAGAGGTGCTGCATCTTCTACTGCAGCACCTTGTGACTTAGAGGAAACCTGTGACCAGCCTGCATCATAACAAGAGGTGCCACAGCGTGGAGCACCTTCCAGCATCCCTATTTCACATGCCCTGAATGTCTCAGTGCAAGTTTAGCACAGCCATCCAATATGCTTTGCTTGCTTGCCAATGATCTCAGCTCACCCTTATCCCTTAGCAGAGCACAGCCCACACTGGGGGTGGCCCAAGGACACCCACCCACACTCTCTAGGGTTTCTGCACCAATTGCCAGTGGAGGGAACAGGCACGGAGTGGGATCTCACTGCTCTTATGTGTTCTTGGGGGTCAGTGGTGTGCAGGGGACGACAACAGGATGGGAGATGCTCAGGTGGCACACAGGGGTTGTGATTCACACCTCAAAGAGGCTTTACCTTTGCAGCCCAAGGAGCTGCTGGATTGATGAGTTGAAGGTGCACGGCCTTTGAGGTTTGGATAAACAGCCATGCCAGGAAAACTTCACCTGAGATCAGATAATGTTGGAATTGAGCAAACCCAACATAGCTGCAGGTTGACATTTGATAGACCCAAACTGGAAATACAAGACCACTGCCAAGTTGGGACCAACACTTGGAACAGCTTCTCCAGAGAACACTCTGAAGATTGTCAAAAACTATTTCATTGAGGGGGGAAAGGAGGTATTTTGACCAAAACTGAAAATTCCAGTAGGAAACTTTTCTCAGATTTGGTGTTTTTTGGCTACCACCCCAAAAGTGTGGTTCTCTGTAGAGATTTTTGTATCTTTTGCTCAAGGACTAATATTTCTGCTTTAATGCCAAATTAGGATCCAAACACACCACTGATTTTGCCCAGAGATGAAAAGATTTTATCGCCTCCTTTAATAACAGAAGGAAGAGGAAAGAAGGAAGAGGAAAGAAGGAAGAGGAAAGAAGGAAGAGGAAAGAAGGAAGAGGAAAGAAGGAAGAGGAAAGAAGGAAGAGGAAAGAAGGAAGAGGAAAGAAGGAAGAGGAAAGAAGGAAGAGGAAAGAAGGAAGAGGAAAGAAGGAAGAGGAAAGAAGGAAGAGGAAAGAAGGAAGAGGAAAGAAGGAAGAGGAAAGAAGGAAGAGGAAAGAAGGAAGAGGAAAGAAGGAAGAGGAAAGAAGGAAGAGGAAAGAAGGAAAAAATATAAAAAATATGAAAAAAGATGATGAAGAAAAAAAGATGATGAAGAAAAAAAGATGATGAAGAAAAAAAGATGATGAAGAAAAAAAGATGATGAAGAAAAAAAGATGATGAAGAAAAAAAGATGATGAAGAAAAAAAGATGATGAAGAAAAAAAGATGATGAAGAAAAAAAGATGATGAAGAAAAAAAGATGATGAAGAAAAAAAGATGATGAAGAAAAAAAGATGATGAAGAAAAAAAGATGATGAAGAAAAAAAGATGATGAAGAAAAAAAGATGATGAAGAAAAAAAGATGATGAAGAAAAAAAGATGATGAAGAAAAAAAGATGATGAAGAAAAAAAGATGATGAAGAAAAAAAGATGATGAAGAAAAAAAGATGATGAAGAAAAAAAGATGATGAAGAAAAAAAGATGATGAAGAAAAAAAGATGATGAAGAAAAAAAGATGATGAAGAAAAAAAGATGATGAAGAAAAAAAGATGATGAAGAAAAAAAGATGATGAAGAAAAAAAGATGATGAAGAAAAAAAGATGATGAAGAAAAAAAGATGATGAAGAAAAAAAGATGATGAAGAAAAAAAGATGATGAAGAAAAAAAGATGATGAAGAAAAAAAGATGATGAAGAAAAAAAGATGATGAAGAAAAAAAGATGATGAAGAAAAAAAGATGATGAAGAAAAAAAGATGATGAAGAAAAAAAGATGATGAAGAAAAAAAGATGATGAAGAAAAAAAGATGATGAAGAAAAAAAGATGATGAAGAAAAAAAGATGATGAAGAAAAAAAGATGATGAAGAAAAAAAGATGATGAAGAAAAAAAGATGATGAAGAAAAAAAGATGATGAAGAAAAAAAGATGATGAAGAAAAAAAGATGATGAAGAAAAAAAGATGATGAAGAAAAAAAGATGATGAAGAAAAAAAGATGATGAAGAAAAAAAGATGATGAAGAAAAAAAGATGATGAAGAAAAAAAGATGATGAAGAAAAAAAGATGATGAAGAAAAAAAGATGAAAAAAAATAAAAAAGGAGGAGGAGGGAGAAGGAAAAAAGGGAGAGGAAGAAGAAGGAAGACAGAAGAAATAAAAAAAAGAGAAAAGAAAAAGAAGAGAGAAGAAAAAAGAAACCAGAAAAAAAGAAAAAAAAAATTGCCATAATTTGGTAAAGAAAAATGCACTTCAGCAAGGTCTACCTCACCATAGGAAGTCTCCGACAGCAACAAACTGCCTGTCAACTTTCCTGTCAATGGAGCCTGGCTAAAGCACAATTAACTGGTGTGGCCTGGGTGACAGGGAAGAATAGCTGCTGTTCCTGCAGTATGAGCCACAGGCATCAGGACTGGAGTTGACCAGAGGCTTGGAAAGCTCCTCACTGTACCACAGCAGCCACACCACTCCTACACTTCAGATTTAGCAGATGGAACATCTTCCTCAAAGGCTTTGTCCCCAAAGTTTGGGGTCCAGGAGACCCTGCCTTTCCAAGGTCATTGGTGGACACAGATGTGCCAAGTTTCTACTCATGGATCCAGCTGCCCATGGCCATTTGACCCAGGAGCTGGCAGGGAAGTGCCAGCACAGCCCATGTCAGGGAACTCCAGGGAGGCACAGCTGTCCTCTTCTGGAAAACTTGCCTTGTTTATGTCTTCAGAGCTATCCTATCCCAGAAGCACAAAGTTCTCTGCTTCTTGTAGGGAAGAGGCATCAACTCCCAATCAGAATTACCATGAAATTTATGCAGAGGAAGACAGATATTCAGAGTATCCAAGGCCATCAGAAAGGAATCCCAAACACCACTGGGAAGGAGGTATTGCCATCTAGTGTCAGGCTAGGAAAGGGCTCAGGAACACACTCGCCCTGCAGCAGGAGTTGAACTGGATAATCCCAGTGGGTCATTTGAGCTCAGGATATTCCATGCTTCTACAATTCTACTCTTAGTGCCAGCCCAACCACTACTGACTGGGCAGACAAATTTTAGAGCCTTCTGTGAAAGAGCAAGGGCAAGAAGACAGACAGACATGGCCACCTGTGATGCATGGATGGCTGGGAAGCCCTGGCCGGTAGGGAAGCCCTGGCTGGTATGGCTGTGGAAGTCAGAATCATGGAATGTTTTGGGCTGGAAGGACCTTAAAGATCATCTTGTTCCACCCACTGCCATGGCAGGGACACCTTCCTGTAGAGCAGGGTGCCCTCAGCCCCATCCAGCCTGGTCTTGGACACTTCCATGGATCCAGGGGCAGCCACAGCTTCTCTGGGCACCCTGTGTCAGGGCCTCACAGGGAAGAATTTCTTCCCAATATCCCATCTAACCCTGCCCTCTGGCAGTGAGAAGCCATTCCCCCTTGTCCGAAGTCCATCTCCAGCTCTCTTGGAGCTTCTTTACACAGAGGAACGGGCTCTGAGGTCTTCCTGGAGTTTTCTCCAGGTGAACGCCCCCAGTTCTTCCAGCCCAGCTCCAGAGCACATGGGCTCCAGCTCTCAGAGCATCTTTGACTCTGCATTTATCCAATCCCAGCCACAGCCCTATGTTTTGAGCACACAGAGTTCTGGAGTCTGCTCCAAAGCTGGTATTATTCAGCAATTTTAAATCTACCATCCACATTCACAGGAACATTCAACCAAAACAAAGGAGTACAACAACCTGTTGCCCATGAAGGGAGCCAGATCTACAGACCCCATTCCAAATTCCAGCTCCTTTCAGGCATTAATCACTCTTGCACAATAAATTGGCACAAGTCCTGCCAGTTTTAGTGCTCAGGTTGGTTTATTTCCTCAGAACAAAAATATCAAACAATTTTTTGAAAAACAATCTGTGTAAATAGAAAACTTCATGCCATCCTCCTCCCACTTACAAATTCCCTGAAAGCAGCCTGGAATCTATCTACAAGAGGCAGGACATCAGGAAAGAGTTTTCTTCAAACTGTGTGCATGGGAAAAGAAAAGGAATTTACACAGACCCCCTCCTCTCTCCAACAGCATGGACTTCATTATTCTGGAAATGCCTCAAAACATGGCAAACAAACCAAACTTCAGGAAAATCAGGTTGTGTACAAACATTGAACCTTCACTTCCATCCCTCAAAGTAAAACAATGCTCCTGCCCCTTTTCCCAAAACTTGCATGTGATGCTGAGATCTCCATGTACCAGGAGCCGGACAGCTGGAACGGTCCTAGGATGACAAAGTATCACTGTCAGTATCTCCCCAGCATCATCAGTACAGTTTATTTAATTTTAGCTCTCAATGATCCATGGTTACCAGCACACACCTCCAGTGGCCCTGAAAGAAACACCTAGAATTCCACAAATTAGCACAAGTGGAACGAACACAGCGAAAGTCCCTTAAAATCCATTCAACCTCCTTGGAGAACAGAAAGTATTAAGTGACAAGAGTTAAAATAAACCAGGCCCCCTCAAAGAAACCCCCAGAACACTCCTTGGGCCTCCTCCCTTCCTATATAGGGTCATCCATACTTCCCATCACTTAGACTTTTCCACCCTGGTTTTGGGAAACTGAAGCCTGGATACTTACTCTGCCTTTGGGAGAAAGGTGAATCTTGTATAAGACACAGGAATTTCTCCTCAATCCAGTTTCTATTGTTTCTCCCCGTATTTCCCTGCTCCCAGCTCCTTCCTGTTACAGGACAGGAACACTGGAAGGCCTGGCCATCTGGCTGCTTCCCAGCAATGGATCACAGAGCATCCCCAGCACTTTGGGCAGTCCTTACCTCACCCCATCACTCCCACTTGCAGTTGGGTCCTTGACAGCCCTAGAGCCCTGGCAATGCAAATGGCAATTTCCACATCCAGCAAAACCTTTCTTTCATCTTAGCCTCCACCCACACCTCCCCTTCCTTAGGGTAACCAGAAGGAAATATCAGTATCTTGGTGCAGCATCAGCCTGGTCTGGATAAGAACCAGGACTGTTTTAAAGCAGTGATTTCTCCATCCTCAGCTCTAAATTTCAAAGGGGAGCCTCTTTGGTCACTGATCAGGACTTGGCTCACCTATATCACCTTCTAATGGCTTCACTGACCTTGCTGCCAAAAGATCACCAGCTCCTCCAATGCCTCTCCCAGGTGGGCTTTCCCCCTGCTCCTGCAGAAGCAGCACCTTCCCCTCTCTGGTCCTCAGACAGAATCAGCACCTTCCTTTCTGGTACTACAGGTCATATCCTGCTGTCCTTGATGTAGCTGTAAGTGGCTTCTCTCAAATACCAACACAGAAAAACTCAAACTGGAAGTTTTTCCCCAAGTTGTGAGCACAAAAAGCACCAAAATACTGTTAGAACATAAGCTTTGTCCCTCTCTCATCCATATGATTACCAGCAGAAGAAAAAACAATAAATGAAAAACCAAGTAAATCCTTGGAAACCTTTCCCCAAAACAACCCAGTATCTGTCTCCTACAGGAGCTCTGAAGATCAAAGGATCCCATTCAAAAGGTGCATGACTTGCTCACAGCTCAGGAACACCAGAAGCCTGAACACATTCTTATACTCTTCCAGCATCTGTATGCCACCACAGCTGGCCCAGCCAGCTCAGCTGCAGTGGCCATTCCAGTACATGTAAATCAAATTAGTGGTAGCAAAATAGGGAAGCCTGTTCCTTAGAGGATATTGAGTTACAGGCTGCTAATCAGGACGCAACACCCCCCCCCCCCTCCACCCAGGAACGGTGAGGGAAATTGCCTCTTTACAGACTAAAAGAGAAGATGAAGCATTACATAATAGTCAAAATCCACACCTCATTCATTACACATCCCTGAAAGGCAGCACAGGATCATGGGATAACAGGGGCTTTGAGGAACATTAGGACTCTCCAGCCTACCCACAATGACTCATCACTCCCTGCTGACCCTGGAGCAGTGGGATTGTCAGTCCATGGGCTCACAGCCACACAGAACCTATGATCAAGGCCCACCCTGCCAGAAAAATGGGTCTGATTCAGCACAATGTACCTCTTATGAAGGCTGTCCCCAATTTAAAGTTTGGGATAATAAAAGCACAAAAGAGTTGAGGAACTTTCAAAACCGCCAGAAACACAGGAGTGAGACTTCCAGCCTACCACAGACAGGGATTTAGTGCAGTCACTGTCCTGGTTGATCCACACTCACCAAAACACATATCACAGCCCCACTTAAAAGGCCCCCTTGTACTGCCAAACCTTCCAAAACTGGAGTTACATGAGGTTCCTGACACACAAGATATCCATTGTCAGTCCAGGCTGGCAACACTTTCCAGGAAAAGGGGGAAAGGAAGTCCACGAGGAAGGAAAACAGTTGAAGGACACTTCAGCTGATCTCCTCTTTGAAAATGAATCAGTGAAAGAAGTACTTGAATCATTTCTCCAGCTCACAGCAGAAAGTTCTATTAACCAAGAGAAGGAAAGAAAGGCTTCAAGTGGGAAAAAGAAATCCTTACCCTTCATATGCTACAGTGTTCTGTGCATTGTTAGACTAAAGCATCCTTGTTCCTCCTAAAATACAACTGACTTCCACTCTGCTCCTTGTCAGTCTAATCCCATCCCTACACAGCAGCTCCTTCCCGTGCTCCCAACAGGAATACTTCAAAGCTGATCACTGGGTGTTCCTACCAGCTGTTAGCTGTGGTTTGGGGTGTCCAATTTGGAACAAGCCTACAGCTACTGAGGGTTCTTGTGCACTATGAAAATAAAGGATCAGACCAAGACGTTTCTGGTTTCATGGCTGCTATTTGAAGTAATAAAGTCTTTATATGCAGCTAATTAAAACAATGTTCAAACTGAAATCCTAAAGCCATTTCAGAGAGTGTTTGATCAGTTTATCACTTTCATTTCCACCTAATGGCTCCACAATAAGAAGAGAAGTGGAGGGGAGCCACAGGGCGCTGCAGACACAGGAACTGGACGGGTTCTCCTCCTGCATGGAAGTCCACTCCAACCAGAACCCTACTTCAAGATCTGTTTCTTCACTACAGCAGGTTGGCAGCAACTCAGTCACAAAACCACAGGTGCAGATTTTGAAGGTCACTCACAAGCCTGCTGGTCTCAGCTATTTTAACTCATCCTTTGGAACTACAAAGCTGATCATCAATTCACAGGGAGTAACACACCAGGTCACCGGTCATTTATAATCACAGTCACCTTTACCCTGCATTAAAGCCACAATTGACAGTTAATGCTTAACTAAGGCTACACAATTTGTTTAAGCTGCTTTTCTGCATAAAAACTGCAGGTGCATCTTCCCCAGCTCCCCCTTTCCTGCCTCCATATCTAGAAGGGCTGTAGGGAAGCAACAAACACAGCAGATCAAGTTCCTGTCAAAACATGAGGAAACTGGAAAACTCAGAATTGTGCACCTAAACATTGCTCCTGCCAGTTCAGCCCTCACTGCCTCCATGCCTTGAGTAACAGCTCCCAGAGTGCTGCACTGGGATAACCCTCAGTGAGAAGAACATTTCTCAAGTCAAGTATCCAAGAACCAGGTTGGTGGTGACAGTCTGGAAAGCTTTCACATCTCAGTAAAATGACCTCAAAGGATATTCAGAGAAATGCAGCCTCCTGTCTGCAGGGGAAACAGAACACCTCCTCTTCAATGCTTCTGTTCAGATCTAAATGGGATTCACAACTGAGCATCGAGGAGAATGGAAGTTGTCACTCAGTAGCCAGAAGGATAAAACACATCCTACACCACAGCTCCTCAAGAGAGTGGCTGGAAAAGCAGATGTTATGTGCACACATCAGCTAAGAACCAAAACCATGAACAGCAACTGCCTGAGAAGTGCTCTTCACTCAGAGCCTGACCAGCCCCTACAGGCACTGCTACTCTGGAGAACCACCACTGGAACCAGGAGGGAACAATCTCACGGACTCCACGAGGGGTTCCTGACAGGCTGCAGTGCTCTGGAGTGCTGAGATGAAATTCCAACAGCAGCAGAGTGCTCTCAGCAACGAAAAGTGCTGGGCAATCCATCCTGTCACCAGGAGAGGAACAGCTATTTACAATGCTAGCCTGTCCCGATTTATCTGGGCATGAGGCATTGCCACCCCAGGGAGCTTTCTCTGAGCACTCAACATGCCTTAGGGGGAAAATTCCCTAATTAGGGACCATTTATAGGCTCTCCGTGTAAGTGCCTCTGCAGTCAGCCATGCCCTCCTCTTTTCTCTGAAAGTGCTCTTCAGGGATGCCCAGCTATAAGGGCTTCAAGTGGCTGCCTCAATGGTCGAGGTGGCTGTGGATATATTCTCAGAGCATGGCAGCACACAAGCACAATCAGTCATCCTTCCCAGATCCAAAGTCAGAGCCCCATCACAGATGCCCAGATCCACAAAGGAAAGTGGAAGGAACAGATATGCTGCTCCTCTGTTCTAGAGCCAATCTACATGAACTTCAACTGCCATCTGAAGATCTGCACTTACATTATTTTTTCCTCAGGGTTTTTTTTTTTTCCCAAGTCAAGATCCTCAGCTCTGCAAAAGATCCACAGTGAGTTCCAAGAGCTGCCTGTATGCCAGACAGACGATGCAGTAGCAGCAGGAATTCTCCAGAGATCTATAACAAGTCTTGACTCCAAAGACCCTGCATGCTGATGACATGCACTACCATCCCAAACCTAAAGTGATGGAAGGAACAGCTGTGAAAGTCTGCTTAGATCTGGGATAAAACAAGGATACATAAAACAAAAAGGAAGAACATAAAGCAGAGCTCTTTCCCAAGCACACCTTTTTAAAAAAACCTAAAACCTTAAAACAGCACCCAGCCAAAGCAGCAAAACCTCTTTTATTGAAGCAAGAGGTCTCCTAAGAGGAACGATTACGGGAAGGTGAAAGAAGTTGTGACCTCTTTAACACACCCTTCTGATTCAGGAAAGGCTTCACCCAGCAAGTCAGGGTTGAAACAGATCCTTGGAGCAGCTTCTTTAAGTGCTCAGATAACCTCTATGACAATAATGTTCAGCATTCTATGAAATCAACAGCCCCTGATAAAGCAGTGTGGGCTGCACAAGAGGCACATTAAGGTCATGTCTATCCTTACTGGAAATAACTCTTGAGCTCTGCAAACCAACTCTCAACAGTGCCAAGACACTCCCGGCATCAGAAGCAAAAAGCCTTTCCAAAAGCTCATTCCCTAAATATGGAGCCCTTCTGGGGATTTCCTGGTACAGACAGCCAAAAACATCATCTGTTTGCAAAGTGCTGCTGCCACTGTGCCAGACACAGCCACTAGTACCCAGGTGCTGTTCCAGCAGGGATGCAGCCCCCAGTTCCATCAGGCACTCTGTGCTGCTGCTGCTGGAGAAGACACTCCAATATGGAGCAGCTGAGAGAGCTGGGAAAGGGGCTCAGCCTGAAGACAAACGGCTCAGGAGGGATCTTCTCTCTACAACTGCCTAACAGGAGGGGGCAGCCAGGTGGGGGTCAGGCTCTGACCCTAGGGAACAAGGGACAGGACAAGAGGGAAGAGCCTCAAGCTGTGCCAGTGGAGGTTTAGTTCAGATAGTCTGGCAATTTTTTCACAGGATGGTTAGTCAGGCACTGACACAGACTGCCTAGGGCAGTCTCCAGTCTGAAGGCATTTAAGGGATGTGTGGATGTGATAACTGGGGACATGGGTTACTGGTGGCCTTAGCAGTGCTTGGGGAACAGGTGGACTCTGATCTTGAAGGGCTTTTCCAACCTTTAACAACTCTGTGATTCAGTGATTCCATACACAAGTGAACAAGGGTGAACGAGGCTTGGGAGCTCACAAGCAGATAAGTGTTTCTCAAAACCAAAATGAACACTTTTAAGGGCCCTCAGGACTCATTTCATTAACGTCAGCTGTCCCTGTATCATCACAGCTACTGCAATGCCCAATTAGAGCATTTAAAACTGCTCAAGTTTGTCAGTGTTTCACTGCTCACTAGAGCAAAGAGGTCTCAGGACTAGCACCAACACTCTCATAACAAGGAGAGTACTTCCCCCGAAGGGTATCAGGACAGTAATAAGCATCCTTGATAATTTAAAATCCCTGGATTAAAGATTAAGAAAAACAGATAGGACAAAGACATCTCTTTGTTAGTTCAAAGGGAAAGTCTGGAACTGCCAAAGGAGCAGGACTGGTGCCCAGACAGGGCACAACTAGAGGGGGAGAGAAAGGAGGCCTTAAAATTAATAACTGAGGAAAAAACTTAGGATAATAATGTGCCTCCTTGCTGCTGGAAGGGACTCTGACTGCTCAATAAAACTAAAACTTCATAAAGAAATTCTCATTTTATACATAGCCAATTCTCTTTAAACTCCAGCCTGCATGATAACCAGCTATTATCACTGGAATGAAAAGAGCCCAGCAACTTCTTCATGTTCTACTTATTTGTAATACCAGAATATTTGATATTAGAGCTTCTGGCAAAGGCTCTGAAAAGTAAAACCTCACACAGGGATATCCCTTGAGGTCTTAGCCTGGCCTTCCCAAAACCAGTGCCAGGTGCCCTTTAGCAGGCAGGAGCTAGAGGAGAACAGAATCACAGAAGGTTGGATAAACCCTCTAAGATCAAGTCCAACCATCAACCCAGCACCACCACGTTCATCACTAAATTACATCCTGAAGTCCCACATTCACACATTCTTTGAACACTTACAGGAAGGGTGACTCCACTACTACTCTGGACAGTCTATTCCAATGCTTTACAACCCTTTCCATGAAAATTTCCCAAATATCCAATCAAAACCTGGTACAACTTGAGACTGTTTCACCTCGTCCTGTCACTTGTGGCCTGAGAGCAGAGCCCATCCCACCTGGCTCCAACCTCCTGTCACCAAAGTTTCCTTTCAGCACGGCAGCCAGGAATCTGCTCCTATCTCACCTGGGAGCTTTGTGGTCGAGTGCAAAAGGAACTTACAGGCTTTATGCATTTCCTAAATCAGAGAGAATCGCCGAGGGCCCATCCTTGGACGAGGCTGGAGGACCAATACTTCACCAAAGCCTTGAAGGACAGGCACAGTGGGACACCAGGATATTGCACTGGGATATCTGTCCTTTCCATTTCACATCATCTTGTGGCTTCTATATCCTAGCCAAACCTCCCAGTCTGGGCAAAGACCAGTGTCCAGACCCACGTCCAGTACGTCCACTGGGAAAACATATCAGGGATTCCTAAAACCAGGCACCGCAGTAATTTCTTCAGTGTTCAGAAGAGATCAGAGCCCAGGATCCTTTCAGAGAGGTATTACAGGTACTACTGTAGGCAGGAACTGCATAAATCCTCAGAAAAAATGTTCAAGATGCTAGAAAAGGAAAGAGCTGGAGGAAAGGAAAACAAACCCCCAACTCAACCTCATTAAAGCTTTCTCCTTCCTCTGCTTAACAAGGAGAATGCTTAATTAAGTCCTCCTTCAAGCCTTCCCCCTCACCCAGCAAGGCTCAGCAGAAAGCAGAGATTTAACAATTTCCTCTGCAGCACAGGACACCTCAGTGGGACAGGAATTTGCATATTCTAAAGGAGCAGTGAATTGCTGTTTCTCTGCTGCTCAGCTGCAGTGGGGAGGGACAAAATCAGCAGGATTTTGTTTTTTTCAGATTTCATTTCATTTCAGATCTGTTCAGGAACAAGGGAGAGCAGGAGGTGGAAGAGCAAGCTGCTGTTTATTCCAAGTCTGGAGCCTTCCCAAGGCAGGAGTTTGATTGTGTTACACACAGACTTCTCCGTTTATTTGCAAGTCTCCTGCAGCTTACTAGGTCAGTTCAACTGGCAACTGCTGCTGATTTTTAGCCCAACAGCCACTTCTACCTGGTGACACAGCCTCAGTTCTGCAGCTAATTCTCACCCATTAATGCCTCCAGAATTGGTAGAACTTGCTGTTCATGGAAATCACCAGTTTGACCTCAAAGTTACTGTTTCCTATCATAATTTCAGCATTCATTGTTTTCACTGGAACATCTCCCTGTGTGTTCCCAACTCCTAGGACCCCTTTTCCTGCGTACTGAGCTGAGATATATATTAGAGACAAGCTTTCAACTCTGGCTCACTTATAATCAAAAATAAGAGCTCAGAGACATCCTCCTGGGACAGAACCATCATCAAGGACCCTCTACTAGAATCCAGACATTCCGAGGGAAGTTGTCCCCACTTGTCACGATTTAGCTCTTTTATGAAGGATGACAGCAACACAACAATGGGATTTTTTTTTTTTTTCTGATGGGTCTTCCAATCAAAACAGAACAAAAAGCTCCAAAACAGCAGAGGCCTCAGCCCACTGTTCTGCAGTTTAGGGGACACCAAGGAGGACTTCCAGCTCTGCACATCCCAGGAAACTAGGCTCTACATACCTGCACCACACAAAGTGAACAGACACAGATAAATAAACCAAACCCTGAGAGGGGCCAGCTTAAGACCCAAGGGATTTACAAGGAACTGCAGCAAGATGGATTTTAAAAGGAGCTTGTGCTTCTATGTCTCCCTCTGAGTACTTCTGAATTCCCCCCCAAGAAGCATCACATGCAGTTTTGCTTTTCACCAAAGGGAAGATCTATTCTGACCCAAAATTCCATTGAAAAGATAGGAAATGTGTTCTGAGCAAGATGTTTGGGGCAATTAGAAGAACTGGGATCTACAGCTAGCAGGGGATACAGAAATCATGGAATGGCTTGGGATGGAAAGGACCTTAAAACCCATCAGTTTCACTTCCTGCAATACACAGGGGCACCTTCCATTAGACCAGGGTGCTCAGAGCTACATCCAGCCCGGCCTTGAACACTTCTAGAGATGGGGCAACCCCAGTTTCTCTGGGCAATGTGTGCCATGCCATCACCACCCTGACAGGAAAGAATTTCTTCCCTATATACAATCTGAATCTTCCATCTTTTAGCTTAAAGCCATTCACCCTTGTCCTGTCACTGCAAAATACCTTGCAAAAATACCAGGCAAAAGGAAGAAGCTCAGGTGTACCCAGGTTTCAGTCTAATTATACAAAACAGCGTTGGATTATTCAGTACAGAGAAATGAACTTTGTTCCTGGAACACAGCAGTGTTCACCAAAGGCACAGCAGTCCCACCTGGGAAAGAGCTCTGAAGCAAGGGATGGATGCAGCAATGTTGAGGAGGGAAGAGATGCCACAACTACATCTCTGAGCTGTTCAGGAGCTGGACTGCAGGTCAGCTCAGTGCTCCACAAGCACCTGTCAGCTGGTAGATAGGGAGGTTTCCTATAACTTTTGTGATTCCACTGGTCCATTAACCATGGACTACAGACAGCATTCCCAGCCCATCTCCCCCGTCAGTGCCTAACAGAGAATGGATGAAGCTGGCCTGCCAAGCTGCCCCAGTACAGCCTGTGCCCTAAACTTAACTGGTACAAAGCTCCTGGAAAACACTAAAGAATGCTCTGCCTCAATTCTGACCAAATTCCAGTGTCTTTGACAGGGAGGAGGAGCTCCTGCTGGAACTGCTCGCTCCTCTCTGAATGTATAATGAAGTTCTAAAGCAGCAGCCCAACCTCCACCTCACAGAGGGTCCTGCAGGAACCTCCTCCAGCAAAGGACTTATTTTGCCATGAATAAACAGTAGATTTTTTTGTTTGGGTCTCAGTGATTTATGTTCATTTGGGATACCTAGTTTCTTTTTAACACTGCAACAAAAATCCAAAAAGTTTGGAAGTATTTTGGACTGACAATTATCCATCATCTGTGTAAAGTGGGAGAACAGGAGTCTGTGGACAAATCGGCTGATAAGCAGCTCAGTCCAGGCCTTCAGCTTGCCTACAGGAGAGATTTTGCCCTTTCCCTTTGTACTTCTCAGTCTCCTCTAACCAAAATCAGTGGTTTGCTTATACCAGATGTGTGGAAATCAGCATCAAACAAGACACTGCTTGGGAAACAAGTAGCTTTCCCAGGGGGGAACCTGTCTGGTGCCCCAGCATACCACCATATTCACCCTGACTCCCATCACACACCAGGCCCAGCTGATCCCCGAGCCGCACAAGAGCTTCTCAGGTCGGACACCACCAGGGATGAGACCCAAGGTTCTTACAGGCTTCCAAACTGCAACTTCCTGAAATGCAGCAAGTGGAAAAATCAGACCCTCTTGCCAAGTCTAGAGCCACAGATTTTCTACACAAGACTTCATCAGTCTTATATCCCCTTTCAGAGTTCCTTTCCTGGGTGCAGGCACCTGCTAATACACCTAATAAGTCCCATCCCAAACGCAGAGCATGATAACTTGTGCTCTGAGGCCACATGCGCAACTTGGACCAGAGCACAAGGGCAGCAGGAAGGGTAAAGGCTCCGCAAGGACCCATGGCTAGCCAGGAGAAGCTTGTGTTCCTTTAGGAAGCAGCATTAAATCCAACTTCTTCCTCAAACACCGCCTTCCTTGCAAGCACAAAGAGACAACCTTAAAACACCAGAGCTGATGGAAAAGCTGCCAATATTCATTTTCTGATAGCAAGATACTGCCTGTATTGCAGAAGAGACAACAGCAGCAAACTGATGGCCCGGGGGATAGCTCATGAGAGAAGGATGTTGTCAATTTCCAGAACTCTTTCCCTAGGGTTTCCCCCAAAGCAAGAGACAAGAAAAGATTTCCACTCCTGCTTGCATCCCCCAGAAGATTTTGAGAAAAAAAACAGAATGATCAAAGAGCCTTTGTGCATTTATAAACCTGTCAATTTCGCTAGAAGATTTAAGGCTTTAAAGACTCCAAAACATCGACTTGAAATTTTCTATCCAAACAGACTTCTTTTAATACTTAAAAAATCCCCAGAAATAAAATATTTAGATTTTTTTCTGAAGTGAGACATTCCAACAGCTCCAGACAGAAGTGCTGGAGGGGAGGAGGAAATCCAGTTCTTAAGTTTGACAGGAACGTTTTTTTCTCCCCTTTCTTTTAATTGGCAGAGAAATAAGACTACAGAGCTATTTCAGCCCCTGGCTCTGACCAGGAATAGCTGGGATGAGCAGCACAGGAAACAACAAACCAAACTTACTCAAGTGCTGGCAGTTCCAGGTCCCTGTCCCACAACATCCTTTGCCTCAAAGGAAGGATTCTCCAAGGTGACAATGTAGCAGTATTCCACCCCACCATCCTGCCCTTCCTCTCCATACATACCCACCACTTTCCATTTTGCCTCCAAAAGCATCCTCTGCAGAAGAGAAGCAGGTTCCCCATCTGAGAACAGGTTTTGGGAGAGCTCAGCCTTTTTCAAAACTTTGTTACCTTGATTTCTTCTCAGCCATAAGAATTGAGACGGTTGAACATCTGGCAGCACATTTCTCTCTCCATTTCCATGTACTCCTTGTAGTACCTGCAAAGTAGAGCACAGGATGGCATCAGGGACTGGAGACTGTCTGTGCCACTCTCAGTGTCACAAATTGAAAATAATGTTATTTTTTGGATTTAAATTAATTAACATCATGGAAGAGTGAGCTGACAGCAGCGACACAGCTCCTCCAAGCCCTTCTTTCTTCAATGTCAGGGAAAGAGAGCTGGAAATGTCATACCTCATCCCCAGACCTTGGGTCTCTGCTCTACCCAGGACTAATTAGATCATCTACCTTCTGTGAGACAGGTGCTTTCTACACTAGTTTTGTAAGCGTGGGACAGTGCAGAGGAGCCCCACCTGTGTGCTGTGGGATACTTTTGTGTGTCCTTATGCAAGTTCTTTTAGCACCCAGGAGACATTGTTCAACTGCAGTACAGCAGAATACCTACCATAGATATAGGATCTGGATGGGCAGGAGACAGCTGGAATTTGTATCTGGACTAAGTGGATGACAAGGCAGATGCTTCCTCCTCTGTTCTCTCTTCCTTGCCAGTGTCACAGGATGACAAAAGCTTTGCAGTCTGCTCCATTTTAACTTCTCCAAGCACAGTATCCTCTGCTCCCTGTACTCTCACTCCAGTGGTAAGGAATCCCTGCAGAGTGACTCAGTTTGGGAACACTATCCCAGGGATCAGTGGCTGCCCACGAGTTTAGCTTTCCTGCATCTGCTGCTATATAAGGCCAAAAGTAAAGGGTTTTGTGCAACACACTAGAATCAGCCCCAGCGAGAGGCTGGCTCAGGCTCTCTCAGCCCCAGCTCTCAGCACCCGGGGGCTCAGAACGTCAGAGGGTATGAAGTCCTGGCCCAGCAAATTTCTCCTGTTAAGTCTCACACAAAAGTGATGACCAAGGATGCCCACCTGTAGGTGGCACATTCCCACACCTACGACAGCAGGAAATCCAGGAGTCCCTTGTTTGGAGGAACCGATTAATGCCAGATATTGGAAGAACCCTAATTAATTCTGATTTTGATGCAGTGCAAGCCTTCCAATAGAATTCCAAGATCCAGCAGCAGAATTTGCACCAAATCCACCACAGCTGGTACCAGACACATTCTACATACCTCTCACCCTGGATTCTGCCTGTTGTTCTCCAGGACATTTTGCCAAGAGCCTGTTTCAGCCAGTAAACAGATGTATTCCATTTGTTTTAGACACCAAGAGGGAGCTTGCTGATTACCACACAACACTGCTTCTAACAAGGTATAAATGTACGCAGTAAGGAAGCAAAAAGCCACTAAGAAGATGATTTTGATTCATATTCCATTTCTGAAGCATTTTTCAGATCACACTACAAGTTCTCAGGCAAGGGCAGGCTGGCAACATAGCATATTTGCCCAGAGGTAAGGTCTCATTAAAAACACCCAGTAGCACTTGCTTCATCTGTTTCACACTAATTCCACTCTTCGTCACAAGCAAAAGACCTCTCCTGTAGTGCTGCCTCCAGCTCTGTGATCCAACATCAGAAAGACAGAGCTGCTAGAGTGAGTCCAGAGGAGGCCTGGAGCCCCTCTGCTCTGGAGCCAGGCTGGGAGAGCAAGGGTGCCCACCTGGAGAGAACTCCAGGAAGACCTCAGAGCCCCTTCCTCTGCCTAAAGGGGCTCCAGGAGAGCCAGAGATGGGCTTTGGAAAAGGACAAGAGGGAATGACTTCCCACTGCCAGAGGGCAGGGCTAGATGGGATATTGGGAAGAAATTCTTCCATGTAAGAGTGGTAAGGCGCTGGCATAGGTTGCCCTGAGGAGCTGGGGCTGCCCCATCCCTGAAGTGTTAAAGACCAGGTTGGACAGGGCTTGGAGCATCCTGATGTGCTGAAAAGTCTTTGCTCATGGCAGTAGAATGAATTTTAATGTCCCTTCCAACCCAAACCATTCCATGGTAAAAAACAAAAAACACACCAGTTTTAACAGGCAGCAAAGCAGGAACTCCAAGACAACAGTGGTTTAACGTGTACTCAGTTCTGACACATACACTCACTGAACGTGCTGCTCTCTATAGAGCTGGAGCTGACAAAGGCAGATATGCCTTGTTGCTTCCTGGCCACACCACCTCAACATAATTTTAAAAAATTCTCTTTTATCTACCAACATATTTCAAATCAAAGTGTATACATGAGGCTTCTAGAATCAAGCCTTCTAACACTGTACATGTACCAGCCTCCAAGAGCAGCCAGACAGATCTAATTTAGAACTCTCCACCCTCAGTGGACAATTTGGTAGCTCCATACCCAGTGGGAGATCAGGATGAATACAAGAGATTAATCTAAAATTTCCAGACCAGCAGCTAATACTGCCTTCAAGCTCTTTGTACTTCAGAAATAACAGAACAAATGTGAAGACTGGGTGTTAGGACAGACTATTAAAGACAACATGGATACACAGGACAGAAGAGCCCTGCACCAACATATCCCCTGGCAGAAGGCACTCAGCCCACCAGACTGGCTTTTCCAGCAGCACCAACCACTCTTTATAGGTGTTACTGCTGCCTTTCTGCAAGTGCCTGGCAGTGACATACAGAAGAGGGTTCATACTCAAGGGCTGCTTTGTGAGCTCCAGAGCTGAGGACAGCATTGCTCCTGCTTCAGTAAACAATGCCAGGAAGACTGCACACACTTGCAGGAAAAAGCTAATGCTCTTGGCAGTTTCAAAGGAAGAGCATCATGAGCATGAGACAAGCATTAATCATGTTTTGGTGGGGCTGGGGCATGACTAAAGCTGTCAGGATACTCCTGTACTCAGCCTGTGGGCAAAGGGAGAGTTTGTCTTCAGGGCTATTAATTTATGATCTCCAAGATGGCAAGAAATGCACTTTTAATTAATATTAGTATGGTGCATTGAAGCACTTGCAGTGCCAAAAGCTGCTGAAGTTAACCGACACATCTTAAAGGAAATGAAAATCATACTTATTGAGAACATTAACAGCTGGAGCATCAGTCAACTCTATTTCACTGGATTTGAGGCATTTTAACAGCCTCCACATCCCCCTCCTCACCCTGATCTGCTCACAGGTCAGGTAACACACATCCCACCAAAGAAATATATGGAAAAGGTGGGTGTTCCCAGCTCCTCACTTGCATCTTCTGGGCCTGAAAAATGTTTCAAGCTGTTTTCTCCACATGCATTTTCCCAAGTCACTTATTAACCCAATAGTTTGGAGTTTTTTGAATGTTTTAAATATTTCAGAATGGGTATTACAGCCTGTTCAAACACTCTCTCTTCCCCAGGTATGGAAAGGAGGGCTCTCACCTTGCCAACTTCTTCAGTTCATTGTTGATATCACGGTTGAAGGGCTGGATGCATTGAGCTCTAGCCAGGAAATCCCGTGATTTTCTGTACTCCTTCATGTGGAGACAAGCCTGTCATGGAAAAACGATAGATGCATCAAAAGATAAATACAGACCCACTGCCCTTCTTCAGGCCTCGTGCAAAAACAAACATTCCTGAGACAGAGAAAAGTATCTCGGGAACAGCCCAGGAAAAGCTCCATGTGACACATTTCCAGAGGTCCAGGTTTTCCAAAACAGCAGATACAGACAAACCACCTTGACTGCTGCAGCAGCCCAGAATTCAGAGATTCTCCTCAGTTCATTCTGGGCTCCCTCCACAGCCAGGCCGGGATGTTCCATGATGATTTATTTGCCCACCTGACCACACCTGAACAGTGCTTTGGCATTTCCTTGGTCCATCTCCAAGGCTAACTCCCCGTATTTCAAAGCTCGGTCAGCACGTTCCAGTTTCAGGTAAGTGAGTGAGAGATTCAGGAACAGCAGCAGTTTGGAAGCGTTGATCTGGCTCTGCTCTGCCTTACTGGAGGAGCTGTGACCCAGGATGGAGAGCGCCTGAACAGAGAGGAAAAACCATCCAGTGCACAACAAATCCATCATGTAAAGTGAGAAATCAATCTCATCCAACAGCTACATCCATGTTTCTGTCCACCTAGGTCACTTAAAACTAGTAACAATCAAAACTCTAAATACAGGGCATGGCATTCTCAACATGACTAGTCATGCTGACAATATGACCACAGGTTTAGGAACTTACGATGGAAAGCAGCAGAACTTAAAAAAAGGATAAAAAGGATCCAGGACTCAGATTTTAAGGATAAATATGGAAATCTTACAGGGAAGAAGGCAAGTCAAATTACTTTTGTTTCAAAAACACCAAGCAAAAGCAACTTTGAAAGATCTCTGCCACTGAGAAAGTAGCAAATGCCTTCCAGTTTGAGAATAACTGAGCCTGTACCCTGCCTGGAGAGGGAGCTGAAGAGGTTCAGCCCGGGAAAAAGGAGCAGGTGGTACCTTCTTGTTCGCTATAATTCCTGGACAGGAAGGTGCAGCCAGATGGGGGTGAGTCTCTGCTCCCAGGTAGTTGGACAAGACAAACAGCCTCAAGCTGCAGCACAGGAGGTTCAGGTTGGATACTGGGGAAAACTTCTCACTGGAAGTGTTGTCCAGCCCTGGCACAGGCTGTTCAGGGCAGTGGTGGAGTCCCCATTCCTGGAGGGGTTTAAAAGCCCTGCGGATGTGGCACTTGGGGACACGGGGTAGTGGTGGCCTTGGCAGTGCTGGGAAGCAGCTTGACTCGGTGGTCTTAGAGAGCTTTTCCAACCAAAATGATTCTCTGAGTATTCTTTCATTGACCATTGCTGCTCACACAAAACCAGGTGTACAAGCCCTGTTCTGAAGTAACAAACTACACCAGGAAAATACCACAAATTTGATCTCTAACCTGCACCTGCTGTGGTGAGCTAAAAATAATCCCTTATTTCACAGCTTTCCCAAAGCACACGCCACATTTTCATGGTGCCGTACCCTCTTGTATCTGTTCTTGGCAATCTTGAAGCACTGCTTATAGAAGAAGTAGTTGCCAAACTCTCTCTCTGTGGCTGCCACTTTCAACACCTTCTCTAGAGGAAGTCTATCCCGCTGTTCCTGTGTGAAGAAATATCTGAATTTCAGCTCAAACTAAAGAAAACAGGCAGAGAACTCAGACAGGACAGTCCTACACAGCCCCCTCCTATTTACAGAGCAGAAGCCAGGTCCTTACCAAGGCCAGGTCACCACCATGTGGTATCTCCCCAGCCAGGCTGAACATGCCAGTATTATTGTGTTGATTATTCCTAGTGAAGAGGTCAGGAAGCCCAAAGGGGACTGAAAAAAGCAGGAATGTGTCCTTAAAACCTGTCCAACTCTTTTCAGTACACAGCTGAGTTAACACAAATGCAATCATTGGCACAAAGCTGCTTGTTCCTTTGCTCTAATTGCTCTCAGGCCAGCTCTGGGACAGCCTGACACTACCAACGACACCAACCAGCAAAACAAAAACCCCAGCAATCATTAGAAAAATAAATAAATAAATAAATAAAAATATTAAAATGGAGAAATGGAGAGACAGGTTTACTTCTGGGTCTGCAAGTTGGAACCAGCTCATAGAGAGAGGTCAGCCAGCCAAAATGGGTGGGTAAGGAGGGAGCACAACAGGTGTGGTTTGCTCACGGGGCTCTGGGGGAAGATTTGCCTGTGCAGAGGCTGGAGGGCCTCCCCCATTAGCTTCTGCCTCCACTCACTGACCCACAACCACAGCCCAAAGTCCATGACATGAAAGGGTGAATTAACAATAGCACCACAACTCACCAGGGAGGCAAAAACAGGGAAGGAACTAGTGGGAGAAGAGCCAAGAGGCAGAGACAAAGGGTGGAGCCTGGTGGGGCACTGGGACAATGCAGACTGAATAGGATTGCTACAGACAGCTCCTTGCTGTTCCTTAAAGAAATTCCTGGAAGCTGGTGCCCTCTAGTGCAACCCTGAGGTTTCTGGTAAAACTAAAAATAAATGGAAGCCATTCCACCGACTCCACCCAGCACAGAGGAGCAAACAGTGGCAGATCCCGCCTTCTCACTCTGCATGGGAGGGCAAATAGAGCGAGACAGGGAGGGACACAAAAGCCAGGCAATTGGATCAGAGCAGAGCTGGGAGCCCAGGGACTGGATACTTGCACCAGCATTCACCTGAACACATGTAACACAAGCCACAGCAACTGTGAGACAGGACGATGATGGTGTACCCTCCAGCTTTCAGTCTCAAGCTGTATTAAGGGAACTCACACAAGTCAACTCAAAGAACGCGTCGCACTCCTCTGAGTCTATGAAGTCCAGCACCTCCACCTTGAAGAGGACCGTCGTGTTTGGGGGGATGGAGGGAGGACATCCCCGCTGGCCATAGGCATATTCTGGAGTGAGGATGAACAGCGCAGCCTCTCCTTTGGTCATAGACAGCAGCCCGATCTCCAGCCCCCACAGTGTGATGTCTGTCACAACAAGGGGTGGGACAGGTGAGGTTCACAAACACCAACACCCTCACACACCAAACAATGATTTCTCCTTAAGCCTGAAGGAAAAAAATCCCTTTGAGCTCCTAACTCAGCAACTATAACAGCCAGTTGCTCCAGAAAGGATTATCAGGGCAGCCTGTTGTGCAAATCCAGAGTGGGATGAGTTGGAAGTGCCTTTAGAGATCATCCAGTCCAAGTCCTGCCATGGGCAGGGACATCTTCCATTAGACCATGCTCCAAGACCTGTCCAGCCTGGAAAACATCATCTCCTTTCAAGAGATTTAAAGCTACCTGAGGGAAGGTGGGAAACACCTCCCTATCACTCCCAGGCAGAGGGTGAGCAAGTATATTCCAGCTCCCATGTGAATCAGGAGGATTTTGTACTCCATGAGCAAGTGTTAAAGGTTTCAAACAACCCAGAGACACCAAACAGCATTTAAACTGAAATGCCTTAACACAGCCCCAGGTCCCAAAGTGCCTTAATATAATCCCAAGCCCCAAGACAAAGTTTGTGGCTCAAACCTACCTTTTCCAAGTTTCATTAGCCTTGGATACTTGTTGCTCCCGTTTGAACAGAAGAGCTTATTCCAATTTCCCAGGTACCCGGAGTACTTCACTGTAAGCCCAAAGCGAGGAGTGGGGAGAAGGGAAAAGGAAGAGTTTGATCTCATATCCCATAATGGCAACATCAGGAGCACACAGGTTGTAACCAGTTATCCTGCTTCTCTTTTCTCCATTCTGCTATAGAACAGTAGAGGCAGCACAAACCCATCTGTTTTACACCAAAAACCTGGTCACATCCAAGCAGCCAAGTGCTGTGTGTTTTAGCATCATCATTCCCAGACAAAGCAGCTGCTTTACAGTTCTGAGCTATTTAAGAGATGTGATTTCACACTTTTAAGAATTGGAAACTTCAGCTGAGCAAATTAATATGCCCCAGTTATATACAGAAATACTTAAAAACAATTCCCTAACCAAAGCCGGACCTCTGGAAAGAGGAACAAGGGGGAAAATGTACCCCTACCCCAAGCTCTGCATCTGTAACTCCAGTAGTGCCTCAAAAAATACACTGCAGAGAGCTTCTCTTGACACAGCACCCAGGCCCTGCACTTCAGGAACCACTTCCAGTTTCAAACTTCTCTGTGAGCACAGGTGGGCCCTAGAAATCCTTCTTTCCTCAAGGTCAAGATACCTTTTCTTTTGACATGTCAGCCACAATAAGTTAAACAGGGTATTCCAAGTGTTAAAATACTCATAAGAAGAGGAGACAGTCTCTGAAACAGAGACACACCATGTCATAAAATCAGCACTTTTAAGTCCTTGTTGTAGTCTTTGCCAGCCACCAGCACCTCAACATTAAGAGTTTTGGGGGATCTTTCCAAACAGGCTCTGTCCTGTTTCCCTCAGCACCTGCTTCAGGTCCAGCCACACACCGAGACACAGGTTACAGAGACAAGCACCAGACCCTCATTTCCAATGACTTTTGCTTTCTTTGTCCTGCTGAACATGGGCTAAACAATTCCCATTTAAAAGCTGCTCAGGAGATGGTTACTAGCACCTGAACCACCTATGAATTCAGACACAATATTATTGCAGAGTACCCTGACCTCCCCTCATCCCCCAGGCAGCCAGGCTGAGTTCAGGCAGTCTCACTCCAGGACACCAGCCCTGGCGAGACTGCAAGAATCGTGTAATACTTTGGGTTGGAAGGGACCTTGAAGATCATTCAGTCCAACACCCTGCCCATGAGCAGGTTGCTCCAGCCTGGGCTTGAACATTTCCAGGAACGGGGCAACCACAGCTTCCTTGGGCAACCTGTGCCAGACAACTGGGACGTCCTTAACAGGGGTGCCCGGCCCTGGCCACGGGATCTCCCACCGTCCACAGGAGGCTCCAGAGGCCCCAAACACGGGTCTACCTGCCACGGAGGCGGATGGGGGCACAAGCAGCCCGACGCCGGGGCGCAGCTGCTCCTTGAGCACCCCTCCATCGCCGGTCAGGTCCTGCAGAGCTTGAAGAGACTCTGGGGCCAGAGACAAAGAGGGTGTCGAGGCCGGGATCGGCGCTGGGGTCCGGGTCAGCGCTAGAGCCCACGTCGGAGTCAAAGCCGGATCCGGGTCCCGACACCCGGCCCCAAGCGCCCCCTCGCCGGCGCCGTCTGCCATCATGGCCGCGCCGCGCTTCACGCGCTCCGCAAAGCACAGTCCGGCAAACGCGGCGGCTCCAGCCAATCACGCTCCGAGCAGCACCCCCGTCCCAGCCGTAGCTTTAGAGCCACGCGGAAGTGGATACGCCCCTGCGCGGCTCTGGACCAATGGAAGGCGGAACGTCACCGAGCGCCGCGGTGCACGCTGGGGGATGTAGTCCGCGGTGTGCAGCGCCTTCAGCCCTTCGTTACAAAAAACCCAACCCTAACCAACCCAAAGCTAAAAACCAAAACCAAACCCCACAAAAACAGAATCAGAAAACCCAAACAAACTACAACAAAAATCACACAACTACAAAAAAAAAATCCCCCAAACCAACTAACCAACAAATATAATAAAAATAATAAAAAAACTAACCCCCCAAAATAAAAAACCTAACCAAGACATAATCAAACAAAAACCCAAACCAAAGGAAAAACAAAACCAAAAAACGCCCCCCAACCAACCAACAACAACAAAAAACAAAACAACAAACAAAAAACCCAACCAAATAAAAAACATACAAAAAAAGCCAAATAAAAACAAACAAACCCTTTCCCCAAAAAAAGCTGTGATAATTGATGAAAGAATTGTGTTAATCATAAAAGCTTTGGGGTTTGTATAAACCAGAATACTCACGTCTGAAATGAAGCATGGACATTAGATAGAGAAAAATATATACGATTAAATCATTCTGTTTAAATCCCCTGTTGTGAATATTGTGTTTTTTGTAAATTGTATTTGATACCAGTTTGTAAAATGGGGGTTTCCCACGGCCTGAAAGATACTGCAAAATCAGACTTCCTGCCTTTGTATAATCAATTGCAACCCAAAAGATCTTTGCCATACCAGATTTCCTGCCTTGGTGTAATCAATCACAACCTATCTCTTAAGACCAGACCCCCAATGTCTACTGTTCCTTACCTACCAAGACCACATGGCTGCTTGACAAACTGTCCGGATACTACAAGGAAAACAATACTATAAAAAGGAGCTGCAAACCAAGGTTCGATGGAGCGTGGAGTGGATGGTGACCCCTCACGTTCCCCAGCACCGCTTCCTCCGTCTCTATCGAATAAAGCAATCTAAATTTTGCTAAATATCGAGACTTTGTTTCTCATTTATAACAAAGCCAAACCAAAACAACCAACCAAAAACTACCACAGGCAAAAAGTCCAAACTGGTTTGGAACAAGTTTGTAAGTCTGGCTTTCTTCAAGCACCTGAAATGGTATAAATGCAAAACTAATGGGAATGCAAAATAAAAGCAGAAAGAAACCCACATCCCTGAGAATTTTTGAGATCACCACAGAAGAACATAAACCTGAGCTTTTTATTCACTGAAATGAAAAGGGAAAGGGAAAGGGAAAGGGAAAGGGAAAGGGAAAGGGAAAGGGAAAGGGAAAGGGAAAGGGAAAGGGAAAGGGAAAGGGAAAGGGAAAGGAAAGGAAAGGAAAGGAAAGGAAAGGAAAGGAAAGGAAAGGAAAGGAAAGGAAAGGAAAGGAAAGGAAAGGAAAGGAAAGGAAAGGAAAGGAGGATCCCCACAGCCTGTCCCCAGCCCCCCCCCCCTTTGAAGAGAAGGTGCTGCACTCTCTGATTTGCTGTGTCCTAAAGACCTTCAATGTGAGGCTGGGTGACAGCCTCAGACTGATCCTTCCATCACTATGTTCCCAAAATTGGACACTCCTCAGGGAGAAGCCAGGACCATCCCCAGCTCCCTGGGAGATACTGAGAAGGAAGCCAGGGGATGGGATCATAATGGGATTCATATGAAAGATGCTCATAAGCCAAACACCTCTTTGAACTAGGAGTTATATGAAAAACGATATTTTTTCACAGACAAAAAAATTCCTTGTGCCTTATCCCACACAGTAAGAGCAGTGTTTGGTTTCCTTCTGTTTTTTTTCCAAAAGCATAACAGGTTTTCACCAGACAGCAAAAAAACACCAGTTTAACAAAAATAAAAAATATTGTAGTTAATAGCAAAGTTAACCCAGTTGATAACAATATCTTAAAGTCAAGTTATCTTAAATTTAGCCAGTAACTAAGTGCTTTGGTAAGAACATTCTCTCTGTTGCAGTGGGGATAAAGGAAGTCCCACGGGGATTTGGGGACCCTGGCTGTTGTGGGAAGCAAACACAGCCAGCTCTTCTCTTGGTCCTGCCCAGTCATGTGTGTGTGTGCTCATACATGGCTCCAGGAAGCCCTCCCTGGGGTATGCAGGGACAGGACAAGGGGACAAGAGCCTGCCTGGCTCCCCTTGGGAGCAGGAACATCCCAGGGGGGCTGAGGCTGCAGGAGGGGAGCCACTGGGAAACCCCATCCTGAGGAGGAGCTACCCTGTCTGACTGAGTCCCATCAGCTTGACTGGGAGAAGCAGAGGAAAGTTGGGTCCATGCCCTGGGATAAGTGGAGCTGGAGAAATCTGTGCAGGCCACCTCAGTGGTTGAGTATTATTTGGGTCTCTAAGAGGTGTTTCTCTGTGAGCACAGGGAGCATCTGAGGCTGGTCCCTCTGCTTGTGCTCCTGGCATATCTGGTGGACACTTGAGCTTCCCTTGGTTCACCCCACAGCAATGTGTGACACCAGCCCAGCTCAGGTCACAGCCTCCCCTTTCCCTGAGACAGGAACCAAGTCCCTGACTTCAGGTTTGTTTTCAATTCAAGGCAATGTTTGACTTGCCCAGGAGTCTGGCAGTTCTGTCCCAGCTGTGAACAGCAGGGAAGGCAGTGCTGCCTGAGCTTTACAGCTTGGAAACACACTGCCCTGTGCTCCCTGGGGCTGATGGGAGAGGCTGGGATTTCAGCTGACATCTTTTGGGGCAGAGCATGGAACATGGAAACAAATTTCAAGGGGGTGAGCTGTACCTCAACTTCCCAAATCTGGCCCCCTTGTCTTCAAGATAAACGTGCTTTTCATGTTTTCCTTCTGCTTCTTGCTTAGATGTATCAGTTGAGTGATACCAGTCTTTCTGAGGATGTCCATGGGCTGAGATAACCCCAAAGAGATCTGTGGGTTAAGACTGGGGTTTTTCAGTGGAAAATCCCTCCTGGCTGTGTCAGACTTGGCACACAGGCACAACCTCACTGCAGCTTGACATCCCTGCCTGGGCCCAGGTGGGAACAGCTTGTGGATGTCTGCTGACATCTTGGGCAGACCCAGGACACATGGCCAGGTGTGGGCCAGGTGTGGGCCAGGTGCAGCCACAAACCCATTATGGGTTAAAATCATAATCTCAGACATTGTTTGGAGTTTTAAGGATGGGTTTGCAACTGTCTGTGCTGCTGATCTTGTTATTGGAACAGAACTGATCTACCACCAGGAATTTGACACCATCCATCTTGCTACTTTACTCCCAGGAATTGGATCTCTCAGGCAGGTCCTTTGACTTTGCTCTTCTTGATGGCGAAACTGGCTCCCAGCAGAATCTGGATGATCTTCTCTCCTTTCTCAAATACTTCCATTGCCATGTTCCCTCACACAATGATGTCATCGATGTATTGCAGATGTTCTGGAGCTTCACCCTTTTCCAGTGCAGCCTGGATCAGTCCATGGCAGATGGTGGGGCTGTGTTTCCACCCCTGGGGCAGTCGGTTCCAGGTGTACTGCACGCCCCTCCAGGTGAAAGCAAACTGAGGCCTGCACTCTGCTGCCAGAGGAATGGAGAAAAATGCATTGGCAATGTCAATGGTGGCGTACCACTTTGCTGCCTTGGACTCCAGCTCGTACTGGAGTTCCAGCATGTCCGGCACGGCAGCGCTCAGCGGTGGAGTCACTTCATTCAATGCACGATAGTCCACAGTCAATCTCCATTCTCCGTCAGACTTGCGCACAGGCCAGATGGGGCTGTTGAAGGGTGAGTGGGTTTTGCTGACCACCCCTTGGCCCTCCAGCTCACGGATCATCTTGTGGATGGGGATCACGGCATCTCCATTTGTCCTGTACTGCCGGTGGTGCACTGTTGAGGTGGCAATTGGCACTTGCTGCTCCTTCACCTTCAGGAGTCCCACTGCAGATGGATAAATTGGAAAACAAACTGGATAGCAGCTACAGTGGCCTTAGTTATAGGACCCATGTTTAGATAAGGGCCTGGAAATGGGAGAAATATAGCTGTGACCACATGCCACCTGAAACAGGTGCCACCTAATGAGGTTTCTATATTCAGCACACAAAAATTAGGTTGCTCCAGAACTGTTATTCCTTATTCACCCTTTTTCTCTCAATGCCCTCGGGCCCCACGCTTGAACACCAAAATCTGTTGCAGTCCGAAGGACAGGTGTCTGCTAAGGAAGGCAGAAACCTGCCCTGGACTGGAGAATGCAAATAAACCCCCTCCCTCTGATTACGATGATTTTGAAATTAATGGTCTCTCAGGCAAAGATATGAGGATAGGAATAACAGTTCTTTACTACTATGTATAACAAGGCAAACAAAACAACAACAGCTATGGAATTAATAACAAACACAACAGGAATCCAGTTCAGCTGCCTCGGCTGCAGCGTCTTTTCCCTTTGGTGCAGTTCCTGTCTCAGCCAGCAGGGGCGCTGGTGGCACGGGTTCGGGGAGTGATGGGAAGAGGCTGAGGCACGCAGTGATGGCGGCTGGGCCCAGACAGGAAGGGATGGAAAAGAGAGGCTTTGCTCACGGACCCTGGGCTAGTGTCGGTCCCAGTGCTCCAGCAGGACTCTCGGAAAACGGCACGCTGAAATGGCAGGACGTCCTAGGAGGGCAGGGGTGCGGGGTCCAGCAGAAAAGAGACAGCTTCCGGCTGGGCTATGGCGGTGGTAACAGCGGCCCTCCTCTGAAGCCAAGAGCCAGCGAGAGCCAGCGACTTCCCCCACCCCCCCCCCCCTTCCCCCTTTTACCTGCTTCTAATCTCCCTGTGTCTCTGACCCTCCAAGAGAAACTCCCAACAACTGGAGAAGTTCCCCCTCCCCGTCTCAAGTACTCAGCCATCAGTGCTTCTTTAGCAACTCAGTGGGGAAAATTCCACAGGTAACAAGTAAAAGAAAACCCAATCCCCAAGACCAGCCCAGATCTGTGTTGGACGGGGGCTCAGAAGACGAGCATCCTCAAGCTGGAGGAGCAGCTGCTCTGTCCCATCTGCCTGGAGGTGTTCAAGGAGCCATTGATGCTGCAATGTGGGTGCTTGTCCTGTCAGCCCTGCATGTGGTGCCTCCCAAGGCTCTTGGAGAGGCAGCTCCTGTACCCTGTGTGCTGCCAAGGAGTGGCCTGCAGTCCCCTGGCACTCAGCATTGTGCTGGCCTGTGTCATCGAGGTGCTGCATAGCTGGGTCAGGGCAGAGCCCACCTCAGAGTCTTGCCCAATGCACCCCGCAGATGCACAGGCACAGAATCATGGAATGCTTTGGCTTGGAATGGACCTTAAAGATAATCTCCTTCTACCCCCCTGTTATGGCCAGGGACATATTCCATTAGACCAGGTTGCTTTAAGCACCATCCACCTTGGCCTTGGACACTTCCAGGGATGGGGCAGCCCCAGCTTCTCTGGGCAACCTGTACCAGGGCCTTTTCACCCTCACAGGGAAAAATCTCTTCCATATATCTAACTTAAATTTCCCCTTTTTCAGCTTGAATGCATTTCCCCTGGATCTATCCTGTTCCTGATAAAAAGTCCTTCTTCAGCTTCCTTGTAGCCCACTTCAGACACTGGAACTTTATCTTCTCCAGACTGAACAGCCCAGCTCTCTCAGCTTATCTCAGTTAAGGCTGTGGCAGAGTTGTCCTCCTATGGAAACCATGGTGCTGCACACAAGCTCCATCAGTACAGGAGAATCCCTTCCCTCTCCTCTGAGGGCATAAAATGTCAGCCTTGACCTCAGCATCCCCATCTCCAGTCTGCCATACTGAAATACAGCTTACTTGCCAGGATATCCCCATGGAAAGGTCTGTATGCCTGAAGAGGGAGAGCCATGAGTGTTCAGGGTCTTTGTGGCACATCCTTCCAAATAGAGATTGAGGTGGATGGGCTGGTTGCTAGCTGACACAGGGGCTCTCTCTAAGAGAACGAGCACAGCCAGAGCTGAGTGGGCAGCCATGGTGAGAGGCTGCTGAAGAGGGAAATGGGAGCACAAAAAGCAGCTGAAGAGCTGTGTGCAGGCAGCAGATCAATCCTGGTCTTTCCAGCTGCCCAAGACTGTGAGCTGGCTGGGGGATTGTGTGCCCAGTCTGCTAGGGAGTGACACTGCACAGGGCCATCAGCTGAGGGGAGCAGGGCGCCTGAGAGACTCAGCCACCCTGCACACAGCCCAGCAGTGGCTCCTGCAAACTGCAAAGGGTCACCAGGGACCCATTCCTTAGGCCTGTCACCAAAATGCACAAACAGCCTGTGCCAACCAGAAGCCAGGGAATAAAATATACCACCACCAAGGTAAATGTTTGTTTCTGCATCCCCATCAAACTGGAACTCCTGAATGTGCCTTTCCACAGGTTCAAATATTGTAGACTCATGGAACAGCCTGAGCTGGAAGGGATCTACAGGGTTCATCGAGTCCAACTTCTGGCCCTGCACAGACACCCCAATAATCCCACTGTTATAAATGTTCGTCACACACACTGACTCAGAGCCAATTGTCCATCAACCAGTGGAATTTATTAAGCAAGCGGTAACAAGCAAAAGCAGCGCTGGGCGGCCGGGAGTTAGCGCTCCACCAACGGCGCGCACTTTCCTCTCTCAGTCCTTTGGGTTTTATACCCCTTGTTTCTGGTGTACGTGTCCCTTTTGTAACCGTGTCTGCGCTGGCACTGCCTGTTGATAGGGGTCGTACTTTGCCCTCCGGTGGTCCTTGGAATGAAGAAGACTCCTCTTCCTTGCAGCCGTATCTTGACCGATGAACCTCTGCCTAATCAGTAGATCCTTTTTACACATTGAACAATGGATACTTAAGTATGGTTAACTAGCTCAGCTAAAACTAATTGTATCAAGACATTCTTGTGGGCTACAGGTGCATGACTTGTGCCCTCTCAAATCCGGTTCTATTTTCTGTTATTTTATTGAACTCCTGGTAGTCCTTTTATTTTAATGAACAATTCTTATGTTGTTTTTATTACAATCCCTCCTTTTCTTCTTTCATAATTTGTTCATTAAATCTTTTTAATTCCTGGTAGCTCAGTGCAAGTTCTTCTCCCACCTCCTGATTATTTGAGATATGTTCGTATTTAGCTCTAATTAACATCAGGTGAGCAGCCTCTAATCGCCCTTTGACAATTTCTATGAGCTTATTAAAGATGCAGGGTCCAAGGCTAATTTGAACACTAGAAATAACAAAGGACCTGCAATTGTAGATAACAGAGTAGTAAGCCAGGGAGAACTGTTGAACCAAGTTTCATACCAGGACTGTTGAGCTTCTCTTTCTCGCCTTCTTTGCTCTAGCCCTTCTCTCAATTTAGCCATTGTATCTCTAACAATCCCGGTGTGATCTGCATAAATGCAGCATTCTTCTTTAAGTGCCGCGCACAATCCTCCTTGCTGAAGGAAGATTAAATCTAGCCCCCTTCGGTTTTGTAATACTACCTCAGATAAAGACCGAACAGATTTTTCTAAGGCCGTGATTGATTGTTCTATTCTAGCTAAATCTTCATCTAGGGCTATCCTTAATGTATTAAACTCTGTTGTTTGTCTCACTAGGGAAGCTATTCCTGTACCAGCTCCCGCAGTGCCCACCAACACAAGTGTGGCCACAGTAAGGGCTGTAAAGGACTCTCTTTTTTTGCAAATGATATTCTGGGGTGTTTTGGGCTTGATATACATATTCCTCTGGGTGGTATTATAATTTTGGGGACCACCACAACTTGTACACAATAGTCTGATGTTTCATTACAGGTGTCCAGAGAGATACATGGCATTAGTCCTCCTACACTGCAGATCCATTTTGCATTTTCTGGAGGTATTAACCATTTGGCAGGGGCTTCTCTTTTCTTGGCACTAGTTATCACCCCACAAAGGTGCTGCATCTTGGTATGTTTCCCATACATCGGCCTTTTCCTGTTACAGAGGCCAGAGTAATCCCCAGCCTGCTAGGTTCTTTCCAGTTACATTGATTGGGGTCACTTCCATTTATTCTTTTAGCTTTTTTAATTACTCCAATAGTTTCGTAAAACGGTGGTTTAATGCTAAAGCATAGCCAACAATGCTCAGTTAGGTTAGGCTGGGTTATGTTGAGCACACTAAAAGTTGCAGAAAGCAAATTCCACAAAGGGCTACTAGGAAGTGGGGTATCAGTGGGGAGGCCAGTGGAAGAAGTGTTATCCTCTGATTTGGTAGTGGTATTATCTATTGATTCAATGTCAGGCTTCAGTTTCGGGGGCTCCTTTACCACTGGGTTAGGACCTACACCTACCAGGTCATTTGGGGCTATTTCTTTCTTTATTGGTATTAATCCTCCTTGGTCTCACCCTGGCTCCCTATACCTCACTCCCCTGGTTTTACCTGTTAACCATCCCGCATCCTCTGGTTGCGTTATGTTGATAAAAAAGATGATTGCAGTTCCCTGCTGAGACAATTCCTCCGTTCCAATCCATATTTGGAGGAGTACATCCCCGAGGGCCCCATCCTACACTGATAAATTTATCTTGGCCGCCACCCGGTGTCCAACCATAAGAGACTGTTTTACATCCCTAATAGGCACAAAAAATATTCTGAAGGATAATTACAATACGATTTTCCGGGATTTGAACTAGGACAAAAATAGAATCCTAACTTATTTAGACAAGGGCTTATGGGTACTAGGTCACATAGCTGACTGGTAAAACTTGGGGGTCCAGTTATAACCTTTGATTGTAACACCTGCTGATCATTCCATTGAATTAGGGACCATTTGAAAGGTTGATGCTTGTTCACATAAGCAACAACTTGGCTGATTTGTATATATATTACAGCTAAAATTTTCATAACCTGCCAAGAAGGGTGTGGTCCTGGTGGATTTTTATTCCCAATTCCTTTGTGTCCTAATGTGAAATTTTTATTTTTGCACCCCTCACCTGGGTCTATGAGTGATTTCTGGGATTTAAAATCCTTGAGGCAGTTCTCAGAACATTTCTGAATTGTTCCAATCTGTGGCTTCTCTCCTCCACCTTTTCTTATCCCTCTGCCTCGCTCGCTGACTCGCTTGCTTCGAGCCGCGAGGGGAACCATCTTCTCGGCAGCAAGGATATTCTTCAGGATGGCCATGTCGTTTTTGTTGCCTCTTTTTATAGGATTCCCAGTTCTTATCCTTCACTTGCGGTGAAGAACACCAGACCCCAGGTACTGCTTTTCTACAATTTCCCTTAATGATTTTAGCTATAAAAGGAGCTGGTTCATTAGTATGGAAGCAATAATTTTCTGGCCTTGCCCTCCTTGTGAATACCTTCCACCAAATTCGAGATCCTTGGGGCAATATTCCACTCTCTTCCCCTTCACGTAAATCCTTTCAGTAAGCTCCCTTTCTAGTTGATAGCAATTCTTATAAACACCTCTAGGTGGAGTTCCTCTCCAACAATGGACCCCCCACTGTTCTTGGCAAATTTTACAAACAAAACATACAAATGGATAACAACCACAATCCTTATTCGAGCAATATATCTTGAAATATCCAGTTATCAAGTAGTTATACTTAATTTCGCTGTCCCATTTTACCCGAACTACCTTCACAGTGTTCATTTAAGTGCGTTTTAGGGTGACTCTAAGATCTCCTGGAGCGCTGGTTACTTTCCAGGGTTCCTCGGAGGAGGGGTGTATAGGTCCTTTTATCCTGCTTGCATGAGTCCAGCCTTTTTCCGCGGTTCTGATGGCAGTTTCTGTGGTGAGTAACACAACATAGGGACCTTCCCAAGTTGGAGTTAACGTATTTTCTTTTCATGTTTTAACCAAAACCTTATCACCCACTTTTATATTGTGAATCGCTAAGTCAAGAGGAGGTCTTTGTACCAATAATCCAGCTTTTCTGAGTTTATCACGAGCTTGTGTCAGCTGTATTGTGTAATGATCCGCTGGGGCATCCATATTATACGGAATGGCATTCCGTAAAGCGTTTCAAAGGGGGAAATCCCTACATCAGTCCGGGGTTGAGTGCATATATTTAGCAAAGCTAAAGGTAAATATTTTACCCAAGATCATTGTGTTTCGTACATCAGCTTGGTTAGTTGTTTCTTTGTTTCTCCATTTATTCTTTCTACTTGCCCCAAACTCTGTGGGTGCCAAGGAGTGTGATACTTCCATTTTGTCCCCAGGGCTGAAACAATCTCCTTAGCAATTTTAGATGTAAAATGTGGCCCCCTGTCCAAATCTATAACCTCTATTAATCCATATCGAGGGATGATATCTTCTAGCAAAATTTTCACCACTGTTTGTGTAGTTGCTCTAGAGGTAGGAAAAGCTTTTACAAAATGGGTTAAATGATCAATTATTGCTAACAAATGTTTGTATCTCCCTACCTTAGGCAAATCAGTAAAGTCAATTTGAATGTGTGAAAAAGTTCTGTACTCTAAATCCCTTCCCCCAGCTTCCCGTTTTCTCCACTGCTTCTTATTCACCTTTTGACAGGTTAAACATCGTTGTGTGACCTGTTTGGCTAAGTTACACATTCCAATACAGACATATTTAATAGCAAATTGATCTATCAAGGCTTGTGTACCCCAGTGAGTTTTGGAGTGAATGGCTTTTAAAATTATTCGGGCTACCGGTTTTGGAAGAACCTTGCGACCCGTCTGGCAATTCTCATTTATTTCCCTTCTTCACTACCCCCATTTTTATTTAATTTTTGTTGTTCCCTCTCGGTGAATATGAGTATTTGAATTGGCCCGTGATAATAACAATGTGTATTAGTGGGATTTAAACAGACACATTTTACTCCATTTCTTTTGGAATTTTTCCCAGCAAAGCATGTAAGGTAATTAGTTTAATTTTTATTTTTTTTTTTCACAAAAGGGGCAATTTTTCTTATCTCCTGCAGCCTTTTCTTTTAATACTCTGAGGGCTGCGGTCTTTGCCTCATGATTCACTAGGTTATTTCCCCTTACTTGATTGTTTACTCCAGTCTGGTGCCCTTTTACATGGACCACAGCTATTTCAGCGGGCCACTTTAGAGCTTGTAAAATTTTCCTTACTAAATTTTCATGAATTAATCCTTTTCCCTGGGAATTAATTAAACCTTTCTCTTCCCAAAAGATCGTAATTTGCTTCAGGTACCAACAGGAAGGTTCCTAAACCTGATTTTGAACTGCTTTCAAAAACTACATCTTTAATCACAGGTACACTAAAAGGTTTTCCCTTCGCCCCCACAACTTGGATTTTTTTTTTTTTTCCATCCTAAAGGGATATTTTGTACTGTGGACCTTTCCGCTCCAGTGTCAATTAAAAACTCAATTTCCTGTTGTTGGGGACTTACTTTCAGTTTTACCAGGGGCTCTGATCTTTCTCAGGTCCCCAGCAAATAGAGCCCCTGAACCCCCTAATCTTCCTTAAATTCTTTCTCATTCGCAATCCTTTTCCGACAATGTCTCCAAAAATGCCCTCTCTTTCCACAATAATAACAAGTCACCTGGGTACCCTCCTTTTCTCTAGGCACATTTCTGGTTCTGGGAGGGCCCCCCTTCGAGGAGAATCAAATAGTTGTTACCTGTTGCCCCTCACGTACTACTGCCATCATTACTCTAGCCTGCTTCTTATATCCTTCTTCCTCTCTCCAGACATACACATTCTGTGCTTCCCACAACAATTCATCTAAACCATGATCATGCCAATCTTCAATTTTTTTTTAAACTTTTTCCTGATGTCAGGCCAAGATTTTGCTACAAA